>NC_140140.1:8675978-9275978 GCF_964035555.1 Netta rufina | reverse complement strand
TTAAGAGCAAAAACTATTTCTCCTCTTAAGCTGCTCAGATACGCTAGATTCATACATTCCCCAGGGAATCAGCAGTGATGAATGCATTTGTTTCTTAAAGAATAGGCAATATTTTCAGTTTCTCAAAAAAAAAAATATATATATATATATATATATATATATGGGGGCTGGGGGGAGCCAAAGCCTTCCCTGCAGGCTTGCATTCTGCCTGCTCTGAAGAAAGGACTGGCTTCTCCCCTGTAGCAGAATTGTAATTTCTGATCATCTGCCTTAGAGATTCTGTGTAATTTGGAGATCGTCTGATTCACGTTGATTATATGCGATGCTGAAACAGTAATTCCTGAATTCTTGGAGGCCCAAATTGCATTGATTTTTTTCACAGGCGTTGGCAGGTATTCATATGTGGAGACAGTGCCAAAAATGTACCTACACAAATAAATTTCCACTGCAGTTTTGCTGGCTGTGATATTTTGCTTCAGCTTTGTTATATGCACAACAATAACCTCCGTAATGCTGCTCAGCACCGAGGAGGGAACAGAGCTCCAGTGCTGAGAGAAGCAGTTCTGGAGTGCTAAGGACAGGGAGCCTGATCATGTCATCCTTGAAGGTAGTGGGAACTTTGTCCTTGCATTCAGAGGGAACAGGACACACACAAACTCTGTTTCATAAGCATTGTTGTCACTGAAATTAATTGTCCCAAATGCTGAGATAACTGTGCGACATCATTCTCCACCCAGCAGAGGTGAAATGGATGCTGCACGTCTTTTCAAAGGACTCCCCATGGGAGTGTGAGCCAGGAAGGAGTTAGAAGCCATCCCCTTGGCTGCTGTTTTGTACCAAGGGAAGGATTTTCACACTCCAGCATCTCCAGCATTGACTAGCATGGAAGTCACACGGCAGAAAAAGAAAAAGGTGCTTCCAAAAGCAATATGTAATCTTAGGTGATATACAAGTGAATGTGTCATTTGACTGGTGGGCTTAAGATTATTTTCTAACTCAGTTCTCAGTTACCAATTTTAGGATTGCAGTGGGATACTTTTGATAAGATTTACCTTTTCTTACCTATTAAAAATAGAGCAGATTGATCTCACATTCCTGCAAGTCAGGAGCTGTATGTCTGCTCAAAGTGCTTTATTTTCCTTCCCACTTTTTCCCCCTCTCTCACATGAAAATATGAATCTTCGAGCTTTTCTGATGTACAGTACCAGAAGCTGTTAGTTCCTCATTATACAAATTAAGAGCATCTCCAAATGGAGTTACTGTGGTGGATGGGGGGAATTTGGCAGAGGTTGCACATCATCTGGCAGAGCCAGAAGTTGGGTTCTCCTATTTCTCCGGACACCTAGAGCACTTTCAGTCAGAGTAAATTTAGCTCAACACAAGGTAGTGCAGGTCAGTGGTGGGTTAGCACGGGGGCTGCACAACCTCTGCAGCACGATGGGCTTCCATTTCCAGAGGGGATTTTTATGTGGTCAGATTGACTTGCTTACCTGAGCAGCACAAAGGGATTGAAATGAAGTGGCAAATCTAAGCTGAATGTGCTTGTAAAAGGCCAAAACCATTAAGACTGGGATAAAATAGATTGGTGGAGAGTGGAATTAGATCCCTGGGTATTGGGGATATTGAGTGGCTCTATCTTAAGTTACTGCATTAAAGAGCGGCAGAGAAATTAATACAAACTTCCAAAATGGGAGAGGTCTTGTGTTAAACACAATCAAGTCTAACACATTTCGGGGGAAAGTTTTATTTTTAGTATTTTCCATTGTGTGGCTCCTCAATAGAGCTCTAACTCGGTGTTAAAGGTTAGATGCAGCAATATACGTAATGAAAATGCGGTACAAATGCAATCTTTCACAGAATAAAAACGTTTTCCTGCATTAAAAATCATTTTCTCCCCCAAAGTATCCAGAACAGTATCCAGAGAACTAATCCAATAAATAATGTCATGTCACTATATACTAAATAGATTTTAGGATGATAAGTCTTTTATTTTTGCAGCAATAGTATAAAATAAAAAATCCATTTAAAAATCCTAACAATGTTCTTTACATTCATATAACAAATATAAATTTCCCAACTGTTATCTCCATATTTCTTAATGGTAATGCATCCCCAGTTTTAAATTCAGCAAATACACATTTTCATTCTAGGATTAAGTTATCTTATAAAATAACAGCAACTGATAGTAGGAATTTATAGTGGAAACAGCCATTATTGATTCTTAATGCATAAAGGATTCGTAATACAGACATCAGTGGGAAAAGATTTCTGTATTTTATTTTCATATTTATTTGGAAAACATGCACTAAAATGGTTGATTTTTCTAAACTGAGGAAAAGTATAAAATGCTTTGGAATACTGTTAACTAAGAAGGTAATAAGAATAATAAGTGCTTAGATTATTGGATAAAATGTGTTTTCTTTTAACTAGAATATATCAAAATAATCAGTTTAGGATTTCTGGGTATGCCTGCAATAACACAGTAATGTATACCTTTCAGCTGCTGCAGCAAAACCAAAACATCACACAAAACTCAGTGCTAACAAGCAGAAATGACCAAAGATGGACAAAGAAGCAAGAATGATCATTCTACAAAAGTAATCTGATTTCAGCACATAGATTATTAGTGGTTTCAGCTCACTCCCAGCTAGCCTTTTTAGATATACATGAAATACAATGAGAAATTTTACAGTGGAACAAATCAGCTTCCATTTTCCAAGTGTTTTATTGTAGAAGAAACCACTCTAGAAATATAAGATTTTTAAACTTATAAAAATAACTCAGTGTTGCCCTTTTACATTGTTTCCACTGACAACCGAAGTCATAGTGGCATTTGTTCATCCAGATCCCAGTACACACATGTATTCATAATGATACATCCCTCGAATGGCACAGTTCTTCTGTGGTTGCTACCTGTCAGCGCTTGTACTCAAGAACCTTGAATATCAGTGACTCACTAATGTTTTATGATATTTTACCTCACTTTATGGTAGTCATTTATGACAAGACCAGAATGACATAAACTGCCATAAAGCAAAGCAATGCAATCACACAAATGACCATAAATCAAGGTAGCAACAGAAAAAGGTCATAAAAGGAAAGAAAATTGGAGAAAACAACATTTGAGTTCAGATTCAGAAGTCTGGAGTTAGCAGCACCAAACTTTAGGACAGATGGATGTGAACAGCAAGAAAATTCAGTGTTCCACTGATACTAATCATTTTGTGTGTGTGGATGCATTGACAGATTGATACATAGATAGGCTTTCATTACTTATGAGCCTGTTATGATGCATGCTTTTTTTTTTTTTGCAACTGTATGCTTGAGCACCTTTTACTCCTCCCCTTTAAAGTTATCTTAGCTTTGCCTTACACCCGAAATAATTCCCAATTCAGTAGACCTTTTGGTAAACTTTTCTATGATGAATACCTATTTTATTATTATTATGTTAAATGAAAAATATGTTCCTGTTCATCAGGTTTGCCACATCTAAAAAAATGGGATGTGATGGTGATGTGCTTATCTTTGAAATATTTTTTTTTATTTTGGTCTGGAAGAAAAGCTCCTGATCAGGAGGGGAGATTAGATGCTGAGCAGCAGTCAGATAGGGATCAGACAAACTTCACAGGTCTAAGGGTGGATTGAGTCAGCAGAATAGTTCGTTGCATGATGGTCAGATGCACAGGGCTGTAGTACTGCAGTGCTGAAGGGGAAAAGAGGAGGACCAAGTGACGTAAGGGAGAATGAGGAGGTCTGCAACCCCCAGAATCAGAGCCTAATGGGGCAGTAGAAGCTGTATGCAATGAGGTATAACAGTACGTATACCACACCTTAAAGTTATACTACCATAAAAATGAGAAACAGCTAGCAGTGGAGATAACAGCATTTATGAGGAGAATTTATGGGCTGCTCATGTGGTATAAATATATACAGTACACAAACACCAGTGTGGATAAATTCCACTGGACAACCCTGTTATTTTAACAGTAACCTTGAAAATATTGTTATGTTATTTAGCCAAAGAAAGTGTTAAAGGAACAATAGATAATTTAATCTCCTTCTCTACCCTGTACAATTTATCACTGCATTAGCAGTGGTGATGTTTTAAGAAGCGTGTGCGTAAAGACAAACACTGAACACTGATAGTTAATTGCATTTATTTAACATCCTTGTGCTTCCCTATCCACACCCTAGTGCTTTCATCTTGTGTGCAAGCCTGCGTCTAGCGGAGCTGATGTGCTTTAAAAATACGAAGTCATATTTTGATCACTATCCTTTATCTAAGACCTCTAATTCTTCCCCTGTAGCTCTGCTTCTCTGTTTCCTAAGTCAGTTGCTTTCCTTTTTTGTAGTATCACTTGCATTCACAACTGCCAAAACCATTTCTAGTCATTTTTTATAATTCTTCCTTGTCAAAGGACTCCAATGTAGTAAATGGATATGATAGAAATGTAACAGATAAGCAAAAAACAGAGGACTTGAGCTGAGATATATTGAGCAAGTGTGCTTGCAGTGAGCTGAGTTGGGATGCCAAGCCATCAAATTCAGAGATGCAGCAAAGTGATGCGTTCTTCAGGTCCTGCCCTGTGCTGAAGCACAGTTTGTTTCCCTTCTCATCCCTCTGCAAGAGAAAATTTGAAATATTTGGAACATCACTTCAACCCACTTATGAAAGATCTTTTCACAGCCAGTAGTATCACCTAAGAATCACAAGCTGATGATGAGGGAGGACGTATCAGTGGGTCAGAAACTCTAAGGTAGAAGGGAATTGTAGAAAAGAAGTGTCTGGTGGTTAATCAGAGAGGCAGTATTTTGGTGCCTGGGTACATGTTTTAATATTTTCATGACTTGATTTCCCTCTTATATCCCTATACATAGTAGAAGATCACATTTTTGGAATAAAATGCGATGCTATCCACTTTAGAAGAAAATATGTTAGCCTCTCAGAATATTTTCGGACAAAATTCTACAAGTTATTCACCACGGTGTAAATTCACTTTCTCTGACTATATCCCTGCTGCCAAGAAAGTAAACTAGGACAAGTTAACAGAATGATCCAAGAGTAAAGAAAAAGCTGGTATCTTAATTTTTGATGCAGTCTATGTGTTCTCATTATTACATTGTCTGTTTGTATTACTTTTGATTTATAGTGTAATTGGGGAACTATAGAAATGTTAATGGGAAAGATACTGTTCTGAATATGACAAAGTTGTTTACTAATTGTTGCCTTTAACTTAGGCTAATTTTGTAGTTTTGAAATATTTAAAAATGTTTTATTTCTTTATTTTTAGTTTGTCATGAAAGCATTTTTTAGTTTGAATTCCCTTCTCAGATGAGCTGAGCTTTCTTCCCCTTTAAAACTAGGAAAATAGTACAAATTAAAAATTTGCTACACCGGCTCAATCTCAAACCTTTAGGCAAGCCCATTCATTTTGTTAAATATTTAGATGAGAAATTGTTGCTTGTGTGTTTATTTATTTATTTTTACAACATCCGCCGTGCTGCTCATTATCTTAGGGGAGATGGAGAATATTGCAATGATTATTAGTAAGCTTGGTAATGAGATTACTGAACCATTTGCAGTTGACTTTTTTGTGATGCATAATTACAGGGGTTTATTTACAGTGCCTTTAGAGGTTTTGTTTTTGTTTTTGCCTTTTAATGATTCACATTTATATCCTTTGTTCTTCATGCAAGGGATAAGATTCTATCTCTGGATGTTTTGCATTTCCCCCCTCCCAACGTCCTCAATGAAATAAATGTGTCTTATACTTTAGTTATAAGTAAGAAGCACTTATTCTGTCCTATGATGCTCATCCTGCAAGCTGTTATTCTCTTGAGTAATCTCACTGATATTAATTGGGAATACTCGGGTAAAGAGGATTATTTGTGCATTTGTCCTAGATGACTCTTCCAGTCTGTGTTCAAGTCAGTTGAGAGAGTCTCATTGACTCTTGTTGGCCTTGTCTGTCTCATAAATATGATATATTAACAGAAATACAGTAGAAAGGAAGAGCTGCTTTGCAGGTCTTAAATATCTCATAACTGTTTGGGGGCTGTTAAGGTTGATTACTGTATTGTCACATCTATTATCTACACCCTTGACTGTTACCCACTTTTCCTCCCAAGTAGCTGTGACTCCAGCAATTTCTGAAGCTCTTGGCGGAGGATTGCTGATATGGGGGAAAAAAAAATCCTTAGAGGAATGGGGCAGTTACTGGGATCAGGTACAGGAAAGCTCTTAAGGAAGAGAGAAATATGGAATGAAGTTCCCCTGGCTGGTTGTGTACTTATTCTGTACCACAGGCATCTTTTATTTAGAGATATCATGTGTTACACATGTGAAAATACAATGCTTTGTTTTTCTGTTGCCTCATTCAAAGTCAAATGTTAGTGAAAGGTCTCCTATTGACTCAGTGGGCTCTGTTTTACTGTAGGAGAGTATAGACTCTCTTTTATTATAGGTAGTGAAACCTTAAAAAAACTCTTTTTGTTTATTTGTTTTGCCAGATTTATTTATAGCACATTGGACTTAAATTTGGGGAGAGAAATGTGAAACCTTGGTAAAACCCATTTTAATCACCTAAATGGTGCATAGGCAAAAAGATGGAAATGGGTGTTAATATGTCACATTATAGTTATGGCACTAATCCTAGCTATTATTCAGAAATCAGTGGGACATTTCATTTGTAAAAAACTGTAAGTTCTGGGCTTCTTTTCTTTTTCATATTAAAAAGCAGATGTGTTGAATACTTAGAACTTACATAAATCCATAATTAATTTTAAAACTACCTTAAACACATTTTTTCCTTCTGCACTAACCAAGATACTTCCTGTAAAATCAAAATCCACACCGCATATTTAGGTTTATCTGCAAAAATTGGAATTCAGGGAAATAAAAGGACAAGAAGATCCAGAATAATTGCACTCCCTTGTGGAATAAAAACCTGAAAAAAAAAGATTGTATCTCAAGAAGAGTCTATCAAACTCTTCGTGATGCCAAGAACAAAACTGCACCACGAAGGGATACATAACCTATTCAGGGTAATTTAAAGCCATATCCAGAACAGATTGACTGTAACAGAAATACTTTCTACAACTTAAATGCACCCAGTGTACAGTTAATCTGTGCAGAAGGAAAATGGTCACTCCTACTATTTAGCTTACATTCCAGCCATGAGCTGTAAGGCAGAATTCAGAAAATATCACACCCTTTTATTTTTGCAGTACATGTTCTTGCTTCCTTTGAGCCACAGTTCATGTGATCTAGTTCATACAATTGCTGCATTTCATTACTTTTTCTCTAGAAGTGTATTAATACCCACGTATGAATTTCACACAAGGCAGTGGCAGCCACCATATACGTTCTTGATTTCTTAAGTACTGCATCATGAAGTGAAAGAAAACGTGATTAGAATACACCCCTTCCTGGAAAGAAAATAGTCAAAACTATATCGTACATCCAGGGTTAATTTTAGTCTTTGAAATTACAGATTCA
The DNA here is from genome assembly GCF_964035555.1 of Netta rufina. Taxonomy (NCBI): domain Eukaryota; kingdom Metazoa; phylum Chordata; class Aves; order Anseriformes; family Anatidae; genus Netta; species Netta rufina. The sequence continues at coordinate 9,268,480 of NC_140140.1, read as the reverse complement.
GCTAAACTGCCATCATCTCATTGTGATAACTTGTCACACTGTCGGAATTTAAGCACCAATGATCTACTGGGAGTAAACGTCCTTATGTACGCTATCTAAAGGATGGCTACCCTGGGGTTTCTACCAAGCCTACATGATCATATATTGATGCGAGGCTTATTTATTTCAGTGGTTCTGAAGTACACTTAATCATCTTACTAAGGTGCCCTGTGTGGTACATAATTAATATTATACATTGACTTTGGAGGAAAGCTTCAGGGGGTAGGGAGGTGGGGGTAGGATTTGGATGATCCAGAAGAAATATGGTAACTTCTTTATATTCAACAGAGAGTCCGTGTGGTAAAGATTGAGATCCTCCATTTACAAAAACGAGGAGCGATGAGAATGTTTTTTTTTCACCCCATGCCTCCTAACACTTATGGTGTTCTCTGTTTAAACACAGGTCCAGTGCTAATTTTTGCCAAAAGTGAAAGAGAGAGTGAAAAATCATTAATTCAATTTCTCACTGTTTTGCCTCTGGTGATTGCTGTCACTTCAGGTAATAGCTTGTCTGTGGTTCTGACCCAATTCTTAAACCAGTCTTTCCGTACTCCACCAATTAATCTAATGGTTCATTAATTGCAAACATCTGAAATCATTAGAACCTGATTGAGCACAAAAGCATCAAATCCTGTGAAGCTGTGACTGCTTAGCCAGCAAATGGTCTCATTGCAAAGGAATGTCAATGTTTATAGTAAATGTAACCTAAACTAGGGTGTTCATTGACATATCCCTCCATTTGTATACAACTGCTCTGACATCTATCAGTTCAAGAGTGCATGATTTATCCACTGCTATATCCTGGAACTGACAAGCCAAAGATTACAGCTTAACCTACATGAAAGCAGAGGCTGTATGTATTCCTAAAATAAATATTTAGTAACTGACAAGCTCTGGTTAATATTAATTCCTGATAGAAAGCAGTCAATTTAAGCTTACTTCATGCCAAAATCTATTTGTATTTTGTAAATCATTTTTCATGAATATAGTCTAGAGAATCTCAAGAAAATATGTGAGAGGGGAAGGGTTGCTGTATCAGTTGTATTTTGTATGTTGCACATCTATATTAAAGAGAAGCTTCCTTGGACCCATAAAGTGGGTAGACTTGGAAAAGGACACACAGCATGCTGATGGTACTCATGAAATAGAGACTGTTAATTAAGTGAATTTAGTGTGTGTGTAAGATGCTAAATTTACCATTCCAGAGAATTAAGCCTTCTGTTTATCCATAGGGGGCACACCTAGGGGGTACTAAACTTCACTACCAAATTGCATCATGAGTTCCTGTATGTCCTTGATGTGGTCTGTCTTCGATTTTTCTTTTTCTTCTTTTGTTTGTTTTTAGAGGCTAATAATTGTTCTACTGATAGATGAAGAGGGTAAGAGATGGAAATTTCTGAGCACTGGCATTCTCCTGAATGTTTTTGTCTTGCTGCTTTGATGACAGCTGTCTTGCAGAGTCAGAGTCTAGTCTGGGACGAACAGTTAGCACTCTTGTCAACATGGATAATGTAAAGGAATAAATTGTATTTTCCTGTTGAACACATGGTTTAATAAATGACTTCATAACAAATAAGAAAGTGTTCATAATGCCCATATGAGCTCATTCTACCTGTGCACAGGACAACTACAAATCCTCTCTGAGTCAGCTTGATAACTGTGTAGCCATAACACAAAACTATTTCATACTGATGGCAAAAAAAGCTTCAAGCCATGCAAGTATGGCTACTTGGCTTCAAACAGGAACAAATCTCATATTTGTATAACGTTTTTTGTCTTTTTGTTTTACACGCATACATGTACACACACACAGAGCTTCATCCCACAGAATTCAGCACTCTCATCTCTACTTCTAAGGTTCATCTTTCCAGCTGAACCTTTGTCTGGCTGTATTTTGGGATGGCTTCTGTTCTTTCAGTTAATTCTGCGCTTGATTTCTCCTTACATGTGTAAGAAGATTACAAACAGTTAATTTAAAACAGAAATTAACTGCTGCTCTGCTAAATTAGTGATGTATAAAAATGTATAGTGATGTATAGTAAAGATGAACACTCTGCATTCAACAGACAAATGAGAAAATACAGTGAATATGCCTGCCTCGGTCTGGACTTTTGGTGCTCAGACTCTCTCTAACATAAATGTGTGTGTATGTGCTTATTGTTCTGCTTCTATAAACCCCAAGTGAGCAGAAGGGAAAAGGGCTAGTTCTGTTCTTCCCAAGCTGTGGTCCTTGCAGCTTTACTAAGCAGCCCACACAATCATAATCAGCACTGTTGGTTTTTTTGTTGTTGTTGTTGTTGTTTTTGTTTGTTTGTTTGTTTTGAAATATTCTTATTTAAAAGATCGATAATAAAAGTGCAAATTGATAATCAAAGAATCTAAATTTCTGTCCATTCAGAGTAGAAACCTCTGCCCCTGCAGATAAGAAGGGGGGGGCGGGACAGTCTAGAGAGGCTACCAAGCAGAGAGCAGCTAGAGAGCCAGGACTGCGAGATAATCAGGGAAGGCACTAGCTGTGTGCTTCTGGCAAGAGATGAGCAGTATCAGTAGCCCTAATGATCCAGGGCAGTGGCCTGAGGAAGTCCTTGGAGTGTGGTTTCCTTTATCACTTTTACTGGACTGCCCTTTGGGAATGAGTTATGATCTGATGGTTTGATCTTTTGTATTGTGTATGGGGTTATTGCACCTTTTAGTTCCTGACAACAGTAGTAAAGCTGCCAAGTATTACTTAAAGTGTGGGAATGTTTATAAGAACTCAGCAAAGGAGAGTGCCTAGTATTCAGAGTACTAACAGTACAAGAAACATTATCAAACTAGCAAAATGGTGTGCTGTGGTGCTTGCTGCAATACCTTGCTCCGAAATGACCTTTCCCAGTCAGTGAAACAAGCCTTTATCAGAATGCAGGGGTCAGTGGTATTATAGACACCGAAGAACAAATTTCCAGGGTATTTATGTACTTATATTTGAGAGCAACTGCATGTGGTTTTAAATATACCTGTGTGTTCACATCTGCTGCAGTTATTTTAGATGAAATCTCAAAATGTGTTTGTTCTGAACATTAAACGGAGTGACATTATTAGTTTCTTGACAATGTTCTAATGGAATCATAGTTCAAAATATTCAGTGAAAACATTACACTCCCCCATCATTAAGGTGAATTTTGTTTGCATGCTCTTTTCTCAGAATACTGATGTTAATTTTTGCTTAACTTTAGTCTTACAAGGTATGAAGCAATTTAACAGACTCAGTAACCTTTCATTAAAGTTCAGTGCAGTACTTAAGCATGTTGGGTGCATTAATTGTTAGCTGACAGCTATTATTTCTGTGAAACCCTTTTGTAGTAAAATTTCTGCTTGATGGATTGGATTTTACAAAATTTGCATTTCACTGAGCCCAAGTCAACTGGTACTTAGAGCTACTGTAGATATTTAAATAAGAAAACAATAATTCTTTAAACTATTGTTAAATATCTATTAAAACTATGAAGCTTATTTAGGATTAACTCTTTATTATGAAGCTCATATTCCTGCAGTATTGATTTAGACATTTTTCTACAACAGAACTGGATTCTAATGTAGAGAGGACCAAAAGTCTCCACCCAGTCCTTAGTGCTGGCACACAGCTGACATGAACACTATTGAGCTCTATGATTCTAAACATAAGGAAAACAAAACAAACAAAATATCAGCAGAAAATAAGGTTTCTGTGTTTTTCTAAACCTCTGTTTCAAAGATGGAGTCAGATACATATATTTCCTATGCAGGATGCTATTAGACAGTGTAATGCATGGTGAGCGATTCTCTGAAGTGCCAGAGAGCGTGGAATTTCTCAGATAGTAAACTCTAAAGACTTTAATGGATTAGCATAGTTTTCCTGGCTACTGACTTTGCAATGACCCTTGCATCTAGCAGACTAAACTACCATCAGTGCTACAAGAGTGAGAAGAAAAATAGAGCACCAGTGGTTGGCAGCAGTGTTTACGAGGTGGGGTTCAGCACTGCAATAATACTGATATGGAGGAGATGTGAGAAAGGAGTAGGAAGAGATATCAGATCTTTGAGGATGAGGAGGAGGAAGAGGTGATAGTTATAAAGAGAGGTAAAATATTTTGGAAAGAACATGAAAGGGTTGTGTTTTAGTTAGTTGGTTATAATCTGCTCTAGAAGAGATATCAGAACAGCTGTAAGTCTGTGTAAAAATAAAATAAATAAAATAAAATTTGTAGTAAAGCTCAGACAGATGCAACATATAAGAATGTCAGACCTGATACCTTGAAAATATTTGGCTAAAAATTGTTGGCCTGGAGTGAAGGTCTAGGGAGAAAAGCAAGAATAAAAAAGGGGATCCCTTGGGGAAAACAGTCAACCAACATAGAGGACAGGAGCGCTGAAGGACTAATAATAGTAAAGATGTGACTGAGAGAAGCAAAATAATATAAAGTTTCTCACATTCAGAGCACTAAAAATCTCTGAACTGAGAAGACAGTCAACTGACAAAGTGATGGAAAACTATAAAAAGTAAGGGTGGGATGGTAGTCTATGATCTGTATTCTTGTATATATATGCTGATTTTATCAATGATAAAATAACTACTGTATGCGTCTGTGTCCTACCCGATCACAGCTGCATCTGCACCATCATCCTTCTTGATTGATGATATATTCCTTATACTTATTGGTATACTTTTAGTATAGAAATCTAAGAACATGCTTCTGAAAAGGACCATGAGCATAAATATACAAGTAACAATGTAGATATCTTGCATAAATTTTCATAGTTGAATACTTAAAAATGAAATTCTATTGTTGTTTGAATGTCAGAATAAAATCTCAATTATTTGATTATGTTAAAGATCTAATTAAAAGATGACTCATGCCTACCTATCACTGAATCAATTGCATGCTATAATTTGGTAAAAGTAGCTGACTTTCTCCACTAATCTTTGCTTTCTTATTATATATCTAGGAGTAGCAAGAAATGACTTGGATCATCAGTATTATCTCATCAACAGTGGAAAGAGAATGTTACTTCCTTCCATATACTAGAAATGTGATGAGGAAAGGAGAAAAACAGACAAAAGTGACTTACTTAATTATTCAAGAGGGAATTTCCTCTTCAGCAAATTCCTGCCTCAGCTCAGCCAAATGCTGTCATTACATGGCTTCTAATTTTAGGTAGAATTTGGATATCAGGTCAGGGTTTTTAACAATAAAACTGTAGAGTCGTCACAGAAAATGGACAAGTATTTTTGCTTCTTTATTAACTCATAGGTCTGTGATAGGTATCATATAGTAAGACTCAGTATACCCAAGTTCTTTGCATGTTCTCTTTACAGTGTCATTGTTATGCTCAAGAAGAGATAAAGGAGAACAAGCTCAATAGTGCTGAAATTTTAGCAGTGTTCTTTTAAGACCTACCCCACTGTCTTTTTCATAGGTTATCCCCATGAGTCCATTATCTCACAGGTACCATACATCTATCACTGGGTGGGAATGAGCCCCTTGGGTTGAGTTAGATCAATATTTTGACCTTCAGGAAGATTGTTTGTTTGTATCAAGTAAGCAATGAAAAAAATAAAAATAAAAAGCACATTCACCATATAGAAGAAATATATGCTAAGTTTAGGCACCGCTTGTGCCTAAAGGAGACAGTTTATGGTATAGAAAACATGGATATCTGACTAATTGTCCTTCAGATTGTTTATGATTCCTTGGACATTTGTGAGATAGATGATGAAATCTATCACATTTGCACTTTGCACTGAGGTTATCCACATGGAGTGAGTGATTTTCCAAGTAGTGTCTGTTAGCCAAAATGAAAAGAAAAAGAAAGCAGAACTCATTTGGGGAAACTTTATTATTGCATGTGGCAGAAGAGAAAAAGGTAGAAAACCAGTACAGATTTCATATGAAACAGAGCAACATAGCTTGAAAGATCAGTTTTAAGCTTCCTCAGAGCAGAAAAATGGCCATATTTTCATAAGGGAGTTGTCATGATTGTGTTCTAATGTTTTCAAAAGTAAGCATCCCCAAGGTGATGAAGATTAGGGAAAATATCTCAGTGGCAGTTCTGTGCCTAATAAATTAGAAAATGGTCAGCCATACACTCAAAAGGTATGAAATAAGTTGGCTGGCCATTTATGTGCTGCAGTGTGGGTCAAATTATGTATACATGCCACAGAAACACATCTTGCACAGTCACGTAACTCTGGCACTGCACTGGAGGTACTACTGTAGACTGATGGGGAACTGAAAAAAATGTGACCAGAAATGTTAATGTGCAGCCTGTTTTTGCAAAAATGTTATTTTGATGAGAAAGTTCTGAGATGTCCTCTGACTGAAAAAGCAAAGTCTTAAAAATTTCTGTTGAAGAAGAAATTTCATTTCTTCTGGGAAAGAAAGAAGAATGGATAACAGAGATGCTTCTGACAACACTGAAACTCAGCCAGCTGCTTTGAAAATAAAGCAGTTAAAGGAAAATGTAGTCAGTTTACAGTCTGCTATCTTGATAGACAGAAATATATTTTATTTCTTAATAAAACACAGATTTCACAATAAGCCAGCTTCTTGTTCACATGGCATTTCTATGTCAGAGAAGCTGTGTGTTACTCTACCTTATTTGTAAACTTGGTTGTTAGATGCAGACTCCATGATCCAAGCTTTGTGGTCCTTTTTCCTGCAAAAAAGATTCTTCAGTAAAATTTACATTATTAAATTCAGAATTCATATTTGAAAATTCTATCTTACCTTTCTTCCTTTGAGTTCTTTAAAAAGCCTGAATGATATTTTTTGGCATGTTGTTTCAATTTTTTATTCCAGTCTTTTTACTTGAGACACTATTCTTCCTTTTTTTTTTTTTTTTTTTTTTAATTTGAAAGTGATTTTCACGTTTAAGCTTTTTATTGTAACAGTGAATCTTAAGTATGACAACTGCAGATGTAGAGAGCAACTTCTGTGATACATCCAAAAAGAATCTTTGCTGGAAAGACGTGTTTGGCACAGACTGATACCTTCAGCTTTGGTAACGAACCTTGACTGCTTCTTAGTTTATAGCAACTAGGTCACAGCATCAACATTCTTGATGGTTATGATCATTTGTCTGTGTCTCCCCCCTTATTCCCCTCACACACACACACCAGCAACCCTCAGAAGAAAAGCCAAAGAAAAAAATAAAAACTGTGAAATTGTGTTAGGTTGTATTGTCCCAAGGGAAACTAGATTAGTCTCATAAGGGGCATACCCAGACATTTTGTGCGTTAGTATAACTTATATCTGCAGATTTTGCACCTGCAATTTTGGACCAGCAAAACTCTTTTGTAGAAAAGTTAACATTTCTTAGATCTTAAACCATATAAATGATGCTAGCAATCTGTCTAGAGGTTCATTAGGAAAAAATAATTTAGATTTTTAAGCTGCAGATGCACCTGTCTGGAGGTGAAAGGGACTGTAGATGGAAGCTGCCTTCCTGGACAGATTGCCATGTGCTGAAAGGAAGGCTTACACTTTACCATGTGACTTCAGCACTGTATAATCTGAGCTGGGTTAGAAGTGATAGCCCGTGTTCTAAACAGCCTTGAATATGTTTATTTTACACTTGACATAACTGAATTGTTTGTGTGCACTTTTGTCCCTTCTGAATAAAGTTTCTCTACTAATCATATATAAGTAATGAAGGGAACCAAGCTGAGCACCACCATCAGGCAGGTGTTGTATGGCTTCCTAATGCCTCAGTTTGGATAACTTAATGGGAGTCAAATCAGAGTTTTATTGAGCACTGTTTTTTAGTACAGCAGAACAGAGTCTGCTCTGCTGTGACAGGATGGAATTAAATTCTCCTTCCTTAAGATTAACTAGAGATGGCCAATATGTTCCACCTTGAACTTTTTTTTTTTTTATCATGTTTTCAGAAAAAGAACAGAGAAAGAGCTGGGAGAATTTTCAAAAGAAAGAAAAAAAAAAAAAAAAGAAACATTTCAATTTGTCCATGCTAATTTTTAATCAACTGCTAATTCAAAAGACAGCTTACATTCTTCATTGGCAAATAGTAAGCCACTCCAAGAGTGTAATCATACTAAAATTCGCAGCTAGGATAATGTACAACTGGAACTCTATCAAGCCTCTGTCTTGAGGAACTGAGGTATGCCTTGGAGGAATGCATTAGATGCTATGGTTAATTAACTAATTTACTCAATCAAGTTTAACAGTGGTTTTAACTTTAATGGCACCATTACATTTTAATATGAAAATAACAGGCTGTATTCCTAGCATTCCCTGCCGTCCGCCTCCTCTCTACCATCCACTTTACAATTTGATTTTGATTTGTGAAGCCTTAAACCTGCTTCTAATGTCAAGCGCACGTAATACAGTACGTCTGGTGAACATTATACGTGCCCACCTTGCAAACAGAGTTGCTTGAAGTCATAGCTCCTGACAGACAGTGTGCATTCTTCAAGAATCATCAAGTTTGCATGTGTCCTTCAGAATGAAAATTACATACATGTGTAAATATAAGTAAGCTAATTTTAAGTGTGCTAGAGAGATTTTCTCAAACACCTATAGACCCTGCTGCCTAGCACAATTTCCTGTCTCATGCCCCCACTTCTCTGGGGCAATGCCTCAGCACAGCTGCAAGACAGTGCTCCAAGTAGAAAATGAAGCAAAGAGAAAGGTGGCTTAATCTGTTTTCTTTGATTTTGCTGAAGGAAGATGCTTCTCTCTGCTTAGAAATGAGTCATGAACCCTTTAGACATTCCTATCCCATGGAAAAGACCATCCTGGCTACTGTCTCCCCCAAACATTTTTTGGTGACATTTTCTACTTTTATTATAAACATTCTGTGGGTTCCTTGAACTTCAAGTCCTGATAGACTACCAAATTCTTTATTCTTTGTGTCTTCTTTTTGTCTGATATAATTAGCTTTAAACAAATTAAAGGAATGAGAAAATCCTGCTCCCGGTAGGCCACAGCAACAGTTTCCAGTCGCAGCCCATCAGCAAGCAAGTTGTGTGTACTCCTGGGGGAAGACTTATGCCAAACACTGGCAACAGAAGGCAACTGTTGCCTTATTGCTAGAATAATTTCTTGAGATATCAAAAATGTACCTTCATGTTGTGTCAGGCTGAGAATCTATAGCTCTCCATAGACCTCCTTGTCAATGGGTTGCTGGCTAAAATAGAAATAGTCTCAATTGTGGCTTTTTTTTGGCCAGTAAAACCCTTCAAATTGTAGCCCCTGTGTATACAGGTGAACCAGAACATAGTTACCAGGTATACCAATATTTGATCTACGAAATGCAAGTCCCATTGGAACAGGATCCAGCCATCCAGCCTCATGGCTGTCAAAATAGAGAAGACTCTGTCCCACTTAGCAGCAAATATTTAGGTGCCGAGAAGACACCTAAAGGGTGCCCAGACCATAATTCAGGACAGAGCCCCATGCAGCCCTGGGCTCAGCCTGTGCCTGCTTGGCTGCTTGTGTACCCACGTGGGTCCCACCACTGAGGCGGGGAAGTCGACTGGAGGAAGCAGCCACAAGAGACAAAGATTGCAGGTGTCAGAGTGAAAGCTCGCTGCTGGATAGCCATGTCCAATTTATAATAGATCTAATCTGATTCTGGAAAGGGACAGTAAATCATTGCTAAACAGCTATATGTGATTTTATTGAGAATTTTTACTATCGCAGATAGAAAGACTGTACTTTAGAGATTAACTAGGAAAAGTTTTACAAGACAGTGGAGATAATGAATCACAAATTCTGTAAGGGTGAACCTCCCATGCTGAATCAAAGTACAGCTGTCTCATATTTGCTCCGTATGCATTTTGCTACCAGTAATTTTGTCATCAATTTTCATATTTTGTTTAAACATATTTGTCTTTTGGACAAGATAGGTCATATTTCACACATTTGATGAATTTTCTCCTTGGTCCAGTTTTACAGGATTTGCACTTAATTAATTGCACAACCTTTAATTCGACAGACTGTTTGTAATGGCTGTGTAGTTTCAAATGCATATACACAGAGGAATTTCAAAAAGTAATTGTTTTTATGTCACTACCATTGAAAGTTGCAATTATTAAAATATACAGATAATGGCACTGAATTTCGTAGCTGCTTATACTAAATAATATGCATGCTTTTTTATACATGTTTTCAGGCTTTTGTGTAGAAGTTGGGGTATCATATCTATAGAATAATCTTCGCATAACACCTGCAGTTTTGTACAAATGTACAGTTGCAGAAATGTTGGTAAATTTTGCTTGTGTATGTTTAGAAATATGAGCCTTTTTTTTTTTTTTTTTTTTTTTTTGAGGGAACTAAACTGCAATTTCATTAATTAAATGGAACAATTTGACTGGACATTTGCTGAGAGTGCTGTGCTTTAAAGTGCTAAACAAATTTCATACTTGCAGAGCTCACGTAAGCTTAGCAATGGGGAAGACCACCTTTTACCAGGAGAGCTAAACACTGACAATTGTGGCGCTCTTAAAAGCTTCTTTAGTTCTTAGCAGATTCACCGAAGAGGGCTACCTCACCCGTCCAGACAGCGTGCTGTCTGGAAATGTGCCCATCAAATCTGTTTGTCAAGCCACCAGGCTTTTCCATGCCTGGTAAAAGGCAGACAGGAAGGAGTAGGCAAAGGTCAATCCTTGTCAGTTCTTTGTAAATGTAATTGTACTGGCAGTTTGCAAGGCACTTGCTCGTTCCCTAGCAACTTTGTGTATGTGGGGAAGAGTTAAATACATATTTTTCAGTATGTTGCTTTTCTGCTAATGTTGGCACTGTGATTTTTTTTTTTTTTAATTTTATTTATTGGCCTTTGTGTATATTTGGAGGATTGTGTGCATAAGCTGCAAACTCCCATAAGCAATTGTGCATGCCTTTGAAAAGAAATCTGTTGCTGCAAACTGACTGACTGACTTCTGAGTTGGAGTATAATCATGATAATTAATCTGGATTCTGAATTCTTTTGTATGTGGGGCTGAACAAACACAATTTGTGGTACGAATTCTTTACTGACTCAGTTTTTCATATTGGTAGTGGTGAGTTTCAGTCAGAACCTCACCCAGTATCATGAGGGCCTTTGAGTGGTCTCTAGTGCTGAGGACTCTTAGATGGGAACTTTTTAAAATACACGTCAAAATGACTCCTACTCATGACAGATACAAGAATGGTGATTTTAAGATGGATTTTTGTTTAGAATGAATTTAGGGATTAAGTAGAGGCATACAACTGCAGTTTAATTTCAGGGAGATCTCCCCACTTACACAACGGATGAATTCAGCTCATTTATCTTCTTCAAGCCTGAGACAAAACAGTGGGTCTCACACATGTTGCTGATGCAGGCTGGCACTGTTCCACTGACCACAGAGCAAGCTGGCCCAGGGTGTGCATGACGCTTGAAGAGAGATGTATATTCACACACACATATCTGTAGAAAGTGGTGCCCACAGCCCTGTTTCACCAGCTGAATGGCAGGTAGATAACCTGCCATTATAACCTTCCAGTCCAGCTGCACCTGGAGCAAGAGCAGACTCTCAGGTGCATGCTTTGTGGATCAGATAGAGCAACTAAAAAAAAAAAAAGACTGTCACTTGGAAAATCTGCTTCTGTGAAAAGGTGCCAGCCATGCAGTGTGGAGCCCAGGATATGAGGAGTGACCGTGATTAGCCACTTGTGCAGCACGAATCACACAAGCAGTTCTATAAACCAGCCACTAAGATAAGTATAGCAAGATCCTGCTCAATTTTCTATTTCTGTTGCCTTAACCTGGCTAAAGAGCAGCTAAACACAATGCAGATTTTAAACATAATTATTTGTTCTGCCAGGTTGCTTCGTTTTCAGTAGTTAATAGTTCCTTTCACTTCATTTGCCAGTGGAGTCACAACACTTCCATGGCACGTACTGGTAATATTGATGCAAAGACAGAAATGCATCCAGAATGCTGTGTTAATCCATATTGTTTTAATTTACCAGACCAAATTTCCTGACATTGTTCCTTTGACTTCAGTAGAGTTACACCAGCAGAGAATTTGTTCCAGTGAGTTTTACAGCGTCACTGACTCCCAGTAATTTATCACTATACACGTCTGCTTGCTTAACTGATAGAACCTACAAAGACGGGCACGGTGGTTTAAATTGCTCGCTCGCTCACTGAGGGAGCAATAACTCTTTGTTCACCATTCTGTATAGTTTTCTGCTCATCCGTAGATCTCAAAGTGGTTTATAAATTTAGGGTGAGACTGTGACTATTAAGGTAATTGAACAGCTCAGGACGCCCATGCAGGCTCTCTGAAGAACCCAGTTGCATGGGGGAATGGGTTGTACCCTCTCTCCAAATCGTTTTGTAGCCCTTATCTTCCTGCACGGGGCTGTTCTGTGTAGGATGATGATGGGGAAGGGGAAGCGGGTGCTCACCCTGCCTGGTCCCACCAGCAGCTGGCGTCATCCTGTGACACTGTGGACGCTCTGCACAAGAGCAATGTTGCAGAAACTGTGCCCAAGCCCCCAGAAAGTGTTAGGCAATCTTGCATCTAGCTTTTTTCTTCTCCCTCCTTCTTTTTCTTTTTTTTTTTTTCTTTTTTCAAAACCCTGGGAATGAAAAGAAAAATTGAAGTTGCTAAGGTGGGAGGGGAAAACTTTACAGGCCTGCCTTTCGTGCTCTAATTTCTCAAGACTAGGAACAGCTTGCTCCAAAAGAAAAACAAGGCACCAAGCAAGATGCTAGAGGGTTTTCAAATAGTTTCATTCTCCTATCTAGGAGCACAATTGCACATTTGGATGATGAACACAGGTGGAAAAAGGGCACATGTCTGAAGGTGGGATCTCTGAGGAACTGGACAACATGATGCTTCAGTAAGAAGGTTAGGCAGACAGTCTTGATGCTTTCAGCAACAAATACCCCTTTCAAATTGTTGACTATTTGCATGGTCCTTTAAAATGCAATCAGAAAAGATCTGAGACCATTGGATCAGGGAACTGGAGCAGCTGACTCCAAACTTTACCACTCCTGACAGCAGAGCACATCCCTGCAACCCTCCAGGATCTGAGGAGTTTGCTCTTAGCAAAGGGCACTGGCCTCAGGTCCACACAAGGCACTGTTTGCTCTTTGTTCTTCCTTGTAACATGTTACAACAACTTCATACTGTCACACTAGAAAGAGTTTCAAAGGAGGAGTTTAAATTCAGGCTGTGTCCTGGTGAGTTTTTCATCTTTGTTTGTTGCAGATGTTAAGTCATTTTGAGATGCAAGTCATTTCTTTGAAAAAAGCTTTCTTTGGGGCTGAAATATAATGGCAGGAAATTAGCTGTTAATCCTGTCTTCTTGGACAGACTAGACTTGCATAATAAACTCCCCCTTTCCTCCTTGCTTGCCCAATGATTCAGTTTGACCTGAAAGAAAACATTTTCTTCCAAGAAAGACAATGTTTATGAGGTGCAACCATAGTTTGGCTCTGATGATTAGAGACACATGTATCAACCTGCGCAAAATTTGTGATAGCTGTTTAAAATGAATCCTGGTCAGGAAGACTGAGATCACAAACCCTATAATAATCAAAACACAGCTTAGGATAATATTCCAAAGGTGCATCCAAACTCACAAACCTGCTTTTTAGCCCTTGCTCTGGTTGAGCACTGCAGAGCACAGATCTCCTTAGTCTGGCTGGGAAGGAGCCACCCCTGCCTCCTTTCTCCTGCCTGGGGTTCCAGGAGAGGCATAGCCCAGCACGAGGAATATAAACACTGCATTGCCATCGTCTTCCAGCAGCTGATGGCTGTTCATGTACCCCCGCTGCCTCCCAGCCACTTGGCAGTGCTGCTGATGCCATGGAGGTCTGAAAGAGACAGGCAAAAGCCAGGGCATGGGAAGGTTAGAGCTGTTGTAGAGCCATCTACCTTTAAGAGTTAGTGTGGCTATATATTTGGCAATAGTAATGGTTTTCTATACAATTTTCTAATAGATTTAAAATAATTATTTTTCCAGATCTAATCAGAAAAAACAGCAAGCATGATTATATGGTCTGGTGAACAGATATCAGATACAACTTTCAGATTTTCTCACGTGTGAACTAGACCATATATCTTACTGTGGTGAAAATGCTTAGGCTTTTTGTTTCCCTGGCTTAACTCTCATAAGTACTTCAGCTCATGTAACAGCTTCTTGGGCACAGGTAGAAAGGGTGTCAGTGTGAAGAGATAGCTCTGTTATTTTCTGCTTATGTGGGTGAGAATATTTTGTTATGTTAGGGTATTTCAGCAAATGAAAGAGATTCCTTTGGGAAACGGAGAAGTTCTTCTGCTGAGTAGGAACATGCACTCAGTCTTTAGTTCATTGCTGCTGGTGGGCAAGCATTAAATCAGGCTGATCTCTGACCAGATCCCTGGCAATTCCTTCAGCTTTTGTTAGGACTGCTTGTTCCTGCTTCAGTCAGAAATCTTGAGAAAATGAAAAGCAGTTGGGAAAGAAAAAGTTAATCCATGCCCTCCTAATTGTGTAGTGAGGGTACTGTAATGTGTAAGTAGAGAATATTGCAGCAGATGATAGAGGTCTGTGAAAAATACTAGAGGCATCTATGGAAGTATGTGTTCGATCTGACAGCTGACTGGGAGAGAGGACAGTGTTCAGCATTGTCTCTCTCTGACTGCTAGGTATTTAAGGTTTTGTTCTTAAACAATAACATATTCCTCTGCTCTAGACTTCTCAGGTTTTCAATGCCTGACCTAAGGAGACACCAACACTAAAGTCAAGGGGAACTTTTGTTCCTCCAGTGATTCAAGTTATTATCAAGTGGATTTAGTACCCATGCACATGACATGAGACCCTCCTGGGCAGTCCAGGGACGGGGCAGCAGGGCGGTAGGCATGCCGGGATGCTGAGCTGTGCAGCTGTGCGTTACTGCTATCACAGCCCATCAGAAATGCTCCCTTTCAGTTTTAAAGTGCTGTACTTTATGACTGTTCTGACTTCTCCCTAAATATAGCAATGCTGGAACGTCTGCTTATTTAAGTAGTTCCATTTGGTCCTAAATCCATCAGGTTCTTGTAAAAGGAACTATAATAAGTCCCTTTCTAGTAAATAGCTAGGAGGTGCTACAGCTCCTCAGGATGGAAAATAATATGATGAACTTGAAAACTTTTCCATTAGGTGGATTAATTAGTTTTAAATAAATTAGCTTCATTTAAAGTTCTTTTTCGTCAAAACAATAGGACTTGAACTAAAATTCGTATGCCGGGCAGCAGCCTTGTGAATTGTAAACTGAGTTATAAACCTATAGAAAATGGATTTTATTATGGAAATGTAAACTGTCCCCTAAGCATAGCACAGGGAGGTGATGCTATAACAACATGCTAGTAAGTAATAAACAACAGCCAGTATTATATCAGATGACTGGATACAGCTAGAAATGTATCTGTTTGGGTGTTGAATTATCCCCAAATTTGAATTATGGGCATATAATTCAAATTATCCTCTACTAGTAATATAAAGTCTGACAGACATATTTTTTTAATATACCTCTTGTGCTGTTTTGCATTATGTCACATCCTCCAGCGTTAAAACCACAGCTTTCCTAACATGATTCATCAGAAATCAGGGGGGAAAAATAGTTGAGATCTGATATACTGAGTACTCTTAAATTACATGGCAGCTTCAAGTATAGTGTATGAGGAGATAGAAGCAGAGTGAATAAGTATGTCTCAGGCTGTCATGTCCATGAACTGGGAAACTCACTGGCTCATTGAATCATTTCCTGGTACTTCTGCTCATCCATCGATACAGAGAGCAACCAGACTGGGTTTACAGAGATGAAAGCCAGAGTAATTCAGAGCCAGCTGTAATTCTTTATAAAACATACACTAAGTATTTTTGTTGACTCCTGCATGACATTTCCAAGGTGGCTGGGAAACCAGGCCATTTGTTACACAGAATCTAGATCAATAGTAAGCACAGAGGAAAACAAGTAAAGTTAACATCCAGTGGAAAGGACAGCACAACTTCCAAGTTTGCACATCTCAGATGTGCACAGTGTACGTTTCATGGGAACATCCTGTTCTTCAGTGCATGTAGCAGAACATTGTATTCAATTTACTAAAAAATATTAAGCATGAGGAAAAGCTACTGCCTTATGTATATGTCATTGTCAGGTTTTACCAGTGTATTAAACAAAGCATTTGCACACACTTTTTCTTCTGGCTTTTCTGTGCAATTGTGATGCCACCCATGTCTTTGTAATACATATTCTGCAAATATTTTGAGTACTCTGACACACCTGAATTCTCACTTCCATGAATGCTGTCTGCCCTATCACTACAAAATTGCTTCATTTTAGCATATAGAATCACAAGGTACAGTAAAGCTGAAGTATGTTTTTGATCAGACAAGATCTATCAAGGATAAAAATCATTTGCTACAATATCAGAGCTCAATCTTGTTTAAATTTCATAGTACAGAGCTTGTTGAATTTAGTGACCTGATGACTCAAAGTTTACAAGGAGTCTGGGCTCATGTTTCAAGACCTGATTTGAGAGCCAAGTTTTCAAACATATCTCATACGTCCAGGCTTTTACTGTATTGTCCATTAAAAAGAGGAGGAAGAAAATAATAAACTCCATAGGTTTGTCTGCTTAAGATTACTTCTTGTTAGGATTTTAAAAAATTAAAACCTGGACTTTACATGTAAAGGTTTAACTTTTTGATAAACAGCAAACTCATCTACTGCTGTGCTAGCTATTTTTAACCCACCTTGTGAGTATGCTTTTTTATTGCTTTATACAGCATATCTGATTCTCTCTAAAGCACAAACTAAAAAATCTATCCGGCTGTCATTTGCTGCATAGTGCCATCTATCATCATGCAGCTTGGCAGCTGTAGTGCATGAGAGAGGGGGGAGCTGAAGCAGGAGGCACAGTCAAGGACTTTCACATGTAACAAAAAAAAAAAAAATCCTTGTCACAATTATTTATGGCTCTTGCTGGGGCACATAATAGGACACATAAAACCTCTGTTTCAGTTTCAAGCACCCTCACATCCCCGCTCCCTTGTCGAAGTTGGTCGCAGGCAGTTTTGCTTTACACATACAATTTCCTGAACAATGCCGAGCACTTGTGAAGTGACAGTGACAAATACTAGAGATGCTGGCTGCAGCTCTGCAGGCCGTTACAGGAGCGGTGGTGTCAATAATCAAGGAAGGCTGCCAATGATACCAAAACGCCAGTGTGATATTCCACTTGTTCAACCAGCTATCTGCAATGCTTTTATTTTGAAGTTGCAGGAAACTTGTTTTGTCCCTGTACTTTGTAGACTGTAAGGAAATAAAGTGTCAGAGGAACCTGTGCCAGGAAATAATTTTTCATTATTTGATCTTCTTTGTAGTTGATTTTGCAGTTGCTAAAATATTGCTATTGCAGAATGGCTTAATGAACATTTAGCAGTTTCCTATTAGTGTTGGCCTTGTGTGAAGTCTTTTTGTTAGGTTCTGTTGTCTGAGCCCTCTGCATGGTGTTCTTGACTTCATTGTTCATGGTATAACCTTTGTTTCAGGTGCCAGAAGATGGATTTCATAGAGATTTTGTCTGCTGCCTCTCTAGACGGTAGGCAATGGAGAACTGTGATGCTGAAGAATCCAAGCTTTAGATAATTAAGCATAAAACTTAGGTCCACTCCAATAAATTGTCTTGCCTGCAGTTTCTGAAGAAAGGGTGTAGATAGATATTAACCTTGATGTCCCCATTAAAGTCCTCTGATGCACTTTTTATTTCCCGTATCTGATAGTATTTCTGATCTCCAATGTTAAGGAGCAGGCTGTTAAATTAGCAGCAGAGTGGCCAGGATATATTTGCTGCTATGGGGCAAACCAATTGTGAAGGTAAAATTCAAATTCACAAAAGCACCAGGAATACAAATTGGACAGAAGCATTTGAAAAATGCACCACCTTTAAACACAGCAAATTTTAATTATTCTTAATGCAGCCACAGTGTTCAAATATGCAAAAAAACTGTCTGTTGTTAAATGTGGCTATTAATAAATCAGCTACATCTAATTAAGTGAAATGTACCTGACCTCTTCCTTAAGATGCAGGTAAAGGTGGTAGCTTCTAGGATGCCACAGTAATTTCAGATGTTAAAACATGCCTAGAAAAAAAAATCTGAAAGACGATGTTAACAGGAGATGAATTGTTGTGGTTTTCTGTGTTTTAGTTCCGTTGTACTGAGAACACTGTCAATTATATACAGAAGTTCATTCAAACTTATAACTCACATGACCTCATTCCCAGAGCAGTTCCTACAGGTCAAAAGTGCTCTTACATGAAGAAGGGTTGTTTTAGGAAACAGTGGTCCTGCTAGCTCAGTTACATTCCACATCCATCCTCTTGCTGCTGCATAAGTGTTATGAGAAACTGTTCCCATATGGCAAAGCACATCTCTGTTTTCCTGTGACTTTGCATCCCATCATCAAACCTCTCTAATTCTGTAAAGAGAGTTCCTGTTGAGTAGAGGTGGTCTGGATAAGTATAAGTTGAAACAGCTGTGTGCTCTCTACTTCATCTGCCTGCGAGTCCCAGCCAGTTTCTGCTCATTCCTTCTTTGTTCCAAACCTAATTAAACATGTATATGTGCATTTTTCTCCTGTATTGTTTCTTTTTAAATTTCCTGCCCTGCTTGGATTTCTTTCCTCACCTTACTGAAAATAAAGGTGGGATAAAATGTTGGTCAGACCGTATTTACATCTATTACTGATAAGGAGGTTGTTTTCTTAAACTCTCTGAAAACCGAAAGAAATATAGCCTTTGTTGCCATTTATCTTAGTAATACCTTCAGGAGATGCATCTCCTAGGTCCAAGTGATTATACCATCTCAAAAAATGTTGTCATGATTTTCCTACGTGGGGGCGTAGAAGTTAGGATCATTATGCATTTTGCAATCATCTGATTAATTGAGTGAATGTGCTCACTTACAGGATGTCTGAGATCATGGAATTTAAGTTGGGTTTTCTCTGCAGTGCTTCATGAAACCTGGGAAATATCCACTGAAGCTGGCAAAACCAGGTAGATTGAGGACACCTGACTTCAGATAGCTTTGCCAGTGCTTGCCCTTTTCCAAGAAAAGTATTAGAAACTATGAATTCTCTTACTGCATCTGATTTCATAAGAGCAATACATTGTGAAATAGGGCTGCTGTAGATCAAACTAATTTTTCATGGATCACCTGTTGTCTTTAATTTCCATTATTTCTTCTCTTTCCTACATTGCTTGTAACATCTTGTGCTTATGGCACTTTTTGAAGATGAAAAATATTTTATTGGAGTTTACAGACAGTATGTACAAAAAGCGTAAATACTATTAAGAAAATGTTTTAAAGGAAACAAATTATACTGGTAACTAAATGATCTATATAGCAGAAATGTCCATATAATTTCTGTTTATTTTTAGTGCATTCATTTTTTCTTGAGTTTCTTGCTCTGATGTCTATTTCCATATAATTTGGGGATCTTTAGAATTTGGAATTTAGGATGTACAATTAAGTAATATTAGTACTAATCCCTAGCTAGGGAGCTGAAAAAGGAAAGGCTTTCCTTGTGGCATCTCTCATTTTCCTTACACAGGTTCCCTTTCAGCAGCTCACTTCTAGACAAGTCTCTGCTTTCTGATGTTATTCTTTTGTTTTCTTATTCCAGGTTTCAGTTATTCTGTGTAGAAATGTGTTCACTGCCCCTCCTTTTCATATGAATTATAATGTGGTAAAAATGTTGCAAAAAAAGCTATTTTCCATAGTCTGGGGATGTTGATTCCAGACAAGACAGCTTGAGTGGGACAAAATAATGGCTTATTGGGTCATTTGGGAAAAAGCACAAATATTGAACCACTGTTTGGGCTTTTTTTGTTTTGTTTTGTTTTACGTTTTTATAGAACTATAGTAAGTCTGTGAGTAGCTATAGAAACAATGTCAGTATTCCTCAGTGTGGTTCATCTTGTAAAATTGATCTTATTCTTCAGCTGCATTCATTGAATTTATTTCATAATCATATAGACACAATTTGGTTGGCTCATAGTCTAATATAGAGATAGATACCACAGTTAACGCTATATATTGAGTTAGCATGGCCTTTAAACTGGCATATTTGAACCCTCCCACTTTAAAAATTTCTGCCCCAGAAAATTCTTGTCAATGCTAATAAATACATACCTGAAAAGCAGAGGGGAGAGGAAGTACAATGGGATACAAAAATTGGCACATGCAATCATTTGCTCACAAACAGTTCTGATAATTGTGCACAAGTGTATTTTCATACTTTGGGGTGTCTGTGAGTGCTCTTATAACCTGTTTTACCTGCTGTAAGGTTGTAAATTACCATATAGTTTAATGTTACATAGCAAAAACATCATTTATCATTTGGGTCAATAGTAAGCAAAATGATGCTATGGAACCCCCTCTATTCCTCTGCACAAAACTAGCTGCCAGATGAGTGCAGCACCTGATGTTTTCAACAAGCTAAAAAGTATTTTTTTATTTATTTATTTTTAAAAAAAAAAACCTTTCAGATTTTTAGAAGGTGAAAGATTTTTATTTACTGTACAGATGCATTTACCCATATGGGCAGCTAGTGACTCTTTTGCAATCAGTGCTTTTCAGTAGGTTATTGCCTCGTCATTTCAGATTTCTTTTTTTAATTATTATTTAATAAACTTTAAGCCTATTTGGGTTTTTATTTCTTTTGATGCCACAACACATTGTTCTTTGCTTGAGATTGACACCAATTTAGTAAGATGTGGCAAACATGCAGCTACCAAGGAAATAGTTTCCGTAGCAACAAGGAACCTATTGACAATGCTCAATGCAGAGCCCACTTTAACCCCAATCTGTGGAGTTTGTTTCCTAGCTGTTCTTTGCAGCTGTACAAATCAGATGTTAGAGGCCCGAATTTTTGCTCTTATATACACACGGGCAGCATCGTCTTCAATGTATTTGAAACCAGGAGTTGGCAAATAACTGCTTGCACCAGCAAAACTTTTGAATTTAGGATTGCCAGTTAACATGGAAAACGTGCAGTGTGCAAGTCTGAGTTTAGGTAAGATTACACCAACTGTAAACTGAGACTGACTGATGTATCCAGGGTTTAATAAAGTTTAAGGTAAAGTAATAGAAGGAGAAAAAAGTCGTGATGTGTACTTATGACACATTTTTGGCCACAGGATGCTTATATGCCCCTGATGTAAGAAACCTGTGTAAATGAAACATTAAGTTTAGGACCAATAAAAAATACTGTGAGAAGCAAAAGATATGTTTCAAAATATCATGAGGGAATTGTTCCATCTAACTCATCTACCACATAAAATATCAATAACAATGCATGTCTTTGTAGGGAGAGGAAAAGACTTAATCCATTTCAATGGAATTCTGATTAAAAAAAAAAATCCAATCCAATGCATGTTTAAAAAAAAATCACTTCATCATGAAACTCCTTGTTGGTTATGTTTATACTGATTGTCTAAATGCATCTCTCACATGTTGTCTACTTTTTTGATTTAGACCCTAGTATTGTGTGTAATGGTCCAGTATTATGCATAGTAGCCTAAGCCCAGAGGATATTTGAACGCAAATCCTGGTCTGCCACATGTTTTTTTGTGCAAGTCCCTGTGGACTCGGATTTCTAAAGGGATTAGCAATTCTGAATGTTCCCAATTTGGAACAATCACCTTGGGACCCATTACAAGGATTCAATATTCAGGAAACATTTAATGCTCTCCCTCTCAAAATCAGATCTCTTTAAACTGTTTCCAGTTAAGCACCCAAATTCAAAACACTGTCTGTAAGAAACCCCAAGAATCTTGACACAAACTTCTCCATCAGAGGAGCAGAGCACAGAGACAGCTGAGGCAGAAATACCTCAATCAGCCCCAAACCTGCGATGGGTACCACAGGGCTGCTCAGCCTTGTACCCAAGCTAAAGATCTGTGCCATGAGTCACCATAGGGTGAGGAGGGGCAGAACAACATTTCTGCTGGTCTGCAGGCCTGTGGTAGTATTTCTGCTGAGCCGGGCTGCCCGTCACTCCTAGCAGCCTGCGTGGAGTTAGGTGGGTTATGGAGCCTCTGCCCCTCACATCACGAGGGCTCACAGTCCTGCAGCGGGGTACTGCTCACACAGAGGTTTTATTCTGATGGGTTTTAATGCTGCTCAGGGTAAGGTAACACTGAAGCCGTAAATCCTAGTGCTTAATGTATGTGTAGACTACTAGATTTCTAATTCCAGTGTAGGAATCTGGTCCATACAGAGTTGGAAGTTAACAAGGGAAATAGTAGTAGTGTTATTTAAAAGTTTAGTCACGTTTAATAATTAAATTTTTCTTTTAAAAAGAAGAATGCAGGAATTAAATAAGCTTTGTGCCATCCTTTCTCCAAGCAAAAGCACTAAGGATTGCCATTAGTACCACTTCCACATATCTTCTGACTAGAACTCAGTGGTTTGTCTTTGCCAGCTTTTAGAATTCAGGACCAAATTTTCAGTAAAGTCTCTTAGGAAGTTTGCAGCAGCACATATGTAATCTTACAAAAATGGGAATTAGATCCATTTTCTCCATGATCTGTTGCATTGTTTTAACATTCTACACAAAAAGAAACAATTGCAAAGGTGAAAAAAAGTATCTGTAGTATTTCAACCATGAGAATCTGTAAAAACTCTTTTGAATCAATTAGAACCTTTGTAATGGCTTTGGCCATAACAGTCTGATTTTGAGAATAAAAGCCCTTTTATGTTGTTGTACATGAAGAAATGTAGAAGGCATTGAACAAATACCTGTAGAAGTACATTTCTGATCATTAATATTTTCTTAAAGGAAATTATTATTTTACCATTAATCCCACTCATCTGAAACTACTTATGATGCTTGCTTCATGTTGGGTACATGAAAATTATTTTTCTCTAAGAAAATGTTAACAAAACTGCATTAAAAAAAAAAAAAAAGGTACTTTTGTGTTTTATTTTGTTTTGTTGTTTTGTTTTTTCCATTTCTGTATGCTTTTCTATACTTAAAAATGTTAAACTTGTGGCATCTATTGAAGAACTTTACTCTTTTGCTGCTAAACTGCTGCAATGAAATTGCTGTATCAGCAGTTCCACATTGAGTATCTCTCTCTCTTTGAATGGTTGTGATTTGATTATCTTTTCCATGAACCCTTGCAATTCTGTGGATATGCTTTCGTATAATTAGATGAAGTGTGGTCTGAAAACCAACAATATTTCCTAGCCACTGGTTTTAGAAATCCTTGCTAGAAAGAATCCTAGTGATAAACCATTTTTTTTATTTTTATGCAAATTACAAGTATTATAATCCACCATATACTTTACCATCAGTTGTTCTTCAATTTGAGAAAATACTGATTTAAAGCGTAACTTAATACAAATTATTCAGTGAAGCATAATAGTAAAAAAAAAAAAAAAAATTATTCTTTACAGTTATCACAGTCATTTGGTAAAAGACAGATTCATTAAAAAATTAACTTTCAGCTAGGATAGTCTTTAAAAATATATAGATTTAAAAAAAAAAAATCTTGCCATGAAAATCACACTAATAATAGTTTAAGAATGTATTTGTAAATACATAGCAGACATATAATTTAGGGTCAAATCTGGGCTTTTTTTTACTCACTTATTATTTGAGTTTAGTAGAGACAAACCAGCTAGTATACTAGTGTACTAGAATAACAAAAAATAATTGCAACATAATTTATTCCCTGCTTTAACTAATTTCTCTGAGGCCCTTCATTAAATTATTTCTACAAACTTATGTCCTGGAATGTTGGCTGCATCTGGAGGCTGAAACTTTGCTGACTTATGTCCAGAATGTATACTGGAGAGGCTTTCTTTCAGATGTGCTGTCAGCTTATCTCACTCATATGGATCACCATGTTTTCTTCTCTGCTGTATGTATGAAAGATCTGGTTATCAATCACTCACAAATGTCTGTGATCCATACCGCCCCTCTCCCTCTTCATACCTCTTCCTCTGCACTTTAAGCTGAGAGAAACAGTCTCTCTGTTTCCCCATGTCCTATCTCACAGGGCACAGTGTCAACTCTAGACATAATAAATACTAATGCAGTCACCTCTTCATGAAGCCAGCAACTAATTTCATTGGTAACTCATCCCCAAAGGCAACTAAAAAGCCTATTTCCAAACGTGTGCCTTTGTGGATGTCAAATAGTGATAATTTCCAATTGACCCCTGCTGGATTTGAACAAGCGAGTTGGAAGGGATTTAACCTAATCCTCATGCAGGTTTCTTGAGCCATTCATTGCCTCACACTCAACCCAGGTGAGACTGCTTTTTTTTCTGGAAACAGACATTTCAATTTCATTCTTTCATCTCTAGTGGATAACGATGCCAAAAAGTAACATTAGGGATACGTTAGTGCTTCAGGTTTTCTGACACTTATTAAAAACTCCATATGACTACACCACTGCCTGTCGAGGTCGCTCAAGCAGAAATTCTATGGCATGCAGCCATTGAAAACTGTGGATTGGGCACTAATGAACTTGTGCGATCAGTCCCGTTATGCTTTAAGCTACAGATGTTGAAATGTTCTCTAACAGCCCAAAAAGGGGATAAGAAAAGGCATGCATATCTTGTAAAGTTTCTTCCAAACAATGGACCAGAGGAAACATTGAATTATGAATGAAGAGGTGGAATCCCCAAAGATAGTTTCTATCAAGGAGGAAAACAGCAGCTATAAAAGTTGCTCCCTGTTCCCAGCTTGATCCACTGTCCATTGGACAAGAATCATTGCTTTCTGCTCTTTCTCCAGCTCTACTTTGTGCCCATGCTCACTTCTGTGAATGTTAAATAAGCAAATAAATAAATAAATAGAAAGGAAGAAAGAAAGAAGGAAAATCTTCAGTAACTGTGTTTTGGTAGCAAATAAAAAGTCTTCAGGCAAATTAGAACATGGATTCCTAATATTGCAATATTAAGAAGAGTATTTAACGTATACTGGGAGAATTGCATCCTATCAATATGTATATTTCTGTTGCTTTCTGTTTTCTTCATAAATGTAGCAGCTTCTAATTCAAGCATTCTGCCTTGAGCAAACTCTACACAAAAATATTAACATTCATTAATAGAACATACCCTAATATGTAAATGATGATACATGACAAGCTACTCTTTATAATAATAATTGCTAAACACAAGAGGGTCACGAAAGCTGAAATTTCAGTGAGCAGCAGACCTGGGACATGTAATTGTACTGTAAGCTACTAGTTTTACTAACAACTTCAAAAGCAAAGAAAATCCAGTGACTTGTGGTCTGAGTTGGCTGGAAATTACTGTGTGTTTCTGAGGTTAATGAGAGAGGAATTAAGCATGTTCACATATGTGGTATCTCTGAGCTGTTTCTGTAAGAGCTGCTAATGTGGGACAGAAATAATAAACCAATAAATTAAAGGTTCTTAATTATCATTAGAAAATACTACTATCTTTAAATGCAGATGCAAACTGAAGGAAAAAAAAAAAAAAAAAGAATTTTCTTTTCAAATTAGCATGAATTAAGTAAAAACACGACTCAGTTTTTTGCTTTTTGTTTTGTTTTGTTTTTTACTTTTAGCTTTAACTGGGTAAATGTTGAATATGCAGTGATTTTTAGTTTTTACATTAATACTAATAGGAAATGGTAGATAGTGGCATCTCAGCACAATTCTAATTTAATGAGAAACAATAAAATAGTTTTCCAAAGGGGCCTATTTAGGCCCAAGAAAGGGGGAAATTAAAGTTTCAAGATTTATTTCACTTTCGTTAAGGTATGCTGATGTGCATTTTCTATGGCTATCTTCTATCTGCTGATTAGATCTTTTATAATTTCCTTAGTTGGAAGAGAGCTGATATTCTTCAGACTGGATAATTTTAGTTGTGGTTGTGTTGATCTATGCTGTAAAACATTTTCTTTGGCTTGGTACAATGTGATGTCATGAAAGGAAAGGGAAGCCAATCTGAAGACACTTGCACAAGTCTAGATCTTGTAGAATTTAGAAAAGGAGGAGAATCATAACAAGAAAATCCGGGGAAATACCATACAAGCTTCTTCACACCTCTGCCAGAAAAATTCAAACACAGCGCAGCACACCTCATAGCAGGTCAGATATAAAGGGAATTGGACTTGCTGTGAGTGGCTAAGTGTCTGCGGGGCAGATCAGAGACATTGCCTTCTACAAAGGAATCTTGCATGAGCTTGCCAAAACTCAATTTGTTTTATACTACATTAAGCTGATAAAATAGATTTTATTTTCCCTCACTACCTCTGAGAAAAATTTCTTATAGAAGAAGCACCTGCACTGCCTTACAGGAGCAATAGTTAAGCTTGTATTCCCCTTGCTGGGTTGGGCTTCCTGATGTTTATATATATATATATACACACACACATACAAATACATATATATGTGTGTGTGTTTTTCTGTGTGCAAGTGCACGTGCATCTGGACTAGAACAGTGCTTAGGTGTGAAAGTAAGGAAGATGTAACTCAGTGAAAGAATATTTAATATGTATACGGGGTATATATAAACTAGGAGTCCTGCATAGATCAGTGACTTTGCTTTTTTTCTGAGTGTGTATGTAATAAGTGTGCAGGAATAAGAAGGAAGCTGTTTGGTTTCTAACCTCTGATGCACTCTGTGTTTCTTAGACGTACAGAAATGGCAGCGTGCTTGTCTAAACCATAGGTCCACAAATCCGCAATGTGTAACTGGTTACTTGAGGCTCTACTGTGTGGCTTCCTCACGTTTGTTTGTTATTGTTTTATTCTAATTTATTTTAAGAATAGAAAATACAATACTGTTGACTGAAGACAGGTTACTTGTAAGGGAATCCGAGAAGCATATTTTCTTCAGTGATCCAATAAGTGATTAGGAACTATATTGTATCTTGCTTCCTTTGTAAGTCCCCTTTGTACATTTTTTAGTCTAAAAAGCTTTAAATCTTTCTTAGGGAACCTCTAGAAATCTCCCTTAAATACAGGAAACATAAGTATTATAATTATGTCAGTATACTCAAGTATATATTTTTGTATCTGAGCATCAATTATTATTTAGTATTTTAACATTTAACCAGTTCTGTGCTAGTTTATGTAGCATACTGTGTTTTTTTCCAACCTCTGCCTTATCCTGGATATCAGCAATGTAACATTTTCTCAAGAACAGCAAGAACGATGGTTTTTGATTATTCCTTGCTGACTGTTTCAAGTGATTCTCTCTGACGTCGATATCTTGAGAGACCTTCTTGGGTAAATTTCAGTAGACGTCAGTATGATCAAAAATTAATATATATTTATATTGAAAGCACATAATTAACTATTGGAATTCATATTTAAAACATCATTTGTTGGTTTCTATGTTCTGTAATGTCTCTTTAGTTCACGTAATTTCTTTTTTGTTCCAAAGGTCTGTGTTAAAAAACGTTCTTTCTTCCGAAGGACACTTGCTGTATAATCCTTTGTTAGGATAACAGGACCATCTGGTCCCATCCATCTCTTTACAATTTGATGCTGGGTTAATTGCACCCTGTCAGCATGCATGATTGACACTGTGTTTTCTCTCTTCACTAAGAGTAGTCTATTAACAATGTAGTTTTTCTGAATTCTAGGAGATCTTTTCACAGCTGCTTGTGTGGGACCATATACTCTTCCTAAGTTTTGCTAGCAGCCATTACAATAAAAATACATTAAAAGTAAATTAACAATAGATATTCTCACATTTGGTGGATAGGTGCAACCCAATGCATTCTTCTCTAAAGTAGAATAAGCTGGTTTTGAATCAGTAAATTAGAGGGTCCATTATTTCTCTCGCAGAACAAGAATGGGCATCTCTCTTAATCCTGTTGTTAGCATATTCTCACTGCAGTATGCCATGAATTAATGGGCACAATTGCTCTGATTTTAAGTGAGTTATATTAATTTATCCTAGCTTTCATTTAACCTTATATTGAAAAAATACTTAATACTCCATAGTTATAGTTTCTTTGTACATATAACCAACTGCATAACAGTCTGGATAAGTGCTCAATACTCCAAATGTGATCTCACTGTTCTGTCTTTAGCAAATAGCATGATGGATAGGAATGTAATGTTTTAAAGGTTTGTTGAGAAAAGTTTTTTCATCTCCTGTATTGTCTGGTCAAAGATACAGGCTAACGTGAGGTCTTATTAAGAACAGACATAGAGCTCCTCATGTCCAGGATGAATGCTATAATCACCCACCAAACAGATATGCTGCGATGGACGGATATCCCTGACCATGGAGCTGGGGGAAAGCTCTATAGCCCTGTAATTATACATCCAACAGAAACATAGCATACATTGTTTAGTTCATATATTTGCACAAAATTATTCCAAAAGAAGAAATGGAATGATCTCATACATTATGTTTTTGTAAAACAACAATGCAGAGAACCATGAACCATAGCATCCCACATCCCAACAGGTGCCAAAACACCTAGCTAACATATCATCTGGGGAAAGTATTCTTTTTTTTGGGGGGGGTGAAAGAATGAAAGATTGATGAAAAATTTTAACTTTTAATGAAAGAATGGCAGGAGAAAAAGTTGAAGTTTCATTCTGACTGAGAACAGATTTTTTTCTTTCCACCTCTACTTTTGATAATTAGTTATTTTTTTTCTGCCATATTTCTCTCCTTCCACAACTTCAGGGAGCTATTTATAGATCTCCAAATCCCAGTTCTCTGGTACACGCTGCTGAAAAATACTTCTTTATCCTCAGTGAATAATAGGCCTTTACATAACCTCTGAGCTTATCGCATACTTGCTCTAAATTTGGATTTCATATATGTATATATATACCTTATGAAAATGTTAATCTGCAAACCATTTTATATTTTTTTTTCTAGTATTACTGGTGGTTATTTATATTGTGAGGTAGTGGTTATTTATGCTGTGAGAGAGCATGAGAGAGGTCATTGTCTCTTTGCACTAGATACTATAGCTCTTTTAATAGAAAAAAAAAATCCTCTTCTTCAAAGATCATTCAGTTAGGAGCTCTAGTTTTGATTGTCACATCCTAACTGACAAGGCAAGTGCTGTTCCCAATTGTGCTGTAACTGAGGCTGGAATGGGGCTCTTTGTTTTCCTCTTAGATGTTGGATAACTGGCACATCTCCATGTGTGAGGAGATGTGAAGGCTCTGCGATATTATCAAACATCATTTCTAAAGGAAATGACAATTCTTTTTGTTACTTTCATTGGTACTTTTACATGGCAGTTACTATAATTTAATGTAATTACATCTTTCACTTTTTTTTTTATTATTATTCTTTTGTATATATATTCGTGCTTCCTCTGATGATAGTTTTCATTGCAGCTCCTGGTATTCTTATGGAGAAATTAACTTATTACCTTGCTGCATCTCAGGAGATATGACCCCCCTAATATCCTTGCTGGATATTTTTCCATCTCAGGCTTCTCACTGATGAAGCAGTAAGATGCCCTAAACATTTCTATTCATACTAGCTCTGTCCCCTACTGTATTTTGCAATTGTCATGAGAATCATAGTTCATTGAATTAATCTTGTTCCTAGTCATCAAATTATTATAACTTAGTTTCAGCAAATACAGTAGCTACTCAAAAAACACATTACTTTGTGGAGCTGGTTGAAATATTGTGCACATACAGCAAATGCGACAAAATTTGCCACTTCACTGGGTTTGCGAAAAGGGAGAAAAGGAGAAAGAAATCCCCCCCTTTTTTTCTGCTGTAATATCACTAATTACCTCATTAGCAAAAGGCCATTCCATCAACAAAAATGTGCTTTTTGTACATTTTATGCAAGTGCCCTTGAAAGTTATATATGAAATAGAGGTTTTGTAGCACATTTTTTTGGACCAAAAAAAGCAAGTACCTGATAACGCGAAAGAGAGCAAAGAAATTATTCTAGATTCAGACTGGAGCCAGCAGCAGTGTGCTCAGGACTGCAGCAGTGCTGGGTATGCTACTAGGCCTCGGCTAATTTCCTGTTGTCTTTGTGTCTTTGGGGAGCTCTGTTCAGGCTCCTACAACTCCTGCTTCTTACTCCAGTCTTATCTATCATGTTAAATTAAATGAGGATAACTTAGAGGCACAAAATTATCTTTTATTATTTTTTGTATCTTGCATTTTGTATCATTACAATTTTATTTCAAGTGTTTGGTGGAAGATATATAGATATAATAATATGAGATGTAACATAATATTGTATAAGTCTATGATAGTATGCTGATTCATACCACGTAAAGAACTGTTCCTCACAATTATTTTCTATGTGTAGGAAATATTCTTTTTCCTGATTTCTGTGGTGAGAGTATGAAATATAATGTTGGAAGTAGTGGCAGCCTACCAAGTAAAGCACTGCTCTTGTTGCAATATAACATTTACAAAGTTCTAACAATTCCACAGACATTTGCAGATGCTCTGCCTAGTATTTTGGTGCAAGGCATTTACGTTCACCACTACAGAGTTGTGCAGAATGTAACCATACAGTATGTGATCATAATGCTATTCATGCCTATTTTGCCAGATAATAAGTACTTGATTATGCCACATATTGTAACAGTAGGTACTACAAAAAGAAGTAGATAAGTTGAAGGCAAAGACTGTGCATGTTTCTGCAGTATTTCTGAGACTATATGACAGATCATGAATAGATGACATCACAAAATTAATAATCTGCTGACTCAGTTATCTTCATTTTGTGACTCAGCATCTTGAATGCATTCTGTTCTTGTAAGCATAAGGCACTTATTGACTGAGTCCTGTTGATATACCTATATTACGTCAGAAGTCAGTACATTTGATCCTTTCTATGGCTAATAATTATATACACTGCTAGGCTACTCTTGTTTTCTTCCAGTTCACATGGATATAAAGCTTATTCTTTCAAGAATTGTAGAATCATTTAGGTTGGAAGACCTGTAAGATTCTCATTCAGATGAGACAGGTAAAGAAAATCCTTGTATTTTTATGAACCAGCACAGGGTTATTGGCTAAGAATCTTAAATATGTGCTCAGAAATCAGTCCTGCCAAAGCAGGAGAGAAAACATAAATTATTGGATTATTTACTATTAGATATAAAGTTACCCACAGAGGTGGGTGGGGTTCTTTTGTTTGTTTTGTTTTGTTGGGGGGTGGCTATTATCTTACTTAATTGTACTACAGTCAAAAATGTGAATACTTTGAAACAATGGCAAAACATGCTTTTGATGGGATCAAAGCCAGAATTTCAGAGTTATTTCTGATACTGATGAAAGTAGTGCTTCAGAATCATGCACCAAGAAAAAACAAATGATCTCTCTATCTGCTTTTCCAGAGAGCTGATTACTGGGACATTTAGGCTTCACTGAGAAAGGTATTTGTAGCTGCTTTCAAACTGATGCTCTCAGGAAAGCAAAGTACAATTAGCTAAAATTGCAAATTTAAATCTCTTCTGTAAAATAATTTACATTTCTGAAGTTTCCTATGCAGATAGAATCCAGTTGTTTTGTTGTTGTTGTTTTCTCTTTGTTCTTTTTTTTTTATATTTTTTTTTATTTTCATATTTAACTCCTGGGACCAAACTGCTCTTGCTAGGTTTAAACTTTCAGCTTAGATGGGGGCTCATGCTTCTGACTATTTGTTGGCTCACAAGTCAGCTTCTATAAGCAAGTAAAGCAAAGGGGAGAAAGCATCTGGGGAAGGAATGACCAATTTATGCTCAAGTTCGGTCTCTACAGACCTGGGGCAATCTGACTCAATTGGCTTACAAGAATGAATTAAATAAGAGCTACCAAAACCAGATAGATAGCCAGTTACGAGTGGGGAAATAGAGTCATTCTGTTTGTGTTAATGAAGATAATCTGGGCGTGCAGCAGTGGAAAGCCCAGCATGCAATTTTTTGTTGCTTCTGCATACGAAGGTTTAAAAAGAAATCAAGTAGCAGAAATTTGTATTGGCTTGTCTCCCCTCTCCAAGCAAGTATGAGATGCCCCTGCCTGTGCTTCCTTTCCTACAAAAAGCCAAAATGGGCTTTTATTCATGGAAATCAAATGAATCAATATAGTGGTAAGGAAAAGAGTGTAGGCAGTAAAACATAGCTTATATGGGATCATACATTTCTGCGCTAAAAAAAAAAAATCTAGGTAAGAGTGTTTAGCAATAGATGCAGCTTATAAGAACATGCTTTTTTTTTTTTTTTTTTTTTTCCCTAAGTCCAGAGACTGTGAGGTTTCACTTTTTGAGACACAGTGATTTTTACAGTGCACTTTCATACTGTCAGAGTTGCTGGGGAAGAAATTCAGTCAGCCATTAAAAGGTGGGAAAGCATCCTGCTGTTATGTATATGAGAGCAGGGCTTTGTCTTGTCACATGTCAGATACGCAGCAGTAGAGGGAGAGAAAATCGTATTGGTATATGATGGAGTTTGCAAGATGTCCTCCAAACCTTAATTATTGGAATGTGTCCTGGGATAAGTGATGCTGTCATTGAACCCTGATTAGTTCAGAGGCAGGGTGTATGCAAGAGGGAGGAAACATAATGTCAGACTGGTTAATTAGCAAGCAAGAAAGAGCAACCCAAATTGTACAATCTGATGAGCAATTTGTCACCCACTCATTTTAAATGAGAAACGTGGTATCACTTTGCATTTCCTTTTTATTTCCCATTTTTGGATCTCTTTATACATGAACTAACTTTGTGACTTCTCTGTGGTGTAAGCAAGTGTTAGCATGCTCACCAATAGGTGAGATAAACTGAGGGCTGAGAAGAGCAAGTGTCTTGTCCAGAGGTTACACGGAAAGACCACTGGTGAGAAACCCACAAGTCTAAACTGGCAGCCTAAACTGGCAGATAAGTCTAAACTCTACCCTGGCTTAGAGATAATAAAATATGGTGCAGAAATATTAGAGAGATGGCAAAGAATGTAAAAGTCAAGGTCAAACTATTTCATGTATAGATTATACTGTCCTCAGAACACTGAAGGTTTCAGTTCATCTAGCATTCCTAGCAGACATACCAATTTTTAGGACATGAGCTTGGGGTAAATAAATTTTGTGCTTTCCTAGTGAAACAAAAGATACTGAAAGCTGATTTAACTAATGCATGGGAGTTTCCATCTGCACACAGATATTCTTCAGTGACACAGTGCTGCCAAATGGCTTGTCACACTTTCAGAATCAGGAGTCTGCATGGGGGAAACCAGCAGTAATGCACTTCTGCACTGTGCAATCTGTAGGGTCGAGAACAACCACACAGAATTGAGAGGAATTTTCTTACTGTAGGGATGAGTCTTGCTCAAAAGCAGAGAAATATTAAGCACTCTTCCTTCCACCTGTAAATTCCTGTGCTATATCTCAGACACTGTTCAGGACCACTCACAAATGTTAAACTTCTAATATATTTGTGAGCCATTCTTCCTGACATTAATTATTTGAACATTTCTTGATACTAGTTATTTGAACATTTCATGAAAGCAAACCTAGCTCTCAGCAGACTGCTATTTCTTTGTAAATGCTCAGTAAACATAACCATTTAAAATGGAGAAGGGTAATCATCCAAACATGTAACTTGGAAGGTGTTCAGACAAAAAAAAAAAAGAAGCAAAATCATTTTCTATTGTTCTTTCACAACAGGAAGATTTTTTTAGCCTTTGAAAAGTACAGAGCACTTTAGCATTTCCTGGATCACTTTTGAAGACTTGCAGCTTCTGAAGGAGTCCGAGGAGTGATCTGAGGAATGAGCATTGCTTTAAAGCATCATATCAAGCTTTTATAATAGTGTCTCCAAGATGGCTATTACATTTAAAGTCTGAAGAAGGGTTTGTTTCCCTGAAAGTTTGTCTTCTTCCTCTATAATCAGTTGACCTAACAAAAAGTATTGCCTTCACCTACAAATTACATATTTATTATACCTTTGGAGCATCTCAACCATCACATTATTACTATTACCACTGTAATGGGTGTATGTGGGCATGAATAACTAACTGTTTCTGGAAAGTATTATAATTGACCAGTTCAAGGATTTTCTTAAAGAACAAGAGGGGGGAAAGAAAAAGAAAGTATTAAAAAAAAAAAAAATTATAAAACAAAATATGTCTTAAGGGTAAAAAATTCCCCTAATAAGTCCCCTGCTGTTACAGGATTCAAGAATCATGCACTGTGGTGAACTGTTTTGTCCTTGTAGTACCTAATAGTTTGCTGCTGTTTGTAATTTATTAATGCTTGCTATTGATAATTATTTTGCAGCCCAAAGCTTTGAGCTGGTGTGGGTCTTCTGGACTGAAGACCTTAACTCTGGGATGCCAGCTATCTTGATCCTTCAGTATTCCCTTCTTTTCTGTATCAGTATAACTCAGGATGGGATAGTGACTTCTGTGCAAGGAGGGAAATATAGGGAAGCCCTCTTTGTATCCATAGAGCTTCAGAGACATACATTGAGAGCCCCTGCATGAACTCAGCTGAGCCCAAACAACAACATTCAGTGTCATTCAGGATCTTGACAAATAGGTTTCTGTGACATTTTCTGGATGTATTCCAATAGGCAAAACTGCTCCCCACTACTGAGTAATGAAACACAGAATATCTTGTGATAGTCATAGGGTAAATTTTGTTTTTCTTTCAATAATTTTAACTTGGTGATGTATACAAAATGATTATGTGTCTAATGTGATGCTAGGCCAAGCTCTGCACATATGGAATGTAATCCCGAAGAAGTCATCTGGAATACAAGAAAGAGATGAATTCTAAAATGATATATAGCAAGATAAAGGAGAGGGGAAGGAGTTTCTTTCTCTAAGTCATTCTACATTTTTTTGTTTTTCCCTAAATCTTTCAACACACTTTGCTGCCAACGCCAGATGACTTTGATAGTAGAACAAATAACATTTATTTCAGAAAATATTGGATTAGATTTTAGAAAATATTGGATTAGATTTCAGATACTGAAAGCAAATTGTGACCAGTAAAACCAACATGAACGTAACTAACCATCACCTATTCTTAACCATTAGATGTCTTTCTGCTGGTTTTGTGTCTTTACTTGGGAAACTCCTAAATAAGTCCTAATCCTTCCGATTTCAAACAGAAAAACAGAAGTTTGAGGGATTTTGATGTTGCTTCTCCCTTCTAAACTTAAAACTAGGCTGGAGACATACATCTTGCTTGTCTGTCCCCGGACAGTTCTACCTGAGCTCTCCCTCACTCTGTGATGTTAATGCAGGCTGTGGAAGTCTGCCTGGTAGTTAAACACGTCTCGCCTCAGAGTCCAGAGTCCTGCAGCAATTTCTCCTGTGTTGAACGTGAACTACATAGTATGCCTTCCAATTGGCTTTATTTTTGAAGAGATAAAATATGGCATGGTCAGATTTAACCTGATACACTGCTGCACAATTGCTTCTGATTGTTTTAAGTTATTTCAAGTCAGTTACTTATTATCATTTTGGCTAACAAATATTGACACATCAGTATTCCACCCATGGCTGAACTGACATGAGCATATAAATACGATGCTAAGCAAGCTGGCAAGTACCTTTTGTTCACAGCTACTCAAATTAAAGACAGGTACTTTGGTGTGTCTTCAACCAGAAACAAACTGTGAAAATTCATTTCCCAGTGCTATTTGGATATTTTTGTAACTCACTATGATCACACTGCATATGCAGATACAAGTTAAAAATAAGCTTTTCAACTCTTGCTTGTTTACACAATATTAGAAGCACTTTATAAAAGTGGATGTTAATTAATGCTGTATTTTAATGGCATTCCTATGAATTTGTAAGTACATTCTGGAGAGACTTTCAAATACAATTTACTTTCAAAACAATTGGGATTATCATGATCAAAATAATTCAAATATTATTTTTGATTTCCACTACATTTATAATGAAATTGTTTAGGCTTAGATGTCTCACACATACAGAAAAGAAAAAAAAAATATTTTCTTGCATCTTTTCAAGTGTTTTTAAAATAGACTTTCACCCTCTTCATTTCAATCTACTCTTTTTCAAAGAGAGCTAGGTATGCATTAAGTTTTCAAAAAGATTAGCCACCCATTTGTGCTAATGAAAAAGGTAGTTATATATTAAAGTATCTATTTAAGACATCTTGCATGCACCCAGCTATCAGCCAACTCAACTGATGCAGTCATGGGAATTATTCAGACTTGTTAAGTACAGCAGCACTTACAAAAACCTCCACAGAGATGCACTTTTTGATAACTCTACCTAAAATATTTAGAAGGGGATTTAAATGTTTTCAGAGGAAATTCTTGAAGTTGTTGAAACTGTTGTGCAAATGAAGGTGTGAACTATCCTGTTTTGGAATGTCTTCTGTAGGACTGAGTGGAGAGCTCTCCAGTGTGAAGTCTTAAATTGTGAGCTGCAGAATAACAGGACCATAAACTGCTCCAAACAGTGAAAATACAGGGCTACACCATATTCCATGTCTTTCAGTGCAGCCAAAGGGAAAGGTGGGGAAATGTGGCTTTATGATACCTTAAGTACAGCTTTAGAACAATCACTCAGTTCCCCCAAATGCTGAATACCGTTGGCCCATATATTCATGCTCTCAGTTCCATTGTGAACCAAGAGCAGGTGTCATTGTGTAATTGTTCAGGCTTTTAGAGAAAGTGCTCAGGAAAGTGAGTTAGATAAATTATTTCTTACTGATAATAGAACCAATTTGGTTAGGATAAATAGTGACCTTAAACTCACCTGAGTATGTCATTTATTTTAACTACATTTTTGTATTTTTTTCATACTTGTGATTTCTGAATTGGGAGGAAGACAAAAATGCCAAAATATTTTGAAACTAACTGTACTTGTGGTCATCTTCTTGTCAAAGCACTTTAGAAATATTAGTAATGATATCTTTTCTCATAAGATTTTTCTCTCTTGCACAAAGAAAATGTTCTGATAAGCAGTCATAGTCCTGGGACCGCATCTAAACAGGCTGCACAACCAGACGTAAGCTGTGATCTAAATGATTGCTTAACTATGTGAAGTTTAGACCTTGAGCTGAGCTGAGTTTCCATCTCTATTAACAAAAACAGACTGGAACAAGAAATCCTTTATACAAATGCCATTGAACTGCTGAAAGGTTACACACAGATAAAAATACAAGCTCTTAGGTTTAGATCCACCTCTTTTTTGGGGTATTACTTCCAGGATCCATTTTCAGTGTGTTTAACCAATATTGAAGAGACAATCCCACTGCAAAATGACTTCTGGTAATTCTGATAATTCTCCATAAGTTTAAAGGACATGTGACCAATTTTTATTTGGTTTGGGGTAAAGGCACATCTAAACTGTGCATCAAGGGCAGGGGATAGCAAACATCTGTGCTTCTATGTCTATCTGAAACACAAAGAGAATATTTTGTCCAAAGAAGTAAAATATTAATTTCTCTTTTTAAAGACAGTGCCAAAATCACCTGTTTCTTTTCCCAAGATTCCCAGGGAATAAGGAGGAAGCGGACTTTCAGGAACAACTGAAGGTCATAGGCTTCCAACATTTCTGACAGAGAACTGCATAGGAAGTGCTTCCTCTATTGTCTATCTATTAATTAGAAAAGGAGGTAATGCTTTCAAATCCTACTTTAACTCCTTAACCGGAACAAAAGTCTCAGAATTTGTTGTTTAGTCTCCATCATTTTTTAAACATCAGGAGGGGAAGGGGAGATGTCAAGTGAAGTTAACACAAAGATTGAAACAGCATAGTCAAAACTCTTCCAGAAATGGTGTGCTCTGTGCAAAAATGATTACAAATGCAGAGACAATAAAACTTGAAACATGCTAAAATCCAGCACGGTTACACATCTGAGTTTCCATTTATTATGGTTCACTATTTTAAAATGGATCCTGAGTCATAAACATGGCTGCCAGGAGGTTCACCTGGGTCCCATGAAAAAGATAATAAATACCCCTCCCCCGACTTTCTTCTGTCATATTACAGATATTGCAGTGATTGCTTTGGGGCTTTCAACCAGGGCCCTAGGAACTGTGTCCCCTGTGCTTTCCTCTGCTCCATAAGTCGTGGTTATAAAACATTTTCATCTGTGTTCTGTATCAGAAAGCATCTGCATTTTATTATATTTCATCTTTGTGCCAAGAAAGGAATATGTTTTGGAACTTCCGAGCACCATCATATAATTTTCATTAATAAAAGGAGGAGGGAAGTACCATCATCCAGCACTTGAAATGACCTTAAAAAGGGACCCATGCAAAACTGCACAGAAACAAAAGATCTGGACTAGCAGGGCCCAGGCTATTAGTTCCTTGATGTTACACCAATAATCACTTAGTATAAAAAATTGGTGTCAAAATTTTGATATTAAAAAAAAAAAATGAAGGGAAAAAAAGAAAAAGAAAAAAAAATTTATGCTGATTACTCATAGAACATAAAATACTATATCCTGTAGTAACCATATATCAGCTCTGCTTAGATATGTTCAGCAGTATAACTAAAACGAGCAATGACTGTCTGCATTTTTTAAATCTTGTAGGAGAAAGCAAAGCCTTTACAGCATTTCTTGTTATCATTCATTTCTAGAATAATTTGTCCCAGAATACTCCACTGTCAGTGAAGAGAAGGCTAAACTAGTGTTTTTATTTTTGGTGGAAAGAAGCTGTTTTGGTGCAACCACAAAACCAAGGAATTCCCTGGCAAGACATTCAGGGATGTTGGCAAGATGTTAACATCTTGCTCTTTCCTGGTTTCATCCTTCCATTTGTTTTTTTTTTGTTTTTTGGTAGGATAAAGTCTATCGACATGTGCCAGCAAGTGGTTTGTGTGGAGCAGACATTCACTGGAGCTGCAGAGCTCGATGTCAATGGACCAGCTCTCTGCAACACAGAAGGGTGAGTTCAGCCTAGCTTCCTCCTGTGTTGTTTTTTTTTTGTTTTGTTTTGTTTTGTTTTTGGTGATGTTTATTTTCACCATGACCATAGGAGCTCATTTAATCTACCTCAGTTTCCCAACATGCAAAATGAAAAAATACTGTTGGTCTTCACTGGACCATTATAAGGGTGAAAAGGTCAATAAGCGCTCTAAGCTGAGCAGTGCTTTGCAAGTGCAAATTATTTTTCTGACATTGACTTTTCTGCAAAGTTATGGAGCTAATATTTTAGCTTTTTTTTTTTTTTTGCCCAGTTTTAAATTGTTATCTTGAAAATGCACAATAGCAAATTTTTACAAACTTTAGCCAATCAGGATCAGCCCTCCCAGATAATGTAAATACAATTAGTTGATTTAAAGCACATTTCATGTTATGCTTATCTGCTAAGTGTTTCGGTTATGGCGTTCATAGAGAATGAGTCACTCATACATATTCCTCAAGGAAGAGCCAAAAGATGGAAGGAAAATACAGCCTGAGGAAAAAGTCTATAAAGATTTCTCGCTTTTCTAATCCCTTCTCTCTAATGTTTCTTTGTAAATTTGTCAGATGGGAATGAAATTGCCTCATAACTCTCCAGACGTGAAGAGCATCACTGCACAAAATTACGTACTTGTCAAAGCAAGGGGGAATTTATGTTGGTGTTCCTGAGATGTGATTTTATTCAGTCTATTTCCTTTGTGCACATCATAGCAACTAGAAAGACAAAAACAACTAGTTTATGTATATCTTCCTCTTTTTTTCCCCTTTTTTTCACCTCTGGTGAATTTTTTAGCTTCTATTTTTCCCTTTTGTTATCTTATTCCCCCTCCCCATCCTTTTATCTACTGCTTATTGCTAGTGACAGTAAACTTCCATCCAACAATGCTGTGATGAGAGCAGCTATGATTCTACCAGCACCAGGCAGTTCAGACAAGTACTACGGTAATTTCCCTATGGAACATGGAGAAAGGTGTGGCTTCTCATCTGGTTAGGAAAGATTTTGATTTATAAACCTGCAACATTTCTTATAGGCAATCAAACAGTTATTTAAGTTGATACTTTCTGTTATATATTTTTTTAATTTGAATTTTGTGCATTTCACTACAAAGCTTCTGCTTTTCTATTTAACCATATGGTTAAATATACTGAAAACTCCTCAAAATATGCAAATCCAGGTTCTTTGTGCTATTTTGGATATTATAGTTCTTGGTCTTTGTGCAGTATTTCTTCCTTGAATTTAAAGCTCTGCTATTAAATGAAGTCTAAAACATTAGGTACATAAACTCTGTTGAATTTCAGCTACTCCTGGCCATGACCTTCTCAAGACATTTTAAAAAAAATCACTTTTTAATCCTCCTGTTTGTGTTTCTCCAAAACATCTAAGATAGTTTTAAAACCAGTATTAATGGAGGAGAATCCAACAAAATTAGGTCTTCAAAGCATTATTTGTGGTGGATCTATTAGCCTCTTCCAAGCAGTTGGGATGACTTATCTCACCTAACAGGGCCTTTTAGGCTTCCTCTCGAGGCAGAGGACGAGAAGAGATATAGATATATCCATGCTTCATCTTAGCTCTCCTAAATATAGTCCAGGGCTTCCTCCCTCTTTTATGCACCTTTCTATCATCCATCAGAAGCTGAGGGTGTCTAGATGCCTAGGTGTCTTTCAGGTGAGAAGAATCCACATGCAGCTTCCCAACCAGTTTGTTTCATTTTTCTCTATGTTACTCCTCAGCTTTTGTTGGGCCAGGTACCCCTCTAGTCTTGTTTTAGGAATAAGCAAGATCTGGATTTGTGTTACTTTAATAACAAATACAATTTGGCTGTATTGATGTAGCCAAACATGAAGCTTTGTATAACTGAAGATGGGCCCAAGTTATAAAAATCAAATGCCTCATCCCTCCCCACACACACACACAAAATAGTGTTCACTTCTCTGCATCTATTTAAATCTACTCATATTCCAAGAATATTAAAAGGGTAAACTTTAGTTTGCTTGCACACTAAAATCCATCTTGTTCTTACAAGTAAAAGAAATATTCTCAAAACAATGAATGTGGTGATAGAAGAGTAGGTGATATGCTGAGGATGTCAACTTTTTACAAGGCTATGTTAGAAAAAAAAAAAAATGATTTAACTGGAAACTAAGTTTTCTGGGAGATGGACTATGAGGTTAACATAACATTATCTAACAAAACAGACTCCTGATATATCTTTCTCAGTACTGTTACAGTACAAAAATAATAGGTAGTAACATCCAATTTTGGTACCATCCCTGCTAAGAAGGTGTATGTAAAAATGCATTAAAATGACTTCTCACACTGGTTTTAAGCTCCAAACACCTCTTGTGGAGTCACCAACTCAAGGGATGAAAAACACCT
Organism: Netta rufina; assembly: GCF_964035555.1. Lineage (NCBI taxonomy): Eukaryota > Metazoa > Chordata > Aves > Anseriformes > Anatidae > Netta > Netta rufina. Next base: position 9,227,196 of record NC_140140.1, on the reverse strand, counting down.
GGGAGGCTATGGATATGGTAGAGTCTGTGCAGATCCTCTGAATCGAGCATCCTGTCTTTTTTTGTATTACTGGGCTCTTCAACTTAGTATGATCTTCCAAATATCCTTACACAGTCAAAACCAATTACTCATTGTATGTGATCTCCAAAAATAAATGCATGCTGTACTACACAGAGTGATAAAAGGATATGTAGTATCTTCTCCTATAGAGTTGCAGCTACTAAGGAACGCATTCAGGCCAATACCAGCAGTGAAATAACTTGCAGCTGAGAACAGTCAATCATGCGCTGTGTATGAGGACAGAGATGCTTTATGCTACCTGTTGGACAAAAGATGAGTGTATTTCTTTTGCCTTCATTGTGGTCTGGTCCTGTAAGTGTCTGTGTGTGAAACGGTCCTTGAAGTCAATGAGCCTTTAATGCTGTTGGTTAATATTAGGTATCTATCAGCATTTTATCTTGCTGTGAGTGTAAAATACTGGCTTAGAACAATGAAGTAGAGTTCCTGGAGCCATCCCAATGACTTCTTAAAGTAGTTTCCCGTCAGTATATGGGGTATAAAATTATCCCAGCATTGATGGAGGCGTGAGACTGGTCCTAGCAGCCTTGAAGAGGAGTTCAGACATCCCTGCAGAAAGCATCAAAGTAAATGCCAGGCCACATATTGTAGAGTAACAAGAAGAATTTTTATTATTGCTTTTTTTTCCCTTTTGTATTTTCCTTACCATTTTGATCAGATGTACGTTGTTTATAACCCCTAGTTTACTGGCCCCAAATATCATTACAGCGTCTGCACTATGATATATGTTTGGTTGTTACCCTTTTAATGGATAAAAAAAGATTTAAGTACTTCATTCTGTTGCATTTTGACAGCTGTTAGCCATCATTTTTCCATTCACCTGCATTTAGCAATCCCATAAAGGGAGGCAATCTTAGAACTAACAAGAGCTGGGCACTGCAAGGTGATAATTCTGTATCACTTTGGCCTATAAATACCTGACAGGCTTTGCGCTGAGTCAGCAGTCTGTAACAAAGTGGCAGCCATGCCCTTTTATCTGTGTGAGTGTTTCACAGCAATTGGACTATCAGCCCCTGCAGTGAAAATCCATAGTATCGATCAGGCTATTTCTCCACTGTAATTCTTTTGTAGGAAATCCCTGATGACAAATTTTATCTGCACCACTTTTTGATCGCTGGTTTGATGTAAGCGATCTCCAAGGGCAGAGTTAAGCTCCTGGCCGTTCCACATTATCAAGCACTAGCTTTATTTACTGAAACTACAGTTGTGGTCACCAACAAAAATAAAAAGTGAGAGAGAAAGGAGGAGGCAGAGGAGGACAAAAATTAGTAGTGAAACAATATTTCAAAATGCAGAAGTGAAGGGGAAAAAACAGTTGCATCAGCTATTTGATTGTTAAATGTAAGTTATAAAAGCATGTGACGCATTTATAAACACATAAATAGTAGAAATATGTTTTGATAAAAATGTCTACATGATGTAGGGCTGTGTTGCAAAAGTGGAATGGTTTTGGACCTGATCCTGCAAGCATTTGATCATATGAATGATCCCACCGGTCATACTAGGACTTCACTGCTAAAAAAGGGCCATGTACATAAGCAGAAAAAAAAAAAAATGTTCTCTTTTCAAAGTGATAAATATACCTTCTGAGCTGTTTCACTTGTACTTATTGCAGTATGTCTTGGGCCACACACAAGACTTTTCTACAGTGTTAAGACTGCATGTTTTTTCAGTAGTCTTGAGGGGTCTGGAGGTGGTTGAGATGTGCATTCAGAAGATAAGATACAAATCTCTTGTTTAAAAGTTTGACATGGTAGAAACTAGTATTAGTGATACCACCCTGTGGATTAGTTTAGGCTCTCTGAAGTCAAAATTTTGACTTGAAAATCCTACAAATGGAAATCTATGAATGTCCAGCTACCTGTGTTAAGACTAAGAAGCATAGGACATTACAGAACACAGAAAATACTGTTAATGTGGATTCAGGATTTATTCCACCTGTGATTTGAATGTGGGTTATTGTCTTAGCAGCGTTCTTATTCCTTGAACACCATAAATTTCTAATTTTTCAGTTATTGATGAATGAACCCTTTCCTCCTGTGCTCTGAGGGAAGTTTTCTCACTGATAGTTGTTGGGGTACTAGGTCGGTGTTACTTGTCATGACTTTGCAAAGATGTTTTCTTTTTACCTAAGTAATGCAGCATGAGGCAGTGAAATAGTGCCTCATAATTGTATTTATAGCCCTGAGTCATTGACATATCCAAAACCTAGCTTGTAAGTCTACCTCCAGTTTGTTTTTTTTTCACCCAAAGCATGTTAAAAACAAAACTAAAAATATGTTGCATAGCAATGAGTTCTCCATCAAGAAAATATCTGTTTGGATTGCTGGACTCCTGCATACTGCTATGTCACTCTGCTAAAATTCAGTTGCCTGGTAAATGTGTATCTAAAGATATATGTTTACTGAGCAACATATTATCAGAATAGGCATGGAGACATTCTAATTTCATGACTACACCTTTGAAAATTTGTCTGATTAATACTGAGAGGAATACTTCTATGTGAAGGGAATAGTAAATATTACCCACTTGAATGAGTTTTCAGTAGATGATGTGAAATACTCTGTCCATTCAAAACCCTATCCTGAAGTAATATTTTTTTTTATTTCAGCAATAACTCTGATTAAATAAATTAATACATGATTAATACAAATTAAAATTATATGGGAGTAACTATTTTGGCTTTATATGCGGTTGAATATGTTTAAAGTTTCAGTAAGTTCAATCTATGAAAGCAGAATCATGAAACGTGAAAGAGACAAAAAGATTTTCAGGGGGAATCAAAAGTGTTTCAGAATCAATGAAATCCTTTATTTAGGTTTTATGGACTACATATCTTCACCTGAGATTTTTGTGATAATATAGTGAACAAAATTCAAAGCATATTGTTTAGCCTAATGTCTGTTGTAATTGCTGAATTATCATAAATCCCAAACACACTGCACAACAGTTTTCTGAATTATCACAGAGTAATCATTCATACTTTCATATGGCCATGAATGCAGTTTTGCCTTGCACTTAAAAGGTTAGCATATCTGTGACTGGACTGACCAATGTAAGATCTAATTCATTAATTACCGTTATAAGTTCCAACCTTGATTTATAATAAGGCATTTCTAGTGCAGTTGCCTCCAGGTTCCTCATAGTACCAAAAAGAGAAAGTCTCTTGGGTAGTGCTAACCCACAGAATGTCCCTGTAGGTTAATGTCATCTCTGAGGTACAGATGACATACCTGAAAGAGAATGTGACACAGATTGTTTATAAATTATTTTGATTTATTTTATGTTTTATCTTTAAATTTATCCCCGGTGAAAAGTACTAAATTGACATCAGTAACGACTCCTTTTGTGTGTGTGTGGTATAGACAGGTGTTCAGTAAGACCACCAACCCATGTCACTTAAACTACTGAACAGCCATCAAGTAATAATAACTTCCAATTACTACTAACCTGAGCTGGAGTTGAACCAGTGACCTTGAAATACTCTCTATCCCATTAACAGTTCCCTAAGCCATCCAGTCCCCTGGTGTTTGATTGTTCTGAATACAACAAAAGAGCTTTCCTTCATTTTTCTTTATTTCATTTTTTAAAACTGCTTAAAATTAGGGGTGGATAGGTATCGAAATACTCAATTTACAGTTTCTCTGTATCTCTAATACCACATCTAGAACAGCTTTCATTTTCACTGAGAATGCCTCCCGCTGAAAAGAAATTCTCTTTTCTCAGTCCTTGATGCCTTGTCTGTCACTGACGTATTTTGCACACCTAGATCTCAAGAATCAGTAAAAGCTGCCATGCATCTGCCTTGCATTACATTACACTATGGTCTCAGACACACATGTTGAGTCCTTGTATGTCCTCTCTGTTATGTTAAAAGTGTATTAAAAGCAGACCAAATAATGAGAAATGATAAATTAAGTGTTAATTCCTGTTTGTGAAATACCTGTCATTAGAGTTTTCTTAACTCTTTTTTTTCTTTTTTTATTCCTTTTTTTTTTTTTTAATCCATGCTCAGAGACAGGTACTTGAATATTTTGTATTTTTCCTAGGTCAAACAGCATGCTGGTGTGTTAGATCCCAGCCTCAGTAGTGCTCCTTGTACCACAGCAAGTGCTTGCAGGGAGGGAGTGGGCACCACGGCCAGGGCTGTGCTTGCCTGTTGGGGTGGCTTGGCCTTGCCTTGTGTGTTCAGGTGGGTGACTTGCTAATGGTAGAAGCAAGGGCAGCAGAACCTTCATACTTGCCCATTAAAAAATAAACACTCTGTAGCATCCACCCAGCTGTAAGGTTTTGCCAGTTCATTTACACTTTTATGATCTAAAATAGTTTCAGCTGCAGCACTTTGGTGTACCTTTGTGACACCTTCTGTGAAGAAAAGGTGTCAGTTCATTATGGTTTTTAACCCACCACCTGCTTGTCTTGTATCTGCATTAAGAGATCTAGTGATATTGCTGGAAACTTTCATCCCACACTTTCTTCTCCAAATTTCTAGTGCTTTGGGGCAAATTCAGTGTTTTCATTAACATTTAAGATAAATCTGGAAAGAGCACAGACATTAATGCAGATTACAGGCCAGAAATGCTAAGCAGTAACAGCTTCCTTTGATCTGCTGAGATATGTCACTTGTAAATACTTTGCACTCCTGAAAATCAGCCCTGTGCAGCCCTTGTCCAGATAAATGGGGAATTCGGCCATCAAAGTCCTGGTAAGCCCTGCGCTGCTGAGCACATGTATACTACAGTCCATTTCCATACCCTGTCATTTGGGTTTGATTCTAGACTGATACAGGGGTGGGGAAAAAGTACATTTTGACAGGAATGAGCAGGCCAATATCCACCTCACACCTGAACGTGGTGTTGGTCTCTGGTAAGCAGGTCCCTCTTTGAGGAATTTGTTCCAGGAGATGTTTGCATCTCACACTGCCATGTTCTCCCTTTGAAAATGCACCAGCAGCATGTGCCCTCTTTCACCACATAGGAGGAGGTAAGCAGGTGTCTTTTACATAATAATTCCTCCTTACAGTACTTGCCCAGCAAGCAGCAGACCTGAGCTGAACTGCTTTAACACAGGTGATTGAAATACACCAGGGCTCCCCCCTAGAAGAACATCCTCCCCCTTCAAACTTTACATTTTGCACAGAACAAGGGCAGTTTCTGGTTTTCCTTATGAATTTGTGCTACTTTGCAGGAAAAACAATAATAATATTAAATTAAAAAAAAATAAAAAAAAAAAAGTGGGATTTATAACACCAGAAGGAAACCTAAGAGAAGTTTCACAGGCAGGGTACACACCTTGGAAAAAGACCTTCTGAGGGTTTGGGTCACTCTTCCAAGAACTGTGTTTTATTCAGTGGTTCTTTACTGTGAAATGTAGAATCATTCTTTGGAATCATTCCCCTGGATAGGACGGAAACCACAATTTCTTTTTCAACAACCTCCCATCTTCATCTCCCCCTTTATTAGTCAAGTGAAACCTGTGATGAAAACTACCCTTTCTTTCCAAGTCATTTACTGTCTGGCCCTAATGGCACTTTCCAGAGGGAGGGAGTTAAACCTGGATCCCCATCTCTGCCTGAGCATGCATTGATGCTGTTATCAAGTTTAAAATAATAATAAATAAAAGAACTTAAGCCCCCCAAAAAAATGTCAGGGATAGTTTTGGACAGAGGATCTTAAAGCAGGCAGAGAGCACGAAAGACAGGAATATGATTCTTAAGGGCAGGATTTAAGACTCATTCATGTCCTTATTATTTTCTCATTGTCTGGACTTCTGCTCTTCCATCATGGTACTAGTTTTGGCCCCGTTCTCAGGGGTCTTGTACACACCATATACTTTACAGTATACTTAAGTGCCTAACCAATATATGATTTTACTAGAATAGCCTCAATTTAGGCTTCAAAATTGAATCCTTTCTTCACAAGCACATTAAGAGCAGCAAGGTAAAATTCTAAGCACAATACGTGGAAAGTTATTCACTCTGGAATTTACAGCTGGGGCTTGCTGTTCACATAGAGGTCTCTGATTTACCCCTGAAAAGGGAAACAACGCTAATACAGACAGGGTTTGGAAAGTAAGATGTTTCTTTCCCTGCACCAGACTTGTCATCCTGTGGGTGTTCCTGGCTACATGTAACCTTTGACTACAATTTTAATATGAGACAACAAAGTAGATCCAGTTTGGTCAGGTCTAAATAAATACATTCTCAGAGGTTGCTTTACCTTGGCATTTTGTATGAGAGAAAATTGTTCCTTTAAGCACGAGGACGCTTAGCTGGAGCAAAACAAAGCTTTTACAGCAAATTTGTCTTCCAATAAAATTACACTGATGAGTTAGGGTTTGTTTGTTTTTTGTTTGTTTTTTGTTTGTTTTCATTTAACACACAGATGATATTAATTGTAATTGTAAACTATGTCAGATTTCCTCAGACCTGTCTTCCAACCATCAGGCAAAAATAGTCCAATGTCAAGTTACCAAAGTCCCCCAGCTGCCGGAAATTCCACTTCCCATCTCCAAGTGTTTTTCTTTACCACAAAATAACAAGCAAGTCTCTGTGTGTTTGTATCAGCCCTGAAAGTGCTGTCTGTAAAAGTCATGTCATAACCTCAATCAATCACTCACCATTGGCCAACACTTCAGTAGATGATCCAGAAATACTACGTATTGGGATTATACTTCAGGAAATAACATATTGCTGGCTGACAGTAGCAGCAAAATACTTTATAAAGAGGTCAGAAAACCCAAAGTTTTCCAAGTAGTTTCCTTCTGTAGCTTCTGGGGCTGAATCTATTTACGCACCCCTAAGTATATGTCACAAAGCACTTGGAAACTGGGTGGCAGGAAGAGCTCTTAGGACTATTTAGTGCCATGAATATATACAACCACTGATGGCAACTACTTTTCAGTATTCCTTATCTTTCCCAAAGGAGTGCTGAACTTCACAGCAGAGCTACAGAGACAGCACCAAGGACTGAGTGCTATAGAGGGTGACGGAAGCAGGGTACATTGACGCAGGAAGGAAGTAGGGTGATGCTGATCACTGTAAATACAGCAGCTCAGCACAGAGGGGGATGAATCCTTCATGTTGCCATGCTGAAGTGGTCCTTGGTCAGTCTTCTGCCTCCCTGTGATCCTACAGACAGTCACCAATGTTAGAGTACATGGGGAGTACCTGAGAGCAGCAAATCTACAGCTGCTCATTGGTATCACTTTTCTGGAACTATTTCCCTCAAAAATCCATTTCAGAGAGGGCTTTAATGTGGATCTCTGAAGCCTGGAAGTTAAGTAACAGTTGTGGGCTGTAATTATTAACCTAAATTAGCTATTACTATTTTTTTTTCCCTAGAAGTAAATTCCTAGATGTAGATATTTATTAATTTCTTTCACTTGCTCAGAAATATGCATATTACATTTTCTGGATGTCAGCATAGTTCACTCATTAATCAATCTGTTCTGTACTACCAAAATGCCACTGACCATTTAGACCCATGAAGAATGCAACCTGTAGATTTCGAGTCTGCCCTTTCTTAGACTGGATATTCAAAATTTATGGATCTGCCAGTCAAGATATAATAAAATGCAGAAACATGCTTGTAAAAAGAAATGTGATATTTACTGTTCAGCCATGTAATATCTTCTACTTATACATGTCCCTTGAGGATAACTTGATGTTATTGGAAGTGTAGTTTTCTTAGGCATGCTCCATTTTCTTCTTTCAGGTTCTCTTCTTCCTTTTTGTCATTTTCTCTTTCTTAGAACTCCTTTGGAAAGTGTCAGCCCTTGAAAAAAGTAGCATTGTAATAGTAGAAATGCGTAGTGTTTGAAACATAATAGCAGGCTTATTTTAAATAATTTGAAATATAAAGCTGAAGAGCAATTTAGAATTATTATATTTAAGATCACTGAAGATTCAGACTTCAGTTCTTACTTACGCCAAAGCCAGTCTGAACAGACTATATGCATTTCTGTGATTGCAAAAGCAACATAACTAAAATCAGAATTGGGGCCTTCCGGTGTTTTTCTGATGGTTTAAGCCAGTAGATAGGGTTCTGGCTCTGTTTCCCAGCAAACTTTGGGAATTACAGATGTATCACTAAAAGGTAAGTGGTTTAAATGAGGTTGAATAACTGTACCCAAACTGGAATACAGTTCTGAATATAAAATCCTCATTCTGTCTCTGCTACTCAAGCATCCTATACATATAGGAGCCATGAGGTCTCTGATGTCATATCTGTCTGTATATGTAAGTCTGTCTGTGTACGCACATCATATTCCACATATTACACTGATGAAAGGATGCCAACTTTAGGTCTTAGAGGAAGCCAACACTGTGTTTTTTGTGATACTCAGTAAAACTGATTGTCATTTGATAATGCCTGTTGGTGAAAGAATATAGAATACACCCTGCTACATGTTGTAACTTTAGGTCTCCCTGCTTTTATCACTTTACTTGCTTTTATGATGTGTGCAGTGAAAAAAGCCTCTTGTGAATGAAAGTCTAGCTTTCACTGCAAGGGTTATTAAATGTGGAGAAGCAGTACAGTCCCCTCTGTTACATATAAAAGGTGTTGCTTATGTGGTCAACCAGCTGGGGAGCAGTATGGGACTGCCTTCTCACCACGAAGCCAGTCTCCATAACAATTTACATAATAGTTTGGGGAAATCCCTGTGATGGGCCAAACAAGATGAAGTAGATCCGCTATGACTTGAAGCACTACTACCCAACACTATAATCTGGAGAAGATGTAATTGCTCTTCCAGCATCCACAAAGGACTACACCGTATGCCAGATTCATTTCATGAATTTCTTTTCTCATTGCCTTAAGCACAATTACAAATACATTATGCAGTGTGAATTTTCACCCTTTTTTAGCATTCAGCGGTTCTGTGAAACACAGTCCTTTCCCCTTAGTATGCTGGGTTGAAATTAGTGCATTCCCCAAATATCCTGCTGCCTGTGCCATCCCACCGTGACCCAAAGAGGAGATGCTACAACCAAACCTTTCCCCTGATGGGGTTTAGTCAATCACATCCACAATATCTTCTGACCTCAGCTTTCACAGAGGTCAGGAATCCAAGTCTGCCGCTGATCCCAGGTCAGTGCACAATGAGTTGCTGCCAGCCTCTGAGTGATAATAAGCTCTTGATTTTCAACTGGGGGAACAGTATGATGCACAAACGGAAACAAAGTCAGACCCATTTGGTTATTGGAAAGGACATATGCTTCTCCCTCCTCCTAGAGGGCTTCGACTGTTCATTAGATTGCATCCTTTTATGTATATTTTTGGCAGAAAGGCATTGCACATCACCAGGCGTTGTGCTCAACTTCAGCGTGGTGCAGAACATGACACGGTGTATTGGCATCTCCTGCATAAAACAGATTTTGACAGAAATTTAGAAAAAGTTGCCTATGGATTGAGAGGCAGTGATCAGTTCTGACAGCGTCCTGCTCAACTCAATATTATCTCTGAACTGCCTGGAACAAAATGCCAGCATGCAGTGCATTTCTTCCCAAAGTTCAAGAGGGTAGATGTAAACACAGGCCGTAAAAGACCTGCATGTCTTGAGCTTGTAGGGGTCGTAATTCTTTCCAGCAAAGTTACCTTTCCTGTTTCTATGAATTACTCTTACATTCTTGTAAGAGATACGGTTTGAGGTATTTATGGTGCATTCAATTCTGCTATCATTGATTTACTGGACTAAACCTGCTCCAGGATATGATGTAAAGCCCCTAATTCCAAAAAACTCTTACATCTCAGCGAGAACAGCATTTTCTGCCCTGTTGCCCTCCAGCAGATGACCAACGGAGATAAACAGAGGGCACTCCACTCTCAGTTGCAATGTGCTTGGTGATGTGAAGGAATCAATCAGACAAAAGCAGATTATTAGAGTGTCTGAGAGAGATCAAACATTGCTGGCATCTTCACCCACACACGGTTGATTTACAGGCAAGCTGATAAAGTGCTGCAGCTCACTGTCAGAAGTACATGACAGCTCCTCTAGCTCTATGGATAAATTATTGCTGAAGCCCATGATAACATTTCTCCACCTAGCAACCAAACATAACAGGATGTGGCTTTTAGTACTAGGAGCCAGAATGATACAAAGAGAAAACACAGAAACTCTTCAAGCAGTGAGGTAGCGCACGAAGAAAGGAAGGCATGAATAGATTTTCACGCAAATGCACACGCGCACATTGTGTATATCTATATCAGCTCTGCCTGCATAAAATCAGCGTTGTATTACAGCTGTGTATTTGAAAATACACATGCCAAAACGTACATAATTGGTGCAGGCAGTTGCTGCAGATGCGGGGTGGCAGTGACGGTAATCATGCAAGTGAACACACATGCAAACTGAAACTTAGGGCTATGGGAAGAGTACTTTGGATGTCTGTGACTGTACAGCTGGCATATACACCCAAGGCTGAACTACACAGGAGCATAAATACATATATGAAAAGCAGTAGGTATTTTCTTTTACTTGGAAAAGTGCCAATGATAGGAAACCAGCAAGTGAACTGGACTTTAAATAACCCTATCTTGCTTTTTTTTTTTTTTTTTTTTAAAAAAGGGGGCAAATCAAAACAGTCTGATTATTCAGAAGACAATGTTAAAGAAAGCTGTAAATCAAATGCTTTGTTTTTGTCTAATAACTTATAAGATAATAAGAAATATAATCTGCTAAATATTATATCATGGCTATTTAGACATTGGTATTGCTCTCAAAAATTAAGTTGGGTTAATTAGAACATGTACTGTATGCCTATAAAAGACTAAATCAGGCTCTGTCTCAGGAGCCAGACGTGAGTGCTTTTCAAAAACTGAATGTGACCCTGACAACTTAAAATGTAAAGTATATTGAAAGTACTTGGTAGGTAGAGATTCTGCTGCCTCCGAAGCTCTTTTAACAGGGTTGTTTTGTTTTGTTTTTCATTATTTTTAAAGGTCTTTCCTTATTTAAAAATATTTTTTCTTTAATACTTTAACAGAAATCAACCCACAGAACAATACGAAAATGAATATGGAAACACCAGTATGAAAGAAATCAGGACCTGTTTATCTGCTGTGTTCTGCCAAATGAACAATCAGAAAATGTGTGTGTTTTTTTTTTCTCCTCATGGCTTTTGCAGTTACAAGAATTTAGGAAAAGTGAGAGGTAAGTGAGAAATTCTGACATGCAAAAAATGTAAGTTGATGGTATCCCTTATGTAATTCTTCATATTTGTTAGTTTGTCATATTAAGGACTCAGCACTACTTATATTAAGTAAACTTAGTATTGTTTATCTGCAAAATAAGATCTAAGACCAATTCACATTTGTACTTTTTGATTGAGTGTCTTTAGTCATTGCTGTGATTGAGAGTAGTGCCAGCAAGCAAGCTTGCAAGTTGGCTGAATTAACCATTTGCACCTGTACAACTGCATTAGTTGCACACACCCTTATGAAAGTATGGACCTGACTGGAGTGTTTTCCTTATTAATAAGTATGTTTTTTGGCTGGATTATTTGAAGTACATCATGCCTTTCTATCACTGGAGGTTAAGTGCAAGGGGGGGAACCTGTATTTTCATCACATTTTAAAATCTCCATCTAATTTTAACACGCACTACATGGACTTGCAGACACATTACAGATCAGTTTCTGCTGGACCTCATGGGGAGGATTTAACAGTGCAACTCCTATAAAAGCTAACAGAAATTGCATGGCTTAATCCTTGCATGCTGCATTGAAAAATTACCCATAAATATTTCACCATTATGTTTTATTATTACAGTCAAATTTGTTTTATGTACTTATTATTTAAGGGATAATAGGGCAGGTGTCCCATTTTATGAGGCAATAATCTGGTTCACGTTGGCTCCATAGTTTATCCCTACCAGTGAGCTGCATTATCACCAAGGGACATGGGGAGCCTGTCTTATTATAGTAATAATAATACCTTACATTTCTACAGCACCTTTCCTCTAGAATGATCCTAAAGCACTTTACAAATCCTATTAGATTTTTGACAACTGGGGTCATCTCAAGGATTATTTCAATAATGCCTTTTCTGGAGTCAAGATAGAAACCAGACTTTATACCATCCAGACAGCCTCCTGAATCTCTGAAAACGTTTGCTGTTTATACATCTCTTGCTCAGCTGGCTGGGTGTACACATGCAGAGGAAGAGGTTCAAGATATTGATGGATGTCCTGGGCTGTAGGACTGGAGGTTCACATACGCTGGAAGTTGAATGCAATGCTCTTGTAACTCAGATGTCTTGTAAATGTCTCTTTGTAAGCTACATCAGCAACAGCTCTCTGAGGAGAGGTTGTGTGAGCTGGACTGCAGGCGTGCAGAGACAGCCCTCACATTTATTGGAAGGTTTGCTTGAAACCGGATCAAAGGGGAGTGATTCCAACCCCTTTGTTAGGTAATGTTCCTCTTCCAGATGATTTAGATTACGTATCCTCAATCTGGCCATGAGGATAGTTAATGTTAGTACCCTTCTGGTAGATGCAGGTGCTGCTGACAAAGAAAATCATCCTACTCTCTTCCATACAGCTTGGTTTTGCATTGGTTTGGTTTTGCATTTTGTAACAGCTATGTTTAAGTTTGGGTTAGGCTGCTGTTATTTTTCCTGAATACTAGTTTCCTAATACTAGTGACAAGCTAAGGTATGAAAGTGAAATTGCCTTACAGCCAGAAGTGTCTGCATGTGCCTGTTCCCAGCTGCCGTTTATGAGCCTGTTCCACATGAAGTCCTGGTTAGGCTCTGAATAACATTATCTAATGTATGTGCCTTGTGTGCCCAGCCCTTTGGCTAATATTGTGTGCCACAGTCACAAAGTATGGCATCACTGAATATTTCAAGCCTCTGCATGACTTCAGAGCTTGTGACTGCAGTGGTTCCTCTCAGATACAGCCTGCCCTAGGGAAAGGAGTTGCCACACTGAGATTAGCCTTGTATTTTATCAGAAGTAAGAAAGGGATTTACCTATAAATGTTGTGGCTTTTTGCTTTTTTCAGATCCTTCTCTTCTACATTTTTTTTCTTTCTTCTGTTCTCTTTCTTCAGCTATAAATCCAGAAAGGTAAATTCTTTTATGTTTTGCTGCAATATGAGTATCTAATCATTTTCTGTAATAGAAGTATTTTATTTCTACTTGAAATTTGAAGCCCACCATGATTAAGTTGCATATTCTTTGGTTGAATAAGATATATAAGGCTGAGATATTGGCTGTCTTACCATCCCACAGTCACAAGGGCATTAGCTACTCAGAGACAGTTACTCCTTCCTCCTGTAACCAAAATTCCAGGCTGACATGAGAAACCTTAGCAACTGACACCTCACTGAAAATGCCAGATTTCCAGGCTAAATTATAATTATATAAATTTACAATTTGAATCTTCTCCACACCAAAAAATAAATAAATAAATAAATAAATAATAAAATAAAATCCAAAGTTTCGTTTGCTTGTGTCTTGTATGATTCTATGATTCAGCATTCTCAGAATATACCATTTTTTTAGTATTGGAGGAAAAAAGGATTGGCTTCTACTATCTTCAAAGAGTTGACCAACCAGATTTTTAAAATATTAGTGCATAACTGAGTTAGTGGTTGCTTAAAATGATTTTTATTGGCCCCTACCTGTGTTTTTGAGTACCTAAACACCTCAGAATGTTTCCTTATAGCAATTCACTCAGGATAAAATACTTCAGCATTGTGGCTAAGGGATAGTGCTTTCATTAGATCTATCATCCATTCACAAAATATAGCTCTGTGCGACATTTACATCAGTAAAACAAATCATACTATGCCTCAACTTTCCCCCATTAGTAACTGAATGGATGTCTTGCCTCACCCAGGCAACAGGATATGTCAAAAGTTCATTGGATTTACGGATAACAAATCACTAGCTATCTTTCAAGCATTGTGCAAATTATCAAACATTATTTTATGTCACAGAGTGAGCTGACTAGGCCATGATTCAGGCATGTGCTGAAGCACCTTGTTGACTTCACCATCTAAATATCTAAAATGTGTATTTAGAATGCAAAAAAGAGATATGCTTTTCTTCTCTGGAACAATGTGTAGGAGATTAGTTCCTTATCTCACGCCTTTTTTTGTTTCTTTTTTTCTTTGATTTTTTTTCTTATTACAAAATTTCAGGTTTTCATAACTTCAAGTTGACATTGCAAGAACAAAAAAGTTGCATGTATCTCATTATAATGAAATATTAACATTTCTAACATTTCCTAACACCACCACTGTAAACTAAACAGTGGAATGAAAATATCTATGATAAAAGTGGAGCCTAGAGACATTTAATGTGAATGCGTTTCAGGGGTAGCTCAGGATTTGTTTGGGGAATGTATAGAAGATTATAGAAAATTGGTTCAATTATGCCCTCAATTACAATATGTAAAGTCATTGTACCCTCCAACTGATGGTAGAATTGGGACCAAGCATATATTGAGAAATATGAAGTAGGTTTTATGTTGATTTCATATTTTCTGCCCATGTATCATGTTCTATGGTACTGTCTGTTATTAATGTGAGACAGTTATTCTTTGTTATCCAACTGTTATTTTTTGAAATAATAACCCCGACAGAGCCTGGAGGGTATGTCTCACGAATACCCACATTACAATGCTTTACTGACTGGTAAAGGTCCCACACCTAGAGGAAACAATGTGTTTTTATGCCACATCCAAGTCCAGGTGTTCAAACTCTGTTGAAACCTCTATTACACACAAATGGCAGAACTATAAAAGCAACGGACATGTCTCCTTTTCTCAGAAAACAGCCACTACACAGGCAGTAACGTACAAGCACTTCTTGTGCTACCCTGCCCCTAGTGCCAATATCCCTTAACCTCCTTGTCTGGAGCAGTCACCTCTGAGCAAGCCAGTCTTTTTAATCTCCAACGACCATTCAAATCCAGCTGCCAATGAAGGTGTGCCACGAGTCGTTTTGCTGGTTTTGTAGGATGGTTTTCTGCTTCATTAGACACTTCTGAGCAACTGTTATTAATAGTCATGGAAATCTCAGCTGTGCTAGGAGACTGGCTACGATGAAGGTGATAGGAACTTGACAAACACTGAGGTTTTTGTTAGTGCTCACGTCACGGGACTCAGAACACTCCCAGAAATTAGAAGGTTTTTTGAATTCGATACCTATGGCCAGAGCCAACCAATCACCTACAAACAAAGCATGCTAGCACACGTACAAAATATGAAAAAAAATACTGTGGCTCGTATTTGCAAAGAACATTGTGAACATAAATCACAACTTATAAAGCCAAGGGAAGATGTCAGAACAGTTAACAAATGTTCCTTGTCACCTAAATACTATGTTGATTGGCTCTAAGAATACATGGATCCGTGGTTTTCAGTTAGGCTTGCATGAGTTAGCTGATCATATTTAACAAAATCTGCCAAGATCTTTTTGTACCCCATAAACAAGCTCCCAAAATGTATATCAGATAATTGCCTCCTTTTTTTTTTCTTTTTTTCTTTTTTTCTTAATGAAAGTCTCTAGCAGTCAGGAGATTCAACAGTTCTCTGACTATTCAGACAATTGAAACATGATTAAATATATATATATTTTCTGTGGCATCAGGGTTTTTTTGAGGCTATGGATATTAGGACTCAGATGTGTGATGCTTGTGTGATCAGCAATACAATTCTATATTCATGAGAAAGTAAAATATGAAGTATAGTGTAAAGTAGCTGTTGTATTCGTGCTTTATCTTGAAGCAGTAATTGAATAGCTGCTAACTGCTGAATTCTGAAGAAAAAAAAATTGTCTGTATGGTTCCTTGGCATTCTTTTATGCTACAAAAGTTCATCTATCCATCCTAATTTATGAAATGCCTTCATATTTTCTTCTTCCAAAATTTGACCAAATATGAATCAGAAGTAATGTCTTTATTATCGTGTGCTTTATCAGAGGGGAAGAGGCACTGAATTTCCATGAATTCTCATTGTTGTTATCTCTTTGAATATGCAGCCCAGACAAAGAGCCCTTTGAATGTAAAGAGGAGTGCTAATGCTCAACTATAGGTTGATGCTGAACTCTTACAAGCATGAAAATCCTTCTCACATTTCAGTGCACGCAGCGTCTCTGGCTGCTAATATACAATAAAGAAAGGTACAGTGAAGCCCTAGCACCATGGAAAGTTTTTAGTAGTCTGCTGAAGGTGCCATTCATCATGTTATTGAGTGCCTTTGTGATCTGATCAGCTTCCTTGACTCCCATTAAAATGGAAAATAAGGTCTGCATAGGTTCAGTACCTTATAGGTCACCAGAAACTTGCAAAACCTGCATGTCCTGAAGGTGCCTGACCTCCTGTGGAGGGACACTGTGCTTGGGCTAATTTGTCCAGGACAACTTTATTGGCTATTTTCTTCTTGGTACTTGAGCTACTTCAGCACCAGCTCAGATGTTGCTCCACTATACTGTTCTGCCGGATGTAGACAAAACTAAATCGTGGTGCTTTTCCAACAGGACCTCTATCCCAACACACCTTTGTTGCCTGCAGTATTTCACAGGAAATGTAAACAGCCTGCCTCTGCCTGGAATTCAGCAATAGCCAAGTTCCTGGCAAAAATATTGACAAAAAACAAAAGCTCCCTGTAGTCACAGAGGGTCTCATACAGCTTAGGTTAGATCTATGGCCTTCCAAACTGCTGCAGGCTGAGAGAATTGTGGAATTTGGCTCAGCTGGGCTGCCTCCTTCCTGCACCAAAATTTCAACACAAACATAAAATGAAAATTTCTTTCTTCAAACATACTTAATTGCTTTCAAGTTTTGGCACTTCTGTTACTATTGAATTTCCAGGGTGTCCCATGGTAATGATTAGAACTAAGCAAATATCTCAAAATATTTTCCGTAAAAACTCCCTTGAATAAAACATTGAATAGCCTTCAGCTGTGTTCACACCCCTTTCATATTTGCTTTCTCTGAATATTCCAGTGACTGATATATGGGCAGAAATGTTAACTGAAAAAGCAATTTTTAAGGGAATGTTGCAGAGCATTTATGGAAAGCAGATTTTTAAAACCTTAAGTATGGATATAATAACCAAATGCAGTCTAATTGAAGCAAAAATACCAGGTGATTTGAGTCCACTCAGGGTAAGTAATCCATCTGTGTTCAGAACAGCAAAGATCAGTTACAAATAGGTATTTGTCCACCATGAAAACCAAAAATTAGAAGTAGATAAAACTTAGGAGGTTCTTAACGGTTTTTGAAAAAGCCGCTGAGCAGCTTTTTTTTGCCCAGCTCCTGTTGACAAAATACCTTTGCATATTTGGTCATAATTCAAAATAAAAGTTGGATGCAGAATAAAGCTGAAAAAAAATAAAGTAATTCAAAGTTAATTATGAACAAGAGAAGAGACTGAAGAGAAGAGAAGAGAGCTCATTTGCTTAGTTGTTTACTAGGAATTAGCTGATTGGCTTTACTAATGATACAAGATTCTTGGCTGCTTCTTCAAGATGTCATTGACAAAGAGAAAATTTTTGCAAATTTTTTCATATGGCTCTTCAACAACATTAGTTTTGTTTTGGAAGATGTCAGTAAGAACTACATTTAAAAATCTATAAACATTGTATGTCTAATTTGCATCACTGACTAATATGTACATAAATCAGGTGAGATCACAAACAGATGACCAGTCGTGGCATCCTTGGATGTGTAAGAATATATAGACAACTCACTTTATCAGTTGCATTCAAAAAGGATGAACAGTTTTAAAATATGGTCTTTAAACTCTCTATTTCTCTGTCTCTATCTCTCTCTTTTTTTTTTCTTTTTTTTTTTTTTGGCATTTGAAGCACTTATCCATTCTGTAGCATGTTCCAGAGAGAGATAGCTTTTCTAGTACAGAGAACCTTAGAAAGATCTGCATTATTCCCCCATGAGTGCAAAAATATCTTCATGCAATATCTGAAAAACCTCATTTAAATGCTCTGTGAATACAGCCCTTCCCAAAGGCCAGGATGTATTCATGTATTTTGGATGATCTTCAGCTAGAAAACTGTGCAGCTAATGCACCCATCTTACCACGTAAAAGATTTAAACTAAAAAAAAAAAAAAAAAAAAAAAAAAAAAAGTAAATGAGAGAGAAACTGAAAAAGCCAGCCCAAAGCCTCTAACCCAGATTCATGTTTTTAAATAAAGATGGTCTGAGCATGTGAGTATGTGCTTATTACCCAATTCCAGTAATGGCTCAGGTTTGTTCTTCAAAAATGAAGAGTCCGAGAGTATCATCTTAGGGACAGTTACTCTATATTGTACCTTTTAACCATTCTAGTAAAATCATTTAAAAATATCAGAATCTAATGAAAATTTCAAAGGGGGAGAGTGCTTTGGTTTTTTTTTGCAGAACAATGAATGGAAGGATTTCTAAGTTATGAATGGCTATTACAGGTGCTTTACCCAAGGACTGGCCAAATTCAAACTGAGACTAGTTATCAGGTTATTAAAGACCAAAGGCTACCAGATCTTAGGTAGGGTGCATAAAAAAACATACTTCAGTTTCCCTTTCCTTTCTTAAAATATAATTTGTTTACCCTACTACCATCATAATCTAAATGAAGTCATGTCTTTCTTTTATTAATAAGACAGCTATTTTCTGAGAGTCTTAAATTTTTCTAAATTTTCTAACCACAAACACTGTTCATTTCTTATCCTAAGACTGATAACAGGGTTTCTGTAAAAATGAACATTCATGATCAAAGAGCAACTCTGTATCATAAACAAATTACAACAACTGGGCACGCTTTGAAATAGCTTAACCTAATTAAGCTCAAACACTTTCACAAAAGCTTAAAAAAAAAAAAAAAAAAAAAAAAAAAGATTGTAATTGGAGCTCCATTCAGGTTCAGCTGACTTCATATTTTAAGTTTGGGGTTGTTGTTTGATTTTTTTTTTCCTATTAGAGCTTTGCATAAGCAAAACATTTTGACAGTGTTGCCTTCCTGGGAAGAATGTTGTTGATGGTGAAAATTCAAATTTCCAAATGAAATGCCATTCTAATTGCTCACTTCTACAGTCCTTTTAATTCACATGAAGTGTGCATGCCAAACACAGATCTAACAGTATGTGACTATTTCACAACCGTGCATATCCAGTACTCATGTGCAAACCAGTAAGTATAATGGAGTTCTTGCCCGTTGTGTGCTGGAACATCAGTAACTCTGTGTGCATATCCGAAATGCATTTTTCTCACCAAACCCATTTAAAAAATAAGGGTTTGGTTTTGAGGATTAAAATGGAAATCCCTGTGGTGTCATCTAATACCACTGCCTTAAACTGTTTTGTCTTAAGCATGTTCAAGGGTAGCACACGGTATGGTTTCAGCCACGGTATGGTTTCATCATTTTTGGTGCATGTTGTTGGTTCATTCATTCATTAACATTTAAGCTGAGATAATCAGACACTCAGATTTTGGAATCTAATTTATAATCTCACTTTTTATTGCCATTTTTAAAATGTTGCATAAAACTTTAGTTTATAGGTTATAAAACACCAAGTTACCAGGATTGATCACCTCCTTAAGTCTGATTCTAGGCCAATATATGACAATATTTACAATTAAACTTTTACTAGTTTTTAATGTCATAATGAAAATAATTTTCTATTTGCATGGCTGTAGAATTTTTTGAATGCTCTTCTTTTTTTTTTCTACGTCTGTTCTGCACTCAGATACTGAAATACAAGCTGTGATTAGTATGTGGATAAATGTCTGTATGAATACCTCATAACGTGTATCTATCAGGAATACTCATGGAAAAAGAATTTCAAATTCATTCTTATAGTCTACTCCTGGTATTCCTGCATAACCTTTAACACAAACTTACATTGTTTGCATATCCATGCTTGTAAAAGTTTACTATACCAATGATTACAGAAGGCCTTCATTGGAATAAATTTATGTATTCATTTTAACAGATATTTGTATTCTTAAATGCACAGTTCCTCCCTATTTATTATTTCTTTTCCATTTCATGAGAAGAAAATCCACAGTGAAATTTATTTTAATAATTGGAAAGTATTAGAAGTGCTATGCCAAATTACCTGTAATTATATAACCTTCTGATTCTGACTGTGTTTAACAGATTAAATGTTCTGTCTTTACAACTTTCAAGGTTAAGTGCTCATAATGGGACATGCTGGTGAGTAGGTCATATAATCCACAGCAAGTGGTACTCAGGAAACCAAATGGAAGATAGTTATTAAAATCTATAACATACAACTTTAATCTAGCACTCAAATTATAAGGGAACCACTTGGAAAGAGCTAAAGGCTATTTGCAGGTTCAATATATTCATTTTGCTCTCAACAGTGATCAAAGTTTGGAACTTCACATGTCTTGGACTGGTGTAAGAGCTAATTTGGAAGAGCTGCAAAAATTCTACTGTTATATCCCCAAGCTACAGTGGTTTCGTAATTGGAGTCTCCTACCTGTGAATGAGCAGCTGCTTGCATTACATATCTCTCAGTAGCTTTACACCATTGTATTTGTAAGGGTTAAAAGTCAGTGAAGTGAGTCTGAACACTAAGACAAATTACACTTCTATTTTTTACACACAGTTTTCTAACTGAAATAGTTCTTTTTTAATTGTTGAATATTACTTTAAATTGAGATGCAAGATTTAAAGTCTATTTGCAGGGATGTTTCAGTCACTGTCAAGATCTTCAGATAAGTTTCTGTCTGCCTTTGTTCCACATATTTTACTTCTTTATCTTTAATTTTCATTAGTTTACTGATATTTTCTTTTCCTAATCTACCCTGAAAGCCATGTGAAGTCTATAATTCAGGTCCAAAGCCTCCTTAGCCTTGGGGTAGCACATTAAAAAAGAGGATGGTTTTCTTTTTTCCAAAAAGGCCAACCTTGTGTAACTATTATACTGAAATAAGTACATTGAAAGCCCTCTATCAAAACAACCACACCATTTTTGCATTGCTGTTTTTCCTCGGTTGGTCCTTGAAATGACCTTGGTTTAATTACCTGCATCTCAATGAGTGAATCTACATAGAAAGTGAAGGTTAATTAATGAAGGATCGTTTCTGACTTTAAACCCATCAGGCAGTGGCTGACAAGCAAGTCTGGTCCATGCAGTATTATCCTATATCTCATTAGAAATGGTCAGATTGATGTGCTAGCCCTGGTCTAGAAAAAGGAACAGGACAGTTTGTTAATGAAGAGAAGTGATGGTACTCTTGCAAAAAATTTGAAAGCCTGTATAGGAGTCCATAATTACCAGTGTTGTTGCGATTCAACTTCTTTAACTAGCTCTTTAATTTCAAAAGAATTTAATTTACTCCTTTTAAACTTACCAAAGTTTAAAGTCTGCCACTTCGGCCAAAACTAACCACAGAATTAGATCCTCTGTCATACATTAGTGTAGCTGTCACAAAATCTAGTCAGGTTGCATCACTTTACCATTGGTGGCTACAAGTATTCATACCTTTGGCCTGTGCTTCTAGACCTCTCCTTGCCAAGGAGTGAACAGCTATATTTTAGAGCTGGCTGCAGCTCTGTTAGCATTTCTCATGGTGTCCAGCAACATATTCACAGCCATGGCTGACCCAGCCTTCCCGTTAGGATGGACCTTCACATGTACTCAAGAAAGCTATTTTACAGCTCTATAAAGGCACGAGGAGAAAAGTAATGAAGTAAACTGAGGAGGGCCTTGCTGTCATTCTGTCATTCCTGTAGGTAAATCCATTAAGTTAAATAATGGTTACTGTCAGCTACAGCACATTGAGCAATGTGCCACAGTCCAGGCCTCCTAATCCACTACTTCTCTTGTATCCAGTAAAGCAAACTGTATTACTGTGAAAACTCTTTGTTCGTTAAAGGTTTTAGGGTTTTTCCTCCAAAACCAAAAAGTAGGTTATTGTGAAGATGACATTGCTATGAATCTTGGAGTTACACCAAGTCTTGAACAGCGCGATGCTTATTGTGGGGCAGCCAGTGGGAGCTCTCCTAGCAAGGGCTGAGCTTCGAACAGGGCGTTCATCTGTTAGCTCACATGGCCCTAGCCCACATCCTGCAAATATTTGTTTATTAAACTGTGATTTTTTTTCCACAGAGAAATGTAAAGCCTGACAGATATTCTGCAGTAAATCATAAGTCACAGCAAATATCTTGATTACATAAGTTATTGTCTTAGTTGGGCTGACTGTTTTTCATTTGTTAAATAATCTGTTGGATGACAACGTACTGATAATCTTCATGGAGTAAAATACCCACAAAGAATATCAGTGGCCAAAACAAAAATCCAAAAAATATGGCTTGGAAGAAGACAGTTTCTCAAAATAAGCAGCTTAAACCAAAGTCCAGAAGTTTTACTGAGAGCCCTAAAAGCCCTCTGTACTTAGGCTCGTAAAGAGACAGACATACACCACACATAAATTTTTTATTTCCAATCACTCGTGCTGTCAGTATAAACTAGCATGTTCGTCATTTTAGAAAAACACTTGCAGTTTGTTTATTTTGAGGTCCATGGTGGGGAATGTATTTTTAAGACGATAAACACAGTGTCTTACATCTGGCTGTAGCTTAGTATGATAGAGGTAACTTGGTCATATGTCACAGGGACCTTTTCAAAACATAAAGTGAGACTCAGTTTACACAGAAGGTCTTTTAATAGACATTTGCAGAGAGATGAATTACACCTGCAGTGATTAATTGCACTCTTAATAACACATTGGATTGCAGAGCTCAAACCAGAACCTACTCAGACAAAGGATCTTACTTTTAAAAGGCTTTTGACTGGGTTTACAATACTCCACTAGAATAAAGAGCAGGAAGATTTCTAGGCGCTGTACTCAGATCAAAGGGATCCAGCTTCATCTATGAAACCATCTTTGGGCATCTTGTGGTGCAAAGCAATGATATTCTCCAAATGAGATCACAAGTTTTCCTTTTAACCTGGGAGTCAGACTGTGTCCATACCCACCTGCTGTGTGGACACTAGGCAAGTGTTTGCCAATTTTTGCTTCAGTGATAGTTTTCCAAATCCAAAAGCGGTCAGAGATGCAAACACTTCTTATGTTAGTGAACAAAGAATATATCAACACCAGAGGTTTATTTGCATGCATGTTTTGATTACATTTGAACTTGCAAACATTACAGATTGTGGCTGCCTTGCAGTTTGAGCAGAAAACATTGTTTCTTTGCTTTAGACTACACATTGCTCTTCAGCACTTTGTAACTCCTGTTTTTACAATCTTCCTTTCTCAGTCTTAACCAGTGATTAAGAAATAATGATGTTAACGAAACAAGTCTGAAAATTTTCATCTTTTTCATCATCTCCTTTGAAGGTTTACATAAAAGAAGGTAGGACTGAGCTTAGATATAAAACTTTTCTTTAATATGCTGCATAAAATCATTTTTCTGAAAAGATTTAAATGCTAAATTACTCCCACCTTTTCTTAAGTAGAAAATGTCTTGTGAGATCATGCTTCTCTCTTTTCTATAAAACATGATTTTTCTATATGCAGAAATATTAGGAATTGTTTCTGTTTTGGGTAAGTGCCAGAATTTAACTCCTCACACTTTTATGTTTTCAAGTACTGAAAGAAAAATGATAATAAAATAAAAAAAAAAAGTTTTCTGTGACTGAAACAGAGCTCATTTACCTTTGTAATTTTCTATTAATTTACTACTAGGATTCATTTTGCATTTAATTCAGTCCTCTAATGGCTTAAAACTGTGTCTTTGGTCTTTACACATTTGTGGTCTCAGTCGTGTCAAGCTTTTTCATCTACTTTATGTTCATTTATTTTAACTTTTAGTGGTCTTCTAGCCAATTCTTTATCCTTTTTATTACAAGAGCATGAAATTTTATAATGCCCTAGAGCTTTGTTAGTCAGCTGCTACAAGGTTCTTAACCTTAGTTAATTTATTCTTTCACTTTTGACTTTCAGATATGGAGCATGCTTTAATATTTTGGTTTTGAATATGAAAGCAACTTTTATTAAGTAGGTTTACTGCATTAATAGATCTTTATTTCATTTTATAGTAGTGTTTAGCCATACAATATATCATTTTACATAATGATTTATAATTTTGGGCAATATAATTTAAACTTTTCTATATTAAAATGTTGCTAATATAAAAATCATAAGAGCATTATGTATTTTTTCTAAAATAAATCCTTATAAACAAGCATAAATATATTCTTTTTCATTGTAAATCCAGATTTTTGTTGTTATTGTTTATATTAGCAAATCCTAAGCAATGGCAGTTTGCTTATGTGCAAAAAAATAAAAATAAAAATAAAAAAAGGAAATACCACTAAAATTGTTATCTGCTTTAATTTTACATGTTTATTCTGAACATATCTTGTAGCCCCATCCTATGACATAATGCTGACTGCTCTTGCGATTTGGGTAGTCCCACGAGGATTCATCAAATCCCTACAGCCACATTATTATCCAAGAGTTTCATATTTTTATCTTTCAGGAGTAATTATTAGCATTCCCAGCCTTAGAGCAAAGCTTAGAAATATAAATGTTCATCTCCAACTTGAAAAGACTAATCAAAAACAAAGTATTAAAAGAAAAAAAAAAAAAAAAGTATTAATTTATATTTTTAATTCCCCCTATTTTAAAGCAGATCTTCAAATTCTGTGTATCTTACATTATACCTGGAGTGGGACCACTGTAATAATTATCAGTATCAAACCCATCAGGAGGAATTCTGAATTCAGTTGGGAACTAGATTTGGACCTACTTTGAAATCCAGTGAAATGAAGGCAAAGACTTCATTCTGTTACAGACTTTGGGTTCTGACTTAGGCTGTAGGGCCTGACTTAATGACCAGTCTGGAAAGATTTTGCTGTGAAATTCAACCTGCCTGGACAAATGCCAGCTTCTCCTCAAGCCCATACACCATTTTTAAATAGTATCAATTCTGCTGTACATGCCATTGTGTCAGCCTGTGCAGCTTCTATCTGTGGTTTACTAACAGGGTTTGGAGATCTGGACAGGAGAAAAATAAAGCTGGACAGGAAAAAATAAAGCTAAAGAGCAGAAGATGAAGGTGATACTAATGAAATATAAGATATTGTTTTACCCAAGTTACCCAACATGTACAAGCTGGAGACTGCTAAATTGAGGCAGAGAGACAGGCTCCCTACTCACCAGAGGTGAACACACTCCTACGTATGCCTGAAAGTGCAGGGCAAGAGTTGCTTTGCTCTGTGGATCCCATTAAACCAGAGCCAGCAAGTATGGAAACAGCTGGTGGGACCAAGCCTGGAGGGACATGAGAGAATTGAGTTGTTCGGGGAAAATGAGCATGATCTTGAAGTTCAGTGTTTGGCTTTTTTTACTTTGCTTTTGGGACAGGATATAGCAAGAGGCTAAAATATCAATTTTATGTGCTCCTAAGAAACATGCACATATCCTGCCCCAAATGTTTAAGCAGGAGGGGCTTTTAGCACTGCAGAGAGCATTACCACTACACTGCTTTTTGCTTTGATGAAAGAGAGCTGATGCAAAGGTGAGACCATTTTAGGAAATTAACAGCAAAGAGGAAAAGAGTTCTCCTGACATGCACTGGCTAGACCTACGATAAACAAAGTTGTCTATATTATTACGTTTTCATACCCTTTGTCTTATACAAATCTGCATTAATCTGTAATTTTAATAAAAATGCATTTTCATTTCAAAACAGATAAGAGTGCTTCCTATAATTCTCGTTCTCAATGTGGTATAGTTGTTATTCCACCTACATTATTTACTTGTGTGTTAAGTATCAAACTGACTCCAATGCTTTGGAGTTTCATTTCTGTTCTACCGGGAGCTAACGTTTAATGTGATTTTATATATATATATATTATATATATATACGAACACTTCTTTGTCAGGTAGAAGCTTTTAGTCATCCTGACATGAGGCTTTCATACAGCAAAAATATTACTAATACTATTTTGCCTCTAAAGTGCATTTGTTATCAATATGCACTTAAACTAGTGATCAAGAGTTGGTGGGAGAGACACCTGCTCTGCATTTCTTATCTTTTTAATACCTTAGGGATACATCACTTAATAATTTAGTGCTAAACCATTTAGCATTTTAGCCCATCATCTCTTATATTACACATAGGATTTCAGTAATGTCTGATAAAATTATGTGTTAGCTGCCTTATGTGTGTGTAAAACTTAATAAGTCTTCTTCCCCCCCTCAAGTTTAATAACTGATTTCTTACATTTATGGATGTGAAATTTTATTGCTCATGGATATAGTTTGAACCTAAATCTTCATATCTTATAAATTGATTTTTAGTTTCCTTTTTGACCTTATGAATTTCAATCAGACATTGACCTCTTGTTGCTCATGAATCTGACTGATTTAATGCCATATAACAATAATACTGTAGAAAAGCATTATCATAAGAGCCCACAGGGTTTGCTGAAACCCATAACTAGATTTTGGAGGCCTCTAGCAATAATAATTCTTGACCCAAGACTATTCTCTAATGCCTTCATCCGTTACTGTTCTGGACTGGCCAATCCTTGTTTTAGTACATTCAAGGAAAGTGGTGGAGACTCCCAGGAGAATAGGAGCTAAAACTGTATGGAGAAGATAATGCTGAATATACTCCAGTAACATGAAGCTTAGGAAAGATCAATTCTGCCTGAGATCTGTCACGTTTTGAAAAGAGAGGGAAAGACTATTTAAAAGGAATCTTTTGTGGAAAAAAAAAAAAAAAAAAGAATATTTACTTAGTGTTTAAGATTTTTCAAAAAAAAATAAAAAATTAATACTAATTGTCTTACTGGAATGTATTGTTAATCTTCAGTCTATCATTATGGCTGCAACCTAAATAGAGGACTTGAATGATTACTGCTTTGTTTGCTTGGCTGTGCTAATTTAATTTAATTTAATTTAATTGCTTATATGCTTTGGTTTACTGAATAACTGGATGTTGATGTTCATTATTCCTTATTTAGAATCTTAAAGGGAAAACAAAAGTGTGAAGGACATGGGACTGTGGCATTATTTTGTGAATGCTGCATGTGACTGACTTTGGTCATGGATGTTTATTACTATATTTACTCTGTGTGTACATATATATGTATATGTGAGTTTCATTTATTAATTGATTTTTAGGAAATAAGCAGGGAGTCAGCACCAAAAATCTAGATAAAACTACTTCTGGTAAACAGGGCAGGGGGTTAAGCAACAATGCATGAGCTATGAGCTGTGAAATACTCCTTCCAGGCTCCAGCCAAAATTATACAGGTGTTTCAGCATGACAGGGGGCAAATAGATCAAAAGGGCTATAATCAGTTAAAAACTCCTTCTGTTCTAAGGTGATGGCCAGTTTATCAGGGATTTATTTATGAGGAGCAAACTGACACAGTCACTGTCTTGGAGGGCTAGAGGATAACAGGTCTCAGCACCCAGCATTAGGTAAAACTTAGGTAAGAGAGAGAACGCTCACATTAAACCTTTTCTTTTATGTTTTGTTATATCTTTAAGTTTAATTGCAACTTCCATGACTTTATGATAAATGTCTGGTTGCTGTATTATTTACTGATCTGAGTGCCTGAAAGAAGTTGAAGATAGACAACTGAATTGGGCTGCTTGCATAGTATGTTTAAGGCCCAGCTGGTGTAGCCAAGACCTAATGCAGCAGAAAAGTCTTAGGACCTGCTACAGAGAAAGGCAGAACATGCACTCTAACTAGAAAATATGTATCGCTCTTCATTTTGGTTGTAGACTAAGATCCAGAATTCATGTAGCTTGTGAAAGCCTAGAATTGTCTGATCACTTTATGATGATCTGTGAAAAAAATCTCCAACCACAGTGTTTCCTGCAGGATATGTGCTGACCTGGTCCCATCTATGTTATTTATGTTTTATTTTACTCAAGCATATACATGTGGAGGTACTCTTGTATTACAGCTATCAACTGTTGTTTCATGTAGGAAGATGAGAAATGGGAGGTGGTCCTATACATCTCATTAAGCCTAGCACATCCTCAATGCTTTGTATTTAAAAATTAATTAAAAGTGAAGACCTCTTCATGGCAGTCCAAAAACACACTGGCACAGAGCCATGTCTGTTCATCTTTCTCTAGAGAACTAATCTTTGCATACTGATGGCACAGGACATTGTTGACACATCTTATCTGGTTCGTATAACTGTCTGACCAACTTCCCAAAGCTTGCAATGCAGACTTTAAGGTTAAAACTTGCATTCCCACAGTGTTATTGAAGCTGCTAGGGCTTTATCCAGTCATCATTTATACGATGTAAGGTATCAAATGAAGGTTGAAACTAGTTTTAAATAAAGGATGCCAAGTGTTCTTTGAGAACCAAAAGTTAGACTAGATGTAATCCAGCAGTGAAATCACACTAGCAGACTTCAGATACTTTTTTCTTTTTTTTTCATATAAACAGCACAATGCCACCTCTTCATGCACTGGGCAGTGAGTTTTTTAAAAGATAAATTTGTGTCTGATATACTAATATTCAAAGGTTTCCAGATTAAACATATAATAAAGTAGGTGAGTCGTTTGAAGTACAAGTATACAAGTGGAGCTATATGCTACTGCTACCCTGTTTAGGATGCTAGTCAAAACCCAGCCAAGCCATTCTGTTCTCTTATAAACTAATTAAATTATTTATTGTCATATAAAGTTAACAGTTTTCTGTATTTATTCCAGCTTGTGTTGATTTCTGATATGAACAAGGCTCTTTGGTCTTTGCATTTTTATCTAATTCTCTCAACATTGGCAATAATTTTGCTGTTTCAAAAACTGATCTTATTCACCTGCTGCTAAAAACACATGTCATGTTGAATTACATACCCTGCACAGGGTATATTGTTGCAATTAGCAATTACAAAATATCACAAGAGAAGTGTACAAAGGCTTGGAATCCAAATTTGTAACTGTATGTAATCACGTCCTAATTTGCTTAAGCATGTGCCAAGTAGTCCTGTTCATTTGTACATGCTGTTTATTGATCTGTGTTCACAGATGCGGTAATTTTACGTGGAAATCTGGAGCAGTGTGATGCAATTGTAAAACCAGAATTCTGTATTATGTCTCCAGTGCCCAGCATTTCTGGTTGACTGCCACCCAGCCCGCCAGAAACACAGGGCCTAGGGGCCTGGCATGAACCATCTGAATTCAGTGTGTGTGTTTTCTCCAGTAGAAGATTGATGAAGATACTTTTCTGAAGATGCTGAGTTTGAGTCAACTCCTGTCCATGGTGAAGTATCTCCAAGGTAAGATTCAACTGATGTTGGAGGTACAAATTAGCTTCCCTCCTCCTTACCATATCTCCAGTAGCATTCCCAGGTGTGACAGATGTCCCCTTCCACATGGCGAGAAAGCAGCTGTGGAACCATGTAACTGCCTTCAGGATGTAGCCAGAAGAAATGCAATTTGAAATTAACCCAATGTAGGAATAAATGTTTTTTAGTGAGGCTTCCTGGACTCACCAGAGTCCATCTACCACAGAGGTGTCTAGCTTCTCTGTTGGTGTAGCTGCGGGAGGGTCACACAAGGGCAACATCCCAGCATCCTGCTTTGGTAGTGGGAAATGGAGAGCTGTGCAGATGGAGACTCTGTGGGAAATGCTGGTCCGAGTGAGGATGGATATAGGCTCAGGGAAATTGCCATGTTTGAAAATTAGTCCAGAGCGTGAGGACTTTTTTTCCCCTCAGTATATGTAGTGCACACAGAAATTACCCAAAGAGTGGTGTGTATATATGTGTATAATAATTATTTTATTTATTATTATTATTAAGAAAAAAAAAAAAAAAAAAAAGAGAGAGAAGGGAAGGCTTCCCTCTGTGTTTTCTTAATAATAATAATTTCTTAATTTCTTAAAGGAAATAATAATTTCTTAATAGGGAAGGGAAGGGAAGGGAAGGGAAGGGAAGGGAAGGGAAGGGAAGGGAAGGGAAGGGAAGGGAAGGGAAGGGAAGGGAAGGGAAGGGAAGGGAAGGGAAGGGAAGGGAAGGGAAGGGAAGGGAAGGGAAGGGAAGGGAAGGGAAGGGAAGGGAAGGGAAGGGAAGGGAAGGGAAGGGAAGGGAAGGGAAGGGAAGGGAAGGGAAGGGAAAGGAAGGGAAGGGAAGGGAAGGGAAGGGGATTTACAATGCTTTCTTGTTGCTGTTCCCAGCCAGTGTCTCGATACAATACTGAATAGTCAGTTACTGGGGATTATCAGATATTTCTTCTTTTTTGGTTCTCTAGCAAGTAGAATCTATTTTGATTTCTTGGTGTCCTTTCTAGTTATGCTGTATTACTCATAACTGCAGCGCAGTGGTAGCTGCCAATACAAATTTAGTCTTTTCTGTTTATTCCGTACTGTCC
Source organism: Netta rufina (assembly GCF_964035555.1). NCBI lineage: Eukaryota > Metazoa > Chordata > Aves > Anseriformes > Anatidae > Netta > Netta rufina. Next base: position 9,196,779 of record NC_140140.1, on the reverse strand, counting down.
TGTCAAAGCAGATAAGTCTGCTTTGCATTAGAGCTCAAAAATTTAATTGTGGGAAAATGATGAGTCACTCCAGCTAAGGTAAACCAACGTCTGTGTCAGAGGACATTCTTTTGATGTATAAAGCAATGATATGGTATTAGGGCATGAGCCAAAATCACTAATTCTCACATAGAGGTGTCATTTAAATTTCCCTGGGACAATGAGGCTTTTTGAACCAGATATAAGATTGATTTGGGGTCAAACTGGAAAAAGAGAAAACCACAAGAGGGAATTTTCCAAGCTTAAATAACAATTCAAGCCACCTACTTCTGAACATCTAATGAAATGCTCTCAAGAGACTTATTTTCCTTCATATTGCCATGAGATTTGGAGATGGTAATGAAACAGTAAGAGACCATCTCTGGGAACCAGGAATGTGATGAAATTGAGAGGAGCAGAGTCAGTCCACCGTTTTGAAAAACTTTGTGGGAATTGTGCTGCAACCATCATCGAAGGCCATTTCTGTCTCCTCTCCAGGAAGGAGAGTGTGTGCAACCCTATGGCTGGCATTATATACATGTGTTCTCTGGCATCATCCTCCATTGCAGAGCTGCATCTCTGTTCATTTTAAGAGTTACAGCAGTCTGAATAATAGAAGTGATATACCTTAGGAATCAGAGAATTGGGCCTTCTACTTGTCTGGATGTGCTGTATAAAGGAAGGACTTGTATGCTACGGAACCTCAGTCCTGGTGGTTAAATGGGACTTATATGCATAAAGCCAGATTGGCAAACAAGTGTAAGAACCCAACAAGAAAAACTGGAACAGAGTGCCTGAATACATAAATAACTGAAAATCAAACTAATCAAATTTCCCTCTACATTTTCAACTTAAAAATCAGTGATTCCAGCCCTGGTAATCAGTTCTCTTTTAACAAGATTTAACAGTAAATTGTTTAAATAAGTCAAATGCTGTGGTCATATAAACATTATATTGCTCGATTGCAGCATAGCAGTACCCACATTTATAGAACTGCTTGAAAATTCCAGTCAAGCTGTCCTCTGCTGCTCTTCCTACCTCAGACATACTTGGAATTCCCTCTTTTTTCCAGGTTGAGTGCCACAGTCATCAGTCTTTCAATGAGTCCTGGAACCATAGCTGTCATCTAATCTGGTTTGGGTGCTTGTATTGAATATGCGTTGCTGAGCTTCATTTGCCTTCCCTTGAATTCTGTTTTGTTGAAGTAGACCTTCTCAAAGACAAATGTAGCAAGGCACATGACTAAATTTTCTGCAATATTTCTCTGTGATACAATAAATTTTCAGCAAAAGAAATAGCAGAAAATGAGCAGAAATGCATAGGGAAAGCCCATGAAGGAGTGATAGAAATTAATTCAAAACCTTTTGTTCAGCATAATTTGGACAAGACATAATAGAGTCCACAGTTTACAAGTGAGAAGTAGTAAGTGAGAAGTATATAACTGGTAAAACAGCACTCAATTAATTTACATTTTCTGTTGCATCTTTATGGTGAAACTCAGCTATGTGTTAATGGTCCTCAGAAGAATCTAGACAATGCTGATTCTCTACTTATACTTCGTATTAAGGGTAAAATTCACCATATTGAAGAGGACAAGCTTAAGATCTATGCACCCACTTAGTACCACTTATCCCAATTTTCACTTAACAAGGGCGTAAGTAGTGTATACGTCTGGATTGTCCTTCTGCACTAAAGTGAATTTTCTCCCTAGTAAATTAGATTGGTCTGATGTGTGCTTAAAAGGAAGAAAATCTTTGCTTTCATGAGGGGTTGTTCTGGGAAATTGCTGCTTGACCTATAACTTAAACAAAAAAATTCAGTTCTTTAAAATTGCTTTGACACTCATGCATGGTGTATTTACATGATTTACCATTTGATCAAACAGCAAAGTTGAAGTAATGGAGCCCATCAATCATGAAGGGGAATGAAGTTTTGAAGGAGCTGCTTGTTCCTTTGCTTTTCAGATCCTTCCTGTGGATGGATTTTTTTAATATACCCTTTATTTTTTTTTATTTTTTTTTTTGGTGTTTGAGTAAAATTGGTATAGAGTGGGTTGAGTAGCATCATAAGACCATAAGCATATCCCTCTGCAGAGAGCACAGAAGAGTGGAAAGTAGTTATATATTTAACTTGGATGTGAGTGAGATAAACATAAACAGGATAATTTTGCAAGCCAAGAAGTCATGACAAACTTAAATTAAATGGAATGTCTTGTGTGCATGCAGACCTACACCAACTTTTCTGTGCTCAGTTTGCTACCAAGATAGGTTAGACCCACCTGGGTGTGCATCTATGTTATTTCGCAAGTCCGGCAATTGTACAAATACATATTCACCCACATAGATGCAACTATACAGAGCCCTCTAGCTTCTGACTTTAAAATAGGCAGCTAGTTGGACGCATACACATTAGGGCATGCAGAATACCTTCCTGTGGCCTCAAATGCATGTTTTTATTTGCAGGAACACAGGCACTGCAAGATATTCCAGTCACAGTTAATGAAGTCCTTAATGAACTGATGGGCCTGTTTCTTATCTCACTTATGCCAGATTTAAACCTATGTAACTCCATTAACTTGTTGAGTTGATCCTAATTTTATATAAGTGTAAAAAAGACGAGAACCAGACGTTTTATGTTCTCATTATCTAAGAGAATACAAAGTATGAAGTTCTTAAAGACCTTTTTTCTGTTTTCTATCAGTTACACAGAGCCTTATGCACTCACCCACCTTTGACCCTTCCTACTTTCCCTATGTACCAGTTTCTCCAGCTACTTACTGTGTTTTCCCACAGTTACACTGATCATGTAACTTTTGATCTCATTGTGGTTTTGAACCTCCTGAAATGAGTTTTCTAAACTTTATTCCTAGTGAGCATATTCCTTCTCACATGAATCAAAACTCTGCATTCCTCATCGTTTTCCACAGAGCCCTCTTCTAACATTCCTAGCTTTTCTCTAATGGAAAGAAATTGCCAGTACTGAAATCATTCACATAACATGAGTGTAAAGTTGTGGAATTGAAGACAAAATCTTTTCCCACATACAGTTTAACTTTGGTAATGTTTGATCTAGTCCTGTTCTCTTCAGCTCATTATGTTGAACTTTCTCTGTCTCCAGTAGTTTACCTTCCACGTGAACTCTGAATTGAAAGATCAGTTTTACTCCAAGGAGACATACTCTGTGTACACAGAGAAAATTATTTCAGATGTTTTGTTTAACTTTTACTCTGTTTTGATATTGCCCTGATATGACCTACAATGTGGTAATGTACTGTACATTTCTGTCTTCATAGCCTAGTTCAAATACCAGCATGAACCTGATCTCCAAGAAATTCAAGGCAATGATTTTTGTGATAAGCTTACGTATCAGCTACTTTTGCCAGCTTACTCTAAGCATATACAAAATTGAATGGAAGAAGTGGCCAGAAATGCAACAGGAGCCCTAGTGAGACATCTGAAATCCCAAAAGCATGAATCTGAGCTGACCTACACCATGTTAGCACTGGAGTAATGCCTCTGACTTTGATGGAGTCACTCATAATTTACAGCTATGTAAGATCAAATATATAGCCCAGAGAACAGAAATGTTAACATGGATAGTCTCAATCAGGGAAGGGATGCTTATTCTAATGGTACCTCCTGTCAGTCAAGTCACAGACTAGATGTCACTTATGAGGACAATGGGTCACCCTATTTCCTCTATTCTGAATATGATTAAAAATATAAAAATGAGAGTTCGAATGGAAAAATGAACTATTATGGAAATAAATAGGAGGACTGAAAAAAGAAATCAGAAAGGAGAATGAAAGGCAACTGCCCTAAACAGCCCCAAACCAATTACCTTGGGCTTAGCAGAGGGTGAGGTGGTTGTCTGAGCAGCTTGAAATGAACCACATTACTCAGCTGTGTTGCAGTAGTCATTTCCTATTTCATTCTCCCAAGGCTTATGCAAGGCTCCTCCAGAAAGTGCCAGGTTTCTGCCAACAGAGGCAACAAGAGCTCCAGGATTCCTCTGCAGCCAAAGCCAATGTGCGATGAGGGCAATCCCCCTCCAAAAGTCGCATATGGTGAAATCAGACCAAGTCTGTGAGAACAGAGCAAAGGCCACCTAGGAAAGTTGTGTCAGATATGACTAAATAAATGCAGGGTTCATACCATCATTGAGCTGGTGGGGAAAATTTAAAAAAAAAAAAATCAGAAGGTTAAATGCTGAATAAGTGATTTTTTCCCTTTTGTGGTAGTCCTGCAGTTTGTTTGACCCTTTATATTCCTTATAATAGTGACCAAAGGTTCAAGTCAAGATATGACCCTTTGTGATAGCTCATGCATAAAAAAATAAATACATAAATTTAAAAAATAATTAAATAAATTATGTGGAAAAGAAAAGAGGACCCAAGTTTATCACTCACAAGCTTCAGGGCACTGTTCCTAATTGTGGACCTACTCTGAGATGTGCAGATAGCTCACATCAGTTTAAAGGTACATGAATTTTTCTCCCTGTCATAGCCTTATGATGCCAAAAAGGCCTGCAGTTTCAAGTCACTGCTCATCTGATGGGTTTCATTTCTGAAGTCCAAAATGAGATGCCTCTGCTTAAGGACTGACTATTCAGAGATGCATCTGGAGTCCCACAACTGCTCCTGAAATCAGTGGGAACTCGCTTTAAGCACCTTTGTGATACAGTCTTGGGTCTCTCCTACTGGAATCTTTAAAATTGAAGATACCTGAAAGTTACAGGGCACTTCAAAAAAAGGTAAGCTAGAGATGACAGTGCTTTTTAAAGCACAACAATACCTAAGTATGACAAATAATGTAGAAGTGCTAATACTGTTTGGCAATTTCCTGGAAGGTCTGTGGAGTGGAAATTCTGTTCATTAACTGATGCTGATACCTCCAGAAGTCATTTCAAATTGTTTTCCTGAAATAAGACTTGAACCCAGATGGCAGAGGTGAACCCATTTCGCTAGCCTCCAACAAGAGATGTTATAGGTTCAGAAAAAATATTTATATTCCCAAATCTCTCTCTCTCTCTCTTCCTCTCTCTCTCTTTTTTAAGCTTATTAAAATTAAAAGCATGACCTGCCACATCACATTACATCAAAACATGATGTAACTTCTTAATTTAAAAAAAAAAAAAAAGTTTTAATTTATGATGTTGCATTATGCCACAAAAAGCTTTTGTTTTCCCCAGAGTAACTATAAATTTTTTACAGCGACTGTTTATCCAGTACCTTTGGCAGACTGAAACAGTGAGCGTTGGCAAAAAGCAGATATTTAACAGCTACTGACGAACAGCTTATGAATCACCAGGCTTGAATCCTGGCACACATCTCCCTGTAGGTACCTTGCTGAAATCACCCATCTTCCCTTCAGCTCCTTCTAACTGCAGTAACATTGAGTAACTGACTGATCCCGAACCACTAAACTTGATCTACTTTATCCTTTCAAGCCTTTATATTTTTTGAGGAAAGTACTCTTGCTGTAAAAGTGCCACTGAAATAACATTCCAGGAGCACAATGTCCAGCACTGATTTGCCACTAATTCTGAACAACCCAGAAAAATATTTTCATTATAACATTTGACATTAATTTGTTTTTCATTTCCAGATAGAAAAGGGATTTGCAAAATAGTTTTACCTACACATTTATGTAGGTGGGGGGAACTGAGACATAAGCAACGGAAGATGTCATCAGTAAAGCAGTAAAGCCAAAAATAAACAGGTCCTCGTCTGCTCTGCTGGTCCATGTATCTTCCAGATGATGAATTCATAATGTTTGGCTTCTTGTTTTGCATGCTTCTGCAAGGCAAGCTGGACTATCCACGAAAGGCTGTATATTTGTTGGCCTGGATCTCTTACAGTCTATTTACTTGTCTGGTGCTTTTTCAGGGGATTGTTCTGACTAAAGCAAGGGAAGTTCAATGGAACTTGAGAACAAGGACTACTTGTCCGAACAAGGATTTTCGAGCCCTTGGTTTCCGAACAATTGCTTTATAGGGTGGACTGTGTACCATAAATCTGTAGCATAGGAGTATGGTCATATTGGCTTAACTGTCTTACTAAGACTCGACTTATTTCTCATACAACTGATAAAAGTCATAATGCTGTCAGTCCTTGGTATACTAGCTGTACTCAACTTTTACTGCTTCCTAGTTCCATGATCCATAGTGCACATACGGGGTATAAAGCCTTCTTAAAATCATAGCCCCTTAACTAAAAGCTTTTTCTGAGAGATAGTGTGGTTTGAATTATATTGAGGACCCCAAATAGCAATTGCTCTTGGGCCACTGCCTTTGAAATAGATCTATTTTAGGTAGATATTCCTCTTTTGAAGGGGTACTTCTACCCCTATTTATGAGCCTCAGTGTTTGAACCAAATAACCTAACAGCGGAGTGAAAGCTCCCTGAGTATTTTTGATGTAAACGCACCTCGATGATCTTCATCACATGCAATGTGTTGGGTGAAAAAAGGGCATTTTTTTCACCGTTATGTAACTGTTGTTTTGGGTGCCCTACTGAGAACCAAACCAGAGGGCTACGACCTGTTTTGCATTAAAATCCTAGAAGACTGTCTATTTTATCTCAGAGTTGAGTAGGGGAAAGCTCAAATCTAAACAAATGTCCCTGGCTCAGGAAGCCATTCCTTGTGTCATTTCTAATAACAAGCACCTATTACATTAGTAGCATCTCTCCCTGTGACAGATTGGTGAACTAACCTGGATTGTTTTTACTTGAGATCAAGTCTTCAGTATGGTTCAGTGAACGTGGTGCAAACGATTGCACCAGCAAAACTGTTAGAGCACTGAGTCTGAAATAAGCTGGGGGGCTGTTTAAAACATGTTTGTTAACCCTCTCCTAAAATGCAGTTGACACAATACACCCTAAGACAGTAAACTCTACCAGTAAGAGCATGATGGAAAAGAGAAGTCTTAGGTGAAAATGTTGGATGAAGCTGAACGAAAGACTCCAAACTGTCTTGTAAATATGGAAGGAATTATCTTGAAGGAATCTCCTGTTGACTTGACATAAGCGGTTTCATGTTTTATGGCATCTTACATTATTGTTTAAATTTGTTTCAGGAAAGAAACATACTTTTTAAGGTCAGGCATACAGATTTGTTAGATGCTAAGACACCTGAAAAGCAAGAATACAGATTGTAGGATGAATATTTTACAGAGTAATTATTTAAATATATTCAAGTATGAACATCTTTAGATCCTAAATTTAGTATTCCTGAAGAATATAATCTTACAATAAAATCTAGCCCACTCTCCTATTGTTCATACCATTTCAATTTTTTGTTTGAATTAGCTGTTTCGAAAATTTGTTTTTTGATTGTTTATTTAAAGTGCCCCAGACATTTTTTATATTTTTGCCCCATCTTTAATTATTGGCATAGCACTTGCACATATGTTGATGATGGTACGTCTGAAGTTCTCAAAACATGATCGCACACCATGGCTGGTGTGAGAACCACTCAGATGTGATGTGCAGAGGAAGCTCCCTGTTTCCTATAGATCCCTTGCCTAAGCTGCAGGTTAAGAGCCTGCCTGGGGCACAGAGCGGCAACTCAGCAACTGCAAGATCCTTCAGCAGCTCTGCGTGGCTCAGGAGCACTCCGTGCATTGAGCATTCCCTTGGCTGGAGATCAGAATCAAGGCTGAGACACAGTGCCTGGAGGGGTCTGACTGAAAGCAATGATGGGTGTAAGTAGTTAAGATATAAGTAGTTGATAGGTCTGCAGATGCTGCTGGATGGAGGGAGTTTGGATTAATATGCAGAAAAAGTGAGAAATGAAGGGTTGGCTACATACCTTCATGTCTACATGCACCTTGGAAATTAATAGTAAAAAAAAAAAAAAAAAAGTTATCAAGCAGTAACAGCTGCTACTGCAAACTCCTTAGTAACCTGGATTTGGGGAACCTCATTGCTGTAACAGATAAGAAATCCACTGGCTGCCATGAATTACTGGATTATGAATCACATTTTCGGGTAAGTTCTCTAGATCTGCACACCAAGTTGAACTCAAATTTTAGGGTTCAGCTGTTTTGTTTAGGCATTGTAAACAACGAGATCTCTGAGTTTTATACCTCTGATTGTACCTCTCATACCTCTGAGCTTTATGTCTTGTTATATGGATAGAACAGGCACCTGCAGAAATGTGAGCCTGCCTGCATCTGGCTGAAAACAACACAGCTCAAATTTAACCACACCTGCTCTATTTAAAATCAGTAGTAAATGTTTAATACACTGAAATTGAGATAGGCGCTATTATGTTATGTAAAGATATTATAGAATCGCACAAAGATCTTTTGTTATTCTTGGCATCATGAAGCCTAATAAACAGCTTCAATTTCAGTTTTAAGTAGGGACACCTTATTGTCAAGTGTTGGCTGTGATATATTTATCAATAACCTTTTCTGGCCACCTGTTTTCCTGCACGGTCTTTGGTGTGTCCTGACTGAACCTTAGCTTGCTCAGCTATATTCCAAGATTCTTACTCTGGATCTTCTGCTCTACTATCCCACCAGGATTAATGTAACAAAGGCAAGAACTGAACTTCCTCTGTATGCATCATGCACACTTATTACTTTATATTATGGCCAGTTGGACAGAAGTAGATACAGCAAAACTTCAGTCTGCTGTGTGACCATTTTCTTGGAAGGTCCTTGTAAAATATTTTCAGGGCATTCACATGTTTCTAATACCATGAAATCAGAGGAATAGTGATGGCAGACAATGGGGGAGTCTAAACAGGTCTATTGCAACGGGTGCACATACACTATTCCTACATTTCAACTCATTCAGACACAAGACACAGAAGCTTCTAATTCATCAGAACAGTGCTGAACACACAAATGACCACATGTGCAGCAAGGTCATCATTAAATATATTGACACAAAGATAATTCTGCAGTAAAATCATTACAGAATTGAAAATATACATGTGTATAACCCACTACTTTTAGATCTCACACTCCTGGATGGGGGTGTTTGTGCTGGGAGGTTATGGTACTGCTCATTGTGAGTAAAGCTAGAAGAACCTGAGCCACAAAACATATTATGTTCTGCTTTGTTTCTGGAGTGTTCAAAACTAAATCTGCGGACAAGACAAAGAGAAAAGAGCTATGAACTCTTAAAAATGGCAATTGTGTGGAACTCATGAGAAGTTGTTTTCCTAAGTGATTTATTTGGTTCGTAAGACGATGTGGGTGTGAATTTATCCCATTCTCCTATTTTGAACCCACAAATTTGGAGATGCAGTCAATTGTCTGCTGTGAGGATACAGACAACAAGCTAATTCCTGCAAGTTGTGCTCACAAAATTAATGGCTGTTTAAAAAAAAAAAAAAAAAAAAAAAAAAAAAAAAAAGAGAAGGGGAAAAAAAAAAAAAAAAGAATGAAAGAACGAACAAACAGCCCATACTTCATTAAGTTGTCTCTAGCTTAGTTTGTCAGGGATTTGTCTGAACCAGAGTATGTTCTTCATAAGAAAGCCTCTAAAACAGCAAACTGATACCCAGCTCCAGTTGCTCACCTACTTTTTTAGTTCTGTGAAGTAAAACAAGAATTTTTCATTCACCCAGTCAAAAAGTATAACCAAAGTTATCCCTCATCCAACATTTTGCTCTAAACCAGAAAAGGTATTTTTTGGCAGACCTGTTACCTCACACGTGCTTTTCCTTTTGCCTCTTAGCCCTGCTTGGTTTCTCCTGCCCTTGTTTCTGCAGTGTACAACTGCTGCAGTTCAGTTTCCTGTAGCTCTGCCTCATCAGGTGCCCTCTCTGCATCAGTTTCAAGTAGTGTGCAAAGATGATGGAGATGGTGCAAGAGAGCTCCAAAACTTTCATACCTTCAGTATTATCTGATGTCTTTCTGGCCAGTAAGTCTACCTAATTTGTGAATATCCAGCAGGCATTATATCCTTCATAGCAGGTATTGTACATGTATTCTTAAATTTTCCACTGTAAAACATAATACTGTAACCAGAGAATGATCACATACACTGTATCATGACCTAGGTCTAGGTTTTGTATCCCCAGTTTTCTGGAAGTAGTAGGTAGGAGTCACAGAAGAAATTCTAGTCTCAGCCCTCCAGGGTGTTAATCAAAGGTTTCCATGTGTACCCTTGTCTTATTTCTCCAATTTGTATCCCTGTTACCATGCCCTCCACTAACCCGAACTGAATCTTCCCTAACAAAAAGGCCCTTTCTCAACAAGATTAAAAGCAGAATACTTTAAGTAATTTAGAATACAAATGTGCAATGAAATATCAGCCTGGGTGATGCTATGAGAAGGAAGAGTGTACAGTATGCTTTATGTGCTTTTAGCTGTTCTACCCTACACTGCAACATGTGCACCCACTCTTGTAACCTTTACCGCTGTGCAAAGATGATCTGTCATTTCTACAAAATATATATATATACACACGCTTCCACTGAGGCAGCTTTGAATCCCTACTGCCCTCTAGAGAAATTCTGCTAGAAAAGCTCAAACTGACCGAGTCAGCAAAAAATGATTGCAGTCCTAATCTTAATGAAACCAGCTGCGTACAGTGTCTGTAACAAGATTTGTAGACACAGAAACGCACCTAAAAGACCCTTTTTCCCAAGCCTCTTACTATCACTTGGAGTTGTGGCCAGAGTTGAGCACACTTACCCCATTCACTGTATAGGATAAGGATAGTTCAGCAAAAATCCAACTTTGTTATCCATGGATTTAAGTGAAAAAGAAACAAAGATATTTTTTTAGTGAAATTACAAGGGCAAAAGCTACCTTATGTTCTCACCACCAAGGGAAGCTTAAATTATTTAAACTACACATCTGTAAGTATACGATTTTACTATTCACACTTCCATCCCATGTTAAACAAGGCAAGCCCAGTGGCAGTGGATGAAACCGGCAGTGACTGAGCACAGAGTCATGCTGCAAGGCTTGAGCGAGCCCTCTTGAAGAGGCTGAACACCTCCTGCATGGGTAAGTGAGCTCATAGAGGTACAACTGACCACGTGCACTTATAATTGCAATCCCAAGAACATCTTTTGATAAGACATAATTCTGTAAAATCAAAGCATCAGAAGACATGGCAAAAATGTATTTTACCATGCCATGGGAGTATTATTTCATCTGGTTGGGCCAACAGAGGCAAAACAGCAATCGCAGTGCTAGCAGTGAGTGATAGCACAGAGCAGCTAAGAATATATTCAGCAAACCGAGATCCTATTTCTATGCTGACAAAAAAAAAAAAAAAAAAAAAAAAAAAAAAAAAAAAAAAAGGAGAAAACATGTAAAGTGTGTGTCTGTATGTGTATCTTTTTTCCAAAACAGCTGAATCTCACTATCCTGCAGAATCTTATTCATTTAACAGGCTGTCAGTGCAAGTTCCTTTACATAGCTCTGCCTTTTCATGCCTAATGGGGTTTGCCCTGTACCAGACAAAGCCTATTAAACATGGCAGAGAAACAGATGATTTTAGAGGCTACTGGAAGCAGTGTTGACTGCCCTCTAATGGCATGTGTGCCATGAACACACTCCTGAGCTCCCCAGGGACTCCTGCCAGGATGCCAGCAGGTTACAGATGTTTTCTCAGGGCGGCTCTGTCCCAGGGTTCCTGGTATTCGCTGCAAGAGAGCTGTTCGTATCCAGAGCAAAAATGAAAATTTTGTATCATGCATTCAGTTTTTCAGGCCATGACGGCAGGATAGAGTTAGAAAACGCAGCCCAAAAGCAATGTCAGCACAGAGCAGACGTACAGTCAAGGAGGCCAACAAACTGAAGGACTTGCTTACTTGCAAACAAAAATTGTTCGGTGTGTGAGTACCAAGCACTGTGCCTTGCAGCTAATCTGTCAAGGGAAGACTTTAAATACTGACTAGTGTCAGCATTTCAATTCTTTTGATTCTAGGGGGGGAAATTCAAAAGGTTTATAGGATCGAGTTAAAACACCTAACTCTGAATGTATGCTGAGTCAGAAGTTTGCAACTGTTTACCCATCTGGTTTGCATGTGTGCAAATAGGTATGAGTTGGGCATTTAGTCTGGAAGTCTATTGAATAATTGTAAAAGCAACTGTATGTATAGAAGAAAATCACACACACCCCAAGCCTGTGAGTGCAAGCCAAGTAAGAATCATCACTCAGAGACCAAAAAAAAAAAAAAAATAGTGACTATTGTTATTGTTGTTTTGTTACAATAGCACTAAGGGATTCAGCATGCCTCTCTCTACAGTCAGATTCTCTTATACTCTAAATAAATCAGGGCAGAAAAGGAAGTTAAGGCTTCAGTAGTAAATTACTCTGCCCACTCTCTAAGCAGTTCTGTAACAGTGCTTCAAACTGAACCCAGATCTTTGAATCTCAGGTTTTCCCTTATTCACCAGACTTTCAATGTCCTTTCACGTTCTTTGTTTTTTATAGTACTTTACTCACCATACTGTTTTAAATCCCTGAATCAGGGAGTGAAGAAGAAGCACAATTATTTTTAATTTCTAGGAAAGATTATTCAAAATTTTCAGAAATGTGGAAAAAAAAAATCTGCTCAGAAACAAACAATCTTTGCTCTCGGCAAAGATGCAGTCAAAATTTTACTTTATCCAAATCATATCTTTTTCCATATTTTTGTTTATTGTCATTTGAATTGATTCTTTCTCCTCTTCTCCCTGAGTAATCCAGAGGTCTGCAAAGGACGAATTGAGGCTTTGAGCTAACAGACAATGTTAGTAATATTTTTATTTATTTAACCAGTATGTTTGCTCTGAAATGAAGGTTTATTTGCTCTCTGAATAGTGAACATCATTCTGACTTTGTTATTGCTGCTTAAAAATCATTTCTGAAGATCCTGTGCACAGGGAAATATTTTCCCCAGTGTACTGATGTTCTGCAGGTGAGTACTGGTACAGAGACCGAATAAGTGCTAGTTCAGAAAGCGAAATTACTATTCCCAAAATGTGTCCTGCTTGTACAAATTAAGTTTTTATGCTCAGGTGTAAGAAGATATTCTCCAGGGCAACACTTAGCTGCACAGGCAGGAGGTTTGATGGTGCACACAGGAATAGTCCAGGACTATCTGCCTCCACTTAGAAGGAAGTTGGTGCCAAGGGGGAAAGAGGACACAATACCTCTGCGTCTTCATCCAATGGCATTCCCAAACATCAGTTTTCAAACGGATCACAATTATTCATCTGCAATTTGGCCAATGCAAGCATGCAATGGGGAATTGTAAAAGTTGGTGGCTGCTGTTGAATTAAATGTGATGTAGAAGTATTACCTAGTTCCCACTACCCAACCAGAACTTCTGGATAGTGTTTTGCTGTGCTGGAAAAAGTATTCCAAATATTCTAATATCTAATTTATTGTCCTCTCACTATTTGGCCTGTGGAAGGAAAATCTATGGCAGAGGAATTTTAAACAAGCAACCAACATCATGGAGGCATCTGAACTCTCATCTCCACCGCTGGTGAGTGTCTTAGCTACATGTGGTTCTGAGGTTTATTTTGTTTTTCACCAGAAAATCTACTTGAAACTCAAGAAGTCTTCCTGACAAACATTTATTCAAAACTGACACATTTCTACACAATAAATGGTTCTAAATAATCGGCAATTTCCAATGAATACCTGTTAAGGCAAAAATAAATAAATAAATAAATAAATAAAATTAAAAATGAAAATACCCAGATAGCTCCATTAATTGACCTATTCCTGCACTGCTAGCAATAACTGAGGACATGCTCAGCTCATTAAAAGGACCAACTGTACACAGAGGAGCTTTGGTCTGGTACCACTGTCTGTCAGCAATCCATTCTCTACTATGCCATCCTATCAATAGTCACTGTTGGTTTTAAAATACTTTCTCATCTTTTCATTACTAAATTTTCATCTTTTCCTAAAACCCTTCTAACCTGATTAATAAGGAAAACAGCAGTCTGGTAACTTGTTTGCAAATCAGATAACTTTTCTGTGGCAATTCCTACTGATCTTAAAACAGCAGGACACTCTTCCATTGGTTTCCCAGCATAGCTGAATTTCTGATTAATCTTATCACTGGCATGTTTCAAACAAATGTTTGTGTTTATGTCAGACACAGACTAAATTGGATACTTCAAGGTGGTGTCCAACAAAGGCAACTTTTCTTCATGACAGTTGTCAGTCGCATTATTCAAAACAACTTAATAGTATAAGACTTCTTGCACAAAAATGTAACATGCTGATAATATCCCTTCCCTTCTTTTCTATCTTTGTCTCTCCCCACTGCTATAATTCTGCCCTCTAGCTTTTTCCTCTGCTGAGCTTTCAGACACCTTCCTAATCAACATTAGACACGGTGGGTAAATGGGTGGCACCAGCGTGGGTAAAAGGCTGTATTGTAATTTCAGGGACTCTACAATCATCCTCATGAGTGACGGCACAACCCAAGCAGCAAATAGAGCTCACTCACTCTGGGGAAAAACTATTTGATTTTAGATATAAATGTATTTATATTTATGTGCATATGTTTGTACATGTCAAATATTAATTTCTTTTATTCTACTTTTTTTTCTCATTTGCATGTCCCAGTGCAATTCTGGGACATCATTCTGGGGCTAGGGTGGCTTTGCACAAGCCTTGCCTTTGAGGTACCACAGAGCAGCATCACCCCAGGGCAGAAGCTGTGCCTCCAAAAGGCCCAGTTCTCACTCTGTTCGTTCTTGTCAAGGGCAACTGGCCTGGCTTGGTATGATTCTGTTACCCTGCATGCCAGCCAGTCACCTCTGTGAAGTATTTGGATACATGTTTCCAGGTGCAGAGGAGTCAGCCTGAGTGTGCCAAGCTGAACAGATGTGCCAAGGGGTGTTAAACCCCTTGCCATACATGCACAAGGATGTTTCCTGCAAGTACCTCATGCAGATGAGAGCAAACCCGGGAGCACACCCTGATCCAGGCAAGGATCCCATACAGGTGCTGTCAGAGCCTAGACATTTCAGTGTGACACAAACCACCTCAGATTATTAGCTCCTATAATTTGTAATGCTTGTAACAAATCTCTCCATTCCTTTTGATCTGTATATGAGATCCTTTTTGTCCTTAACAGAGAAAGAACCACCTTGCTTCCCTCAAAGCTGTGCTGGAGGCCACCAGGTTAATTCCATGCTATATGCATGGATAAAAAGGAGGATAAGAAGAAAGAGCAGGTCATGAAGTGGCAAAGGTTGAGAAGCCCGGCTTTAAACACTTTATGGGAAATTGTAAAACTTCTAAACAATTTAATAGATTAACTTCCCCCTTCAGTGGCATCAGTAAAACTGAATTATCATCCTCACTTTTAACTGATGCCTAGACCCAATACTCATCCATCAGGGATCATTTAGTGATAAAGCAATCAATCCTGCCATGGTGCAGAGGGGACAAACTATGCAAGATACCATCACCAAATATCCTTTCCACCCCAAAGCATTCTGTGAGTCTTTGTCAATGAAAGTGCATTTGTCTAGTCTTATCTGTTGCAGTATACGTGGAATACAAAGGAAGAAAGTAAAATATGCATTTGATGTACATGTGCAGATGCCAGACGTACAGTCAAACCAAAGAGGACTGCCTTTTTCCGAGGAACTGAACATGACACGTGAAAACCAACAACTGCACCACTACCTCAGGTACCAAATTAAAAGAAATTAAAGCAAACAAGAAGCTGCCTTAAAATAATGCTGTGACATATGAATGACTGGAGAAAAAAAATGAGAAATAATGTTGGGGGGAAAAAATAGTTCGTCATACCTTTGTTTTAGGAAGTCTTCTGTGAATTAAGCCAGAATCTCTAACACACTGGTCATCTTTTCATCATCACAGTACACAAATATACTTCCCTTTTAATGTTTGTGACTCCTCACCAGTAACAGCTTTGTTTATTGATGTTTCTTTTTCACATATATTAAAGATTTATATATGTATTAAGAAGATTACAGATCAGAAAGAACTGGGAAAAGTTACAAAACTTTAATTATCTTAATAGACAATTGGATTTTATGAAAGATGCATATAGTGTACAACTATCATTTGAACAAATAACCTACAAGTAATTTTTTTTAGTAGAAATGTCCTCACTTTGGGTAAGAAATTATCCATTTCCACTGAAAAACAGATAGATTTTTAGCAAAAGGAAATCGTGTTTGAAAGAAACCTATAATAACTTATTTTCTAAAACAGAAAGACGTGTTTAATTTTCCTGCTAAATGTAATAAAATTTCTATATGATTTTGCTATAGGGTAAAAAATTTGAATAAGTCTATTTCTCAGCCAGATATGAACTTTACTAAGGCTGAACTCCTTGGACGTTTTGTGAATGATAATGTGGCTACTGGAGCAAGATTAAACCTTTACCTACAGCTGCCTAGGAGTTAAGATTTTCATCAACAAACACGTTCAGGCTAAATTAAGAGGTTCAGTATATCACAGTTCTTCAAAGGCTTTGTAGTTGTTCAACTCCAATTAAAAGTCAATTGAATTGGACACTTAATTCCCATTTGTGCCTATGAAAATCTCTCCTCTATAATGTACTGTGTTACAATTCTAGACTGAAATGCAAGTACACAGAAATGTGTAGAGAACACAAGGCATGTACTTATTTTAAGGAATAAAGAAAATAATAGCTATTATATCAAAAATTTAGTATTTACAATATTTAACAAAGAATAACACCTTAGCTGTATACAAATAACATGAAAGAAAAATAAAATATTTTTCTATTTCTATTTGTGTATGTGATCTGTTGCTCAAGTAGCCATACGTTTTTATGTCCAGAAAAATTGTTTTATATTGTTTATCAAAGCAGTGAACATATCTAGCTCTAAGTAGCACATGTAAGACAAGACAGCAGAATCCAGACCTGCTGGTGACACATAACTGAATATCTTTTTAAGGGAATTAACAGGGGCAGCAACTGTAGTGGGGCTCAGAAGTGATGACAATAGAAAATTCTTCAGGGAAGATAGTCTGACTCTGCAAAAAGTTACTGACATATGTAGGACAGTAGAAACAGCCCAAGAGCAAATACAAATCCTATCTGAAGATCATGTGGTGAAATGTATCAGAAGGAATTACAGGAGATGAAAATGCAAAGGTAAAACGCAACACAGAATTGCAGCCTCCTGCTGCAGAGAAAACTGACATATCACATAAATGTGGGCTGAAAGAAGCCAGCAGTGCCAGAACTACAGGAGACATTAGAAAGGTCAAAACCTGATATTCAGTCTCAAATACTTTTGAATTTACGTGTGAGTCAGGCTCAAGTGACCAGACCAAAACCCACCCTGGAGGATTTGATTTGGAGACAGATTCAAACATGGAGGGACTTTATTTCATGCTTCTGACTTGGATATGACTGAAAACTCCCAGCAGCAGCCACTCCCAGCAAGTTTCTGTCATTCAGGGCTGAAACACTGCAAGATATGTTCCTGAAGTTTCAATTCCCCAGACTAGTCTTGAGCAGAGCAAGCTGCCAGTTTGTGCACCTAGAGTTGATTACAGCAATCCTAATACAAATTTTGGGCTTGTAAATCAGTTAAAGGCTGGGGAAAAAAAAAAAAAAAAGTCAGGTGGCTACTGTACTGTTCCCATCCTCCTCCTCTGTTACTGAGTAGCATTGGTATCAACTGCCATGTCTGCCAAGGAGCTGCTAATAGGAAGCGACCCGCTAGGACAGCTGGGTCTTCCTTAGCTCTCTCCACCCTGGCTGTGCTCATGTGAAGTTTCTGAAGGTTACTTCTTGAGTGGTTTTGTGTGGTTTTATTGAACCTGCAGATAAACTGTCTTTAAAGAGACTGTCCAGGCTCTGAGAACAGAACAGTAATTATAAGGAAAATGAATTGCATCCTTGAGGTGTGACCCTGTTGAGCACCATTTGGTCAGCGGCAGTTTCAGATGCTAACAGCATGAATAAGAAGTCAGCCCCACTGTCTGAAGAATTATTCCTGCAAGCTTGAAGCCTAGTTTTAGACCTGGCAGTGTCAAGCAATAAAAACCTTCTGCTATCAGTATGCTGCTCGCTCATTTTATAGAGGATGCTAACCAACACTTCTCTGTAGAGCAAATACACAAAGCATTTCCTAATCCTGCTAACCAGTCACTGGCTGATACGGATTTCTGCCAAGAATTTGTTAACAATGTAAAGCAAGCTGGAGAAGCAGAAGCATATGCAGTAATGTAAAGTATGGCATAATATACAGGCATTCTCTCTTGGCAAACAGAAAGGCACAGGCCTATAAGCAAATAAGTGAAAACCTCACAATTAACACAAATGGGGCAAAGAGAAGCATGCGAAGATAAGGAAAATTACTTCTCCAGAAAATCAGACAAGAACCTGGTTGTCATGTTCCTTGGTTGTGGGTGTTCGTTACCTGGGGGCAGCCTGGATGCTCACCCAAGGCAACACAAACTTCAACTGGGGACCTGTGGAGCTCAGGGCCTATCCCTGTTGTGCCGCACCATGACTTCACTTTCTCCAAAAAGAGCGAGGCAGGAGGAATGTGAAGAGAAGACATGGAGCCCGCAGAGACCCTGTAGGAGCCTCCTACAGCTCCTGGGCTTGTTCCAGCTCTGCACTGCCAAAGGCAGGCCTGTGTGTCAAACACCCAATTTATATCCAGCCGATTTTAATTGTTGTTGTCACCAAAGTGTGAGCAGTATCTATATGCATAGGCTGTCATAAAATCTTACTCCAATATATCTTTCTGCAGGCATCTTGTTTCTTAAATAGTTCCCCTGGCCCCCATGCAACCCTTCCTGAGATCGACTTTTCAATATTTTTAACAGTATTAGAACCGACTTCTTGCCTCTGTGCATACAAATGATTGTAACTATCCTTGTTTATCACCGCGACAGATATGTGCACTAATTAGATATTCTTTTATACATCCAACCATATCCCAACTCTTGGAAAACCAGAGCCTCCATTAAGCTCGTCAGAATGGCTTCTTCCTCTCAGAGCACCCTGCATCCTGCCGCTAGGAAATGGTGATGCTAAGGGTACAAACGAATGTTGGTCAAGAAAGCCACGGTAAAACAAGCTTTTGAAGTGTGATGATTAATAAATATGAGGTAAAACTTACAACTAAGACAATGAACAATGGGCAGGAGGCAACATGTCGGTGCCCACCACACTAACGACCTCTGTGCTGTCTGGGCACAATTAAGAGAGCCAAAAAGGCAGGAGGCCTGCCCATGTGGCTCAGGGCCAAGGAGCCTGACTGGCCCCTCTGGACTGGGTGCAGGACCATGAGGTGGAAACTCGCAGCAGCTACCACACTACTGGCAGGGAGCATGTCCCTGCTTGCCTGTGTGGGGGAAAGCTGCAGCCTGTATTTGCCCCACACATTCTGGCAGCAGAAGTGAAAACCGATGAGAATGATTAAAGGCCTTCCAGGAAAAATGCTAGGCTGGTATTTCTCTGTGCCAGGCAAGTTCATGCACTTGAGACTTGATGCACTTTGCAAGAAAGCAATGAAGTGATCCTCACCGAGTGCTCCAGACCTTCAAAGGGCTTGGGATCGCACCGTAAAAGTCTGCAAGGCACTTCCATGCATGCATCACTCCTAAATGAAATGTTTCACTGCCTTCAGTGTGAGCAGTGGGTTGGGAATATGACCAGTTGGCCTCCAGGACACTAGTAAGGTTTTGTTCTCAGAAGTGTGCTTCACCGATCTGTTGGGATGACTTGTAACCTCCACCATGAGCAGGTAATGGCACCAGTATGGACCAAAGTTTGTGTAAACTTGCATGTGAAAGCAAAAGGTACAGAGAAATAGCATTGAAAGAGGATTTGGGGGAGCAATCAGTATTCGTTTGCTTTTCAAGCAAAGAAACCACAAAAATTTCTGCTACTTGAAGCTGATGGGAATGATTCCCTTTAGGAACACAGTGTAGAGCGGGGGTACTAATATTGCCTGGGTAGCCCCTGAGAAATGGAAATAATTTTTGGTAACTGATCAGGAGCAACAAATTTTAAGAGATGTAAATTTGCAAAACACCTTGGGGGCAGTTTCTATATGTTTACTACTCATAATCAACTGTAGATTTCCATAAGCACTTTGTTTCTCTTCAATTAAATAAGTAAGAGCCAACTTTTTCAAAGTGCTTCATATATCCCACTTCACTGTGATACCATTGCTGAGCTGTTCTGGGAATCTGGCTTCAAGGGTGTGTGGTGAGTACTTGGAAAATATAGCTCATTCAGATCTGGCAGGCTGATTTTGAAATAATATCTGGAAATCCACTTGCAACATTCGTAATAACTATCCATTTGCATATACAAAACTCACTTTTGGCATGAATATAATTTTCTTATACCTTTCCTTTGAAAAGCTGATCCAGATTGTCTAGACAAGTCAAAACTCTCATTTGTGCTTAATATTTTATAATTTATTATTTTCCTGTCCTTTCTGATTAATTTGGAAATGTCCTTTAGTAAGATCTAGCCATAGGAGGATATAGTTTTATAGGCTCCTCTCATAATCCCACTGCTCTGGTCATACATATTCTTGGAGTTTGCTCTAAGGCTTACACATGCAAGGTCAGCCTCATAAATCTAATCCTACCTATTGGCATGCACTTTTAGATACCCACAGTTCATCTGAACACACACTTATGTATTTGCTTTTTATTTCTTCCTACACTTTTTTCAATAGTAACATTGTAAATGTTTAAGCAGGTGAACATTGCAGACCTAAAAAAAAATTTAAACGTGCCATGTATTTGTTAAGTACAGATACCACAGCAAGACACTGAGACACCTTTATAAAGGTCTGCCTCTCTTTTTCTCTCTCTTTCTTACTCAAAATACAGCTTTTATAAATATGACATCTTAAAATTAAAATGTTTGTTCTGAAAGTAATAGCCAAGATCATAGAATATTTATGTGATCATTAATATTTGAATTTTGAATAATGCATACTTATATATTTCCACAGAAGAATGCAATGTGTGTTTTATACCAAAGTCATATTATTTTCCCTGTAACAAGTACAGAAGCAGCTTTATTTGCATTACTCACTTGCAGGTATGTAATATCAGATTACACCGTTAATTCTCTTTGTTTCCTGAAAATATCTATGTCAGACTTTTTTACTTTGCACACAGGAGGTCCACATTTTAAAAAGTCTATTTTAAATGTAGAAAAGTTCTGTACACTTAGCTGATAATTTTGAAGCATTGCAGTTGCTTCTTTTCTCATTCCTTCTATTCCATTTTTTGCTAATCGTATCTGCTTCTTACTAAAAGTTTGTCTCTGGGAAATCTAAACCGTATTCTACTACTTCATCAGTAATGGTACGTCTCTGTGCAAGGACACACAGCTGCATATCAAATAGCACTTCCATGCTCTGCCATTCACCATCACTCTTCAGGATGCTGATGAATGTGCTGACAGACAAAGGCTAATTGGCAGACTGTACGGAGTCAGTTTTTGATGACACAGTAGAAATAATAGGAGACAGAGCAGGTAACAAAGAAAGTTTAGAGGGAATAATAAGAGAGATAGACAGAGAGCATTTCATGCAAGGAGAGCATGCAGTCTGAAATACAGCAGGAGGGAACTGAAGAACCCCAGAAAAGCACAAAAGCATGAAAAAGGGAAAAGGTAAAGGGAGCTAACTCTGCACTTACTGCTGTTACAACAGAGACAGAGAAATACTCTGATATGAAACTAGGTTTGGCATTGCACTTTCGAAACTGTGATCTGGTTCACTGAAATGTTTGCTGAGGGTTCATGAACCTACTAAGCAAATGTGAACCCATTTTTGTAACAGTCTGGACTTGATATGTATTTTGTATTTCAAATTGTGGGCTCAATACGTAGCAGTTTCACCTGATTTTCACCTTGAGATTTGGGTGCAGACACAGTAGTTACAAACGCAAACATTCATTAAAATATTTTTCTGGACTTTCATTGGCAAGCATAATTACAGTGCATGATTTATAAGCACAAATGTGCTCATGATTTTTCTGAAGCTACTTGTGAACAGGCAATTCTGAGAGGGTGGACACAGAGTTCATTTGAACGCAGTCCAGCTTTTACACTCTTTGATGCTGGAGCTGTCTCTTACTCTGGATTTCTACAATACCTACCTTCAGGATAGCTGACAGGGTCTTTGAGCCCAACCGTAAAACTAAAAACCTGAGGAAGGAATTTTGTGCAAATACCACCTGAGAAAGATGTTGCAAAATAAAACAAATCCACTAAATTGTCCACAGACAGTTCTTCTTTAATTACAACTGATTGGTAAAGGATTTCCTATACTCAACTCTGTAATTAAAAGAAGATTGACAATCTCTAGTGCATTCTTCCATTAGAAACCTTGTATGTATTTCCAAAGCTGAATTTTGAGCATTTAGAAAATGAGTTTGAAATATTGGCTAACATAAATCACCTTTTATCCACTACTCTCAGCAAAACTACACAAGTTGAGGACACGGACTTGTATTTCTAACTCTGTTATATGCATAAGTGCCTACTAGCAGGAGCGTGGGGAGGGTTTACATGCTCAGTCAACTAATGGATGTAGCTGACTGAAGAAGAACATGTGCATTTGAATTAGTTGAGCCTGTAGCTGAAATCTTTTGCCTTGGTTTCTGAAGGGAGGCAGAGTGCTTGGCATCTCCTTCCCCAGCATAATCCCATTGAGCCAAGCAGACTGTGGCCAGACAAAGCGTCTGCACTGCTGACTGCACACTTCCATCAAGGATTTAGACATCTCCCTGATCTAAACTCCAGTTGTAAATAATTGCAGGTTAAAAATGCACCCTTAATTATTGTTTTCCTCAAAAAAAAAAAAAAAAAAAAAGGCATTTGATCCTTTCTTTCTTTTTTATTATAAAGCACAAACATGAGAAATATACCATCACACACTGCTCTGTGCACAGAGACATTTTACCCTTTAAGCCTCAAAAGAAATATCAGGCCCAAGTAAATGACCTAATTACTGTGTCTCCACTCAGTGTGTCCCAGGTCAGTGTGCAGATATATGCATAAAGGCAATAGCAGCTTTGGGAAATAATCTTCTTGATTATAAAGCAGCCATATACATGTTCTCTTGTGTGCAAATGTGTGCCACTCACCAAAATGTAATCACACAGTCTTGCTGATTAGGTATCTGAAGGGATGGGGAATATATGTATCTTTATGAGGGATTTTTTAAGCTATTTCTCTCCTAAATCACAGGGAACATCAAGTCAGTGGGAGTTAGCCTCTTAAAATCTGACCCTTGCATCATGCATAATGTCTTTAAGTTAGATGTTTTTCTCAAGAACATATTCCAGAGGTAGCTGAATAATGTTCTCTGATAAATGTAGCAAATATAATCCATGCATTTACTTTTATTTTCCAGTGTCCATAATTTTCAGGTTTATTGTTCAAAAATGAGCATTTACTACTGCATTGAGGTAACTAAGAAGTCATGTCTTTTTCTCTTCTCTTGGCATATGAATCGGCTTTCTAAAAATTCACTGTAGTAATCACAAAATGCTGCTGCAAAGAATTACTTGATAAAACCTTTTGAGATTTCAGCCTACCTCGTCCCTTTGTTTCATAACTAGAAGGAGTATAATGAATGCAAAAACTCAGTGAATAGAGCTCAGCAGGGCCTACTTTTTTCTCATGACTCCTGTGATTATAATAATTTGATTTTATAGGTGTCTATCCTAAGACCCCAGCTAGGGAGCAATCTTTACTGAGTCATGAACTTTCACATCATTAAATCTCTCCACATTTATTTTAAACATATCAAAAGTGTCAAATAACTTTAGATGTACTAAATTTTATTTGCATTGGGTAAAATGAAGTTTAGCCACTTGGGAAAATAAATGAAATAGTTTCCTTAGCACTCAGGAAGGCAGTTAGGCTCTCAAGTCTGCAATTCCCCCCAAATGGCAGTGCAGCACATCTCCTGTATAGGCCAGGACACATGTTTACAAGGACAGGAATCTGAGTAATTTCCTACCAGTCTGAAGGGAATATTAAACTCTTCTGTCAGTTGGATGTATATTATTTATGTTCCTTTTTTTATTATTGTTGTTGTTGTTGATTTCAAAAAATATTTCTTTGTTGGTTCAACGCTGACTCCCGATAGAAAGTGATGAAATGCCCAATATGTTAAAAAACCTTATCACTAAATCAGAAGCAGAACTATAAATTTTGGCTTTTGAAACTGAACTGACTGTTGAGGATCATTTTGCTCCTGAAATATTACAGCAGTGATCAATTTGCTGTAAAATTAAGCAGTTTAGCTCTGCAATCTATAGATGGAAAACATGTTGTTCTTGAGCAAAGTTTATGCCCTGCCCAAGGGATAAATTAAATTTTATGGGTAAGACATGCATTATTATATGCTTATCTGTTTAACATATCATTCTTTTCCACATCAGTATTATAAATATTTTTAATCATACATTTGATGTCTTGTGCATATAGTGATATGATAATTCCCCCTGCCCCCCTCAAAAAATATGACCAAACACAGTTAATTCATCACAGAACAGGGGAGAATATTCTAATCTTCCTAAGAAATATGCTGAAGATTGAGGCAAAGGCACTTAAAATTGGGGCTACTTTGCAATCATTCAGTGGAATAAAATTTTCCTGAAGGAAGGGGTGGATCTACATTACCCATTTTTATTATGGTTATTATTGAATATTTATAATATAAGTCTCTAATCAGAACTGGGGGCAGCAGTCTAAGACAATTCACTTTAAGAAGTTAGGGAAAGCCATCAAATACATGCTGTTAATAACCTCGTTACTGGTTTTAGATTTTCTGCTGACTTTCTTTGAATTGTCTAAACTGGAATCAAAGCTCTCAAACTGACTGTTAGCCCAGCTTTCAACCACTGGGCAATTCCTCTTAGAAGATCCAACAGAAATTGATCTTCTGAAGGAAAGAGAAAGAAGAGTGAGAAGTTGTGAACTCCTTGCATTTCATATATAAGACAGCACAGCAAAGATTCTTACAGTGTTTGTAGAGAAAGGAGAATGAGGAGACCTGATACAGTGGCATATAAAATCTTAGGTATAACAGCCACTTGACATTTATAATATGGACACTATAGTGCTCAAATTAGTAGTGGAGGAACTCCTCTTACACATGTTTTATCAGCCACATCATTGAATATGTTTAAAAAAAAAAAAAAAAAAAGAAGTGAAGGTGGACAAGCTGGGTCAGTCATCTTCAGTTTTGTGTGTTGTGTTTTTTTTTTTTTCCTTCCGTTAAAGGATATTAAAGAGGATAGAATCAAAGCACCCATCACTAGTTAATTCATTTGGTCAGCTTGAACGGGAAGAATACACAGCAAAGACATCTTAATTTAGATATTTGCTCACCAAATGCCTTCAGCATCTGTCGTCCCTACTTGATGCTGTGCCTTGTGAATACTCCATGTCATACATGTGGAATCTCTCCCCATATGCAGTTTTGAGTTGAGATACATGCAGATTCCACTAATTTCATTTGGAACTGTGTGGCTTAATTCTTTACACAGCTTTGAAAATCTAAAGCGTGGGTCCTTGTAACATCATCTTCATGGCTGACAGCCCTTTTCTGCTCTCACCGCCCACTTGCTTCCTTTCAGTCATACAGATCATCAGTCTTCTAGTTTTGGTGACATGGGTATCACTGACATATTATTTCTAGTCATCTTAATCTGCACTTGTTTCTTACTTTTTCTTTTCCATAGCATGTGCTCCCAGGATTTTTTCTAACCTGACATAAATACTTTAGATGTGTACATTTTAGCCCATATTTTAGGCTGTCTCTAATATGTTTCCATGTGAATAACCTTTTCACATTTTTATGGAAAGAGAAATTTAAGGTGAATGTCTTAACAAATGGAAAACAGGAAAAAACACACCTTCCTTCAAGGTGAGATCTATTCCACTGTGGAGGAAGAGCTGGATGATAAACTGTAGGGGACAATTTTGCCTTGTCAGGAAGATGAACATGGTAGAGGTAACTTGCCTTACTGGCATGCTGTGAGGATTAATCAGTTAATGTTTTATAGTCCTTGGAAGTTGTAGAGAGCTACGCAAGTGCTAAATATTATTATTTTATTGTATCCTCACACTTTACATTCAAAAGTGAGCCACTTTGAGGAGACAATGCAAATGTGTCGCTTATTATCCCTGTTCTCAATCACTGCAAGGTATTTCTGCAACGTACATGCTTCTCAAGAGTATGCTGCTGAAATGTAATTACTGCTGGCGTACAGATGGGCTGCCTTCTCAGGCTTTTTGGTAAACTTTAATCCTGCTTTTTATAAAATCACTTCTTAAATATAGCTCTCTGGGGCAGGCACTGTCTGTATGATCTGTGTTTGTACAGCTCGGTGGGATCTTGATCTGTGACTCACTGTCCTGGATACTAGCACATAAAAATAAAACAAAAATATATAAAAATGTTTACTCACTGAGCAGAAGTTGTATCAAGCAAAAGATTAAAGTCCAAAACATAATAAAGTCAAAGGGAATACTGTGCTCCAAGAGATTATAACTAGTCTTTGTGAGGGGTATAGAGTTGATATGAAATTATATTGTGAAAACTGATTTGTAGCAAATTTAAAAGCACAGTTCTTGTGCATTTGGACTTTAAGTACAATCACAATGATTATTGGTAAACAGAAACTATTTTGAAAATGAGCACACAATAAAAGTAGTGTTCTCTAGAAAAGCACTCTGACAGCAAATACCTGGAGTAAATGTAAACGAATAACACTATTTTACTATGAGGTGATGTGACTGTTTTCTACAGTGAAGATCTAGAGAAGAGAACACTGAAATGCTAGAAAGAAGATGAAAGAGGAGAACAGTCAGTGTGTTCCAGCATGGGAAGAGGCTCTTCAACTTGTCTGCAAGAAGCATCTCTATCTAGAAGATGACTACAGATCAGGTAAGATGAACACACATATACATATATGAAAAATGTTGTTTTGTTTTTTAAGAAGTAATTTCTCTAAAATATTTTTTAACTAAAAAATAAATAAATAAATAAATATTAAATAGACTTAAAGAGAATGACACTGATGAAACATGCCAGATCCACTCAGATCTTTTATATCTCAAGGTCCAGTCTGAAGATAGCATGAGCCACCCTAAATGAAATGACACCTGAAGGCTATGGACCTGAGAAATATGAGGCACCAGCAGACTTCAGGCATACTACCCATATGAGATGGGGTTTATGTCCTTCCTTACAAAATAAATATCCATTATAAATTTACAACATATAATGTATGTAATTTCTCATTTGTAAAAGCCTTCCTATGTGACCTACTCAGTCTTCAAATTCCTGAGGTACACGTGTTATGCACTGTGGGCAAGCACGAATTATTGTACCAGGATATTAACAATTGCTTCAGTCCCATGCATTGGATTCAATGCTAATTTGTCATCTTCTTCACTGAAAACTGGAATGAGTGCTCAAACAGGACAGTGAAATACCCTTATACTCCTCCTTGTCTCTTGGAGAAGAATGAGACAAAGGAGGTGGTTCCAGGACTCCAATATCTCACACAACTCAACTACACTTGATTATTATTTGCTTCTCACAACCTGAAAAGAAACCTACTACCAGATTTGTCTGTCTCAACCCCGCTGAAACTGAATACTTTCATACATATGTATGGATAGCTTAAGTTTTTATGAGCATAATTTGGGCTTTTCAAAATAGTGACACAATAACAAAGCAAAATTGAGACATGCATGTAATTTGAATACTGATTTGGTTTTATCTCTTCCTGTTGCTGGCACTTTTGATGCTGCTCTTTTCCATTCCATCTCCTTTCTGTTCTTATTTCCCAATGAATGGAATTAGTTGTGAGTGCATTTGCTGCTTCTACCAAGTGAATATCAAACCTGAGAAAATGTGTATCTGTGACCTCCCTAAGAGTTTTGGACAGTTACTCATTTGCTGCTACCTCTCTGAGTTTTCTACCGACTACTTAAGGTGTGTTCCTGATCCTCTTCTCAAATAGGAAAATGAGCACTGTCAGATGGCTATCACCACGTTTCTTGGCATTTTCAGCACTACAAGCTCTGATTTTTATTTACAGCTATGCAGCATTTCAAGGAGGTTATTGCAAAGGATGCCTTCTGCTTGTATTTCAGGTCAAATACCCTCAGTAAGCCGTATGCATTAATTTGCAGACTCAGGGCAGTGCTTCCCATGCTGCCTTAGAGTGAACAGAAGGCACTCAACCAGTCATTTACTGTTTCACAGTATTCAGGTTCATATCTGCCTTTGCTGCTGGATTACGTTGCGAGTGTAGAGTTATTAAAGGGTCCTCTATAGTAGAGAATTAGGTCTAATGAAGCTGTCCATGTCTCCTCACCCTTTCTTGGTGTATAAAAGTAACAGGCAAAAACCCCACACCCATCACATTTGTGTTAAAGTACAGAGGCTCCTCACAAGCAGCTGCAGCTAGATTTGAACAGTTTAATGTTGTAGAGAATTTGGTCCTAAAAATTATTCATAGAAAGTACTCAGTGAATAATTTCAAAGAGAAAATTAAAAAGTGCTCAGGGGCAATCTATGAAGAACAGAAAAAGGGGGTTAAATTCACCTAATAAATTATTTGCAGATTGAATAATTCATAGAAAATATGGGACACATTTAGAAGGGCTTGATTCAGTGTGTCAGCCTACTCTGCAAAGTGCAGATGCCTCAGAAATTGCATTTTCTAAGGCATCATTTTGGTATGTTACTACAGCTGAATTTCCATCTGGAATCAGATGAGTGCTTTGAGTTTCATGTACCTGATGGCAGCCAGTACTTGATGTTGGAGTGAAGTCCACAATGAAAATCTTGTAAGTGGTTTATTTCATCACAATTTAATAAGAATTTCCTTGCATTGGGCAGAAACTATAAAATAGGTTTCTTCATAGCTATATTTCTTACCTGGCAGATATTTCAGCATGTTTCAGAATTTCTGAATTTGAGCAGAGATTTGCTCACTTGTTTAAAGTTAAGCAGATAATATAGATCATGTGCAAGACTACACGTGAATCATTTACTGATTGCCTTATCACTTGAAGAATTGCTACATCCTGGACAGGCAAACTTAAAATTACTCACATGTATATGTAAATGAACATCTAAGTCATTTTCGAAAGGTGTTAAACACTTGGCTTCATCTTGTGGCAATGAATTAAGTTCAGCAAAAACACTACAATTTTTTAATGTTAAATAAAATTTTCAAAATGCACATAAAAGTAGGCTAAAGTATGTTCAAAACAATTGAAAGCCCAGAATTTAAATACATTAAGTAAGTAACAAAAGAAGCATATGTGACTCTGTAAACAGATATTTTAAAATAAATTTAGTAATAGACTTTTTAAACTCCCAAATCACTGTCAGAGCATATATATGTTAAAAGACCTATAAATATATTTTAAAACAATCTATTTTCCTTTCACTAGCTGCCAAGATCTCCATTAGGAGGTTTGTGTTTCCTCCCAACATTAAAGAATATCTCTAACATCTGTAGCAATGAACGGTGAGGAGTGTCAGTTCTGCTTCTGAAACAAGCAATGCCACCATCTGAAGGAGGAAAAATGTGGAATAATGAATATGCCTTCTGCGAGCAGTCTGTTGTGTAACAGAAGACGTGCAAAGCCTCTTGCTGGGCTTGTTTTCCTGAGTTTGTTCTATATACCTCTAAAGAGTGCAGTCAATTATGCAAAATTTGGTCAGTGGGAAAAGTATTGCCCAGAGATGCTAAACCCAAATATAAAGTGCCAGAGAGTGCATTGCAAGAACGCCGCTTGATGTGTCCTTAGGTATCAGGAAGGAGAGAAACCTATCATATTAAAACAGAGAGCCAATTTCTACCTAACTGCAGCAGCCATGACTTGAAACAGCACTTTTATTTTTTTATTTTTTTTTTTTTAACCATGAATATTCCCAGAAAAACAGAGAGAGAGAGAGAGAGAGAGGGAGAGAAGTTGTGTTTGCTGGGGATTCGGATTCAGGAGGTTCATGTTCCCTGTTCTTTTCCACAGTTGCTTTCTGTGTTACTTTGGTCCCTCTGTGCTTCATTTCCCTATCAGTGGATGAAAGCAACATCACTTTCTGATGTTTTAATAGCCATCAATAAACAGGTGGATATATTAATGATTGCAAAGTGCTCAGACATTATAATAAAAGGGAGGTATGTACAACTATTGGTGAGTAATAAAAATAATGTCTGCAGGAACTTTACTGGAACCACAGAACAGAGGGCTACAGATCCTGTTATAATCCAATGGGCAATATTTTATCATTGTAAATATCTTTTAAAAGAAAGTCCCAATGTCTAATCTATAACCAAGATATGTAATAGGATCTGCAGAACTTACAAAGCAAGGACTATTCACAAACAACACTTCCGAGCAAAGTGACCTCACCCTCCCGATTTCAAGAAAAAAATGCAAACAATTCATGCTAGGTGTTTTCAACTGTGCAAACAATGCCTAACGTTCTGAGAAAAAGCCAAGAGCTCCTCACTCTTTCTAAAATTGCACAGGTTTTTTGTTTGTGTGTGTGTGTGTGTGTTTTTTTGTTTTGTTTTGTTTTGTTTGGCATAAAGCTTTATACAAATATTTCAGGTTTTCCCAAATTTTATGTGGAAAATTTCTTGCAATTATGCATGGAAACATATCTTTATCTAGTTGAGGCGTCCCGACACTTCTGCAAATAACAATGAAAACAGACTTTAGTGACATTCTAGCTTTAAGTTAACTAAAATTATAAAAGAAATTTTTGACAAAGTTTCCAAAATCTTTGGGTGCACTTTAATCTCAGAATTATATTACCCAGCTGTACTTCCATGTGGTAGTATGTAATTCATAAAGATATCGGGGTATTCAAAGGATTATATTTGCTAAAATTTTTTGGAACCTGATTCCTAATACTCATGTGTCAAAGACAAAGACTGAAAACCTCAACAGTTAAAAAGAAAGATAATATACTGCTTGGTACTCAACCTGAACTACAATGGAAGAGGAAAAATCAGTGTTAATCTTGCTAGTCAAACCTTAATCAATTTTATATTTTGCTTAGCTTTTCCTTTTTCAGCATGTATATAATTTTATATATAATATATGCATGGCTTTACATTTATTATCTGTATATGTGCTCACCCCAAAACATTAATTCATCCTTAATTTTTTTGGTTAAAGTTACACCTTTAATGTTATTTTAACATAGGGCTTTTTTGTAATGTAATGATATTTAATTTGCATTAGCACAAGTGACATACAATAGATCATGCTATTATCATGATTGATATCAGATGAACTGGCATAAATTCAACATTATAAATTGAGCCTATAAATGAAACTATTATTTTACAGGAATTACTGTAGTAGAAAGGCTAAGGACCCTCAAGTCAACCTTAGTCAAACCCACTCTTTAGAGTTTTATATTTTATGCCTGCAATAAATGCTTTTGTGAAAGCCCATAACCTGAAAAAAAAAAAAAGTCATTGGAAGTCTATTAATTATAATAATACTATCCAAAAAGCTGTGAGGGCTTATTTTTGTGACATCACTCTTTGATTTCTTACTGCCTTAAATTATCCCTTTGTTGGCTGGGTGAGGGTAACAGTCATACTTTTGTCATTAAATATAAGGAGTTTTAAAGCCTGATCCACCTTAGCTCTAATTGATATTGCTTTCATTTGGCAGATAGTGACCTGATTTATAATTTAAATATGCATCATTATATGCACCTCTTCTGTATAATGAAAAAGCAAAGTTACTCTCATCTTTTCCTGCAATGTTAACATCAAGGAAAAGTATCTTTCTTTTTTCCCTTTTATACTCAGAGCCTAATTGAAAACTGTTCATTGAATTTCAACATGATAGAAAAGTCTTTTTATCTCTCAATTTGTCCATTAGCTATTATAATTGAAGTATCTGCTACACAGCTGAATTGATATTGTTCTTGTTTAAATTCTGGATTTCTCTAAATCTTCTATGAGGTATCAACTTAAAAAAAATATGGGTTAGGAGACATTAGCTAACAATATTGCCTAAATGGGACATTAGACTAGCACTCCACATGTGTAAAGCTACAGAAAGTAGGAAGTCATCTAATTTTACTGGAGAACGTGTTGCATAATAATCTTAACAGCATGACCATAAGGTTTGCTAATTGCCACATCTGTTTAACAGCTGTCAGATGTTTGCCATATGCTGCCATCAATATTACAACAGAGTACATTACAGGGAGTTTTATTGTGTTCGACTGTTATTTATTTGCCACAGACATTACTACAGCCAGTGACGTCTATTTATGTTAGATCACTAATTATATTTTAAAAGCTGCATGCAAAATCCATGTTTTTCAGCTTCCTTAGACCCTATTTCTGATGATGTAACTAATATGTTTTTCCTTCCAGATCTCTGAACTGATTTATAAATTTCTCTCTTCTTATGGTAAATAATTCTTCAGTAAAATAACTTATTTATGCTGTTTTTGAAGGGTGTTTCTAAACCCAAGTTATGTTTTAATGGTGATGTTTGTAAGAACTCAAAAACAAATTTCTTTTTCAAAGAGCCCACTTCATCCCATGCTTCTTTCACCAGTACACAGGTCAGGGATGAAAGATAAATCAGTGGTTACAGCTCAGGAGTTTGGGTACCCTAACTCTAGACCCAATCCCACTATGGACTCATTACATGACTTTGATTCATCACACGACTTTAATTCTGATTTGTCTGTCTGTAAGCTAAATATCTACTGTACAGCTGTAGCATCAGAACTCATCCATTAAATGTCTGTAAAAAGTAAAAGGTGATACAGGAGTATTACCATTAAAGCATAGAAATAGGGCTGATCTTCACTGTTCTTTTAAATATTCTTTCATGTTTTCTTTAAATGACCTTTCAGCTGGTCCGTGCATTACTTTTTCGTTACATGTAACTACTACAGCAATGAAATAGGAAACAGAGATTGACAAAGTGCAGACTAGGCAAAATATGCATGATGTGATTTAATATGAGTTGATAGGTGTCACTGATCTCTATTATAAATAGACTGTGTGAATTCCATATGATGTATTATTTATCTATTGTAGATGCCTTTTTGTTTCATTAATAAAGCTGGAAATCAGACGTATACATTTCCAATGATGAGTTTTTGGCAATACAAGGCATTGCGGTATTTGTCTGCAATTGCTCAATTATTTTGATGATTTTCTTCTTATTTATGTATAAATGATTAATGCTTGAGATGTTTGTTCAAGATTATTCTGATTTTAACTCATTTGTCCAGCTGAATTCTTTTTTTCTTCTCTAATGAAAGAAGATTATTGCAGTGTAAGAACTTCCACTTTGACCTGAATTATAGCTTCTTTGAAACGTTGCACCAGAGTACGCAACGTAGGTCCTCTTACTTAAGTTTGTGAGATCGGATAACTCCAACAAATCTCATATTAACAATGCATTTTCAGTTTAAATCTGCTTCAAAGCAGGAACTCTTATGCTCTTGTTCTACCTACAGTTAAAAATGTTCCCCTGGTATGTCTGTGCTTGAGAAAGTTAAGAACATACATTGCTGCTTATACACATAGGAAAGAAGACAATTTTTTCAAAATTCTGAAGGGAACAGTAAGCAGCAGCTAGTGCCTTCCGTTTACTCTTTCTAAAGATGCAAAAGCAAAGATATCCTTGAAGACATTAAAGGGCAAAGAGTTTAAAATAAAAGGCAAAACTGCGGGTTATACCAGGAGCCACATTATCAAGCCTCCAAGCCCTTTGAGATGGGCGAGGATGATGGGGGTTCACTGAAGGAGGGCAGTGGGGCTGTGTGCTCAGCCAGCACATGCCTTGAGGAAAAGTAGGTGCTCAAT
This sequence comes from Netta rufina, assembly GCF_964035555.1. Taxonomy (NCBI): domain Eukaryota; kingdom Metazoa; phylum Chordata; class Aves; order Anseriformes; family Anatidae; genus Netta; species Netta rufina. The sequence goes on along the minus strand of NC_140140.1, from coordinate 9,162,923 downwards.
TCCCATGAGAAATCAAACTGCCTTACAAGAACGCCTCCATCAGTAATCTAAAATTTGTCTGCCTTCTGCATTTGATCTCCTTATTTTCTTCTTATATGCCTTTTTAATGCTGTTTGTAGCCATTTCAATTATGTGATTTCCTTATCTGTATACCATAGAGAATACTGTACAAGACTTTATAAACAGCTACTAAGTTTATCTGCCTGTCATTTGGTTTTCATTATGCGAGATAACAATCTTTCTCATATCTTATAAGAAGATATAATGTGATTGTTTCTAAACGGGGAGGGGAAAAAAAGTCTAGTCTGCATTATCCTTAGCCTCATAGTATTTGTAATGTTAGTGGTGTCAGCACAATTTCCAACATTTTTCCTTGCTGTGGTCCAGGAAGAATTATCTCTCCAGTTTTTTTGTGTTTGCTGCTATCTGCTCTTTTTCTTCATTTTAGACACAGTGAGTTTCTTATCTGGAGTGTGGTTATGTGGCCATGGATTTGCCTATATTCAGTCTGATCATTCCTAGCTGTTTCGTGGGGCTGATGCACCGAAGGGAAGGATGAGAGGCAATTGTCAACAGCTCACTGTATTAAATATGGATAGATATTATTCATGTAATTTGACAGTTCTTGACTTTCAGCTGTATAATGACAGTGAAACGGTAGGAATTTCAGCAGCTGAACTTCTGTCTTACTTCAAGATAAGCTTATCAACTGTAGCCTGAATCCATTCAACTCATAAGCAGATCAAAACTCATGTCATGCTGAACTGCTGTACTGATTGCTGCTTCCTACTATTGCTTTACACGTCCATATGGTCTTAGTTGTTTGCCATCTTACAGTTATTTTGCGAGGTTTTTAGGAGACAGACTGTCTCTTGTATTTGTTCAGCACATTGTGAAGCCATTGATGCCACCAAATTCGTGTAACACAAATACTATGTAATGAAGTGATAATAGGTAATGGTCAGCGCTTGTGTTTCCTTCTCTCTTCACCAGTTACATGCTTGAACTACAAAGAGTAGTTGCTTTATTTGGTTTCCCATTTAATGTGGAAAACCACCGTGAGGTTTATCTTGTGCTGTTTATCCCAGAGATTCAGCTGGATCTCTGAACATGTAGGAATCATGCATTTCATTCACCATTCATGCACTCCCACCACTGCAGCATGGCGTGGCAGCTGCAGACTAAACAATGTCTTTAGCTTAAGGATTGATCAAGTGTCTGTGGAATTTCCATGCGCCGTTACATGCCTTCCGGATTACAGCACTGTTTCCAAACTGGTGGGATTGGGGGGAGAGACAGGAGGGAACTGTGGATTTGGAGAACTTTTGGCAGCTGAATGTTCAATTTAAAAACAATTTTACAAAAACGAATTGTAAAAGCACATGTGAAATCTCTTTAGTCATCTCTACCTTCATTTTCTTCTCTACCAGTTCACTGGATTTTGATCTTCTGGGCTGTCAAGTCCTCCAGGCAAGGATTGTCTTTCTGTTTCTGCCCATACAACGAAGAGCATAAGAACATATAAAAATATACTAATGTTGCTTATGGCTCAGGCCATGGGCTGGTGTCCTGTCTTCTGTCAGACCTGGTCTGCTTGCCATTTTGTAGTGTCCTACCTGTTGTTGGAAATATGGCACACTAAAGTATAATGGTTACTACAGACTTCACTTGAACATTTTTGAGTAATTTACATTTATTAACTCATCATTGATGCATTTTTCTTCTCTGATTTTTTTCTGGTCACTTTTTAAGTACACTTCTGGGTAGCAGTAAACAAAAAAATTGTCATTATCAGAATAACTGATGATACAGAAGTTTTGCAATTTCTTAACAGTAGGAAACCCTCAGCTATTTGCCTTTTTACTATAATATATCAGTAGAAATATGACTTCAGGTTTCAGAATTAAATGCATGCCTCAGTGGCTCGGTTTATGCATTCATAATTGTATTTACAATTAGAAATAATGTAATTGGGAATAGATTCTTTTTTTTATTTTTTTTACTGGCTGGCTGCACAAAATGAGTTTGGGAGAAAATGTAGTTTTAAGCCACGCTTTCTTCCCCACAGTTTAGGATCATTTAAGCTTCATCTCCATCATACATAAGGAAATTATAGGCTAATGAAGTCCATATGTGGCTGTATTATATCTGAAGATTGCTAGGTCCCTCACTAGATTCCCTTTTGCACAGCAAAGCCCCAAATACTGAGGATGCAATAGCAAAAGGACATAAAATCACTGCAGTCATTCTGCAGTTACACTGTGCAATGGTTTCCTGTAAATATTTTAATTCCTTTATTAAGGAAAAGAGAAGCTTTAAATGGAAAAGCAGATGGAGAGAGAGTGCATGGCATCATGTAATTGAGAATTCACGTGCCCTGCTAGGCAGGGTTAATGGGCATTGCCCTGCAGTAAACCAGCTCCTGTGAATCCTTGAAATGTCAAAGTGGTACAAAACAAGATTGTGAACCAGGTCCTTCTTGTTTTAAATGGAGGCTGCAGGGCAGCTCTGAACCCAAATGCATATTTGGTAGACACAAGAGGTTATTTACAATTGCTTACCTCTCATTAAAACTAATCTGAATGTTTTTGTCTGTGAAGTTTTGTTTTTAATCAAAAAAAAAAAAAAAAAAAAGTTAATTCTGTGAACCTGTTTTATTTTTTCTTAAAAAGATGGAAATATTTCACTGGAAACTGATGGCAAATATCCCTGTTTGCTGACAGTTTCAAAAGTATTCAATGACCTTTTTTTCCCTTCGGCCTTTGTCCAAAATATGCAATGAAAAATATGTATTCACATATTTTGCACAGTGATTTTTGTCAGAAAAGTCATTTCCCATCAAAAAGAAGATTTCAAGGGATGTTTTCACTTGCCAGATTGAAAAACACATTAATGCTGGGATGCAAACAGGAGGGCAGATTCGTACAGTGGGCTTCCACACTTCTCATGATCCTTTTCAACAGGACTGTCACTAGCAGCACAAGGTGCAGCAATGTCAGTTTTAATTAAAACCTTCCGTTTTACCTACTGCACAGAACAGCTGCAGCATAAACTGAGAAGCAAAAAGACACCACAACATGTACAAGTTCAGGTTTTGTTGAACATAAACAGGAGACATTACTAATGTGAACTCTACACAATGCTGATTAGTCCAATAAATTCTAGAAAATGTTGATCGCATCTCCCTAAAACTTTCCATGCAAACGTCTGCTGATTTTCAAAGAACGTTCACTAGAAAAATATGCATTTTTTTCCACAAGAAGTAAAAAACAACCATTTTATGCCCTAGATGTACGTGCAACTGGCTCACGTTCTTTACTGCTCACTGCTGGATACCATTAAATAAGAAGTTGCTGAAGCTAATTTAGTAACAATTATAAATTTAAGCTTGCTTCACAGACTTTCCAAATAAAACAATACTTGAGTAGATAATAGCTGTTTGCTATTATCAATCACAGTCAAACTTTGAAGATATTTAAGATGAAAAAGATTTAGGTAACAAGTATTTGTAGGTATCAAGTTCTTTTTGAATTTCAGTTTGACTGAAAGATTTGGTAATGCAAAATCTTAAACCTACATAAATACATGTAACTCTCAGTCTATACTCAGAACTATACTGTGTGCCTTTCCTGCTGCACTGATTCAGCTGTCACCTCTCTAGGATGATCAACTTTGTATTTTGAAGTGGTCAATATATAGTTCTTCAATTCCCATAGCCATGGAGTCAGAAGAATGACTTGGGAGTTCTGGGTTAGAAGGCCAACATTAGAATATGTTTTATGCTTCCCCCATCAAACTTTTTAATTGATTGCCTTGAATTGATTGCCAATTTGAGTATGTGGAGAAGAAGACAGATGAGCAGGTATGAGCAGTGGAGAAGATGTTACCTCCTTCCCTCCCTAGTCAATGGGGCTAGAAGCCAGGGGTAGGCCCTAATCTCTCCAAGGACCCATTCTTAAGTAATTGCTATAGGATATCATAAGCTGGTGTGCCTGATAGTCCTCATCTTCTTATCTGAGCTGTGGCTGTGTGGGCAGAAGCAAAAATCGTGCTTCAAAGCAGCCATTTGAGTGGAAAGGCCTACACGGGCCTGGCAGACAGGTGTCACTGCGGCCATCATGTTTCCTAACCCCTTCCCCCAGAACTGATCCAAGTGAGCAAAGGCTAGCCACACAAACATGCAAGCTGAAACACAGCAGGGAGTGTTTATGATTTCTGCTCTGTTATAAGCTGGTGGAGGTAGAAATACCCTCTGTGGGGAGCAGTGACAAAGACCTGAAAATGGCAACATCTTTGACAGCTGGATCTAAAGCAGGAGGCCATTCGCCTACAGCCTCGGCCCCGCTGCTAAGTCCCTTTTGCCTTGGTTTCCCATTATATGCAAAATGCAGCTAAGCATATTCATCTCCAAGGAGGAGGAGATCATTAATTCAATAATGATAATCAAGCTGTTATAAATTGAAAAATTGCTAAGTCCAGTGTGCAGCATATTTGTATTTTTTTGCTTGTTTTTCAGAGATTTTTTTTCTTTGTGAGCATTCACAGTTTTGCTAGACGTTCATCTCATTTTCATGAGAATTTTATGAAAACCCCAGGGAAGAGCAACTATATTACCTGATGTTACCTTTATATCATAAGATATAGGTAGCAACTAGTTAAGAGACACAAAGGACCCTTGGAATTTAAACTTGTTAGGTGTTCTGCCTAATATAGCTGAGCAAGAATTTATGCTGGCATTGAAGTTTTCAGAGCTAGCCTATGCTATTTAAAATGGAATTTCACACTAATGAGCCTAAAATAAAATAATGTGTGGAAGGAGATTTCAAAGTATACTCAATTGTATCACTCATTCCATATAAACAGAGAAAAAAAAATACAAATACAACCAAATAGCACCCTCTTGCGGACAATACCATCCTTACAAAATGTTTTCTCACATACACAGATTTCGCAGTTTTAAGAGCTATGCTGGTCCTAAAGGAGAAAGGGAGAGAAGGTAAGATGCTGTACCTCACCTTTTATATTCGACTTTCCAAGGAAAACACAAGAAAAATATTACTATACTTTTATTTTTCCGTATGTTTTATATTAAAACATGAAAACTGGATGGAAACAGACTCAAATTTGATTCAAAAGTTGATTACAGTTATGAAAGGTTTCATTAGTTTTATCTTTACTGTAAGACCTTTCAGACAGGTCACACAACAGATCTGGGCTAATAAGTTTATGTATCCAACATAATGTTCATTTTTCTCTATTTCTGAACTTATCATAAAACACTTTTTTTTTTTATTTTCAGAATATATGTTTTGAAAATAGTTTGTGGAGCTGCATTTTAGTCTGTAATTCTTTATGAGCAACTTGCTTTATGTATCTGATATTCTTCCTTCTTCAGGAAGATGCTCTTATCTTTCTGGTATCTTACTGAATAAATTTAATTATTAAGTTCAGGTTTCCAATGCAAATTTAAATGTTGCCATCAATGAATATGTTGTCACACTCTCTGAAATTCATGAAGCCTGATAATAGATGAATGAATTTGTTACAGAATTCCTAGAAAGAAAACACATATGACCATGGGGAATATTACCACGATAGAGGGAGATTTAATTGTGAACTGAAAACGAGTAATAGTTGAAGTCAGAAAATATTTCCCTAGCTGTGATTTTTGCATGCAGATATTATTCTAAAATAACTTAAAATGTTACTCCTCACATTTGTTACCCTCTTCATGGTATTTTCAGTGTCTGAAAGAGAAAAAAAAAAAAAAAATACATCTTGTGACATGATAAACACCAGGCTAAAGACTTCTTTCAGAAGAATTTTTTATTTTGTTTTGTTCTTGCATCAGGACTGAACAAGCTAAATACCTTGATATCTACAGATTTGTAGATAAAATTTCCTAGCTTCATTGTCCTCCAAGGCATTGTAAAATAACAAGGAGTATTTGGGGGTCACAGTGTCTTTCAGTGTGATGGCCAAGTTAATTAAAATTTGCATGCAAAGAGTATTATATATTTTGTTTACTGTTCTAACAAAATCAAAAACTAATCTACAATAAAGTAGAAAGAAACTTAGCTCTTGCTCGTTTGGACGATCCCGTTAAACTCTGAAAAGACTTCTCCTGTAAGAAAAACTTGCAGTTGTCAGGAGCTGTAGTTCCAATGCCCAAGTCACATGATTTTAATAAATGATGTATAATTATGCAATACAAAAGGAATTTTATTTTGTTTTATCTGTAATCAGCTAATCTAGCTGAATAAATTTTTAATTTAGAAGTTGGAAAGGTTTATCTTTACTAGCTACGATTCAAGCAGAAGTTCTTCCTCCTGTCATCTGACAGTAAAACATTCCTCTTTCCCTTTGCGCGAAGTGTGGTTGTGAGAAGAGGAAACACAGTAAAGGTGGTTTTTGTGCAAATTGATAGGCATTGCCTGTACTGAAATTCTGCGGTCTTTTCTATATGCACAGACTTTGTGAAAGATGGCAAGATTTATAGACAAAAACTGAAAGAAGATTATTATTTTTGGTAAGCTTTGGAGTCTATGAATTAATAAATTCTAGTTGTCCTGGCTCTTAGGAATTCCATTCTGTCTAAATTTCAGTTTTGTTTTCTACTTTCCCTCCCCAGTAGAGTTGAACCTGGGAATAGCATCACTCAATGGCTCGTTAGTTTGATAAAGTGGCATAAGTGACTATAGCTACAATGGGTACTTCTAGCTCAGAAGCATTTATAGGTCTCAAGGGAATTCTGAAAAACACCAGAAAGTCTTTAGGTACTGAATCACAGGCAAGTATTTTGAATCTTTAATTTTTTTTATATATTCTTTTCTATGAGAATGTCAGAAGTAAAATATGGAGTATGCTTTTCCCACTTGGTTTCTATTACTTGTAAAGCATTCAAAAGCTTCTAGAATAAAATTACCTCTATGCCCTGTTAGGGAGCAGGCAAAACTCCACTGAGTATCAAGGGAGTCCCTCTGCTGGTGTTGCTTTCCATTTTTAACCCAAATATAATAATAAAAATGACTAAATATTAGACTGGAGCTGTACAATCTTAGATTCTGCATTTATTTGTTATCATGTTTATCCCAGTGGAGTTTTACTGTACTTTTATATTTGTACAGAATATGCTAAAATAAATTCCACAAATTAACTAGTTTATTTTCAGATGTGACATATGCATCACCATAATAACTTAAGTTTGCTTTAAAAGTTTGTTCAGAGGATGATAAAAACCAATTTGTATTAAGAAAAAAAAAAAAAAAAGAAAGAGAAATGTAAAGAGATGAGAGGTACAGGAAGGAAAGGCAAGTACTGCCAGAAATGTCTTGCAAAGAAAAAATTGAATTACATATAATAGATTTTGAAAATAAATAAATAGTTTCAGTTGTAGAATAGTTTAGGGATACTCCAAATCAGCAAAAACCTCATGTCTATGCAACTCTCAGGGAAAAAAAAAAAAAAGGGGGGGGGCACAAAACATTTCCTTAAGGATAATCAGAGCCGGATATCAGAACAGTGTTTTCACACACTAAAACCCGGAAAACCCAGGCCACCAAAGGCTGTCCATGCACCCAGCTTAGGTATACATCCACTGATGCAACTGGTCATTTGTTCTTGCACCCTGCTACACATCCATTGTGCGCATGGCATCTGAACAAGGAGCTTGTGCAAACCAAGGCTGCCAGGCATAGGAAACAGACAAGTTATGCTGAGAAGCAACTGCAGATAATCAGAAGTTCCCTGAGAAACTGAATTCAATACTGAAACAATACAGCTAACTTTTTCTGATCAGAGCTGTGTATCTTCCACTGTGGGACAGATGTTGAAATGCAGTTGTATGGTTAACCCCATAAAACCCTTAAAATTTTCCCTGTGTGAATTTAGGTCTGGTTTCTGACAAAGACTAATTAGACATCTCAACATAAAAATGTATTTCTGTTTTGCTACAGGATTCAATTGAGGCTTAATCACAGTTGTCAATGTGCTATTTCGGTGAATAATATTTTCATTTTGACTTATTTTACAGCTCCTACAGCAGTAAGAAATATCTTAAGGTACGAGCTGATTATTTAGACTTTATTTATTGTAGAGGCAAGCAATGACATTGAAAATATTGTATAAATAGCTAATACGTTAAACAGCAAAATACCTACTATGCATTATGAGTTGAAATGACATTATTTTAAAACATTTGAAAAAATCATCATAATTACGTTATCAACACAGAGACAGATTACCTATTATTTTAACATAATTAATTTGAGCTCAGTGGATTTATGTTGCTGTGTATGTCATTATCCATCAATATAATTATGAAATGCTAAAAATTGGTTTTTGAATCTTTAAGTTATTTTAATTGGCTGGGGGTTTTTTTGCTTGTTTTTTTGTTTTGTTTTGTTTTCTCTAAATCCACCCTTCATTTGTCTCCATCTTCCATGTCCAAAATTTTTAATTACAATTTACATTTATTTTTTCATCTGTCCCCTAGGCCACATTCCAATCTCACTTGCGATGTTTTTGCACCATGGCCTTCAAGAGAGATAAGCTTTCCCTCTTCAGTGACCGCAAGCTTAGAACCAAGTTTATATTCTTTTCTTGCAACACTGTTGGGGTTTTTTCACATCTTATTGGTATGTTGTCCGTTGTTTATACTTTTTATACCTCTGCTTTCTATTGTGTCTTGTTTTTTGTTGTTGGGTTTTTTTTCTTTTAAAACTATTCTCCGGCAGCCTGTGTGAAAGGCAAATGAAACAATAAATGGTGTAGTATTTTAAAGGGCTTTCTCTATTTCTCTCCTGTCTAGCTCAACTGATAGCTGTCTTCCCATTACTTCAGTAAGTTAGGGTTTTTCTTTTTCTCTGAGCTTGGAAGGTAGGATACGTTGCCCCTGTGTGATCTCAGACGACAGGGGGCTGGATGGAAACACTGTGTGAAGGTAGAAGTCTACACATTTCTTGTCGTATATAAATGTCTGTCTCCAGGAGAGTGTTCAGGCCATATCTGTCCAACACAGTGCCCGGAAATGCCTGTCTCAGTCTCTGATGAGGCCTGACTTTTTTGCGCCTCTGTCTGATTTTTTCTTTTTCTCTCATGATTGACATTTGTCTTTTCCGGGCCTTGTTTGCTTGCACTGCACTTGTAGGCAGCCTCAAGCAGTGCAGTATTTTCATTTCAGTCAGGTTAAGGGTGACGAAGATTACACATGCATACTGATTTATGCCTTAAAGGCTGGAAATAGTGTCAAGTGTGATCTCAGCTGAGCTCTGCTCGATGACTCAAGTGCTCAGCACAATGTTATACTCCCAGACATCAATCCTCATCCAGTGAAATGAAAACTCTGTCCAGAACATCGTTCAATAAAGTCCTGATCTGTGTTATTAGTTATTAATAAGATAATAATGATGCTTTCCATGTTCATGCCAAAGCCTGAATCGAGCCTTTATTGGGCTAAGTACTGCTGAAACACAAGGCAGTGAGCAGTGCCAGCCTCAAAAAGCTCTCAGTGTAAATGTGCAGTAGATAACTGGTATCTCTGCAAGTCACGGTATGCACAACCACATGGGCTTCTGAGAACATTTCACTGTGAAGGCATTATGAGATGAGGTGTCAGTCCAGTATCTTTAGAGGTGGGTCGTTACAGAATTATATTTGCAGGTGCCACATGTCAGGAGTTCTTTGTAAATAGCAGTGGATCAGACGGTAGACGTTATTTGGAAAAATCAGTTGTTTTTTTTTTAATATTTCACAGTCTGTATTATGTTCATCAATGCCTATTGACCGTTGTTTGTTTGTTGTTTTCTCCTCCTTCTTCTACCTGTACAGGTAAAACAATAGCAAAACAAAGGCCAAAGAGAAGTGATTTGACAGTTAGTATTACCCTAAGGGAAAAAAAGGTGAAGGACTTGAACCACAGGCACCAGCATGGCAAGCTACTGCTTATTCTTGTGCGGGTGACTGTCCCCCTCTACTTTTAACCTCACATAGCTGTATGGACCTGAAAAACTCTTCCCAACTCTTCCCAGATATCACCAGAATTCTAATGGCTGTATGGAAAGTGTTCATTTGGCCACACCTCCTCTTCCCCTGCTGAAAAAAAATGTCAGAAAATTCCCAGCCAAGCTGTATTTGCAGCATTCTGGGAAATACCAGAGATGGGAAGAACAATGCACAAGCAGTCCAAGACTGAACGCTTCCAATTGCCTTCAGCCCTTGCCAACACGGGGAACTAAGCAGTTTGCTTTGCTACTGACCAAGCACTTTCTACAAAATAGCTGGAAAGAATGGTGGAAGGGGGTGGAGGGAATTCCTCTTCCAGATGCCAGTTAGCAGTATATTTAGCTCTGAATCCTTTCCTTTAAGTTAACACATTTCTTCAAGTGTCCGATGGAATAACGAAGCAAATGCTTCTAAAAGAGCTGGTAACACACCAGACATGCAGTCATTCGTATCTGAATGTAGTGCAACCTCAGATCATTCACGTATCAATTAAATATTGTTACCCTGACACCCAGTCTGAAACAGCAAGTACATCAGTGAGTAGAGCTGTAATGCTCTTACCCTGCTGTATTTGTTCTGGCAATCAAAAGGGGGCACATAGACTGCCTAACTGTCATTACAGGTCCTTCGATAAGTGAAAATTCACTTTTAACAAAACACAATGACTATTCTTTTCTAATCAAGTCAAGCAGGCTTGTATTCTAATGAAAAGGCATTAAACCAAGGGAGAAACAGATTAAAATAAGTTATGCTATACTCTGAAATACACCTGTGACTGCAACTATAATTGGTGGATAGACAGACAGGCAGTTGCTCTGTCAGCTTTGGAAATGGGTCATGGTGTTCTGGAAAAAAACAGCAAAATGAGTTAAAATTCAGCTTTCAGTTCTACAGCTCTATATATACTGTGGAAAAATAGATTCAGGTTGATTGATCTTACTCAAAGCTGTGATTTCTTTTGGATATACTCCCAAAACAGACTCATCAGCACTGACCAGATTCCTACTTCTGTGGTATACTTTGCAGGTACTGGCTGTGTAGCCATGCTAACATAAAACCATCTGTATTTCCTGAACCAATGTAAACTCCTTAATTTTTATTATTTCAGGGAGAAGGTGATTCTGAATAAATTTTGAAGCTGCATGTTCCATGTTCAATACGCATGGTGTGGTATTCATTTGTCTTCCTTTTTCTTTAGTATTTTAATGTATTTATCAAAATTTAAATCTGAATTTTGATTAAAATATACGCAAGGTCTTGAACTGAGATAAATTTGATCTTTGCATCCAGCGCTATAATGTGCTATTGAACACAGTTAGCAGGTTTCAAAGGCCGGAACTAGGATTATCACCTTTTGTGTCTTATCTTGGCCCCCTAACAATCCCATGTCTGTGCTATATTGTTTTGGCAAAATGGGTCAACGGAAATGTCAAGCGGACGCCGCTTTCCCAGGAAAATAAAACTTCAACTGTAATATGAACTGGCATCTGAAATTCTGGGTATGTTCAGTGCCTGTGCAAACTATTTTGAGTTTATTAATGAATGTGTATTCATTACATGTTTACGTCTACACAGTTACATCCACACAGCTATAAAATTGTTCAGTAGTAAAATCAAACTCGCAAGGAAATACCAGAATTAATACTTTTTTTTTTTTTCCCCCACATCTTCATTTGTATTACGTGATCTTCGGTTACACCTGTTTGTCCATCCTGCTCCTGCAGCAGCTTTATGCCCTTATCACCAGGTGTTTTCCTCCCTGCTGCTAGATGGAGCACACAAAGCACAGAAGAAACATTCGTGTCTAACCCAAGTTTGAAGGTATGAGAAGCCTGAACTGGATGTAAAGCATGCCTGGATGGATTGTGTCCATCAGAGACTGCAGCTGCCAAGCACTGAGCCTTTACTGACCACAAGCAAATGTTTTTTTTTTTTTTTTTGTTTCATTCAGCTTGGTGAAATTTAAATAGCAAAAGACATCTACCTGAACTAAAAGCTACCTGACTTCCAAATTTCCATTTTCTACTTAGTGTACATATAGTGAAGTGAGTCTTCCTTGAATAACTGCATTTTTAATACAGGACAAAGCAACATCTCAATAATGTGGCACTCCAAAACAGCTGAGCCAGTTTGTTGCAGTGAACCACTAAAGACCACGCTTCAAATAAAAATACAATAAATAAAATAAATAAATAAAATAATAATTATTAAAAAAAAAAAAAGTTAACACCCCCCTTCACCACCCCCACCCCTATCCCCACCCCACCCCCCTAAAAATTTCCTCTCATTTTAGAGGAAAGTTTTCTACAGCCCTAAGTACAAAGAACACTGGCTGCCTGTAATGGACATTTAGGCCTACATCCAGAAATCCATGCAAATGAAGAGGTTTTCCAGTAAATTCAGTGGGCATGAGATTTTTATTGAGCTGTATAAATGATATTAAGTTAGGTTTGTCTTTGAGATTTGTGGTGAACATGACTGAAGGGCAGGTGAGGGCCTGGGGAGGACAAACGGCCTGTAAAACAGGACATGTGGAAGTGGAGGATAGCTTTTTTGCGATGGTAACCATCCAACCATTCTCAGAAGTTACTGCAGTGTTGTTCTAACTATCAACAATCTCGCAGTACATGGTTTTGCATGATGACTAACACTATGCACAAAGCAGGACACTTCTACCCAGTCGAGGAAAGTGACTGCCTCACTCTACTCTGCGTTGGTGAGGCCTCACTTTGAGTATTGTGTGCAGTTTGAGGCAACACAGTTTAAGAAGGACACGAAACTATTGGAGAGTGCCCAAAGGAGGGCTATACAGATGGGGAAAGGTCTAGAGGAGAGGATGTATGAGGAGCAGCTGAGGTCCCTTGGTTTGTTCAGCCCAGAGCAGAGCAGGCTGAACAGAGGCCTCATGGCGGCCTACTGCTCCCTCAGACAAAAATCATAGAGTTGGAAAGGGCCTACCAGACCACCTATTCCAACCATCCTATCACCAATACTACCCACTAGGCTACTAAATCATATCTCACAGCACCTCATCTAGGCACTTCTCGAGCACCACGAGGGATGGTGACACCACCACTTCCCTGGGCAGGCCGTTCCAGTGCCTGACCACTCTTTGAGAGAAAAAGCTTTTCCTGCTATCTAATCTAAATCTCCCCAGGCACAACTTGTGGTCATTTCCTCAAGTCCTGTCATTAGTTATCTGAGAGAAGAGGCTGACCGCCCTCCTCATCAAAACCTCCCTTCAGGACGTTGTAGAGTGCAATGAGGCTACCCTACTGTCAGGCAGATCAACACTACCTCCCAACTCAGTGTTGTCTGCAAGCTTACTGAGGGTACACTCAATCCCCTCATTTAGGTCACCAATAAAGATATTAAACAAGATAGCCCAAATAGCGACCCCTGGGGGTCCCCACTTTCCTCCTGATGGAATGGCACGGAGCTGTGATGGGAGGGCCAGGCCTAGAGTTAGGAAAACATTTTTTACTTGGGGGTGGCATTGTCACAGGCCCCCCAAGTATGTAGTCATGGCACCAAGCCTGTTGGAGTTCAAGAAGCATTTGGACTATGCTCTGCCATGTGCTCTGAATTGTTGGGTAGACCCTTTATAGAGCCAAGAGTTGGACACGATGATCCTTGTGGGTCCCTTCCAACTCAGGATATGATTCTATGATTTTGACAACACTATCAGACATAGGGCCTGATTTTTGTGTGGTCCTGTGTGGATCCAGGACTTGGGCTCGTGATCCTTGTAGGTCCCTTCCAACTCGGGATATTCAGTTTCTGTGACTAGGCGCATGACTGAAGTGAGATAGCCAAAACTTAAAGACTACCTCAAGCTGTAATTCTAGCACCTGTCCTGGCTCATTTCAAAATTCAAGTTTCCAAATTCACACACGCCCTGCCAGACACAGAAAAGCCTGGCTCAGGACAACGGCCTCGTCAGGAGGTAGGGCTGGCTCACACAAGCTACCTCTGCCTCACAGACACAGCTGTGCAGCGCAGCCACCTCAGCACCACGGCTTCACTGGCGGCTTCATCAGGGCACGGAGCCCGGGCTCATGAGGCCAATGCGGGCCGTTACGGGGAGCAGGAACGGTCGGGCTGAAGAAAAGCCCGAGGAGCCGAGCATGGCGGTATTATGAGGGGGTGACATGGCGGAGCCCTGAGCGCGGCGGCAGGTGAGGGCAGCCGCAGCCTCGCCGCCTCCACTGAGCATGCTCGGCCCCTCCACATCCGCCGCCGCTCGGCCGCCGAGAAGCGCGGGGGGAAGGTTCCCCGCCGGTAATAAGGCCCTTGCAGGTGGCGGAGGCGGCGTGCGGGGCTCGCTGCCGCCATGAACCCCGGCGGCGGGGCGGGGGCGGCGCCGGCTTTCCCCGGCCCCGTGCAGTGTAAGTGGCGCAGCGCGCCGGGCGGGTTATGCGCGCTCCGGGGCCCGCGAGGCGGAAGCCGGCTCGAACCGGGGCCCGGCTACGCCCCGAAACCTGAGTAGCGCAAGAAGCGAGGCGGGAGCGGAGGAGCCCGGGAACATGGCTGGGGGGGAACCCGGGAATCTGGGTGAGCGCCCGGGGGCTGCGGGGCCCGGGCTGAGCCTGGGCGGGACCCCCCAGGGGGCCCGGGGCCTGCGGGGAACGTGGCCGCGGGCATGGGCATGGGCCGCAGCGGGCAGCTCCGCCCCTGGGGGCCACGGGCGCTCGGTGTCGGTCTCCTTAGAATCATAGAATCACAGAATCACTGCCCCTTCTGCTGCCGTTCCAGTTCCAGGAGGCACCACGGTGCTGGTGGAGCTCACCCCGGACATCCATATCTGTGGCATCTGCAAGCAGCAGTTCAACAACCTCGACGCCTTCGTCGCGCACAAGCAGAGCGGTTGCCAGCTCACAAGCGCGGCGGCTGGGGCCACCAGCACGGTCCAGTTTGTGTCAGAGGAAACGGTGCCCTCGACACAGGCACAAACCACGGCCAGGACCATCACCTCGGAGACCCAAACCATCACAGGTATCACAGTGCTTCAAAGCACTTGCTTGTGCAAAGCAACGTTACATTGCTCCCTGCACATGTGCCCCCATCACACTAAGGTGAACAAACTGGTCACACATTAGTTGTCACATCTGTGCAAAGGAAGGAAGAAAACGAGCGGTGTGCAGCCTCGGTGTGGCAACAGATACAAGTTCACTTACAACAACTCTAACGTTGTATAACCAAGTTGTGCAAACTAATTAAAATTGTCAATACTTAGGAAAAGTAATCAAATTGCTATGCATTTTATTTTTTAAGAGTGCTTTTGATGAGAAACAGACTCAGAATTGCTGTCGGGCTCTAATCCAGGCCCTTCTATGTGAGAACACTGCATTCCCTAACATTGCTCCCACAAGTAATTGGCAGAAAAAATATTACTCAAAATTTCTGTGTATGTGAAGGCTGAAGTAAGGTCCTGATCTTGCAAACATGTAAATAAAACTACAGTTTTGTTTAATGTATGAAGATTTGTCCTTCTGTATATTGTTTTGTTTTACCTTGGTGTGGGATTTTACTAAAATTCGAATTACTCGATTTTTAAAGTTGTACAGATAGATTAGGACAGCAAGTCTGAAAGAGTAGTGAAGCAAAATGAATTCAGGGCTTGCTTCCAGGAATTTTTGTATTATAATCCCTCAACTCAGTGTGGGTTTTGGATGAGTCACTCTTGTGCTTCATATTTGCTCGTCTTTAAAATGAGGGCAATTACATCCTTCTGCCCTTTTGGGGTGTAACATTTAATTGATTTAAAAGCTGCGACTTTGCCTGACAAAGTTTTACCCGTTATGAGTAATAGTTAAAAACAGTATTGTTGAAAGAGGCTGAACTCTTTAATTCTTTTTTAATTTATTTACATGATGCCTTTTTGACAATATTAGCCATATTTTTTTTTTTCTTTCCTTTGAGCTGTAGCACAGCCAGTGTTGAAAACCAAAGAGAACTTTATTAATGGAAGACCTGGACAGGCTTCAGAAGCAGAATGTTTTAACAGTGCAGTCAGATAGTATTCAAACAGGGAGACAAGTGGGCCTGTGTAGGGTCATATGAAGCTCAGCATGGCTCATGTGGTCTTTACAGAGTTTTCATCTGATAGCAGGATAGCAAGGGAGAGAAATGCCTTTCTTTTTCCAACTCCCCCATATTAATAAGAAGCCAGGAAGAAAAATCTTGCTGGAAAAGAAAACAGAGTAAAGGAGTAGTTAATGAGATGGAAAGTAATTAGAAAGGTTTTACTGACTAGACAAGCTAATGTTATCAAACTGAACTATTTTATGTGTTTAGTTTCTGCACCAGAGTTTGTTTTTGAACATGGCTATCAAACGTACCTGCCTAGCGAGAGCAGTGAGCCTCCAACTGCTGCTATTGTCTCTACACCACCAAAAGCACGTTCAAGAAAATCGACTTCCTCACTTACACAGAAGAAACTAAACTGTTGCTATCCAGGTAAGATGTGGGTTATGTTGTCTTTGTTATAACATTGATAGGATTGGTATAGTTACATACAAAGTAGGTGTGTCTGTCTTAAGCACTTAAGATGCATGTAACTTGGAGGGCAGCCAACAAAGGGTGTAATATACTACCACTGACATCAGTAGTAGTTTTGCTATTGATTTTGCACGTCCTTAGACTTTGGTCCTATACAGTGACATACCCTAGTGATGCTCCAGTGGGTTTGCATATTGACATTGGCCTGTGCATACAGCCATTGCTGTTGAAGGGCAGAGTCTGGTTTCCTTTTTGCCAGCTGCTATTATTGCATGCAAAAAATATTATATGTGCATTTTGCATTGTATGCTTTGTCTCTAATCAGTTAGCTTGTGTATAAAGATGTCCCTGCCCATGGCAGGGGGTTGGAACTAGATGACCTTTAAGGTCCCTTCTACCCAAACCATTCTATGATTCTATGATGATAGTTTGAACCAAAGTATGTGGAAACCTTAGTGAGTAAAAATCATTCAATATGCAGTAAATGTGTGGAGACAGCCATGTAGATGAGTAGCGATCATTAATGGGGACAGAAGTTACAGGCTCTTTTTTGCTAGCCTGCCTTCACTTGAAAGACACACTTAAAATGTGTGGCATTCATTTCTGCGCTTTAAACCTGTAACACTTTCTGTTTGGGCAGAATTCCTGAACGGTGGGCTGTTAACTAAGTTCCCAGTAGCACTAACTTGAAATCATATGTGGAATTAATTAGTTACCTCTGCATCCCTTGTGTATTTTAAAATGCATCTCAAATCCTAGGCAGAGAGTGCAGAGATTTTGTTTCAAAGCTGATAGAAAGACTTACAGAAAAAGGAAATGTAGAGGAGGAATTGTCTCCCTGGGGAAGCATTAGAAAACTAAAGTTCATAGGTAAGCCAGTTTTAAGCAGTTGTAAGGAAATGAGATGGGGAATTTGTTTTCTGTAAATAGTGAATTTTAAAGAAAATCTTATTGAGAAGAAACCTAATGCCCAGAATCATAGAATGGCTCGGGTTGGAAGGGACCTTAAAGATCATCTAGTTCCAACCCCCCTGCCACAGGTAGGGACGCCACCCACTATGTCAGGTTGCCCAGGGCCTCATCTAGTATCATAGTATATTGTTATTGTTGTTTTGTTAGATTTTCCATTAATTTAATGGTGTTCTTTTCTTAATTTTACTACTGTCAGGTTGCCAGTTCAAGACTTCCTATGGTATGAAGGATATGGAACGTCATCTGCGAACCCACACAGGTTTACATAGTTGCTATATTTTATTTTTGGTTGGTTTCCTTTCTGGCTTCCTGTTAAAGAGTTTTCCTACAAAATAACATCTACAGATAAATCAGATAAGTTATACACGTATGTGTATATACTGGAGTTTTAGTTCTTAGTGCCTAGGGAATTGCCTTGTTTGGTAAGCTATGGCGCAACTGGGCCATACCACTCACAGCTATGAAACATGAGCACTTTACATAGGTTAAGGCACTGTCAAACTTCGTAGATGCAGACCATGTGTTTATCAGGGTGCAGTGTGGCAGTGTGGCGGTGCGCAAAGTTAAGTTGCCTTTGATATCTAACAGTTATTTCAACAGTTCACGTGCTATCCCCCAAAACACTAATTCAGAGTTCTAAGGGGAGACAATTCCAAAAGTCTTCTCAACTTTCTGCACTTGCATTTGTAGCCTTCTGGAGCCTTAGCTGACTGGCTGTCAGCTGAAATCCTACATCCAGTTTCTGAAAACTAGCCACACTGGTATTTGAAAGTGTTCAGTGGTTTTTGTTTGCTTGTTTGTTATTTAGTAATATCTTTATGATACAAAAATTCTTCATGTATTGATGGTCTCCTGTTTGTGTTTTGTTTTTCAGGAGACAAGCCCCATAAATGTGATGTTTGTAACAAATGTTTTAGTCGCAAAGATAAGCTGAAGATGCACATGCGGTCCCATACCGGCGTGAAGCCTTACAAATGTAAACACTGTGACTATGCAGCTGCTGATAGCAGCAGTCTCAACAAGCACCAGCGCATTCACTCCAATGAGCGTCCTTTTAAATGCCAAATCTGTCCTTATGCAAGCCGCAACTCTAGTCAGCTAACTGTACACCTCAGATCCCACACAGGTGAGCTTATACCAAAATTCAGATCTGTAAAAGTTTGGAAGCCATTTGGAGGATTTTAAAAAGGTATACAGGGTGTTAAGATGCCAGGAAGTGCCTACCTGAATTCTCAGAAGCGTTTAGGCATCTGGCTTCTCTCAGTCTCTTGGGTATGTAATCTAGTAGGGCAAGACAGCTCTTCTGAAAACACCTAGAAGCAATTGGAAGACAGATCTGACTCTTGGTAGTTGTTCTTTTAAATTGACTTTGGAACTGCCTGTTAAGATGTTCTTAAACCAATAGAACCTAATGAATCAATAAATAATTAGATCCTTGAGAGTGTCCAGGGTCTTATCTGTGTTTCTCAAGTCTGGTCCACTATTTAAGAAACAATGAAGTTATTCTTGAACTTTGAAATTACAGTAAACTAGTTGTGTCATCAGAAACTTAAGATGTGTAATTTAATTTAAATCTCATTAGTAAACTTGCAAGTAATTAGCAACTTAAGTTGTACCTTTTTTGACCATTCTTTGTGTTGCCTTCCACGTTCAGGCTGATGGACATTAACGGGGGAGTATGATCAGTTGGAACTATATTTTTCCCATATCATATTTGTTCTGTGGATAAAACATTTTAGCCCCCAGGCTTATAAACATTGTATTGTTTTATACTTACACTGTTTGTTTGGTTTCCTTTTAATTAGACTTCTGACTTAGAGGTTGTTCCTATAAGAGTTTTGCCATAAAGATACTGCTCTACAGTTGTCTTTGTACAATTTTCTCTATAGGTTGCTTTTTCACCTACTCCAGGTATAGGTTTGTGTGTTGTCTTTTATATATTTGATTAGTTCTGTGAATTTTAGCTGCAAGGTGGTTATGGTTCATTGATTAATAGATTAGCTTTGAACCTAGCCTGCATCATCTGATTTGGAATTCAAGTACTAAACAACATTAGTTCAGATGTGTGCAAGATGGGATTTATTTCAAACAGATAAAAGAAATAAATCCCTTATGCATTGTGAAGGTGGGAGGGTTAAACCAATCTGTCTCTAGCAGAAGAGAATCTTTTATACTTCACAAGTCTGCTGTGATGGAACAGGCAGGATTATCAGGCAGTTGTTTTACAAGTTTCCCTCTTTCTGTTGCTATACAAGAAGATGTGGTGGTCAGTCAAAATAGTACAGGGTGTTATGAGAAGGTAGCTGTTAGTAAACACAACAGTTACAGAATATGGTGTTGAGTTTTCTACATGTAATGTAAGAGTGTGCGTATCTTTGCATTTATGAACATGGACAGGTATGCTCTGAATTTGGCTGTGGGACAACCTCTGGACGATGACACTCACGCATTCCCAGTACAGTTAGATTTTTGTTCCATTAAATATTGCAATAGTTGGAAAGGGGTTTTAGGCTGCCTTCTTTCTTTTTAGCAAATCGTTCTGTTACGTCTTAAGCAAACAAAGTTATGCTGAAATTCAAGCAAGGCTTTACTTTGCTCGTCCCTTCCATTTCTCTGAAATTAAATCCTCTTTTTGTTTTCAAAAAAAAGCTTTTTTGATTAACTGAAAGGAGGCACAAGACTCTAGACAGTAATCATTTCATCCTTTTTAGGTTAAAAAGCTGTTATGCACACAGCCAATTTTAGGATAAAAGTAAGACTGGTTTCTAGAATACATTCCTTACTACAATAAAATTAGTCATTCTGTAGGAGGTGAATGTAATTTACATTGCTCAGAGTCGCATCATCTACATGACGTTACTTGAACTAGTCATCTGAAGAGCTGTTTCCTATTAATTTGAGTAGAAATACTATTAAAATTGTTAATTTTAATTCCAGGATCAGACACTCTTTTTTTGTTTGATTCTGTCAGCGTTAATAATAAATGAATAGAAATGTAAAGAAACAAGTAATAAACCACTCTTAAAGTAAACAGAATGTTCATTGCTCTATTCAATAAAATTACTAATTCTTTTTCTTACTGTGCTATGCAGTATGTGAAAATTAAGCCATTGAAATACATACAATGCCTTCATCAGTGAAGTAGATAAAAATTTCATGGCAGAGTATGCAGCTGCGACTGTAAAATAAACCAGATGAGCAAACAGTGCATCTTCATTAATAAAAATGTGTTTAATATAGATAATACACTATGTATCTCAATTATTAAACAGAGACATGGATTAGCACAGTAGGCCACAACTTGATATGAAAAATATGCAGCTAAACCTGTTACATATGTAGCTGGATAAGCAAATTATGCAAAACTATACAGCTATTGTCATAGCTGTAAGTATTGTATGAAATATTAACTTTTAAAATAGCTATTTGTGGTTTTCTTAAAGAAGAAAAAGCTTGTTAAACAAATATACTCTTTCTCCTCCCTCCACCAAGCATGTCTTAGCACTTAGGAGCACAATTCTTCTCTTTCAAAATAAGTCTTTTAAACTTTATGCTCAAGTAGTTTAGAAAACTATGTATTTTTACCTTAAAGAAAAAGGTAAAGAATGTTTTTCAATAGGATTGGCCTGTTTGCTCTAGATCTTTTTCAATGACTTCAGAAAAGAGTCCTTTTTTTATGCTGTAATTGACTGTATGGATTGATGGATGTACAGCTTATTTTGACCATACATATGACACAAGCCCGCAAATAAAGAAAATGCAAAACAGTGGCTTAGATTCAGGCTGTTCAAATGGTTATCTGTGTAGGTGGCTTGACATAAACAGACTACTAACGATCTTACAGATGAGTACGTTAATTTTTCATGCTTTAGCAGTTAAGAATTTGACCTAACTTTCAGTTAAATAGATTTTGGGTCAGGATTGCTCTCATAAAAATTATGCATTTATGAATATTTTATGTATCTGTTTGCATGAATGTGAACTGATACTGCATGAATACAAACAGATACTAGATTTTCTTGAATCTGTAGTATATTATTAGGTATGATGCAAGTATCTCGGTTGCTGTAATGCTGGAAAAACAAAAGCTGCATGTTATTTCTCTGTATAAACACATTTCCCTGGAGTCACTGTGGTGGTTTTACTCATGCATACTTGCATGCATGTTTCATTAGTCAGCCATTTCTATCTTGCAGTTGCATTTACATATCTCTGATTCTTCTGTTTCTATACAACTGCAGTACTGCCGTGGTTTGGCAGCCACCTGACACTCAAGATATGGACTTCTGTCCGTACAACTCCCCATGTTCTGGACAAAAGTTTTCACTACTCTTTCTATGCCAGCAATAGCATTTGTGCTGCACCACATGAGCCAGGGGAAGGAATTAACCAGGCCTGAAAGTAAACCAGGCCAGCTTTTCTTGTCAGCTAATTTAACTCACCATGTGAATAAATGTCACTACAAGAAAGGCAATAAGGACTGTATGGTTGAGCAGTGAGGTTGTTGCCCATTACTTGCCTGTTTCTGCAGTAGCCTGAAACTTACCTAGGCTTAAAGTTAACTTAGGAATCTCACTTTAAATCTTGTACTGTAGACCTGAGACGTGTATGTGATTCTGTTGATTTCTTAGACTTTAAAAATATAGCAGCTGTTAGTGTTTATTTTAATGAATTTTAAATGCTGGTTGAGGCATACCGTTGCCAAAGGGGGACAAATGAGAAAGAAACTCCAGTTGCTTTTTGTGAGCACACTGTACAGTTTTACAAAGTGAACTAGAAATTAAGAACATCTAAATATGGAAAGAAAAAAAAAACTATAGGTGTGGGCAGGCATTCTCTTTGAAAGTCAGCACACAGATACGTTAGAACAGGTGATAAATACTGTGCCTCTGCATGTTCTAAATACCTGTAAACTCCCAACATATTTTCAACAAGTTGGCTGTGCATGTTTCACTATGGGCTTTTGTCTCCCCAGAAATAAAATGGATCTTGGTGTCTCATCTCTAATTGAAATGTGCTTTTTGTTGACAGGAGATGCTCCTTTCCAGTGTCAGATGTGTCCTGCTAAATTTAAAATCAACTCAGACTTGAAGAGGCACATGCGTGTGCATTCTGGTGAGAAACCTTACAAATGTGAGTTCTGTGAGGTCCGGTGCGCCATGAAAGGAAACTTAAAATCACACATTCGTATCAAACACAGCATGGAAAATACGCTGAAGTGTCCAGAGTGTGAGTTTCAGTGTGGAAACAAAACAAGCCTTCGACACCACATAAGAACTCATCAGCCTGAGCAGCCAGTGAAGTGCTCGGAGTGCAACTACTCTTGTTCCAACAAGGCAGCTCTGAAAGTGCATGAGCGAATTCACTGCAAAGATCGTCCTTTCAAATGTGAATTCTGCAGCTTTGATACCAAGCAGCGGAGCAACCTGACTACTCATGTGAGGAAAGCTCATGGAGACAAAGTCAAGACCAAGAAGCAAACTGTGGAGAAGAAGGAAGGAGATAGGCCAAAGCAAGGTGGCTCTAGGCAAGTTGCCAAATTAGATGCTAAGAAGGCATTTAAGTGTGATTTGTGTGATGCTTCCTTTGTCCGAGAAGACTCTCTTAGGAGTCATAAGAAGCAGCACAGTATGTACAGTGGATCTAAAAATAATGAGGTGGCTGTTCTACAGCTCCAGATGGATCCCAGTCGACAGACCAGTGCCCCGATTACTGTCAGTCACCTCCAGGTCCCAATTCAGGCTGCTCAGGTTTCTCCATACAATGAGGGAAGGGTCAAGATCATTGTGGGTCACCAGGTCCCTCAGAATAACAGCATAGTTCAGGCTGCATCGGTGAATGTTGTGCCCCCCACACTAATCAGCCAGAATCAGGAAGATCTCTCAGCCAACAGCCGCTTGCAGCTGCTGGGCCAAGTCAGTTTGCTGGCACCACCTCCACCTCCAATATCACAAAGCGAAGCAGTGCCTGTGGCACAATCAGCAGTTCTTCTGACAACCCATGACCAAACTGATGGAAGTGCTTTACATCAAACTCTGATTCCTGCTGCACCTGTCAGCAGTCATGAGGCTTCAGCAAACCAAGCTTTCATCACCAGCTCTGGAATCAGCTGCTCTGACTTAGAAGGCCTTAATGCTTTGATACAAGAAGGAGCAACAGAAGTGACTGTGGTTAGTGATGGAGGTCAGAGTATCACAGTGTCCACTTCAGCTCCCCCTCCTCCTATCTTCTCCTCATCTTCTCACACAGAAGCCCCTAAGCAGACCTACTCCATCATTCAAAGTGGAGCGCACACAGCTTTGCTTTGTCCAGCAGACTCAATACCAGATTAGTCACAAAGTAACTAACAAATTTCAGCCTCGGAGGCACTGGTGATTTCAGCAGAAATGCATAGAACATAGGTGAATACAGAATTTGTCCCACAAAGCCAAATATCTTCCACATATGCATTCTGCTTGTGTCTGTACATGGAAACATACACCTTGTACGTGGCAAAGAGGTTGTGTATATTTGTGCTTCTTTTGAAATCAGAGGCTATGTTCTTCATAAAATCTGAGCATCAAAGCAACTATTGAAAGCTTTGCCAAGTAGTATGCTTCCTGGACTAGGATTCTTGCGTTGTGCTGGCAAAAATAAGAAAACCTCACCTTATGATGAACTATCTTCACCGCAGACTTTCATGTATACACAAAAGACAACAGTCCAAGCCATTCCAAGCTGTATTTTTAAGTGAGGTCTGTTTTGATTACATGCTATGTATGGATTAACTGAACCTGGCTGGTTGTAGACATTTCTTATAGATCAATAATGGAGCCCTTCTGAAGGTCATGGGACCTGTTGCTTAATATTAGTAGAAGTGGGTAGCATGTGACATTTGATCTGGTAATGCTGATGCAGAAGACCAAGTGGTGGTTTTTAGAAGACAAAATAATTTGTCCATCAGTAATAACGAAGTTTGTTAGCAAGAACACTATTAAAAAATATGTATATGGCACAGTGATCTGTGTCAGAGGCACCTGTGTTTTAAAAATCAAAACAACCACAAATATATTTTTTACAAACACTACTTAAATTTTGTTTTTATTTTGATGTTGCTTGGGTGGAAAAAGTCCATTCCATTTTAGTGCTTTTCTTTTCAAGTTAAAGGGGAAAAAAGGAAAGATTGAATTCATTCAATTAAAAATAATAATTAAAAAAAAGATTCTAATCTGAGGTTTGCAACACCAGCATTAACTCAGATTGGATCATGAGATAGACACACACATCATTTACTGCTAAATTAATGAATGAATGCTGGGCTGTATTTTTATACAGTATTATAGTCCTATCTGATGAGTATTCCTGTAATGGTAGCTATTAATAACATCACTACTCTACTATCTAGTTGAAAAACAGAATGTGTAGCTTGAGAAAATTGACAGCTCTATGGGTCCCTGGATCTGTAAAAATGAGTGATCATTCACAGCCAGACTGCATCCCAAGGACAGTTGTTAATACTTGTGAAGTCTGGAAAGAGACTTATCAAAACCAGCTCTGAGATTCTATCTTGGGGAATCAAAATCAAGTTAAATTTCACAGTATTTGCTAGTGGAAGACATTGAATGATAGCTTTACGTGCTTGGAAAACTTACAGAGAAGATTATATAACTAGGGCCACTTTCTGAATAGACCTTGTATTTGAATTTTATTTTTTAGCTTTTACAGACTTTATTTTGCATATCTGGCGGTGTTCCCCACCACTTCTTTATGTGTGGTATGCACTTTTATGTACAGTGTAAGGCTTTCTGCTTTACAATATGTCCAGGAAAATTCAATCATAACTTGCAAGCAAAAGTTATTCTTGAAAATGTGACCTTTGTTTTTTGTCGAAAGGTTGCTTAAATCTGAGTCTTCCAGTATCACTGACTTAATTATTTATGGGAAATAATATTTTTTTGGAGATCTATTCTGCCTTTCTAATTCTTGATTCAAAATTAATGTTCTTAAAAAAAAAAAAAAAATCCAAATAACCCGGGGTTTTAAAAAATCCGGGATTTGAACAGGCTGACAATGTGTCCTTCCACTTAGGGAGGTCAGAAAAGACCACACATCAGTTAGAAGGAGAAACGTGATGAATGCTTAATTAAAGAGGAAATATTAAATATTTATTTTGTAGTCCTATGCTGCATTGAAATGAGAAGTACAAGTTCTGAGTTCACCAACAGCTGCATTTCAGGGTATATTGTTCCCTGCCCTTGTTCTCCAACCCTTGTTCTCCAACTTTTCCTGTGGCACAGGTTCATCGCCTGTTGTTAATTGTCTCTTCCCTACAGATAACTGATTTCTGGAGCTGACAAGACCCAGTTCCAAGCCACTAAGCACACCTATTTTTAAATAAATTAGAAATAGGCGGAGAGTTTTACTTCGTTAGATCACTGCAGAACATTCATTGAGAACAATAAATTGAAAGCCTAGACACTGAATTTTAATGCTGGCATTGGTGTTTTGTGGCTCTCAAGTCATGCCTCATTGTTGTGCCTGTAGCAGAGACCTGATCATTACAACTGTGTTGAAACAGCTTGTAAAGCACTCGGAAGATAAAAGGCATCACAGGTAACTGTTTGATCTTATTATGTGTGGTCCCTGATAGCCAGGTTGTAAATGATCACTGTAGTAGCATAGATCAAACATTTTGTGATACCTTTGAAATAAAACGCACGGCACAGAAACAGTTCTTTGCTATTAACCCACCTCCAGACATGTACATGCACAAGTTAAACTATTGGGCTGCATACAGTGCTTCCGTGCACTTCTGTGCAACAGTTACTGTAAGCACTAGCGATATAAGGTGCACTTCCAGTCACACATCAATAAATACACGTTTCTCCCCCAGGTTGTGGTGTTTTTAGGCCATGTTGCAGGGGAGGCGAAGCTTCCCCAGGAGCGTGTGTGGCGATGCCAGGCTGTCCTCAGTACAGTACATGATCTGGTCAGCTCAGAAGGTTTGTTGCAGCTCCTGCAGAGAAAGGAAGGCTCCTTCCGTGGTCCACTGTGCATCGCTGCTCCACGCTTATGCTGAAGCATCTCATCACTGCTGTCATGCTGGAGATGGGGCAGGTGGGAGCTTTCTTCCTGCTGCTTTTTTTGCTGTTGAAATTGTAATACAGAGCAACAGAAATAGTGTAAGTTCTTAAGTTACTGTCTGCTTAGAAATCCTGTGCTAGGTCTTTGAATAGGGTTTGTTAGTCTGTTTGTGATTCAGGTTCTAATACCAGTTGTTACGCATTTTCTCTTTATTGTAAGACAAAAGAATCTGAATTGATTTGCAGGCACACTTCTGGTTGTTTTTGGTAAGACTCCCTCTCTATCTGCTTGCTCACACATTGTTGTACCAACATTTCCTGCTGGTTGTTTTTATGAAGGCTAGTGATCTCACAGATAATTGTTTTAATACCTACAGGCTGCATGGGTAGAGTGTGGTTAAGTGCTCTGATCAAGGAGCTTGCATGCTGGAGGTGCCAGTGCTGAAGCTTTGCAGTGCCGGACAAGAGCAATGCTACTGAGCCCTTGTAAATGCAAAACTTGCACTAACTTGTAAGTGCAAATATAATCCAGTTTGGCAACTAGGAATTTACACTGGTTTTCATACTGTCCTTGGTGTATACAAATTCCACGTGCAGGGTTTTGTGAGGGTGAAGTATTTTGTATCATCTGTAGGTGGTGCAAGAGATCCAGATAAATGGTAAAGTGTGGTCTGTTCTGCTTAATGATATGTTTCCTGTTAAACAGTTCCCTGCTTTTAACTCTACCAAGTTCAGATGGTAAAAATATTTCAAAATCCACTTTTATAGAAGTTATAGAAAGCTTAGATGGAAACACTTTCCTTTCACTTAGGATAAAAACAAATAATAAAAACAATTTTCTGCTGTAAAGATTCCATGAAGCGGATTTATGGCCAGAACTTAATTTCATAATTTAACATTAATTAATATTTTTTGACTCTGTCAATTAATTTCAGCCTGTACATATTCTGCAGCTGCAGAATTGTAGTACAGTGCAAAAATAATTGAAAATGAGAGATGTTCACAAAGTGGATGGTCAGAATAGCAATTATATGTGTTTGCACTTGGCCAATAGACCTGCACCCAGGGGAGGCACCAGTACATACAGGAATCTGATGTTCAATCTAATGTCACACTCAACGATACACAGCTCTGTTATCTGCATTTCAGTTAAAAAAAGAAAAAAAAATAGTTTACCTTCTAAAATAGGAAACCAGTAGATTTGTCATAAGGCAAAGACTAACCTCCATTCTGGTCCTATGTGTGCCTCTAAGATAAACAGGAAAGATAACAAAATGGTGTGAATGAATAGACGAAGCTTAGTGCTGCTGCTTCAACATTGTTTACCTGATTGCATTATGTTTAAGTGAACAATCTAGAGAGCCTTCTTCCCTCCACCCAAAAAAAAAAAAAGAAAATGCTGATAAGCAAGGCTGGAGTTGGGGCAATTTTCGTCAGTTTTCTGTTCAAATAATCTTGCTTTACTTTTGTGTTTGACAGCAACGGTCTCTGTGTTTTGGAGCTGGTAGAAGCAGATTGTTTTAATCTCTGATATTCATTTAATACATTCTTCATGTTATCAACAGAGCTATCCCTTGAGAGGGCATGGTAATTCATAACAAGTGTCTCTGGTAGAGCTTCCTTGCTTGCATGCATGTAGTAAATAAATCGTATACCTTCTGAGAGTTCTGCCACAACCACAGAACCCTGTAGCAATTTATCTCTTTCCAGGAGAAAATACTTGGATGGATTTTGTTCCTCTTGCTAAGGGATCTCCAGACCCTCTCTGGTAAGACACCCTCTGCACGTGTGGCACAGAGCAAGCAAACCCGGCTGCTCGTCAGGAGCATGTCTTACGCTGTACAAAATGGATGATGTTTACACTGGGTTATGTTTTCTTCTTAGAGCCAGTTCAGTACAAAACTAAATATGCCATGGATAGATTCTTTCCACATGTTCACAGCAGTTTTTGTTCTCTAGATAGCCTGTGTTTTTTGAGGAGTTTGCTTGCAGAGCCCCAGATGTGAGTTACATTGTGTTACAGTCCTACCTTTTCTGTGAATGTCTCTGACTGCTTAAAGAAATTAGGTTAAACAGCAAGAATGTTAGCAAGATCACTACGAAAGCAGTGGTGCAGTGTGCATGCATTTCAGCTAAAGCAGCCCCTGCTCTTTCTTCCCTCCCAACTTTTTTTTATTTTTGTCATCGTCATTACTCCATAACACGTTTCTTTAAAACCAGACCTGAGAATCACATGGGCAGAGGCTTATCCTCTGCAAGGCCTACCAGAATGTGCTTTCCCTCTGTTTTTGTGAGATGGAAACATGCAGCAGGAAAAAATCCATAGTCCAGAGAAAATTTCGTCTTCAACACCTTTAATTGCCCTTTGGTGTGGCAGTTATCTGTGCGTGCTCCTGCACAACGTCCACGGAAAGAAGCGGTGTTGAGTTGTAACAATAAACCAGCAGCACTCTGGATTAAGTCCTCTATCAGTGTTACCAGTATCTTTTATGCGGTTTTGATAAACACTTTAACTGTCATTTGCATCAAAATGGCAGATTCCTGCTCAAAATCAGCATCAATTTGTCCTGTACACAGGGGGGTTTGCTGGGGATGCAGAAGCACTCCGGGGTGATTGAATGGGATCAAGTCCTCTTGTGAGAGGAGGCACAGAAATGAGAGAAATTGGCCCAAAGTTAGCTCCTTCAGGATCTGGAGGAAAACCAAATTTATGTTGAACACATATGGGTTTTTTGTTTTTTGGTTTTTTTTTTGCAATTAAAAAAATAAAATATTTCCCAATCATTTTGGCAGTTATTTATTGCTCTTATGATCTGACTGCAGTGGAAAGTACCTTCTGTTGTGGGATTTTAAATTGTTCTTTTAAAATGATAGAAGCATGCCAAAACATTTTTATCTAGAAGACAAACAACTGGGGAAAGCCTCGTTTTTTAAGATGGATTTATTTTATTCTATGCTCTTTATTTTTAGGATATTTATTTATGTTTGCATAGTCTATCAACCTTTTGGATTGTGATACTCTGGTGTCTGAAAAAAAAAAAAATTTTGCTATGTCCTCAACAGAATAGCTTCTATCCTATAATTTCAGGCATATTGACTGGATACTCTAATGGCCTTTTACATCTCCAGTTGGAAAATCTTTAGCCTTGTTATTTAAATTTTAAGAAGAGAAACCAATATTGTTAAGAGAAACTGATGTCTCCTGTCACTTATCCAGATGACCTTTCATAAGGTGATAAAGGTTTCTATAGTGACCTGAGGAAATAATGTCTCAGGTATCATTGTGAGTTAAAAGTCTGTAGCAGGAAAAGCTTTCTTCTCTCTCTCAGGTATCCAGTTCTGCCTTTGCCTTTATTCCAGTTGCTAGACATGGAGAAGGTCTCATAAAACATACAGTATTTGGTTACATGGCTGTCTTTCATCTTTTAGAGACTTCACAATGTTGTAGGGAAGTGGAAAAAAAAAACCTCTATGACAAAGCAAAGGGTTTTTTAATGCTATGTAGTATTAGAATAGCATATAATATGTATGTTCAGGGTCGCATTGTCTGCTGCTGTGAAGCTACTGAATCCTGTGACCCATGATATGAGGCGAATTGTTGCATAAGCTTCAGGATTTTGGTTTGTATCTATAAGAAAGAGGAATTATCTAGTATTGCAGATTCGGCTTTGGCAAAGTTCTTGTGGGGATTGTACTCAGTCCCTGGTCTCAGACCTCAAGTAAACTTGTTTTTTAACGTCTGAAAGTGAAAACTCTCCCAGTTAGTGGTAAAAGTGGGTGAATTCTGCAGGTAAAAGTTGAATGTTATCTGGAAAATAATTTTCTGGTGACCTAAGGTTTTTTTGTTTGTTTGTTTGTGTTTAAGTTTACAAGGATAGAATTAAGCCTTCTCCTCCTCCTACATGAAATACTGTATAATGCCATGAATATCTTTCAGTTTATCAAACCTGATATGACAGATGCCTAAAACAAAGCTTGGAGAAGCCCCCAACATTTTCAGTTTGACTTTTCCATTGATATCTTCCAAAATGGAGAACTGTTAAATTATTTGTTAAAGGCAATACTTGGAAATAAAGGCTGGCCCTACAAAACAGCTGTACACTACGTATCTCTGTTGGTCACAGCTGTTGAGACAATTGTCTAACAATTTTATTTTGTTTGCAAAATAAAAGCTTAGCAAAGCTGTAAGTCCCTGTCTCTTTTTTAGATGTCAGCTTCTGAAAGAAAATATCCACTCTCCACCTCTTCTTAACCCAGATCACAAATTCATACTTCCAGAGTGTGTCTCCACTTACTGGATGTGTTTATTGTTATGTTAGTCATATGTGTATTGGAATAGTGCTGCTAAATTGCTCACCCAGAGAAGTGACATGCACCGCAGAAGTATGTTGTGAGGCTGAGAATAACTTGGATACCTCAGAGATGAGCAAGATGCAAATACCTAGATGGATACTAGAGATAGCCACAACTCACGATGGCCTAGAGGAAAATTTGAAAGAACAGGAATGCATAAAGCTGAACTGCATAATGCATAACAGTCATAATTAATAGATAAAAGTTCTTTGTGAAACAAGCTTTTTATTTTAATAAAGGAAAGGGACTACAAATGGTGACATAGTTTGAGGAAAAACAACAATGTAAGATGCTGTGTGAATGTTGTAAAACTAAGTAGGTGTAGAAAATGTACCTTGTTTTTAAATTTTTGCAAGACTGACTTAAAGTTTATCACCTTAGATAGTAGCACTTCCCCTCATCTTGAGGCACATAGGATCATTTTGTTTCTGCAAGTACATATAGTTGCTGGGGGGTTATAAAGATATTACCAATCTTTGCTTCTTGTTTCTTAAAAAAAAAAAAAAAAAAAAAACTTCATGATTTATCATATGAATCAATTTACCTACTCAGTGTTATTTTTTTCTTAGTTGTAAAATCACGTAGATCAGCCATTGATATAACTTTAATTGGACAGGGATATTTGTGATTCTTTTTTCTTTTTTTTCTTTAAAAAAAAAAAAAAAAAAAAAAAAGCCTGCCAGCAAAATTGCTTTTTGGTGATGACTCTGCTTGAAAAGTGCTCTGCAGGGGCCCATTCCCAATTGATTATCTTTCACAGCTAATAGCTTCAAAGGCTATTTGGTGGACAGTCCAGTTTTACATTTAAATGTAAATCTTGATAGCCTTGACAGACTGATGATCAGAAAAAAGGGAGGAAAAAACAGTAAAATAAATGTACAGCTGGTATAACTTTCACCAGCTCCTCCAGGGGCAATTGTAGTAAAATTAAAATGGTTACAGTTTGACAAAGCTCTTTATAGTGGATGGTTAGTGAAAACTTTCCTCAAAAGATCCAGCATTAATAAGTTGCTAAATAGCGTGTCAGCCCTAAAAGTTCAGTACAGTGTCAATGGCTCCCATTTGTGCTTCATTTGGATTCAGGAGTAAAGTTCAAAGCACTGGAGCCACCACCGGGGTAAAGCCAGTCTTTTGATGAAGCTGCAGCAGAGAAGGTCTCTGGTAAAAACCAAGTTCACTTTTGCAGCCGATACCTGGTAGTGGCCCAGGTGGCAGCGGTGTGAGGAGACACTGGGCCTTGCCACCATTTCATGTGGAATGGGAGAGGTGCCTCAGCTTTGCCTGGGGCCTGCTTGGTTCTACCTTTCAGGCACACTTAGAGCTGAGCTGTTGCATTGATGTCACAAACTGTATATGTATTTTTCCCCACCATACTCATATGTGCAGGTGCAGTAGGGTTTGGTCTCGCATTGTGACAGTAGGAGGGCTGGCGGCCTGGCTGTGCCCTGGTGGGAGTAGGCACTAGGCCTGGATTTGTAGAGGCACAGCCTGGGGTTTGACAGCTCTGAAAACACTTGCCCATGTGGCCCTAGACCAAAGCTAACGATGATTGGAGAGGGCCAATTTTATGACCTGGCGGGGGATTTCAGTATGGGGATATATGAGATGATGAGAAGTTTGAAACCTATAAGTGGATAGGGCAGCAGGACACAGGGCTTTGCAGCAATGCTGTGCTTGTCTTTGCTGTGAAATGGCTGGATGGTGGCAGCCTGGAGGATTCCACAGAGACAGCTCATGTGTTTTGCCATTGCCATTTTGCCAAATAGCATTTTGCCTCTTTTACCCTTTCCCTCAGCCTTATGCTCTCCTTGCACATTCCCCATCTGACCACAGTTTGTGGCATTGTTGGCTCTGCTGTCTGGGACTCTCCAGCCCCTGACACCCTCGCCTGCCCCTGCACACTAGGATAGAGAAACACCCATCAAGGATGGAGCGCACTACTAATGTCCATCACTGTATGTGTCCTACTCTCGGGAACCCCAGGGAAAGGCTCTTCACAACAGAAAACTACTGATATAAAATCTCGTCCAAAAGTAATTCAACTTTCTTACTTCATCATTCCCATCTTGTTTAACATCTAGTGTGCTCTAGGACTCCTTGCATAGCAGCAAAGTGAGTTTTGAGCTGTTTGTGTGAGTCAGTGGTGGGTCCTTGACTACCAGCACTGCTTGCAGGGTTACAAATGCAACAGTTTCTCTGACCTCCTTAGACATCCTCTCCACCTGCTCCCCCTGCTTACATAAAACGCTCTGAAACTGCGGTCAATCAGGAGTGTTACCTCTGTCTGGCACCAAAGTGTGCTGTAGAGATGCTGTAATCTCAGCCTGAGAGTCTCTGCGTGCTGAAGCTCCCTGTGCTGTGCTTCCACAGTCTGTGGGAGAAAAGGTTGTAAAGGAATTCATCTCTAAAACATCCCAACAACTATGAGTAGATGCCTTTTTTAAAAAAAATATTTGTTACCATGGAAACTGAGCCACAGACACTCACTGAACATTTTCTCCTACTTAGTCCTCATGTATCCAGACACTCAAGAATACCAGTTAACCGCTGTCTGGCGTTTTCCGGACTTGCGAAGGAAGAAAAAAGGGGACAAATAGGACAAAATGCTTAGTACAGAAGCCACTGAGGAACAGGAGATCAAGGAAAGAGTCTCTTGCAAAGACAAATGGGAGTGTAAAGACTTAGGGATACTTGGTGATAAAGAGAGAGAAAAAGTGTTCACCCTGAGCATGGGACTGGCACACAATTCCTGCATAGTAAAGATCATCTAAGCCTATTTTATAAATAAATAAATAAATAAATAAAATAAAAAATATATATAAATAAATAAATTCTTTGTGATAAATCACAAATTCCCCTAGAAGCAATGATTAGTGCTCAGACTACAGTAAAGTAGTATCAAACCCATCCAAAACCTCACCTGCCTCTTAGTCTTCCTTCAGTCCTATAAGGCAGGACTGTGAATTAGCAATGATGCCTTTCCCACAGTGAAATCCTAGCCTCCCTCCAATACAAAACTAAGAGAAGTACATAAAACATGTTTAACAAAAATTGATATGCACCCCCTCTCCTCCCTGCTGAATTCATTCTTTGGCTTTACTATTTACTGAGGATGTACAGAGCTAAGCAGCCAACACAGACAAAAAAAAAAAAAAAAAAAAAAAAAAGGAAAAGAAAAAGAAAAAAAAAAAACACACCTCACCTCATTGATTCGCTACAGCATTGAAAAGGCCCAAAATGAAACGTCTTATGTCAGGAGAGAAATCAGAATATGTTTTTTTTGGAGCCTGACCCTCTCCAGGTGCTGTAACATTACATGTCTCCTGGCACAGGCTCTGCCAAAGATTTCCTCATGCCAGGGCTCGGTGCATCCCTTGGGTGGAAGCCCCCACATACAGAGACCATGGCTGGGACAAGAAGCCAGCTGGGTCTGTGCACAGTTAATTAATGCCAGCTAGCTAGCACTGAGCAGTTGCAGAAAATTATTTAAATTTGAATTAATCCTCTTTTCCTTCCCTTATAGATAAGTCTTTAATGATAAATCCAACTATCAATCTGGCTTATATGGAAAGGCATGATCTATAAAATCCATGTGCAGCAATAGAAAACTCTCTCTGTATTAAGCTCTGAATACAAGCTCTCGCTATATTAAGCTCTGAAAATATTGTTCATGTGGCCACTGAACTATGTATGAATCTCTTCCATTGACTTCTCTGGGCTCAGTGTTAGATCCTAGTTAAAATGTGCTTGGTGGTATGGTTTGTACAGGATCTAGCAGTAAGTTAAAACAAATAAGAAAAAAAAAAGAGTTCATGTTACTTGTTCCTTCTGACATACCACTCCCCTGTTCAGGGATAGGTTTTCAAAATATTTGTTTCACAATTTATTGATTCATGCATGCATAATTAGTCTATTTGGACATGCAAATTTCTATTATTTGCCATGTGTCTGCATGTTCCATTGTATGCACTCAATGTTTGCATTTGTTAAACAGAAATACTTTGCATCTGGAGAAAGACTATACTTCCACCACAGTTCTTTTATATACCATGATATCTAAAAACAAGCATACACACACACAAAACACTCGCCATTACAGCAGTATTAATGCATAAAGAAAATCAAGTTCATCTGAAGGTTCTCCATTCTGTACCTGCTATCCATGCTTTATAGATGTTAATTTGTTTAAATCACAAAGACTATCATT
Organism: Netta rufina; assembly: GCF_964035555.1. Classification (NCBI taxonomy): domain Eukaryota; kingdom Metazoa; phylum Chordata; class Aves; order Anseriformes; family Anatidae; genus Netta; species Netta rufina. The sequence continues at coordinate 9,127,826 of NC_140140.1, read as the reverse complement.
ATTTTAGTTCATATTTAGACATAAAGGTCTACAAATTAAAGCATTTCCTCTCTTTCTTTTTGCACTGTTATTAGGGGAAAAAAATAAGAAAGCACAATTTGTCTGGAGAGGACTTCTCAAAAACTTAATCCTTATTCCTTTTAATTTTGAAGGTTGTCTGTTTAAATGGTGCATATATTTTTCTGTGTTCATGCTTGGTAAAAATCTGGGTTCCAACCAATGGAAAATATTATGTGACCCTTTTTCTCCTTATTCTTTGAGCTAGCTTGTCCGAAGGAAGAAGGTCTCACTATGGTAGTTGAGAACAGTTTAGCAATGAGGGGTCAGTTAGCATGTTTGATGAGTTATGCCATCAATACCAAACTGATTTCTAAGATAAATACAACCCTGTGGCATAACAAAGCACAAGTTATGGCCAACTGTCTCTGTATGTGATCATCTTATAGTGATAATACAGCTTAGATCTGCTTTTATTACTAGCATTGTGAAGCATTTATTGTGTTTTTTTGAAAGAAAAAGATTAAATTAAAAAGACACTGCAGTGTTATCAGCTACATTCTTTAGTTCATCTCCTAGCAGTTGAACAAGTGGCCCAGCTGACACTAAACGAGACCAAGGAAAATTGTAATATAAATGATTTGTTAGAAAAGCAAATAATTTGGGTTACAGTCACAGAGATGGAATTTGAGGCCCTCCAGTGACCACATCATCTTCAATGTACAAACAGTTGATAATCTTATCAATGCAAAGTTGCCTCCGTGCTGCATTTAAAGGCAAGTTACTTTTATTCCAGCTTCTACTCCATTGAAATCTGCTATAAATACCTACTTTATAACACTGACCCAATATATAAATTGCTTAGTTCAAAAGAAAAGCTTTTTTGGAGGAAGGGGGGAATGGAGTAAACACAGTGTGTTGTAAAAGCTAAGTGGTTTTATTGGCACTTTAAAATACCCTTTTATGCTGAACTCTATCAGCTCTGATTATATATAACAACAGTAGTTATGTATTAAAAATGTGTGTCAATAGTTCCACTAACATTGTGATTTGTCATTTCTGTGCCAGAGGTCCCAACAGGCTTGATTGACAAAATCTACCCATGGCTCAAAGGGATCAGATGCTGGAGTGTGTTGTTTGTTCAGTAAATTGATAAGAGGTACCATCTCTGTTATTTAAATAAAAAACTTAATATATCAACCACAAAAATGGTAAAGCATTCTGCACTCACAAACCTCTCAAGGGTGCCCATTTGTGATGCCAGCAGAAGAGCCCAAACTGAAGTTATCATGTCAGCGTGCCTGGCACGGGAGATTCTGGTAGGATGTTTATCAATCAAATAATAAAATAAAACTCTAGTAAAGTCTAATGAATAAGTTTTCTTGTGTTTATGTAGAGTGGCTGATACTCTCCTGTGTTCAGTGGTTTAGTACCTGCCCACATAGCTGTGTGGCTAGATATCAGGGACTAGAGAACCTGCTCCCAAAACATTGGCACTACAGGAGATAAGTGTGTGTCTCACTAAGACGTATTAAGCCTTACATTTTCCATAGGTTAACGACTCAAAAGTAGCATGCATTTCTGTGTGATTGACAAGGCAGAGCACTACTTGCACTGCAGCCAGGATGCAGGCACGCAGACGGCTTGTCTCACCTCTGCTTCTTAAATAAGCAGCATTTAAAGCAAGTAATGACACAAGTGCTTGCAAGACCAGTCAAGCTTTTAAAGGGATAGTTTAGTTTTAAGGCAGTACTGTGTATGAAATAGAAACTAAAATTTCATTGAACTTGACACAAACGAAGATCCCCTCGGATGGCAGGTGCTGAGCCTTGGTTGTTCAGCGAGGAGAACCTTCCCTATAACTGCCTTCTTCTGCTTGTGTGCAAATGCACAGGCTGCGAGCTGCAGCATCCCTCAGGACAGCTTGCTCTGTGAATTCTCTCTGTGTACAAATTACGGTACTCTGAGACTAGAGGAAGTAATTTAATGCTAGAATTCTACAAAGAGTTTGTCTGCTTTTTGCTGAGGTGTAGCTATATTATACCATGCATATAAAGCAGTGGGGTTTGACGACCCTCTCTTCTTCACAGGCATAACTTCTCTCCTAAGAATTAGATCAGTGGCTTTATACTGAGAATTGCTGGGTACTTGCTGCTTCATTTTCTTTGCATACCACCCTCAGCTGAAGGCCAAGCAGAGTGATGCCTGCAGGGGCAGCCAGCTGCTTCTCACGCTTAGTGAGTGACCAATGGGCCACAGCTGGGCAACATGCACCTTCCTTCCCTATATATACCAGCTCCCGCCACAGCTGAAGTCATGTATTTGGGTATATCTTCCAGTCCTACCTCATCCTTGTGGTGTACAGTGATGAAAATCTTCCATGCTGCACAGCTTTTGTTACCTTCTGAGGCACAGGTACTCTGCTAGTGGCTGGATTTAGTTTTACGCAATGTTTGGCTGCCTTGCTGTTGTTCAGATTCATCTTTTTTTTAAAGAAAATAATGTTATTTTCAGTGGTTAAAGCTATTGCGCTGAGCAGCGATGTTTTAGCTCCTTTTGGGAGCTTTTCAGCTCCCTGCCTGAGCTTTGTGGTGGCTTCAGGAGAGAACATCCCATCATACACTGTTAGTGGCTGAAAACAGTGATTCCCATGCAGATAGGAAGTTTTTAGGATTATTTCCTTAGGGTGACAGCAGTGGCCTTGCTCTATTTGTAGAGTGCCTACTACTCTTTTACTTACAAATAGAAGGTAAAAGAAATACTCATTATAAAGCACTTTTGTTTTAAAATGCCATTTATAACTTTGCAATCTGGACCGATGGGGATGGTCATAAAGGCTGGGCATCACCTAGTGTGGCTAATCACACCCTGCCTGCTCTGTGTCAGTGGAGGGAAGCAGTTTTCTCCAGGGCTGAGTCAGTGCAGTGTTAGCTTTGACTCACACCTTGGAAAAGCTCACCTCTTTGCATTGATGCATAGTGAAATTAAGCTTGTGTGGCTCAAGCTGTGCTTTGCAAATATTCCTTGTAAATATAAGAGATGGTGGAGAATCCTTTCTGTCCATCTGTGCTTAGTTTAGAAGCAGTCTTTGTCAGATTTTTAAGTAGAAAAGCTGTTGAATGATGATTTTGAAGTTAGCTGAGACTTCTTTGAGCTGTGTGCCTCAGCAGCAGCCTCTGGGTACCCCACCTGGTGATCGAGCAATGCCCAGGTGCTACTGGCTGTAAATACCCTGAGGAACAACAGTGTTCTGGTTCTTATGTGCAAAATACAGTAAAGAAAATACATAGCCAGTTCTGTAAGTAGCCTTAAGATGTCACTAACTGACTTGGCCTTGGCTTTTTCTGCTGGTTTGCAGCAGAGCTCAGGCTGGAGAAGCGGAAATAGGCTGTTATTTTTAACACATCTCCCCCTCCTACAGTGAGTGACAGACAAGGTGCTGATGTCAATTGGCTAGTGTTACAGGCATTAATTAAGTCAACTAAAAGTCCTTTTAGTTTTTATTTCCTTCTGCAGGGACAACTAACCTGCACAAAGGGGAAGCGCAAAAGGCAAGGGAGAGCTCGGGGGAGCTATGTGAAACAGCACATTGCAAGGGGGCAGCTGAGCGCTGCTGTACTGCGTAAGCTTTTCGTGGCTCTTTTACTCCTCTTGCTTTCAGCACCATCCAACTTTTGTTGTTTCCATTTCCCACTGTGCCATGATCTCCTCATGCCTTGTACTAAGTTGCCAAAGTTACCCCTGTGGTTTTAGTCTTCAATTCTGCTCATTTCAAGAGTTTGCTGGTTTCCCCTGTTTTGCCTTAAGACCTGGTTACAATACAGTTCCTTTGGATGCAGTGCTGTGATGGCTTTTCAGTTTCTGCACTAAGATATTTGTATTGGGACTGTGTAAGGAGGGATAAAATGGAGACAGGTAGAAGGCTGTTGTGTAGGAGCCTGCTCCCAAGGGTTCCTTGCCTGGTACCACAGGATGCTGTGGGGGTCTTCTGGGTGCCCCAGGAGTCAGCTGAAGGCTGGCACAACCTTACTCCTTATCCCCTGCGCTGCTGCAACTGACTGTAAGGATGGCAGCTGTGGTAAAATCCCTAAGTGCAAACCCCTGTAAACAGTGTTGATGGTCTATTTTACATCTGCAGTGATCTAAGCCCATCCTAAACCAGATGATGTGTGATAACCAGCACCAGGCCTTGGACCGCTGATTCTTTAGTTCTTCATTGTTTCAGATCTTGTTGGTAAAGTTCAGGATGGTACCAACATAAGAGAGACCACCAACAAATTCCAGTGATCTTTAAATCAGATCTGCAGCAGCAGCCATGATGCTGACATCCATATAGCTGGGATGGGTGCTGGAGCTGTTTTTTCAATTACCAAGAGGTTGGGTGCTGCGAAGGCATGAAAATAGCACAGTTTTTACTCTAGTGCATTAGGACTCTGCATCTCTCCTGAGCACCAGGCAAACCACCTGGGGAAAAATACTCTATCTGTTCTTTTACCTATATCTGAAGCTATTAAAAAAAAAAAATATATATATATATATATATATCATAGTTCTGTAAAAAAAAAAAAAAAAAAAAAAGAAGTCTATGATTTTTCTTAATGTCTTATCAGATGCTACAGTTTCAGCTGACCCTGCACTAAATTACTACTTACTCTCTAGCCAAAATAATATAGAATGAGCAATTCCATATCTGTATGTTCATATAACAGGTAAAATATACCAATAACTTCCAAGCTTAAAGCATATTTTACTGAGGTACAAAGCCTGTCAAATCTGTTGATCTCCAGTTGTTCTCCTATTCTACTACCCTGTCTCACAGAATCATTAGCCCTACACTATTTTTGCGTAATTCTGTGGGTGTTTAATTAGTTGGCATCTGGTCTGCATGCTAATTCTTTACCAGTAGAATTATTTCATGTGGTTGTAGGCATCACCTAGTGCCTCTTGCAAGAGATCTCTGCTGTTCCTGTATAATATATTCCCAGTAGCAAACAGGACAGCCCTGAGTTGCATACTAGAAGCTGAGGTGATGTGACAAGTCATAAGTCAACAAGGCCATCAACATACAGCTCAAGTTCTGGCTCCTTCACTCAAAACTGACTCGCAGCACACTTATCTTGGCACTGCTTTGCCGGTACAGAAAATGCTGTGGTCAGATTCCAATCTTCACTGGAGGAAAATAAGCAAGAATAAAAATAAGTGCTTTTGTTTTGTAAAGTGAAATTTAAAATGTGTTAAAAGTTTAGATCTTCAAGAAATCAATGTATTCACGCTTTATAAGCTTTGTTGCATTTTTATTTTTTTAAATATTAATTAATAGTAAACCACAGGCAGTGTGGAAAAGAATACTAAGAGAGAGCATGCTGGCTCAGGGTTATAGCAGAGGTCTCTGATTCAAGGTTTACTGCTCTACCATGCTTTCATGAACCTTTTTGTGACCCCAAGCAAGTTACTCCCATCTCACTATTCTTCTATTTCCTCTTTCTGTAAAATGATATTAATAGCACTTCAGCTGCAGAGCAGGTTTATTGTACATGGCTTAATGAATGTTTGTCTCCCTCTGATTGAGATTCTTTCCTGCTGGAGGCAAGAATTTTAAGCAGGTTGATTAAATATAAAAGGGCTCTAACTCTGAAGCTGCTATTAAAAGTAGAAGGAATGATTTCTCAGGGAATTCTTAATTTGATGTCTATTAGAACTGTCTAAAACACAGCAGCTTCAGTTCTTCTGTTATTTAGCAACTTTAATTTTAATCCCCATGGGAATTCTGCTAGGAGGATGCTCTGACTGTTGAAGTGATCCAAGACAAAGCCTTGACAGACACTGCTAAACCATTATTGCCCTGAGGAAGAGCAAATCACAGCAGTTGTGTGGTCACAAAAGTGTGCAACTGTATGAGCACTACATCTGGAGATCTTGGAGCTGCAGGAAAAAATGAGTGTTTGGCCAGATCCAATCCCCATTGCAGAGGCATGAGGCTGTGATGTTGGTGTAATGCCTCTGGCGTGAGGGCTCAAATGCTGCTAGAGGTGCGAGGCCTCTTGCTGGCTGCAGGGAGAGCATCCAGCAGCCCATGACAAGACGGATGAAAAAGGCTGTGCGAGTATAAAGCACTAACTAAACTGGGCCAAGAGGAAATGCTGAGGATAACTTCAGTACATCCCAAAAACTCTGTGGAGGCCAGCAGTGTTGTACCTGTGTTCACACGTAGCTGAAAACCCAGAAAAATAATAACAATTTTCCTTGTTAGAAGAGGCTTCATCCTCCTCCTTTAGATGAATGCTGCCAAGAGATACGGTTATATACTCTTGTGTTATTTTCTCAGTGTTGGCTCTTTCCAATAGCTTGTGACTTCTACTTTCTGTTGCAATGGATGTGGATGCAGCTTCATCCATCAGTGCACTGTGTGCCCTGAGCTAAGCAGCCTCTTCTCTTGCAAGAGACACACAGATACAGGTCTCAGGGCCCTGCTTCTAGGGCTTTCTGTGACTTATATTGAACAGTCTTTGGACAAAATATAGAAAGAGTCCTAGAAGCGGGGGCCCAAGCCCAAGGGCTTGCTCTCCTCAGGTGGCACCTGCAGACCTGTGGCAGCCCAGCAGATGAAGCTCTGGCAGCATGTGGTTCCTTGGGCTTGCCTGTTGTACAGCACATTTTGGCACAGCCCACATTGCAGTTCAGCATCTGATTTCTTTATCATATGAGGAATTTCTCCTCTCAAAGAGAAGTTGTTTCCTAACCCTACAGTAGGGAACAAGGGCATCTCTGAAGCTTACAGGTGATTCCCAAGCATTAATTGCAGCAGCTACTTATTTTGAATTGTTCCTTTTTCATTCCCCATTTCATGTTGTCACTTATATCTTTTGCCACCATAAATGTTAGTTAAGTGGCTGGTCCTTGCACCATTTTTTCTGGGAGAAGGAAAAGTATCAGACCTCTAAAGTGAGTTTTTAGTTCTTGTAAGATTAGCGTGTAGCTCACAGAAGAATATGAAGCAGACATAGCATGAATTTAATTTGATGCATACTGCTCTTTGTGTATTTTGCAGCTGTGGGAAAATAGGAGCTCCGAGAGCCAGGCTGCCCACCATGGAAGAGGTGCATGGTCACTTCTTTCACCCTCTGCTCAACCCAGCAGTGTGCTCAAAAAACAATTGTGTTAATATAAAGTTTCATTCATACCCAGGAACATGCTACAGGAGCTCAACGCAGCTGTAACGCTTCTGAGAATTGCAATTTATAGGTATTGTGTACTCCATAAGCATGCCTCCATAAAAATAAAGTCATCTTTATCACAGTAATAAAAGCATAACTATGGGATCCTGCCTTGCTTCTTTGTCATGAAAGTAGGAAATTGTAAACACTCCCTAAACTCTCAAAAAAATCTTTAAGAACTTCCCTAAGCATTAAAAATGTTTTCATTCCCTTCTGATATCAGTTCCCTTTGTCTGTGAAATGAAACAGTCAGGGTTCTCAAATATGCACATATAGGCTGTTTTCACACTTGCATATAGTGTTCTTCATAACCAATGACTGGCAGCAAATCAGTTCTTGTAGGGAAGTCTTCTGGCCAGATCTTCAATTGCAGCTTGTACAAGCACTGAATCACAGCAAACTGCACCTCTGACTGTAACACATGTTTAGGCAAGGAGTTAGATTTAATGGTCTTCACTGGATTCAGATATTTATCACAAAACTGACCTACGTGCTTGACTAAGCAGTTTTTACAAGCAGCTGTATGAACTGAAGTTAACTGTTATATGAATTTAATCTCTCTTCTGTGCATATGATGAAAAGCTTGGCAAGAATTTAGACAGTAGCTAAGGCAGATCACCATTGTGGTTAAGGGATTATATAGCTGCTGCTGGTGGCCAGAGACAAAAGATGTGATGTTTTAAGTTAGCCCCAATAGAAACCACAATGTTTCCATTATTATACAAACAGGGCTTAAAGTCCTTGCCTTTCTTCCCGATGTGTTAAAAGCAATTACACTGGTTAATAAAATTCAGGGATGAGTTTTGTTTTTCTCAGAAAATGGAGTGTGTGGAACCTCTTTGGAAATCTGTATGATGTAATTTTGGTAATATCTGCAACTTTGTAACTAAGAAAACAAGTTCACGTGTTTCTCGTGTTAAAAACAGAATGGCCAACAGAGGCTCTAAAAAGCAGGTATAGGGAGGAACGCCCAAGGCAATGTATAAAGGAAGATTTTGCTTTGGGAGTGACAGCTTTAATACACAACACACACGTGGCCAGCAAACCTCCCAATTTTTTCTACTTCACTTTGATTCAGTGACCTCACATTTACTCCTAAGCCTAATCTTCCTCTCTTGTTCAAGATATCAACTACAGAATAAATAGATCAATGGGGGGAGTCAGCGCGATGACATGGGAGCAGTGCTTAAAGTGGCGGGATTTATAGGTGGTCAATGGAGGCAGATATACAACACGCTGGTGAGGACGTCGGCAGCTTTTATACCAGTGGGCTGGGAACATGGGAACTGTAATGTACCTATGAACCCCCAATAAAACAAGGAAGCGTGTTTTCTGTCCTCCCTCCTTACGCATACAAAAATGGCAGAAATTGCTGAAATCATCTTCTGTTATCAAGCTTATGAAGTGAGCAGCCTTGTGCAATAATCTCTGTGTGCATCTGGAAGGCTGTTGTTTTACAGCTGTGCAAAATGATTACCATAAAATCTAAACGGTGCCAGTTTTGTTGGTTTGGATTCCAAGTAACAAATTAGATTCAGTTCAATGAGAAGACTTTTGAGGTTTTAAATGAATTCATCCTTTACTAATGTTTCTGAATTAAGAGTAATATGTGTTTTTTTTTAGTTTTTCCTATTTGGCAAAGAAGCATGTAGTCAAACAGTTTAGTGTCAGCTCAATCCTTCTGATGTTTGAGAGTCATTCATTTAAGAAATCCTCAGGTTATTTATACCATGCTCATGCAAAGTTAGTTTAACATTAGTAGCAAATCTCCCAATAGAAATTGGGGTTTCATGGAGCTTTTGCTATGAAAGAATAATAACAATGATCATTCCTTGAAATTTGACCGGAATCACATATTAAGATTTGGATGTACTAAAAAAAAAAATCAAGTAGATCTTACCTGTCATTCAATTCACTTGAAATAAATTGTGAGGGCTGCTCTGGTAGCCTAATTCATAGCTTTTTCTTTTTTTTCCCCATTACACTTTGGCATGCTTAGGCAATAAAACCAATAACCAATGCCAAGTAAAAAAATGTTTAAGTTACAAAACTACGTTCTGTTCTGTCTTGCTTGTTGTGGGGCTCTTTCAGCATCACTGCAGAACTGCACATACAGAAATGTATGCAAATGGACTCTGTGGACTTTTTAAAAACTATCTTCTTTCCTTTTTTTTTTTTTTTTTTTGGTTTGTCTACAGAGGTGTCAGAATGTATTTTTTTTAATAGAATTTAATTATTTTTTACCATCCTTTACTTAGTCTTCAAATTTTCAGACATGAGTAGGGAGGTTGTGCCTTCTTAACAATTGTAGTAGATGTTTAGAAGGGAACTGCACACCTATGAAGACAGTATAATACAAGTTTTTGTTACAGGTTTATTAAAGGCATGTTTTTAGGCACATATTTTTAGAAAAATAGCTCATATTTGTAGGTTTCCTTGCCTATAAATATGTGTGTGTGTGCTTCAGTTGCTGTTTTCTCTCTAACTATTGCATTCCCAATCACTTTTCTTCCATCAGAGGAAGCAATCAGAAAAAGCTGTCATTGCCCCTCAAGGTTTCTTCTTGGCTAATTGGAGTTTTTGGCTCTTTATCCTGATGATTAAAAGAACAGCTGAGTGGAAGTCAGAGCTGGCACGCCCAGCTCTGCTGTTTGGTTTACTCTGATTAATTTAGCAAATGAAACTCCTGTAAACTCACATAACATTTTGCCTATACAAAACTACCATTGCTATATAGTTCTAAGTGAGCGTTGTGTAAACTATCCTGTAGATAACTAAATCAGTGTAACAAAAGCTTTTGATGAAAAGTGGTTTTCCGTAAAGTAACATTTTGTGTTGGGGCATATAGATTGTATGAAATGGAACAGCTCTTTTAAAGAAGCTGCCTTTATTTTAGTGTATGAGAAAAACAACTGTTACTGTTTACACTCTTCAATCAAGGTAAGCATGTTTGTCTAAAGTATTACTACAGCTTGGCTTGCAAACACTTCAGGATTGCTTACCATTTTTCTATATTTAGACTACTCTGTGGAATTGTCTTTATCAAAACTTTTGAGAAAATCTTTAACAGAATCTGAGGAACTTGCCTAATTTATGCAGCCATCTATTCTCCTTCTATTGATTCCCTCCATGATATATGTTTATCCTCCCTGCCTGTGAAAACCTAGAATTAAAACCGAAGCATTTCTATTTTATCTCTGTAATTGCTGGTAGAAAAGAGATGTGATGTTTTTCTGTGAGTAAAAGCCATAATCTGTTTAGTGAGCTTTAAAAACAAATATCTTGTAAAACTGAATACAACACTATCCCAAGTGTGCAAGGCAGAAATTTCCAAGCAGACAGAGACTTACTTCACTGCGATTTTTTAGAAAGTGTTTTTGAAGATCTAACCATTCGCACACCTTTTGTAATGAAATAACACAAAGTGAAGCAGCCAGCTCCTCGGGTTTGAGAGGAGAGAGTGTTGGGGACGTGGTCCCCACATCAAAACTGTCCTGGAGAGATCAACCATTGATGATTTAAATCTTCACTACTTTATCTCTTTGTTTGCTGCTTGGAATGCTATTGATACCTTCTTTGTCTTTGTAATTGTTTTAATTAGCCACCCAGCATGGGCCCCTGACAGTGCTTGTGATAGAGTATTATGGACAACCCAGCAGGACAGTGAGCCTGTTAACATGAAACACAGACATTATGGCAAGCTTAATTTCTTTTATTTGTGTCATTTTTTCCCTCTCTTCTTTGTGTGTGTGTGCATGCGTTGTTACTTGTAGAAGGAAAATAACTTCCCAAGTATTTTGCTATTTAAAGGGGAAAAGAAGCGTGAAAACACCATCACAAACATTTCTCGGAGATTGTACAATTAAAGCTGATATTACCACATATCATTTCTGGAGTCAGACAAACAATGAAACGTTGACCATATTGATTAGTCTTTTCATGCGTCGTGTCTTCAGCAATTAGACCGATATTTATGTCAGTTACTGTACTCTCGACTCTGTAAATTTCTTCTTAATTATTATTTTTTTGGCTCTGTGGCAGTATTTGTTCTTGTTGACCACATCCTTCTTTTGTAAATGGAAATCTGGATGTTCAATTATGATGCAGATCTGCAACTCATTAGCAGTAAGCTTTGGTACTGTTGCCATTTGAAGACAGCTCTGTCATTTAACTTGTGGGAACTTTTGGCAACGTCTATGTTCTGAGGGAAAAAAAGCAAAACCCCAAAGTTTGTTTTTAGAGAAATGATTCAACAATGTCAAAACCTCAAACCCTTTTGTAGTATAGATTTTTTTTAAAAAAATAATTTTGTGCTTGGAATAGCAGGATGTGAATAGAGAGAGAAGTGCTTCATGGAAGCACAAGTTTTCTTTGAATTTAGTTTGTTCAAATTAGCCCAAGGTCAGTCCCTGCCAATTATTGCCCCACTTCAGCTGTTCTCTGGACATTAATAAAAGCATCTGCTTTATTAACCAAGAATCTAGTTTTGCACCTTCAAAGCAAGGAATTTTTGTTGTTGTTTTCTCCACTGTGCTGAATTTCTTCCTTGTTAGCCTATTTGTTTCATTTATTGGCCTCCTTGAAAAATACCTATGATAACCATTATTTTGTGACTTGATGGACCGGATTTAAATTACTCTCCAATGTGATAGAGCTAAATATAAATCCTAACTGCCTGGGAATTCCTATGTTATGTTAACCTAAAGGCAATGCTTATTTTCAGTGTTGCCAACTCTTGCACTTTTTCCATGTCCCTCAAGCACGAGGAAAAGGTGTGCAGCGGGGGAAGGATCGAAAGGGGGCAAGGGGTGTTTCTTGAGGAAGATTTTAATTGTGACTGTTTTGAAGAGAAGCTGAAATACTGCCTGTACTGTACAGTGCAAGCCAAAGGGAAACTTGCATAGGGGAAAGGAGAGGGAAGAAGGGGTTGCAATACCAAGGGGCTGCGCTCTTCCCTGGTGTTGAGTTCAGACACCACCAGACACGGTTCATTGTACGCTGAACTGAAATCTTGAAATCAAAGGGTATCGCCCCCGGAGCGGAGGGCAGCACAGGAAGCATATCTGTTCCTTTCACAGTTTGCAGCTCAGCATTTGAAGGTGAATTATCCTTTCCTATTTATGTTAACATACCAGCCATGGTGGTGGGCTCTGAGCCCTGGAGCGGCAGCAGGAGGTTTTTGGCTTCTGTTAACACTGTAAGTCAAATGCATGTTGGCCAGACCTCCATAATAAAATATTTGAGATAACCTATTTAAATTGGGAGGGTGAGAAACCCCCATTGTCATTAAAGTAGTGAAGAAATGTCCTTTATTACAACAAGATGACAAATAACATTGCCTTATATCCATTGTGAGGGTTCCTTTATGGAAGGAAGCAGGAAGATATTCACTGGGCACATTTGACCCATCCTCAAGCTAATCTAAAATGTGATGTTAAGTTTCTCTGCATCACGACCCCGTTTCCTTTGCTGGCAGATATGAGGGGAAGGAGACCTCTGTAGTTTTTCTCAGCACAGCTCACTTGCACTAGTGGGGATGGTATATGGCAGAAATTAAGTTGTCTTGAGATTTGGTAATTTTTATTTAAAAGGCACAAGTCATGCAGCATATCAGCCTTGTCACAGATTTATTTTTTCACCTTGGGCAATTTACACAGCCCACCGTGTACTTCAGCCTTCTCCCCTATAGTATAGATGTGGCTTTTTGTTTTTCTAGATTGTTATAGGGCTAAAAAGCCACTAACGATTGCAAAGAGCTCAGAGGCTGCTTTAAAGAAGGCTGTTGGGGCTGAAGGGAACTGATAGTATCTCTGACTCCAGTGCTTAGCCATCCTTTACAGTAAAAATATATCATCTTATTTTATGTCTGTTTATGTCTATTTGTCATCTTCAAATAGAAACATTACTCTTTTGTAGCATATGGAATAGCTGTGGCATGTCATGCTTGCCAAACTGATATCCTAAGTATATATGGTATTTCAGTATTTTAAGTTAAAAAAATAGCTACAATTGCAATCATCTTTTTCTGTGGAATTGTTATGCTTGCAAACTTCGATTTTTTGAAGTCTCCATTCTGATTACTTTGAATTAGGATGTGCATTTATTTGCAAGCATCAAATGGCACTGTTAATTAAACAATTACACTTAGGTTTTAATTGATTCATGACTATATCTAGTCATGGAAAAGGGATGCACAAGTTACAGGTACAACCTGATGGTTAGTGGTTGCTATTTCTCCAACACTGTACCTACTATTTTTGATAAACCTAGCTGATTGTAATGTAAATATTGCAATTTCTGTGATACCATAAATGCAGCTGGCTGTAGGTAGCATGAGTTCAGCCATACCATTGCTTTAATTAGCTTGGATTCAAAATTACTTATTCGGAACCCATAGAAGTCAGTGGTCCTTCTTTCACTGGTCTCACCTCACTGGTGCTGAGGCTTCGTGGGGCACCTCAGCTCATGCATTGAAATGGAAAAATGAAACTGCAAATGGAAATTGAACTGTAAGGAAATGGCAGCTTCATCAGCAGCTCCTTTCTCCGTCATTTTCAATCTCACTGTTATGTGCTGGCCCCTCTGGTAGGTCAATACAGTTGCTAGGCTGTGTTGAGAAGCAGTTTGAGGAACATAAATTGGCCTAAGAAAGTGCAGATATTTTTTTTTACAGTTTGAAGCACTTTCTTGGTAGAGTTCACAGTGCAGCTCAATGGGAGGGATGGAAAGATGGAGGGCAGGGCCCAACATGAGGGACAGTTGAGATGGCAGTGCCACCATAAACTGTTTATCCTTGCTGAATGGTTTCTGATATTGGACCACGGTTTAAAGTGGACATCCTTCAGGATGCCCTACAAAGTCAGCGGGAAGAGATGGGCACCCTTTGGAGAAAGTGGCCGAGCGCCTGAGTTAAAGGCCTACTTTGAAAACGTGCAAGCAAAACCAGAGCAAACTAAAGCTGAAAGAAATACCTTGCACTCTAAAAGCTTGTGCAAAGAGGCAGAATTTGTCCAGTTTAAGTGAAGTTTGATGTATTATTAGGAGACTGATAAACTCTCTGTGATTAAGACAGGGTCATTGGTCTGGAGATGATTTTTGGTTCAGAACAACGAACTTTGCTCACTGGTTATTTACTGGATGATGAAGGCTCCTCTAAAGCACCAGTAGAAAGGATTTTTGTCTCTATGTCTGACTCATGAATTATAAATAATAGCTGTGTTTACAAATCAACAATGAGCAGAACTCTCCTGGGTAAGCAGAGACAGTTTAATTAGTTCTTACTCAACAATTGGTAGGCAACAAAGGCCCATCCCAATGCCAGTGGAAAATAGACTTTGTCTTCATGGAATGCCGGATTAGCAATCTGATTTGACCACTTTGGATGAGGAATTCTATTTTTGTCAGAAAACTTGTGCGGGAAAGCCTTGTAAGTAATCCATAAACTCCAGACATTGGCACATAGTAACCTAGCCTGAATCATCTGGGTTGCTCTTCTCCTCAGGCAAACTCATGTGTTGTAGAATTTAATAAGGGAAATAATATCTTGTGCATCATGGCTCGAAGTCTTCTAGTAGCAATAGCTACTAGAATGTATTTAATCTTGAATGCCCATTTTTGTACTGATTAATGTTCAGGCCTGTTATTAACAACCACACTGCGTGGGCTCCCAGTGGCCAGCTGCACACTGGGGCCTTCACAGGGACATGTGTGTGGGGGGGGAGCCACTCTGGGATGTGGCATGGTGGGGTGGGCAATTTCTCTCCACCTTGGAGAAACAAACAGCTTGAAAGAAGCTTCCGTGGCAGAGAACAGATTTCTTGTACTCCAAGCACTGAGGAAGCTCTTGGTAAGCCTGCTGGGCAGAATGGATTTATTTCTGAAATGGGAGTAATCCATGACGTGGCTAAAGCTATTAATTTCTTACACAAGAATTCCTGTAGTAATGCATTTACCAAAAGGCAGCTTGAGTGTAAACAACTAATTGTAAAGGTTGAGTGATTATTTTCTGGTTTTCATTTTGAACTAGATGGTGAAATGTTTACATCTCCTATAGATATGATTGATGTGGAGAGCAAACAAGAAAAAATCTTTTACTGGGTCAACAGGTTACTTAGAAATGTGTGGAAAGGTTAATCCCAAAGCTTCTGTCCTTCTTAAGTGACCATTGTTATTTATGTATTCATAACCCTGGAAAAATCATAAAGACCTTTCCCCCCACTCCAGGAAGTTATACTCATGCATTTACCTGTTACAAATGACTAACTAAAGTAATCCACAATTTTTATGACCTCTCA
This sequence comes from Netta rufina, assembly GCF_964035555.1. Classification (NCBI taxonomy): domain Eukaryota; kingdom Metazoa; phylum Chordata; class Aves; order Anseriformes; family Anatidae; genus Netta; species Netta rufina. Next base: position 9,112,321 of record NC_140140.1, on the reverse strand, counting down.
CTGCACTTTCAAATGAGGTTTTTTCTTTGTGAGAGCTTGGTGAGGTATTACTTTCTGCTCAGGTGTAACTGAAATCCTGGGTCATCCATTCAAGAATGTTGTTGCCTACAAGATATTAATTGCTTCTCAACCCTTAGAACTACTCCAACTTCCAAAGGTTAATGGAGCAGATAGATTTAGGACATGTTCCTAACCACACAGGTTATCCTCCCTTCCAGAAATATGACACTTGCTGGAGATGGGTCATTCATTTTTATTGTTTAAAACGTAACGAAGCATGGCGTTTATAATCTGCTGGCTGGGAACATCTTACTTGTGAAAAAAGAAGCCACAGTATACTCTGCTTTTATGGATGCTAGCACATCCACCTCTGTTTCCATTCTATGGAAACCAGCCACAGAGGCATGTGTTCTGGTCAGTGTCTGGTTACCCTTGCAGGGCAGGCCTGGTGTGCCCAGCTGGGATGCTGGACTGATGAAGAACTCAAAAAGGTACAATAGACAAATATGCCACTGAATTAGCACTAGTGAGAAGTAGCTAGTTTAGTTCTGCAGATACTGAATGTAGTGGCTTGTCTGCTTTGTTTATAAGCAAAGTCCTCCAGCATCAATGTTTGTGAAGTTCCCAAGCTTTCCTGGAGCAGCCCCACACTGGACAGTAGTGTGCTCTGGGTTACATTACGCTTGGTTGACACAAGCTTGCTTTCCTCTAGTGTAAAATACACTCTGCTGAAATTTGGAGTGTAATGTTAGTTTCTTTAAATATCAGTAGGCCAGGACCCTTGAACTCTGTGCCAGACAACACTCTTGAACAGCAACAACAAATTCCTCATGTGAACTTCATTATCCACTCCTAATTTTTAGAAGTTATCTAAATTCTATCTATCATAAACCCTTGGCAAAACAACTGCTAAGTTTTGATAAATATTTGATAAGCCTCAGGATTTACTAGGAAGATTCATGAGGGTCCCCTTGTCCCTCCCACACACACTATAGGCTCTGGAATTCTCAAAATATTTGCACAGGTTGTGTGCAAGCAGTGCGTGTGGACACGTGGCTGCCCACAGCATGGATAACCTCCAGCTTCTTGTCTTTGTTTAATACAAACGGATGCAGTATTTTGGCTTGCCAACTTCTCCAATCCACTGCATACTGAAAATAAGATTGGGAAGCTGAAAAAAGGTTTTGTGTTAGTTTAGAACCGTGTTTCTTTGTCCCAATTGATGTTTTGACTCATAAACTTAATCTATGCTCCATGCAGAATAATAGAAATAGTTTTACCTTCTGTTTATGTCAGTGAAGTCAGATAATTTAGTAGGCTGAAACTGTGATATAAAATACCTGTTTAATAACCTGTCATACCTGTTGTTACAACAGGTTATTAAAAATGATTAAAGATTTTTTATAAAGTGATACGGAAAATAAGAGAGAAATTTTGCTCTTAGTTTGGGAGAGATCTGTGCATGCATTCAGCATCACTTACCATCCCAGAGAAAGCAGTCAAATTCTGTGTAAAAGCAGGTGTCATCCAGCCTTTTTTCTTTCTTTTCTTGACAAAGGCCGAGATAAATACCCCACTCGAGTCTGTCAGTTGTTTTTCTTGGGAGCTGGTTCCAAGCTTTATGCTTCAAAATTTGATCAAGCAGAAAGGTTGTCTAGGATGTTTGACTGCAGTGCCTCCATGCACTACAGGCTGCTTCACAGGTTCTACCTATCTTGAGGTACAAGCAAGAGTTTTTCATGTATTACAAATTAAATTTCGAGAATATACAATGTAATCTTAGAAAAATATTTTTGAAGTTTTCATTTAATGTATTCAAATTTCTGAATTTTGAGTGTATTCACCTTTTCCAAGCATCTTAAAAGACTTAGGATCATGTTAAAACTCCATTTCTGTTGCAATAAGTAAAGGACTTAGGGAAACTCTTGAAGAACTTGGATCCAGCACTACAATTCCACTATAGATCTGTCATAAGGGCCTGCAAGCTTTTACTGAGGACTGTCTGTCCTCCTGGACAAGGACACTAGGAGTGGGAAGACCACAGTGATCTCAGTTTCATATAGGGCAGTACATGATATTTAATATGAAAACCCAAGCTGGTAGACTGAAAAGCTGAGTAATACATTGCAAAGTCTGAAGGGGGAAACTTTGTGTCTTCATTTCAGTGATATTGGGGATGAAATGATTTTAATACTTAGGACAAATAGTAAGTGGGAGGTCAGTAGATAAAGAGATGAAGAGCACTCAAAAGGTCAGCACATCTTACTGTGGAGCCAGGAAGAAAGCAGATGAAAGAGATAAGAGTGCTAAAGAGTGAGATATTTGCTGGCTCCTGATACAGTACGGGCTGCCTCTACAGCTGCTTGAAACATAGCCCCATCAGGGTAGTACAGAGTTACATAGATCACAAGAAGAGAGCAGTTGTTTAACAGAATTTCTTCACTACTGCATTTGGATTAATTGAATCCTGTGCAAGACCTTATCAGGAAGAGCTGTCAGCAAAGAATTCCAATAATCCAATCAGGAGGTCACAAGTGCAAGAATAAGTATCTACAAATCGGATTGGGAGAGCCAAACCTGAAGCCAAGCAATATTCCAGAGATGACAGAATAGATGATTTCACCACATTGCTGATATAATTAATGGAGATTGATAAGTTCATCACAACACCCACATTTTGTTTGTTGTGCTGGAAAGGTGATAATCTAAAACTCTGACAAAAAGGCAACAGAACAAAACAAGAAGAGTAAATCAGGTAAAAATAGCAGCTAAACAATTGTCTGTCATGTTAGATATGTCATGTCAAAAATTATGAATATCAGATGTTTCTAAGCAGGTGGGCCCCATGCTAACCACCACATTAAGTACAAAGGTAGAGTGGTAGATGAGTTAGATTATAATTTTTTATATAATAATAATAAAATAATAGGACTGTGTCAAATAGTCATCTAAAAACAACAGTTACTCTGCAGTTTAGATATTTATTAATATTGTATCAAACTATTCTTGGGAAGGAAGAAATATTTCAAGTGGATGACTCAAACCTTAGTCACTTCTCACAGCTCCTACGTGTTTCCTGTTGTGTATATCAGAGAAGTCACTCAGTCTGAGCTATTTTACATGTATATAAAAATAAGGCTGTCCATAACTGAATGAAAAACCGTAAATCCAACATTTCCCAGTCTGTTGATGCAAGGTGTTTTGTTTTTTCTTATATAAAAGGTTAGTCTCAAAAAGAGAAATGTGAAGTGTGCTCAGGACTGGGTCATGACTAATGAAAGCAATGTGAATTGTGTGTATAATTTTTACTTGTGTCTTGGCCCAATCGAAAGCTGGTATTCAACCAGGATGTGGGATTCCTGGCTTGAAAGGAAAGGAGGATAAAAGCTCTCTGATTTGGAGCAACATTAGCTCTGTGAATTACCAAGGTGTAAGAAAATGCCATGATATGTGCTGTGAATAAGTCTTCCCTGACCTATGTTTGTTGAAGCAGTATAATGTGATGTTCTTTAATTTTATGACTACAGATGCAGAAACTATAAACATACACCTACACGTTGTTTGTTTTATTTCTGTTTGAGTGTTGCAAGATAGTAAAATCTGCCTATGCCAATAAAACAAAATGAACCAAACATGAGAACAAGGGAAATATGTTAAGTTCAACTTCCCTCTCACAGGGAGAGTAACTTTGTGATTTAACCCAGTGTGACTGAGGGTTGATTTGGTCTGTTGCTGACTGCATAAAGGTTTTCCTGATCCAAGAGGTGCCTCTGTATTGTAAAACCTTGTATTTCTAACCTTTAACATCTTTCCAAGAGTACTGTCCATTGCTTTCACATCATTATCTGAGTTTAAATACCTCTGATCTGAGCTTGTTCTTCCTTAATCTTTAAACCTTGCTTGGTGCTACCTTCATACTTAATCATTCTCCCACCTTGCAAAGCATTTGGGGATCATTCCGATGATAAATTTCAGCTTCATCAGCTACTGACCCACATACGCTCTGCAGCCAGACTGCAACCGCTTGTCCCTGTAGCTCCTGTGGTAATGGTATAGTTAAAGAGCAGCTGCTGGCATATATATGCTCTGTCATCAAAGGGCAGCTGATGTCCCACATTAACCAAATGGATCTCTAAGGAATTTCAGTGATAGAAATCAACTTTCCTTCCCAGGAGAAATTATAGCACATCTGCTTTGTCACAGCCAGACACTGCGCTTATCCTGACAGTTGTCTCATCCAGTGCTACAGCTGTGCCTACAGGTACGGCACTGAGGTTTTGACAGGACATGGGGACCTCCATTCATCTTGCTAGGGTTCCCCATGACTGTCAGAGATGTTTCTCTGTGTGTTACCAGTAAAATAGTGTGTTTAATAACATGTATTTATCCATCTAATGATTAAAAATAAATGGCAGTTGAATTTAAAATGTCTTTTTATATGGCAACAAAAATGCATAAAAGAAAATAATCTTGTGCTTGGTATATGATTAACCTGTGGAATTTACTGCAGTGGATATTACTGAGGCAAATAGTTTAGTAGGATTTAGGGATTAGACACATGAATAAGAAGAGCATTTGCTAGTTACCTTCTCTAGGTTTAAGAAAGGTAATTTCTTCCTGGTGCAATTCGATACATAAGGTCAGCAAATGATCACTACATAAGGATGGGTAATGTCTTCTCCAGCCCATGATTCCCGGCAGGTCTCCAAGACAAAAGTTCTTCCTGGAGGAGGAAAAGGTATCAATGTGCTTGTCAATCAGGCAAAATACTGTACTGGGTGCACAACTGCTCTCTTCTGTTGAGGGATTATTTTGTGCCTGTGGGTCAGGTCAGGACTATTTCACAGCTCCAGCAGTTCAGGGGTTTGCCCTCCCACCTTTTCTTTTTCCTTTCATAATTTCAGAAAGCCTGACAGTGTGGCCAACGCCCTTCCTCAACGCTCATTATAACTAATGGACAAGCCTATTTATTATAAAGTCTGTTAAAGAGTAGTTAACAAGCCCTGATTTCTATTTAACTGTCACTCTGTAACCTGCTTAAGAGCAGTGCTGCACTCTAAACATAATCACCTCTTAATGCTTCTTATTTATTTATTTAGAGCCAGTATAAACACTATAGGGCAAAACCTCAGCTGATACATCAGTGCGCCCCCAGCAGCAAGGGTCTGTTGAAATCAATGGGGCTTTGCTGATTTACATCCCCTGAGAATCTCCACATAAAATAAATTCCATCCAGGAGGTATGAGATACATGTATATGCAGAAGTCAGATATATTGGTGTGTTTGTGTGACACACAGCCGTTTCAGGGTCAATAGTATGTACAGAAATCAGAGTTCCTTTAAAAGAAAACTTAACGACTAATCCAACTTATTAAACCTGATTTATGTTTGTTAAAAAACAGTCAGGTGACAACTAACTGATGCATATCTTTATTTGCTTTGGTGTAATCCTGCGTTTTTGTTTTGCACTAGTAGATATGATGTTTCACTGTTTTAAGGTCAGAGTCTAATTTCAGATGTCACAAGAAAGGTAGTGTACTAAAAAGCACACTGCAGCTTTGTGTGCATGCAAAGAAAAGCAGATATTTTGCAACACCAAACTCCTCTGCAGTAACGGTAGATATAAACTGTCCTGTCAACCTTAAAAACAACAAAAATACCTTTAAATCAAGAACTTGCAAAATGTTTTTAAAGCTGTCATCCTAACCAGCCAAATTTTTAGTAAGTTGCAAAAGTCCTAATTTATTTATTTGACTTGTTGATGTTAGTCTTCAGAAAAATATGTGAAGATTTTGCTCTAAGGGAAATGAATATGCGTCCAGTTTTGGGGGGCCATGGTCCATGACGTGCACAATTAGAAGTTTAAGTTGAAATAGGTGGATTTCTATGAAGTAACATTACCATTGTGTATTATAAGTATCTTAACCAACCAATTTATCTGCTGCTTCCTCCCCTCCCCCAGGAAGAAAAGACAAACGGAAACTTTTGACATAATTATTTTTGTGTTTTTAGTGATATAGCCCTGACCCTCAAAACATGACTACTGTACTATGACTTATTATAATGCCGTGCCATGAAACACCTCATAAAAATAATGTTATTTCCTCTGCTTTCTTCTGGACCTTTACAGGAAAATTGCTCTCAGTCTGCTTAAATCCTGTTACTTTTCATAACAACCTCCTACAAATAAAAGCAGTGTAGTTAGCTAGGTTGACGTGCACAAAACAGAAAAATAAGGTAGAAGTTTGAATTTTTTCCCCCTGTTTTGTTTATTGCTTTGTCACTAACCAACAGTTGGAAGAAAAAAAAAAAAAAAGTAATTGGATGTTTTATAATTTGTGACCATTTAAAAGAATAAATGACCTGAATCAAAGGTCAAAGCCTTTGTGCTTTCTGCAGTAGAGAGGTTTTTGTTTTGTTTTCCCCTGAATCTTGTTATACTGGAAAAAAAAAATAAGGCAGACTAAAATAAAAATCTCCCCTGTGCAGATTCCCTCTCAAAGACAATTCGTAAAGGATCTTTAAAGCTTCTGATTGAAACGCCTTTTTCCTTAAAGGTTGCAAATATCAACAACATTCCTGCACACTGTAATCAAATACTTTCCCAAAAAGCCATGGAATGTGCCATAATTTGTCAAAGATCCTCACTGACAAGTTTTTAGTAAAGTCCACTACAGCAAACCCTCCTCGGCCCCCTTGACCCACGTAGCAAGAGACCTTTGACCTGATTTGGGCCTCTTTTATGAGCTTCTTTCACTCTGACCAGATGGCTAAACTATCAAAGGTTTTTATGAGTAAAAACTGCTTTTCAAACTTGCAAGTTGTATATTTCTCTCCATGTTAATGTGAACTATCAACCCAAAGGCTTTAAATTGAAAACACAAAAGGTGCTCTGCAGCTGCCTGCTCTGCAGCAGCACCTCGCATTGTGCCGGCTGGGTGGGGATGTTTGCAGAGTAAACAGCTGATGTCCAGATGAAGACAGTTTAAGGCCAGATAGTTTAAAAAACACCCATCGAAACCCTAATAAATTATTTCTTCCCTCCTCCACCTCCCCCCCTCCGGATATTGTTTTGAGCCTCTAATGTTGTGTTTGCATATTCATTCACAGCTACTGCCAGCCCACCCTCTCTTCTGTATAGAGACTTCTACCGTGAGAGGCAAATTGGGACTAATTAGACCAAATTGTGTCAGAAACAAAAATAAGGAGATTACAGACTTCTCAATCAGTTTGAATTTCAATACAAACATCTCTGAACACCTGGGCATCGCTTTCTTAAAGCCAACTGTGCTGTCGCGTTCCTTGCTCTCAGTGTGTTTTCAGAGAACCTCTGCCTCTGATTTCTGATCTAAGAGCATTAATGGAGGTTTGTCATTACTGTACTGTTAATCTGGTCCACGTTATTTCTTTACAGAAAAGAAAATCAACTATTTTAAAAAAATTATTATACTCTTATATAAAATATTAATACACTACATATTTTACAGCATGTGACCTTCCTTTTTTTTTTTTTTTTCAGAGATTTAATAATTTTAAAATCATGCTAATATAAATCATGGAGGGATTAATAAAGAATAATCATACCTTCATAGGGTTTCCCAAGAGAACTAGAAATATAATCTGTTCTTCCTCTTTCTCACAGGTTTCCAAAAGCTCTTTTTTTAACCCTTCAGGTTCTGGTATGCTTTTCTTGCCATGTTGTATTTGTGTTACATTACTGGAAAGTCAGATATTGTCAAAGTTACATAAATGCAGGTAGTACAAATTTGGGAACAGCTTTAGTATAATATTGTTAATCAAATGATTCTCATGAAGGGCACTTTAATTCAGTTTGCAATTAGGGCCTTAAATAGTTCTGCATTTTTAAAGTCTACTGTCCTTTCTCTCACTTTAAATCACAAAAGGTTTTGTTCAAAGGTAAATAATGATGTCAGAGTATGATTAAAAAAAAAAAAAATCAGTATAGGTAAGAAGTGTGTGCTTAGTGAAGCCAAGGTGGCTGCTAACATCACACTCCTAGCTTCTACAGTTGTCCATGCATTCCAGAACCATGTAGGCCATTCCTGTGTCTTCTCTTCAGTAGTTATTCAGACCTACTGTACTTAGAGCTGTCAGTCATGCCAGCATATTACAAGTGACAATAATGTAGAGAAAAATGTGCAAAAATATTTTTTTCTCTTACCTCAGAGAAAAATTCAGCTTATCCTTACCTTTTGTCTAAAGCTTTTCACTTTCTCAGATTTCTTTACATGTGACTTGTTAATCCATCAGTCTTGTTTATCCAACCAGGTTTATTAATGACAAATGTTGCTGGCCTTGCTGAGTTATGACTGTAAACTGAAAGAATATGAGGGCCAAGGTGAAAAGGTGATTTCTTTATAACAGCTGTAATTTATCCTGGGCTTTGGCCAGGCCTTTGATTTTGGACTGGCCCTGGATATAGTATTCCTACTGATTGCATTAGAATAGCCCTCAGGGGTCATGCTGAATTCCAGGGCCCTGGAACCAGTTAGAAGAATGGAAGATGACCATATGTGCAGGGTTAGAGAATGATAATAAGGTGCAGCACAATACAAGCCCTGGTGTTGTGGAAATCCTCTGCTATGCCTTGTGCATGCTGTCATTCATACAAGCATTGCATAAGAAATGCATCCCAGCTTGGGCAAGAGGAGGAGAAAAGAAAGCAGGAAAAAAGAAATTAAGTCTCTTAGTTAGTCTGTGGGTTCATTAAATGTCTCCTGTGATGAGAAGTTTTAAGTATCATGTTACTTCTGTTTAGATTTTGAAAGGATGGGAGAGGCCAGTGCCATCTAAAGCAGTTTCAGCAATTGTTGTTTCCAAGTGTTGCTTCTTGTGCAAAAGCCATGAGGTCCTTGTCCTGCAAAGAAGGAAGAAATGGAGAACATAAGGGTCTCTTTTCTGGTTTTCACTTACTTTGGTAGTCCTGAAGTCCATTTGTTATGTCCTGTTTTATTGCCAGCACTTGTTTTAGAGACAGTACCTCAATCTGTCTGGAGGTGATCCTGTCCATCCTATCCAGCTGTGGTTTTTCACCTATTTCATTTCTCATGGAGTAAAAGGAAAAAAAGAGTTGCATGTATTATTGTTCTCCTAGTTTTCCTAACTAGGGGCTAGGGCACTGTCTTACGAGTCTTGTTTCAGCAAATATTTACATATTTTTTATTAAGCAGTCACAGATAAGTTACCACATGACATTTCTTCATCTTTTAATGGTCCATTCTAAGCTATAAAATCATAAGAAACTGCAGGAAACAGAAGGTCTGGGCTCACCTGTCCTGAAGTCAGCTGGATTGCAACTTTGTAGGTGCAAACAGATGATTACACTGCCCTAACAATTGTACAATTCAGTGATACATACTACCATAGACAAGTTTTCACAGGTGCAAGATTGCCTTTGAAGAGAGATCAATCCAACCCCTTAAAGTACAGTTTTATTAACTGTTGACAATTCCCATTATTTTTCAGGCATGGCTGATTACACTGTCACTTTTGGCAAAAGCTAAAATACCTCGTGATCTCTGCAGACTTCAAAGGCTTTGGAGCAGGGCAGTACTGTACCTGCATTCTACAAAATGCACGTGGTGTCTCAATGAGGGCAAAACTGTTAATTGCAGGACTATATGTCTATGTCTCTGGCTACATATAAAACTGTACATGGCTAATCCCTCTACCTGCCAACCTGTCATTAAGTGTCGAAACCATGATCTGCAGCCATCAGACATACTTGCCATGACTCAAATGACCACTTTCATATGAGATCAGTATCACAGACTGTATTAAGACACTTCATTAGCTCATCCTTGTATAGGCTGCCTTTTAGCCTCTGCAAAGTTTTATCACAGTTACCATACGTTAAATTATTAATGGTCCAGACTCTACCTACCGTCAGTGTGAACCTATACTTTTTAAGTTCTCACATAGTTGACCTTGGCAGGAAGCATCTGAACATCTTCCAGCAGTGCAATAGTAAAGTCCCTCATTGTCATTGTGCATTTGTCCTCCTTCCTCCAAGGAAAAACATAGATGATGGAATAGCTTGCTTTCAGGATGGAGAGAGAGGTGGTTTTTTTTTTTGAGAGGTGGGAAGGAGAGGGTAAATATTCATAGTGTACATATTGCATTAATGTACTTTACAACGGCATTCAAGCCTTTGGACAGTTCCTAAAACAATTAAAAAAAAAAAAAAAAAAAAAAAGGCTACTGCCCACATACTTCTTCCCCAAATGCTTTTCTGATCCCATGAGAGGTGTCAGTAAATGACAAGACAGAGATATGAGTGGCAGAGGGAGAGTTGTACTCAAAGAGGCATGTGATTGCACGGGCAATTGCATACTTCATTTGCACAGGATGACTCTTTCAGCTCCTGGCGAAACAATTGCTCTTGCAATGTGCCAGGAGAGCAATAAACAGCTGTGGTCATTGTTTGGGCCAAATGCTAGTGGTTGTGTTCTTCACAACCAATATTTCAGAAAGCAGAGCTTTGAATTCCATGTTCAGAGGGCAAAATTAACAGTAAGACATTAATCTTCATCGGCAGAAGCACTGCAAGTCATTTGAAGTTTTGTTAATAAGTATATTACAGCTGTAGATTTTCATCTCAAAAAACGACCTAAGTCTAATGAAGAGCACTAGAAAGACAATGACCTTTATTATACATTCCCCCTTCTGTCCTCTCCTATCATTATCTGTAGTACCCACAGCCTGAAGGCAAGGCTATATGGAATACCTGAAAATTTGGAGAGTGGGCACAGAATGGTCTTGACTGCTGGAAATGCTAGACAGGAAACAAGTATAACTGATCCAAGTATTAATATCTCCTGTCAGGCATCATTTTAAATCATGAGATTTAAAAAATAAAAATAATAATAAAAAAAACTAATATTTTTTTTACTTTGTTTAATTATTTTTGAGTCCTTAGATGATATATGTTACATTTTCTTTCCATCAGGCATAGATGGAAAGATAAACTTTATTTTTCTTAACAAAAACTACAATTTTTAATTCACTTTTGCACCAATACCTCTTAAAATGAGGAGAGTTAACAGTGCTTCGTTACAATACAGCTATATTTCCAAACCATTGTACAATTAAGGTGTAAACAAAAAGTACCTGAACAAGAGCAGGCCACAGCTGGGATGCCAGAGCTGCAGTAGTCAGGACAAAGAGCGCTGACTGACAGGCTCTTGCAGCCCAAGCCATTCCTGCGGGCTGCTCTCGGTTGGTGATAACTAGTTGAGAGTGGGGAGCAAACAAACCAGGGTGGTAACTTCTCCAATTATTTCAGATAGATCCATTCAAAAAATGCTAGCCTGCATCCTGATGTGGGCCCAGTCTATTAAGACTTTTTTTTCCCTTCTCTGAATTTTGTAGCAAGTATTTTAAACACCCCTTAAAAAAACAGCAGTAACAGAACTCCATTTCTCAATTCAGTTCCTAGGAGGGTTGGGCAGAATACTGAAAAGAATGAAATGAAATCCCTCCACAGGTAACTGCACCTTGGGCTCACATAATGTGAAGCTGTTGTTTTATCTTCTCATCTGACATACCACTAGCCTTATTTTCAGAAAGCTGACCTTGTGTCAAACAAGATGATCTGACTGACATTTTCTATTTCTGGAAATGATTAATCTGTTTATAAAAAGTTCAGCTAAGAAAACCCTTGATGTTTCCTTCTACATTTTCATTGATTTCTTAAAGCTTGAGTTACGTTTTCCATTTGTTAGAAGATGTAGAATTCACTATTCAAAGAAATGCTGATCCCAGTGCTCAGCACATACGATGACTGGACTGCTGCTCTCTTACGCTAGGGTATGAGTTACTTATCCTGAGCAGCCAGTTTGTGCCAGCACTATGACACACTTCTCCATAACCAGCAGAGGCTTTTGGGTTCCAAGTATGGTTGAAAATTTCACAGTGAACCGCTAACAAAAAACATTCTCTCCCCTCATACTTGTAAAAATCCTACTTGGACATTAATTTGTGTAAGCCTGTTGACTACGTTCAAATGTTCACAGGCACAGCTGGATCTCCTGGACCACATCCTCTACAGAGAAACCCATCTCTTGTCTGAGTTTTGTAGTCATGTATAAGGAATGGAGCTCCTTCAGTATTTGTGAGCAACTGTAGCTTTATTTTTATCTTCATATATAGTCTGGATAACAATCATATCTACTCAGAAGCCATGTGATGCCTCCTTCACCCCACAGAATGGCAGTATGTGTTCTCTTCAAATTTGTTCATATTTTATTTTTTAGTCTCTTCTGAGCTATAAATACTCTCTGGATCCATTAGGCTCATTTTGTACTTATTCATATTTCCTCTTCTTGTGGCAGTCCAGTTCCCAGCTGAATCTGATAAGCACATTAGTCACTGCTATGTCAGCAAGGAAGAGCAATGTTGTACCTTAATATTTGTCATCGTTACCCAACACACTCATGCAAAGCAAGCTGTGAGGAATGCAGGTTTTCATGCTTTATCAGCTCTAACTAAACATCTGGTTACTAAAAAAAAAAAAAAGAATCAGTCAAAGTTAATGAAGGTTATGATTTCATATAATCCCTTTCAAGCAAAACAAATTCCATTGGAAGAATATAATAGATTAACTGTGGAACTGAATCAATTGAGGTTTTAACATCAGTGTTATTTACAACCCATCCATTTTCCATTCTAAGCTCAAACTTTGTTTTGTCATTGCCAGCAGGGCTTTTACATTTCTCTTTAAAAGCCTTCTAAAATGCCTTCATTTTGTAGTTTCTTAGAAATATAACCACTATTCTAGCCGTGAGTTCAAACAAATTAATTCACTTTGCATTACTGAAATGCTGACTTAACAAAGCAAAAGAAAACACCTACATTGTTTAAATTCATGTCTCGTGCATTCATGGTATAGGGTCCAGCTGCAGAGGAGGAGTAATATGGCCTTGTAGAGCATCGCTAATCAGTTTGAAGATCTTAGCGATGTCCTGCCCACGTGAGAAAGGAAAATTTAACTTCCCTTTTGTAGGTGGGAGGAACTGGGGCATGTGCTGCAAGAGGTGGGAATAGCTTAAGCTGGCAGGAAGGAAGGAGGCTGCCATTCCCTGGGGATTGTACTCCTCATGTGTATGTTTGTGTGCCCATCTCCCTTATCCTCCTCTGCACTGCAAGACTTTGACCAATTTCAAGCAAGTTTGAGAGACAAATAGAAGTCCCAAAGGAAGATGAGTTTCCTAAGGTTTCTATGAGTGGAGTGGAGGGAAGGAGATGACCTGTTAGGGCAGTGTGCTGATGGAGGCAATGTCATCTGTCTGGGTTTTCCTAGATAGAAACAGAAAAAAACACATTGGAAAAAAAATGGAAAAGCAGTTGTGTTCCCTGTGCATTTGTGTTGTTTTTAGTTTGTGGCATGATAGCATTGTAGGTGCTTGAGGTAGGAATCAAAGGCAAAAGCCCAAGTGACTATTGACCAAACCCATCCCTCAGCTGAACCCTGTTATTCCATTCCCAGCCATTGCTTCCTGGTCCAGGAGAAGCTGGGAAAAAGCACATTTATCCAGACATCTATCCTTGCTTATAGTGAGTACAAGGGGATTGTTATGACATGGAAGGAGGTGATGGCAGAGAAGCGTGGTAGAGCATCAAGGAAAAAGCTGCTGTGAATGTGTATGTGCTGCTGGGAAGTCAAGGGCACCGCAGCATTACATGTTCTTCCAGCTGTCAACAGAAATGATGGTGTATGGACTGGTAAGTGATGGAGCTTCGCTTTGCTACCCATCATTAAAAATGGGGAAAGCAGGGAGATATTTCATGCTGCTGCTGTGTAGGAGGTGGCTGGAAGTGTTAAAAGAGCAGAAGAAAGGACAGGCAGTCTGATGGCATGGCCTTCAGCTGGGCAGGAACAACAAATGGCAGTGTCATGGTTTCTTTTGTGACAGGGAACAAAATAACAGAAGAGTAGCCTTTTAAATTAAAAAGGGATGTGAAGTACTTTAAAGTTATAAAACAAATATTTTTTTTTCCTGGAAAATTGGTAAGAAACAATTCTGGAAGATATGTCAGGGAGGAAATCTACTTCAGCAAAACCCTTGACTTTCACTCATTATCAAATTATTTGCCTAAACATACCTTAGACTATTAATTTCATTTATTTTTAAAGCAAAGCTGAATGAAATTGCCAGTTTCTTAAGAATGCTGCTCTCTACACCCCTGAGTCTGGGATTTAGCAGACTAATGGGATCAGTCATCTCCTACTTAAATACATCCTGGGCAGCATTCACAGGAATGTCCTTGTTTGTGTCCAAAATGCACTGATGTCCTCTTTTCAGCATCTCTGAAAAAAAGTGAAAATCATAGCATCCGTAGACCACACCAGGTTTTAGCAGGCAGTGCCATCCCGGTACTCCTGCAGGAACACCTCTCCTACCATACTGGCCTCTGTTGTCAGGAGGCTCTGCTGTCCTTGGCTTATCCTTGTAGCTCCTTGGGGTTCATAACCTGAGTTCAGCAGGCCCAAACTCTTCCCTGTAGGCCCAAATTCTTCCCACATTGCTAGTGTCAGAGTTTCAGACATTGCCCCCACTCTGCACTGGTCCCAATGTACTTGTCACAAGTGGGGCCATGCTAGCTGCCTCGCTGGGGTGACAGACATAAGTACCTGGATTAGGAGATAGGCAACAGGTAAAGCCTCCCTGCACAATGGTAGGAAAAATGCATTGGCATCCACTCTGAAAGAGAAAACACTTCCTGAGTCCTGATAAACTTGGCTTGGCTGAAAAACTGGGTAATTTATGTTTAAATAAATAAATAAATAAAAATAATTTTAAAAAGTTTTAAATGCACAGCAATTCAGCTTCTCACCCCTAATAGTAAACTAGAAGTTCTAAGCGGAGATATCCCACTGGGCTCAGCTCTGCCTTGTCGTGCTGTGATACAAATTCAGAATGGTTTGTTTTAATGAATCTGAGGACAGAAAAATGTCATTCAACATCCTGTTAGCAGCATCAGTGTATATTTACTCCGGAGTTCTCATTAAAATATGCTAAGTGGATCCAAGTTTGTCTTGATCTATGTTCAGTGATTTCTGTGGAGCTTAACTGTACCTTGGTTTGAAACAGATGAAACATTCTGTGATTAACTAAAATTAATTGTTTAGTGGGGAAGCACAAAAACCAATAGACTCAGGAGGACCCTTCTGGAAGTAGAATATGAGCCACAAAGTAGAATATGAGCCACAAACATAGACATGCTTTAACAGCCACCTTTTGCTGGATAAAGTTTCACATCCTCCCAAATGACACCCAGTTGTCTTCACAGCGTAGCAAAGATCTCCGACTTCTTTCACAAAGCTTCCATGACTTATCTATTTTTGTTTTTTCCCAGCTGTTGTTGTAAAATCTGTTATCTTTAATGTATTACCCTGAAAAACAACACACCTTTGAGAAGGCCAGTGGACTGTGACATAATTAGATGCAAAATGCACATCTAAAAGCTGTTTACTTCCTGTAACACTAGGATAACTACTAATGAATCACCGACTCTGGGGATTCTCAGTTTGTAACTGGATACTCCACAAACTTCTTATCAGATCAACAATGATTTCTGTCAAAAAAAAAAAAAAAAAAAAAAAGAAGAAAAAGTGGGGGTGGGAGGTTTTTTCTTCCTCAAACCAGAGTTTAGCCTATATGCACCAATTCTAAAGCATTTTTAGCATGTCAGGCAGAGTAGTCATGGTGAGTTTGAAGGGATAAGGGAAGATAAAGTGTATCAAAGCAGGATCTGACATTCGTGATGCTATGCAGACCTTTCTTTCTGAGAGCATCTTGCAGGCCGGACTGACAGCAGGGATTAATCCATGCAATGGCAATAAACAATAGTTGAAGTGGGGTTGAGGCCTAACACCTGGATGTTATGTTGCCATCAGTAAAGAAGCCTGTTTCATGCTGTGGATGAATATATATGATCCTGGCACTGTTGCTTTCTCAGCGACAGGTAAGGCTTCTCAGACCTCTTTTGTGAACTGATATTTTTTTCTTTTTTGTATGCGAGAAAGCCACAAGCTGTCCAGTTCAAATTAAATGCTTCAGGATGCTTTGTATATGACCCTTGTTGCCAGGTATGAGCAGCTTAAATGCACAGGCCAACGTTTTATGCTTATCTATATGTGTGTATTTATTTTTTTAAACCACGTCTCGCCAAACGAGAAGGAGTGAGCATTCCCTTGCTGGATGTTCACACCTCCAGGTTGTTCAGGTGGCTCTGAAGGGAACATTTGGGTGTTTTGTGCAGGACAGTGGGAATGTCCTCCTGGCAGAGCAGGCAAGGCATGCCAGAGCCACTAGGGCCACAGCGTCGCGTTGTCCTCAGCACAAGCGAGTTTGGCACATCCGCTCAAGCGTGCCGGCATTGCAGAGGGATGAACTAACGACAGTATGAGGAAATCTTCCCTTGTTGCCCTCTCGCTCGAGTTACTCTTTTTGGCAATAAAACATGCCAAAAATTTATGTAAAGAATCTGAGAGGCCTTTAAAAGGACACAGAGAGGTTGAAACTTATCCACGAGCCAAGCAGCTCTCAGGAAGTCGTGGCCTAGCGAAACCTTGCCAGGACGTTAGCCGCATGGGGGCCTTTTTCACTATTTTTGACCTCATTTATTCTGGTGTATTATCTCTGAGTTCTCAGGGTCAGCCTATGTAGGTCAGGGATTCATTGAC
This sequence comes from Netta rufina, assembly GCF_964035555.1. Lineage (NCBI taxonomy): Eukaryota > Metazoa > Chordata > Aves > Anseriformes > Anatidae > Netta > Netta rufina. The sequence continues at coordinate 9,095,613 of NC_140140.1, read as the reverse complement.
ATAGATGTTCATCTCTCTTTTTTACAAGAAAAGAAAAAAAAAAAGGCAGGGGGGAAAAAAGAGAAAGTGGGTTGGACAGACTGACAGAAGGCCCCAACAACCATGTCCAGAAACCAGGCCTGCAAGAGGCCATAAGTGCAGGCATGATGGGGGGGGAGGGAGGCCATGAAGGAAAGGAAAACATGCTTCAAGGGGCCCTTTGAGCCAAGCAGTGGAGAAAAATAAATAAATAAATAAATAAATAAATAAATAAATGCACGTGGGAGCTGATTGGGAAGTACTTCACCTGAGCCATCCCCACACAGACCTGAGCCAACTAGCCTGGCAGCACAGAACTGGAGACATGGCAGGCAAAGAGGGCCAGCTCACTCCTCTTCTTACTATGTCAGACTCTCATTTGCTTTATGAGAAAAACTTATCAGCCAGAAAACTTCCAGGCAGAAGGTTGTGGAGAAGCAGAAATGTCACTGAAGGTTACTCAGTGAAACACTGCCTCCTCTTGGAGCCAGTTCTGTGTGTTCAAATGGGAAAAATGAGAGTGGTCCTACTTTGAGTTTTGAATTTTCAGGTGAAGAGACATGTATCTGATGGTGCTATAGGGTTTCAAATCTCAAAAGCAGACACAAAAATGGCATTAAAAGGATTTGCTATTTTACAGTTTTCCAGGAAGCAGAAATAAAGCTCATCTCGTACAACATGTTTTATGAGCTTACTAAAATGAGGGACACTGGTCCAAATCCAGACTGCACCAAATTCCCAAATGTAATTTCTCATGTAGTTCATTTTGCAATCTCTTGGCAATGAGCTGCCACTAGTCTCAGCCATGGAGGTGGCAGTCGCTGCCTGACTGGCCAAGCAGACCTGGGGCTGTGTTGCTCTTCCAGCTAGCTGGCTTCAATAAAGTTACACAGAGGATTTAATTATCCTAGCCATGTACTAGGTTATCCCCTGTGAAAATAAGGGGAAATGCAATGGATTTGTCAATTTTGTGCTTTGATGCAAACATGTTTTGCATTCAACATGCCTAGACTATATTTATCAAAGGTCCAATTTTGAAGTTGCTTGGCCAAGATCAAGGAAGATTTTGCTTAGAAAAGTGGGGAATTAAAACCTGATTTCCCAAAGCCATGCACTGACTCCACCCTCGCCAGTCAGGACTCATCCACACTAAATATAAATCAACATTTAACAAGGAACAAGATAGCTTTCAGCCATAGTTGTCATCAAGAGGTACAAATGGCTCTTCCACTTTCACCTACCTCATCTAGCTCTCTATAACTAGAAAGTCTTCATCAAAAATACCACTGGAAAATATTAAATGTGACTTTGTGAACTGTTCCATTTGTGCCAGCTCCTGCAGAGTCATTCATTTAAATAAGTATCTATGATGTTTTCTTCCATCCCTTTCTCTGCCTAGACAGATACTTAGCACAGTTTTGCCTCCTTCCTCTGCTAGTTGGCTGGTGTATTTAGATGTTACAGAAGAGATTTTAAACATTTTGAATGCTTTCAAGGGCCAAGATCCCAGGCTTGTAATCACTGGGGTATCTGGAATATAGAAGTCAGTCTGACTAATTCAGTCCTGCTCATCTGTTACTGGAAGCCTTTCTGCTAAATTCAGGCTTACGATCAGCCTGTTAATGTTTACAATGTGGCTCTTTTGGAATAGATGGGAAGGATTTGCAAAGTGAATGTGCCTATAAAATCTCGTATTTACATGCATCATTTGAGTGATTGTGTGTGCAGAAGGACAATGACGTGAGTTGTTTCCTATGCAGTGTATTCAGCAGTCTTTTTCATGCAGCAGCGTGGGCACAATGGGTTTTTCGGGGCATTCATTGTGCCCTCCTCTGTAACCTGCCTCACACAGCTTACAGCAACTTGATGTCAGTGTGTTAGATTTCCCGAGGAAAAAAATGCACCAAGCAAGGCTTGGAAATCTGGCCAGGTAGGGCACCACTGTAGCACCTGGGCAGGAGTCCCATCGATTTCTGACAAGGCTGTCTGCAGTGGATGGTGCTCCAGCCCTCCACATCCAGAGACAGAGCTGTGTGGCTACTGTCTGCACCTCTTCTGGGTCTTGGGGTTTATTTTCCCCAGGTCCTTCAGTTGTTTAAAAGGTTGTTTTTAGAAAGAGTCTGTGCTTGGGAAGGGCACATCCTTGTTGTGGTTATGAACAGGGAGATCACTGCTGGATGAGAGCCAGATTCAGCTGTGATTAAGTAATAACGACGCTGTGAAAAATCCAGTGGTGAAGCAGAATGAGGACCCTGGTGATGTGGGTTTTATCCTTGGCTGTCTTCCAAAACACTTTGTAGCTGAGGTACCTACTCATGCCCTCCTCCTCTCCTAGCCTTTGCCTCACTGGTCCATCTGTGAGGACACAAGATGGGTGGCTCGTGCTCATTCACATGGGCTGAATAGCACACAAAAGCTGATCTGAAAACTCTGGAAGCTGTTGTCATGCAGGTAATATATTTGTAGTATTGGCCGAGCACATATATCTAATGAAACCTTTAGGCTAAAGAAGCTCTAGCATCAGATAGATGCAAATCTCACTCCCAAAATTTTATATAGGATTTATTTCTTGATCTAATAATAATACGGTTTCACAAATCTATAATTATTTTTCTATTCTGTTCCAAAATACTTTCAAAACATTTATTGCTAAGGTCTTGAACCAGCCTTGAATGGTAGATAACCATCTCATTCACTTACATTAATTGACCTACTGTATTAAAAATAAATAAATAAATAATCTGCATTCAGTTCTACTCAGTGATGAAACCCTCTTGTCACTGCAACGGAAATTAACCTTTTGTCAACAACTGTTAACAGGACGTTTGCAAAGACCCTGGCTTTCCAAACTGCGGAAATAGCTGAGAAGCAGCAGTACTCTGACATCTGAATTTTAATACGCCAACTCCTTAGGAAGCTTATCAGAAGGGTAGGGGGAAGTATTTGTGCAAAATGCTTTTATTTGACTGTTTTCTCTCCATTCAAGGAGAGTAGTTGCTCTAACAATGGCATGAATCCAGTGTATCGGTGAGTTGTATCCCTTGAACTCCAACTTACAGAACAAAAGACTTCTAAGAAGCATCCATGCAGCAGATGTTTAGTTATCTGAAGTGTCAGAATGCCAATTAGATATTGAACATGGCAGGAGGAGGGTGGAGTTTCCAAAACAAATGAATGATGAATAGGAACAGTTCCCGAGTTTGGTCTAAAGTCCTGCTGTTCTTTTGTAAAATGATTTGTGGCAAATTTGTTTTGTCACTGAGGCATAGTTCCCCTTCAGGATTTAAGTGATTTTTATAATCACTCCAAGGAAACTTAAAAAAAAAAATAATAATAATAAAAGAAAGAATATGAGGATAAAATACCCTATTTGTTCTGAAGAACAGTCTCTAAAAGTGAACGTGATTTAAAGTGTAACCAAATAATCCTGTCTTCCATGTGGTTCATACATAGGGGTTACTCCCCCACAGTGAAATCCTAGCCTTGTATTGAAATGGAGGATTCTTTTTGGGGGGTCAAACATGAATGGATTTAGTGAAAATTCTTTGTTTCAAAGATTACATTTAAAATTTATTTTTAATTTGGTTGCTCCTCAGTGCCAGGGTAATCTTGTACAGCGTAAAGGGGGTTAAAAAAAATCAACTGGGTTACAAAATGCCTCTATAGCTGACTTGCATTTTTATTGTCATTGACCTCAGTAAATCATTGTTAGAAATTAATATAACGTGGACATTTCTAGTTCAGCATTTTACGTGGCATTGGGTTTAAAATAGTCTTCTCTGACTTGCAAAATGCTCTGGATTATTCTTGCTTTATAATCACAAACAACTTGTAAATGTACTTAGGACAACTAGTTCTGTGTGTGTCTCTGTCAAATAAGAATAATACTGGACAGTATAAAATACCAGGCAAAGGAGCAGAGAGGAAATTGGACTTGCATTGACTTAAATAAGCAAGTGCTGTGACAAAATTGTTTAGTTCTCTTTTGACCTTTTGAGGTCACGTTTGACTATTTATGCTATCTCCTAATGCTCTACTTCTCCCTGCCTGGTAACAATTATGTGTTTACGCTGTTCTTTGCCTTCCCAGTTGGTATATTAAACAATTGCTAATTACTGCATAAAAATATACATTACTATTTTGGAGCTTCCTGTAAACAGCAAGCTACTTCCAAATACCCTATTTAAACAGCTGGATGAAAACCTCCATGTTTTATCTATTTTGTTTTATTTTTGTTTTATTTGTTTAAAATTACATATAAGCCAAAATATTAAAAATTGTCATAAATTGATTTTCCATCCAGATATTGACTATATATAATTGATAGCAAAAACTATTTTGGGGAGGGTGGAGACAAAGCTGAATGATTTAGGCAGATCGAGATTTTCTTCATGGTAGTGTTAACAGAGGAAAAACTCAGCTGAACACAAGATTAGCATATGTTTTGTAATCATCTAGGGAGGTATTTGCCACTTTTTCCTAAGGTGAAGCATTGCTAAGAAGTCTGAGTGTAAAACCTCTTACAGTCCTACATATGGCCATTCCTGTCAACCTCAATGGAAAAGGCAATAAGAATTAAAGGTTTCAGGACTGTCTTTAAGAACTTGATCTTATAGTGTTGAGTGAGTTCTGCTGTTTCAGTGTTTTCCATTCCCATTGATTTCTACAGATGTCACTTAATTCAAAAGGCCACCAAGCCAAAGCTTTAAAGTACAGCTAATTTGAAGTTGGATCTTGACACTCATATTTAAGTACTCCAGTGAAAGGGATTTGATATTTAAGATATTTGGAGATCTCATCTTCTACTAACTCCATAAAAGCAGTTACCGAATACATACTGGTTTTACTTTTTACATAAGTTTTATGTAAGGTATCGGGAAAACTTGATTGATTTTTTTTTTAATTATTTTATTGTATGTCGTGTAGTTCAATGCTGCAATTTTAAAATTGTTCAGGCAACTTACAGTTGCTCCCGTCCGGAGCCAGAGCCAGCAATTCCACCAATCTCAGTATCTCAATGCATTTCAATAAGATTGTTAAGCACCAAATGGGTCATGCACTTTGCCCACCTGGTTCTTTGTGCTAGTGCTTAAAAGCATTGAAGTCTCATGGAAAATTGTTTACAAAATACAAATTCTTTTCTTGCACTCTCAGTTTATGAACTCTACTTCCAAATTGAATGTTCCTTTAGAAAAATTAATTTGTGAAATGAAAATGCCAGGTGAATCATCTGCTTCCTGGCTAGACTAAATCTTTCTGCTTTTACTTCTAAAAATGTATGCAAGGGTAAATTGTTCAAAGTGAGCATTAATTGTGTCTAACTAGCTCAAACATGTCTAGTTTTTCAGTTAACCACATAAACGAATCACTGTTGAAAACTGGATATGTCTCTTGCTGTCTTGTACTGAAATTAAATCAACACTGTGTCTTTTAATAGATCATCTTGTTAATACGGCAGCGGAGAACAAAGAGATATGACATGCACACCCCAAATCAAGTATGCCAACATAAACTGACAGAATCTCTGCACTCGATGACGTTACAGTACGTAAAGCAGCGAAATGGGACAGGAAAGCCATTTCCCATGCTATTTCCTGATTTCCTGCTCTCTGCATTCCTGCACATAAACCTTTAATTCATTTCAGAATGCAAAGGTCATGACAAAAAGTCAGAGGATAAATATACCCTTTTGACAAACAGAAGGTTGACAGCAATTTTTACCCAAATGTTTCTGAGGCCAGGTGTTTCCCATATACTGTATTGAAATGTGTACCTCTAAATGTTTTGTTAGTATTTTAACTGTAAACACTCTTAAGCATTATGCTCAAAAATAATTTCTCTGTGGAAAGCAGTAACATTCACATCTGTATTTGTGCAAGACCAGTGGTCTGTAATACCAAAGAGATCTGGTGCTCCAGTGACCTAGGGATTGCACGGTGTAAAACAAATGTCCCATTTGAACACTGTGAATGGCAATTAATTACACACGTAATGTTCTCTTATGATTAATCAAAGCAAATATGTGAATATTTTTTGAGTAGAACAGCTGCTACCATGACGGAGATACCATTTGTTGAAAAAGAAGCACCCTGCATTCACCAGTATCCTGCCACTCCTGGGGTCCACAGGAGACAAATGCGGACTCTAGGGCTGAGTCCCACAGCAGTGGGCTCTATGTATCCTTTGCAGCCTGTCAAGCCTTTTATAAATGCACAGAAAATAAACTTTTAATTGTGGAGTATGTGGCAGCTACAAGGATTCCCTGGATGTGTTTGGGAGGCCGAGGCTGAGAACCATCCAGAGAGCACACCAGAGCCTGGGGTGTCCTCCCCCTGTGGTCAGGCTGTTCACCCATTAAATCTTCCTTCTGTGTACAATATTTTGGAAACTTTTATTGGTCTTTGTGTCCTGCACAGCTTAATATCTCAGCAGTACTGCACATTGCAAAACTGCATTTGCCTCTGTGAAAATACGTCAGGGTGCGAAAACATTCATTTTGTCAAGATCGGAGGTGTGTGCAAGATGCATTTATTGGCAGGTGTCAGGAAGGACTTGCTGAAAATGTTTTCTCTGTCCTTTGCTAGCAGCTAACCAAACCCTGCCCATTCTTCAGCTGAAGAGGAGTTATATACCTGATGAATTTCCATGTGTGTATTCATTTCATTCACAATGAAATCTTCAAAATATAAGAATTATCAACCTATGTGTTTGTGAGTGACCAAAATGCAGGTGTGATTTGCTTTGTATATGCAACAAAGAAAAGGTAACTTTTCTGTGGAAAAACTCTCAGCTTTTTAACCTTTCTTTGCCTTGCAGAATGCCCATGGATTTAATTATAGTTTCTTAAATTCTTTGTAGCCAGTTCCTAGAAACTGAGCAAATGAATTTACTGCAAATATTCAATTTTCATAATATCTATATTTAATTCTACTAATACCAACTGCAAGACATGCCCTCCTCAGTCTTTATTTTTCTCAGGAGTGCATATTTGTAAAGCCATCCCCATACTGAGGATTTACAGCCATACACGGGACACAACTCAGATTCACACATCTCAGCGTGTGGCAGTGAGGAGCTGTTATTGCTCAGATCATTGTCTCCTGCAATCAAAACCCCTGAACTTTTCTTGAAATGAATTGATAGCAACTGTCTGGAAGTCAATGGCTCCCTGGCATTAGCCCTCCTAGCATCTTCCAGAGTGACTTTTCCCCTTGAAAATTAAAGACTATTATCCTACTTAGTTTCATACATTAGGTCTCCCAAGGAACATCTGAACATTGCTGGGCCTTAATTTGGCAAGGGTGTTTGTAATGGCTGACCTACTCAAACACCCTCTGCAAAAGGTAAATCCTATGTATAGCTCCAACCTGTTTCAAAACTTGTTTGATGAAGCCTGGAAAATACGAAGGAAATAATAAAACGATACTCTTTGCACATTATTATTATTTGCTTTAGAAGTCAACTTAGTTTCATTAGATACCAAAGTTTGAAAGCAGCCTTCAAAGACAGCCCTCCTTGCCCCCATTCCCAAATAAAATGTGAAGGAGATAAATAGATTAGGGTCCTGTTTGCATATTGATAAGAAAAAGTACATTTACATCAATGTAACCACATATCTTATCACAGCCATTACAGACTTCAAGGTCTCTATTAATATGAAGGGAGGGAAAATCTTCAGTGGTAAAATCAGTGAATTCAACAGGGTGATTTTGGTCCTCTTTAGTTTTTATGATGTGATGTGAATTACTCTGTCATGGGTTAAATGAATTTGTGGTATCCTCTCAGATTATTCTGCTGACCTAAGGCTCCTTAAATTCCTCATGTGCTTTACAGTGACTCATGTACAGAAATGTTTCTCCTGATTTTTGCAGCAGGGCTACTCTGGTTTCTATAAGACTGGACCTGGTGTTTTGTCTGTGCTGTAAGGAAGACCTTACAGCCTCTTCCCACAATGGTGGGCTTTGTTTTTTAAAAGATTTTCAGCTAGTAGGTGACAAGAAATATACAAAGGAAACATGTACGATAAACTCCACAAGATAATCAGGAACCATATGAAATTCTTGCGTGTTTCTGGCAATTTTTAATGGACTCTAATGGCTGTAAAGCAGAATATGAAGTGTTATATTGGGTTGATTTCTCTTAATTTCTTATTATTTAAATTCAGAACCTTGTTGTGTCAAATTTTGTGAAACTAGAAAACGTAGAGAGGGAGAAGACCTACTAGATTAAGAATTTTCTTTTCCTTTCAATACCATCTCCAGTGGTCTGGCTAAAGAGGTGCGAGGGGATAAGAAGAAGAGGTGTCCTCAGGGGGTACACTGCAGCCTCCTTGGTGACAGGGTTAGGCTGAGGCTAGAAAATATTTTGGTTTCTTTAAGACATCTTCTGACATCTTTCTGAGAAAAGCCACCTTCCTCTAGGGACCAGGTGCCTTTCTGAGCACCGTTTCTGTCTTGTCAAATGAAGAAATCACTATAATCAAAACAAGACATTCATAGAGGAATAACTCTAGATGGGAACTTGCTGACATTATTAGGTCTCTTCTTCGAATTTGCTCTGGACACACAGCAATCCCTGAAAGCCATTCTCATTTTCTTACTATTTAATGGTCTACTCTAAGACAATGGTAGTCTCACACTAACTGCTGTGTAACATTTTTATTGTTGCTGTTATTGACAATTTTATTAGGGAGTTTATGGAGTTTTAAACAGCTTTCTTCTCAGTGAGGTGAGGACCTCTCTGGGACAGGACAGGTCAGACTGACCTGAGAGGCTGTTGTTGTTTTTAGATACATAATGCATGTTCCATCTTTAAACTGCCAGTTTAGTATCTTCCGTCACCATCAGTTTCTGGCCATTTTTTTTTCCCAAATGTCTGCAGTCCATGATGTGGTTATTATCTGACCCCAACCTCTTCTGGAGTAATATGTAATTAACAGATGAGTTACAGGCTTTGAAACAGGTCTGCTGATGCACACTGGATAATAACTTACACTGGGAAAGCAAGTCTGAAATGTTTTAGGTGCTACCTGTAGACCTGGCGTGACAAGGAGGTGCTTTTCATGACAGACTCTGATGGCTTAAATATACCAGCACAATGATACTGTCATGAAAACTGTGCCCAGGGCCCGCTTAACTGCCTTGCATCTCTTCAGCTCACAAACTGGCTATAACTACAAACAAACCCCCATGTTTGCCCCTGGCGAACAGCAGTTTATGACATTGACATAAACCATCAAGCCTTACCTGCTACAGAGAAAGGACAAATAGATTTTATTCTCTGCTCCTGTGCACCAAATTTGAGGTTCTGCTTTATTCTCCATCTAACCTTCAAAACAGAGAGGTGGCCCAGTTGCCTGTAACTTCACAAACAATTTTGTAGATGAGAAAAGCTGTCCTGCATATATCCTGCAAGGCTAAAAGGAGCAAAACTGCTCCTTAGACACTGGAGTAATCAGGTAGGACTTAAAATATGTTCCAAAAGATGGATTCTGTCCCAAATCACTATTTGGCAGGAATAATTGCACTGCAATTCATGGAAACCTACTGAAATGAGAATAAAGCTTTTAAGGTCTGAACTGGGTGCAGGAACCAGAACTTCATGGCACAAAAAAGCTTCTTTGTGTGGCTGCTTCTCAGAGTACAAGCTCTGTAAAGCAAGTTATTCTGTTAATTTTTGTAATGCTGTAAGGTAATGTCAGTACTCGATAAGTTCCCAATACAGTAATTTAATTTTGAAACACACTTAGTTTATTTCTCTGTAAGAAAATTATCAGCAGCACACAGCTCTGTTCCCAGTCTCACAAAGGCTAGATGTCACAAATTATCTTCAGAAGGAATAGAGTTAGTTTTTCTGCACATATTAGTGTATTTCAGAAGATTAGCACGTCATTGAAAACACACAAGTTCTATTGCTTCTGTTGGCTCCAAGAAATCATTGGGGTACCTTCACTAACTCTTTAAAGGAAATATTGTGTAATTCAAAAACAAAAATGCATGGGAACTAGTGGTATATGAGTCTTCACAAGCTGAGGGCTTGTATCCACTGTAGATAAGTGTGTTTTTCCCAAATCTCTCAACCTCCTGAGTCTGCAGAATTGGGCCAGAAAATCTCATTTGAAAACAAATGGTTGTTTTGTTGTTTTATTTAAGTTTAATAGCACATTTTAGATCCAGACCAAGTAGCGTTCTCTCATCAAGTTTCAGAGCGCGTGTAAATATGAAAGTGGTTTACACCTGGGCTTAACCAGAGCTCACTGAAATTATGAAAGCATGACAGCAAAGACAGATCATCTTCAAAGGGCTTTGGGACAGCTCTCTGAGTTTTCAGACCTCCAGGGCAGGCTGGCAGTTTCACTCCCAAATTGCACAGACATTTCCCAGACCAGTAAATGAGGATGGAGAAGGGCAGTTGCAAGATGTTGCTTTAATTCAAACTACAGAAAACCATAAGGGGGATAGGAGAGAGAAATTTCCACTTCATTTCTATTTCCCTTTCTCTGCTGAGGTCCGTATTATTTTTGGATGACCACTCTGTGAGTCTTGGCATTGAATGTCTGTAGTTGTACAGGCCAGCTGTACTGGGACCAGGGCAACTGGGACTCCTGGTTCCTCTCCACCCAGCTGGGAGCCAGGATGAAGGTCTCCAGCTCAGAGCAGATCTCTCTAAATCTCTTTCCCCCTTCCTAGAAAACAGGAGAGTTGTTTCTGCTGGGAGGGTAGCCAGCAGAGCAGCATCTCTTTCATTCAGTGACTTCTTAAGCCTAAGGCAGCCTAGATATGTATTCAGGATTTCTTATTTTGGAGGCTGAAGAGAATTTAATGTCTTTGGGAGAGGAATTTCTAAATCCCGGATGTCAGTGTTGCAAGAAGGAAGTTGTGGGCTTTGTTCAGCTCTTCGTCTGACTTGGTTTTCCTGTCCAGCCACCTCTACAGCTTCTGGTTTTATTCTTTTCTCTGGACAGTAAGAGATTTGGTGTCCTTTCTGTGCATTATCTTTTTTAGCTCCAGTGGTACAAACTGAGTGCAACGTCTCTATGCAGATACTGTTTTTAATGTCAGTGATGATTTCTTTTAGTGTTGTTTGTTTTCTGCCTGAAACAACCACCAGGGTCTAAACAATAACAGTTCGTGGTTTTGATATTTTTGTTGTTGATGTTTTGTGTGTGCGGTGTGATATTTAACATTCAGCGCAAGAACTGTAAAGAAATTACTATCTAGGAAATGGTCAGACATGAAAACAAGTTTTGTGACCTTCCTTCTTCCTCTCTCCTTCACAAATTGGGTAACACAAAGAAATTCAGCTTAGGGCTTGCACTTTAAACATCTGTGACAGTTTTCAATTTCCAAATTTCCCCTAAAAAATAATGAAGTGGCTGTAGGAGTGTTATAGGATCTGACACAAAGAAAACCTGCAAGACTGCTCTCAGAAAAATGATAGAAAAACAGGTAAAAACAAAATTTGTCTATATTTAACAAATATCTAGCTGGAACTTTAGAGAACTAAAAACCAAACCCCATCTATCAACAGGGGTTGATGTGTCAGCCTGTCCTTTCCAAACCAGATCTAAGTAAGGAGCTGTCCTGGGGAACAGCAAAGCAATGTTTTCAAAGTTTCTTTTTTCCTTCCTGCCTCAGAAAATCCGGGACTCCAACCTGAACGATTGTTTCATGCTAAATAATATTAGCATTTAAATGGCCCAGCACTGTAGTTAACAACAGGGTGAGAGTAATAGGAGGATGGCAGCGCTGGGTTCACACCTCTGTCCCTGGCCCTTGGTCTGGAGACCACTGCCTCCTCCTACCCTCGACCATGTACACAGGAGGCAGCACGTCTGTCCCTTTGTTTGAGATTTTTGCCGGGATGGTGAAGATCCCTCTGCAGCTCTAAAAAGCCAAAATCCTAGCCTTGTGTTTAGGTTTTGCCTACAACCATGTACAAGCTCATGTCTTCTGCTTGAGACATTGCTCTGATCAAGTAGCTCACAACAAACTGCTTGAAAGATGTTTCAAAATTATTTTTTTGCTTCATTTTATAAGCTTGACTTGCTTTTGCCTATAAAACTACACAGACTACATGTATACTCAGGTGTCCTTATTGTCACAGTTGATATGTTGCCATGGAGGAAGGCTGTTAATAAAGAGGACATTAAATTAGATCACCTCTGTGCACATTTATCTGCACCCAGCACAGCTCCAGTCTTAAGGAGAAGGAGTGGTAGGAAAGCAATTAATTGATGCAGGTGCACAGAAAAAAATGCATTTCTTATATACCTCTGAAAGATGCAGATCATATTCGGGCATATGCTGCTCCTTGGCATGCTTCATCAGATTTCACCGATACAAGGTGATTTATCTCACACAATTTTATAATTAGCAAAACTTTTTTTTGGTTTATTTCCAGAGTTGTCTTCAGAAGATAACAGATGCAGTTGTTTAAGAATGTAAATCATTTGCAGTTTGAGTGGAAGCCTGCTAAAGACATCATAGTCTTGTCTGATTCAGTGTCACACAGCAGTCTGTTGGATAAAAAAGGTGTCCTGATTCCTAAAAAATCCTGAGGTCTTGGCGCAGCAAAGAGTGGTGAGGGCAACCTGGGAAACATTTATGTGTGTGATTAGCAGGAGGGAAGCCTGCATTTAAAAGAATAGGAGTCTTCTGAAACACAGACAGGAGTCCGTAAGAGGAAGGGTCTTTGTGTCAATGAGAACTTCCTGCCTCAGGTCTATGGCCATGAAGATGAGACATGGTTGAAATCTAAACCAGATCCTCAATGCTGATCGATCCAATACTTTTGTGTCTTCTGCCCATTCTCAGCCCACAATATGTGTGTGTAAAGCACTGGCAGAAGAATTAATCCCATAAATGTGCAGCTGATAGGCTAAAGCCAGAGGACTGTTATCCCAGTACAGGCACCTCATGAGTGCAGCTGGCCAAGAAGTGTGCGACAGTGACTGAGCGCGTAGCTGTTCATTCGGGTTTCTAGATAACATGGGGAGCAGTAACCCCTGGCCCAGAGATCAAAATATTAAAGATTGAGGTAGTCGTGTCTTTAATTACATATTTTTTAGTAAATAGGTCCTGAGCGCAGTTTCACATGACAGTAGAGGCCACAGAAAGCGGTCACAGTGTATCTGCGAGGAGGGGCCCTGTAGGACCTTCTCAACTATGAGGGGGTGACCAGCAGCTCCTGCCTTGGGAGCAGGGGTTATGGGGTGTCCAGACTGCAGATCAGATCAGAGATTGGGCCAAGTGATTCTAGCTTGATATCATTACAAAATTAATAATTAAATGAATATGTAATTAATACATAGTGGCTCTTCGAGGAGCCAGTTAACACACTAAAATGGAGGAAGATGGTTTTAGGGGAAAGGTTTTTTTGTTTGTCTGTTTGTTTTCCTTCCAACTTGAAGGAGTTAAATTTGCTCCTGGAGTGGGCAGAGCAGGGCAGGATGCGTCCCTGGGAGCAGGACCCTCCTTGGTGAAGGCCACCCCTGAGCACAGCGCCCTGGTGCCCAGGCGCCTCTGGGAGCTGTTTCATGTATGGATTTCCCTCCTTTTGATTCCGTTAACGAGGTAGAGAGACTAATTATTAGCCTTTTGAATCTCTGACCAATCAATTCGTACTCCGTGACGATGATTAGCACTTATTTTGCTTCATGGAACGACAGATGAAATATTTTATAACAGGAGGAAATTGCCCTCAGTTTGAAAACAAGAAAATTGAACCCCAAGGTCACCAGAATGACAAAGTCAGGTACAACACAAGGTTGTACATATATGTGGTAAAAAATCACATAATGGACTGTAAGCTCAGTAAGAAATGGAACAAACTATTTATTCTAGAAGTAAAATCAGTAGATTATGGGGGGGGAGGGAGGGGGGGGAGTCCTTAATTCATACCAAATACGTAAATTACACAGTAACAGCATTTAAACAATGAGCAAACATAATGGGCACAGCTGATTTAGATACCTATGTTTCCCTAAAAATCAGTGATTTTTTCAATGTCTCTTGGACTTCTAAGTTTCTTAGGATGTGTACTTAAATTAACTTCGTATAAAAGAAATGTACAGTATATTTTCTGAGGTTTTGTGACAAAGGAGAATTAAGTAATGGCAACTTTTCTTTCTTTCTTTCTCTGCTCAGGCATAATCCAGTCAAAATCTGTACAATAAATTTTGCTTCTGGGCTGAAATCCTGTATGACAGCTTGCAGCCCAGAGCGAGATTTCGGAGATGAGCCATGTAAGCCCTGAAAATAGGAGCTGATAATGATAACAATCACTGACCAACCTTTAACTATGCCTGCGCTAGTGTGTGTCACTATAATACAATTTTGTATGTTAAACAACAGATGTCAAACAGAAGAAAGGAAAGAGGCCTTTGCTTTTCTTCTGTTGTGGACCTTGTTCTTCCAAAGCAGCCATTTTTTCAGTTGCCATGACAGTGTTAATAGGAGTTTATCATTTTCCCATGCCTGCTGCATACTAATGAGGGATCAATTCATGAATGTTATCTGTAAGGCTAAGAAGGGTCCAGCGCCACAATCTCGGGTGCATTCAGTGCTTGGCGTAGCACCCCTGTCCTCAGCCCTTTGGCTGCAGCACAGCGTTGCACGGTGCAGGGTTTCTGCTCCTCACCTTTTATTCGTGGCAGGATCGGGATATGCAGCAGACCGACCGAATGACTGCATTGACCAAAAAGTTTGACTCACTATTTCCTGATTTGTCATGGGGAAAAACAGCTGTGAAGTAATCTCAAAGATAAGGGAATGGCTTCAGATGTATGTCAGAGGGAAAGCCGAGATTTCTTTCATTTGGGCATAACTTTGGGATGCTGGAAACTTTTAAGTTTCTGGTGTTTGAGCACTTCATTTTAGGTGGTCAGTAAAAAAGCAAATCACACCTTATGCAGGAAAGTACTGGGGCCTCAGATAATGCATTTCAGCAGTGTATTGTGTGCTATGGGATTGATCCTGCCCCTGCCAGCCATTTTCTTCAACTCCCAGTGATGAAAATAGATGAAGAAACACAGAGATTAGGGGCTGATTGGAGAATTGGTGGAGGTGCAGTTAAGCAATGATAAGCAGTTTTTCTCTAAAATTAAGGAAAATACTGCAAATTCCACACTGCAAAACACAGCATAGCAGCACACACTGGAAGAGCTCTGTCCCACATAAAGGTTTTGGGATTTGTTTCCTTCATCAGTTATCAGCTGCGCTGGGAAATAAGCTTTTGAATTAATTATTCATATTGATGCTATAATGTATTATAGGTAGCAAATTGAGAGCCAAACAAGGTCTTTCTTGAGCTACATAAAACTTTTCAAATACATTTTTTATTATCATATTTCTCATTCTATTGATTCCTATATGTAAACCTTTCCACTGTTTCCTTTGTGAGTTCTGGTTATATGTTTTTGTTTGTTTGTTTTTGCTGTTTTGGTTTTCCTTATAAAAAGCCAAAGAAGTGAGGGGACAGAGGTTTTCCCTTTTCTCCACACGCATCACCCCATCAATTATTTAAAAAGAAATCTTAAGGCATTTTGGGCTTTTCTTTTTTTGTTATTTGCAGTTGTTCTTTTATCATTATCTTCAGGAAGCAGCATTACCATGTTGCAGATAAGAGGCACATCCAGATGTGCATATCAAAGGATGAACAACTACTTATTAAGAAAAACTTCTTTTACGCCAAGCAAGGTTCAAAGGAATAGTAAAGTCTATGGCATAAGCGACAAAACTGTCTGGCAATCCTGTGCATTGTCAACCTAATGCACAGAACTGGGAGAGAAAACACTTTCATCAAAAAGAAATGGTGGCGAAATGCATGTAGAAAGAAGAAAAGGCAGTCAGCTTAAAGGGCAAACACCCTTCTAAGCAGTGACAATATTAGCCATTCTCTTAATGGTTGTGCAATTTAAAATAAAATAAAATAAAATATATATAAAAAAAAGAGTTGAAGTACCTATGTTGAAATATGCTTTTTTAATATTAACTAGTTTTAACAGAATGTTCCAAAAGTGTTTAAAGTCTTTCATGCCAATATCAAAAGATTTGTGTTACACCCACTTTAACTATAAAGAATATTTATACATTTAGGTGAAAGGCAGATTAAGAGACTTGTGTTCTTGTTTGTCTGATACTGGGAAATGTATGAGATTACAATGAATGTACAGCAGCATATTCAGGTATTATTAGTCATCTTCAAAACAGATTGTGTTTTCTCTTTAAAACAAAAGGAAACAAAGACTTAATTGGATGTGGAACTGTGCAGCTCTGTAATCAAGGCATAGGTTGGAGTTTGGGTCTGGACTTGGAGTGATCTTAAACAGGGAGATCCCTTCTCCAGCTCCGCTGAGTACAAGCAGTGCCTTGGGTGCCCCTGACTCTGCCTTGCTGAATGAGTGCAGCACACAGAGAAGGCGATGTTAAATTGTTTTACTGATAAATTGGCTGCAAACACACTTTTTTTCCCCTTTTCTTCCTCACCTCCTAATAAGCCACAGACAGTGCAAGAAAACTCCTCCTCCTTTCTTTGTGGTTGTCTATCACAGGCATAAGGGGGCTAGGAGAAGATTTAAGGAAGTGCTGCTCCTTCTTTTTCACTCCCAGGATTTGGCCACTGATATAGTGTTTTATTTAGCACACTCAACTTAATCTGGAGCTAAAGTAATGAATTCACCTCCATTTCATGTTCAGTGTTACATGTTGAAATTTGCTAAAGTAGGTGAAAAATTATTATTTTTTCCTCTCCCTGTTTCACTTCATTCAACCAAATGGTTGGGAAGATGTCTGCAAGGGGGAGCTGTATTATATTAGGTGGAATCACTGCTTTCTCATAGTCTTTCTCTGTCGGTGCAATAGCTGGACTCTGAATGTCCAAAGTGACATGCCACATTTAGGGCCTGATGCATGTAAAATTGCTGTTGGGGTTCAGGAGTCCAAGATTTGCTTTGGGGGGGATATGTGTTGAGGTGAGCAGAATACACTCAGGAATCATCTTGCAGAGTGCTGGGTGAAACTCAGTTGCAAGCAGACATATTGTTCATAGCTATTTGAAAGACCTTTTAACGGATTGATCGTTTGTAATCAATCTTTCATTGTGAGTAAATTGAAATAAAATCATATTCAGATTCCCATCCAGGCAACAGCAGAAAATATGATAGTTTAGCACCTGGCACAATCATTCCAAGTTCCCAAGCTGTTTTTTTTTTTTTTTTTCATTTTTAGCTCTGTTGAAAATATGAGATTGCATAATGCACTGCAGTTTATATAACATCTTCACATGGCTTTACATTATAATTTCACATCAGTTTTACCTCAGAGTTTCTAACAGGTCAAGTAACCTTCTGATTTCATTTAAAGTTTCCATTATTCTCTCCTGAAAGGGAAAATCTAGCTCTTGTTTGGACAGCTTTGGTAACTCCAAAGGAAAAATTGGGCATTATGGTGAATACAAAAGATTCACTTTCCATGCATTAGGCTTTTCAATTGCTTTCTTAATGCAAAGTTGGACAGGAGAGTATAGGCAAGAAAAAAAAAAGATCATTTTGTGTCCATGGTCAGATGTCAATATTGACAAAAATAAATGGAATGTAACAATAGATTCTTGCAAAGATGAAGGTCATATGACCAAAATGTCTAACTAGACCTTGCACTATAGCTGTATCTTATTGCTGTTAGTGAAAAAAAAAAAAAAAAAAGTGTGTGTTTTTTTTCCCCCATAGTTTAAAACATGCAAAAAGAGAGCATATCTAGAATTTTTAAATTAGCCCAATTTAGGCAATAATATTGAAGGCAAATCAGAAATGAAGTACTTAGAGAATTAAAATATAAAAAAAAAAAAAAAAAAAAGCCTGGGAAGGTCAAGAATGTCCATCCCATTGAGGTCTCAGCACATCATTCCCATCTGCATTTTTCAAAATTTCTTTCTTCAAAACTTCGATGATGCAAGCTGCTGCCTCTGCCCTGGGGGAATGGGCTGAGTTCCAGTTTGTATATTGGCTTAATTAGCGATAGTCTGAAGGGTCATTGTGTCTTAAACTGAGAGTTTTCTTCACTTCAGATTTTCTTGCCTAAGTCAAACTATTTATGAAATCAGCCTTTGAGATTTTTTTTTCTTTTTTTCCCTTAGTTAACATCATTGTTTTAAACTCAAAACACAAAGATATTACTTAGATGCTGTTCAGCATTCAAGCCTTTTCCCCTAGAGATATTTCCCAATTGTGGCAGCAAAATGTAGCCCTGCGTAGTAGCTTCAATCTGGCTGAAATGTATGTCTGTGTAGATAACTTCTGACCACATCTGTAGTATCACTGAGAAGAGTGAACAAAGATTACGTGTCAAGCAAATCCTGCTTTGGTTCACAGAGGTATTAGAAAACTTCATTCATATTTACAAATTATTTGGGCCCTTTGATTCAGACACTTAAGAATTTTGAAGTGCCATAATTTATTTAGTATACAAGTTCAGTTTCTCTCCTTAGTGCTGCAGCATCTCTTGTCATTACTGTTCCTACCTCTTTTTCTCTTACTATATAAAGGTCTATAATACAGGCATCATTTGTTTATCTGAATGGTTGGATATCTCTTGTGAGCCTAAAAAAAATAAATCCTTAGATCCCCATTGTTCCCTGTTCAGAAATATGGATAGATACACAATGTAAGGCAATTTTTAAAAAGGACTTTAATTTGTGGCTGATTTAAAGATTGGGTGAAAGCTATTTTCTTGTCATGAAATATTTTTAAAAAGCAAATTATTCATTTTTTATTACCAGTAAAATCTGAAAAGTTTCTTGTGTCTTGTCTTGTATGTGGAAAACTTAGCTCCTGAAGACAAAGCAGTAGGAAAGGTTTCCTAACCATAGCATTGTCCTTCCAGAGCACTGAACAGCCCCACCAAGTTTGTTTCAATTACACTGCCATTTCCTAACTGAATCCAAAATATTTCTTCAAAAGGCTCATCTGGTTGAGGGTCATGATCATAGGTGGAAGGTCAGTTAGTCATTTGCTGAGACATTCACTTCTCACTCTAATAATCTTTCATAAATCTTAAAGGAATGCAACAGTTTATGCCAGAAGTAGGGGAGGTAGATGGGAAGAGGGGGGTAAAAACATTTATACGTTTATACAAAACACATTTCTTCAAATACAGTAAGTTTCATTTTTTCCTCTTTGTTGCTGTGAGAATGAGGCTGTTTCCTCACTTCCAAAAATGAAGCAGCTACATTGCTCCTAAGAACAACAAGCTTCTGTCCAGCCCAGGCAGGCTCTGCCTGGAGGCTTAGGTCAGCATGCATATATTTGCTGGTTATATGCACATACATGTGCATACAATTGTGCTGGTTTTATTGTCCTAGTACAGCTATCCTCATGAGATACAGAAAAAAAAAAAAAAAAAAAAAAAAAAAAAAAAAAAAAAAAAGATTCTGGGAAAGATCCACCTGAAAATTCAACAAAAAACACGTGTGCATCCTTAACCAATGTCCTTATAGGCAATGTCAGTCGGGCTACAAGGGGCTGCTCCAAGCTGCTACCTCTTCTCCAACCACCAACCGGACCTCAGATGCTATTTTAACAGAGCTGCTAATTAATCATTTTGGGTAGAAAAGGGTGCCTGGTTTCATCTCTGATGGGAATCTTCGATGGGAAATTTCCAAGTACTGCCAATTTTAATGCAATACCAACAGGCTTTTCAGACAGCTTCATTTCTCTGTTTCTGAATTTGAATAGTAACACTACGGGAAATTCTTATTCAAAATGCGACCAGTCTGGCTTCTGGATTGCAGTAAGTGAGCCTGGTGCTTATCTGATCTTGGTGTAAATACTATGTGTCTGTCCTGGACGCCAACCAGGCTGTCACTGAATGACAAAGGAAAAGCATGCTAAATAGATGGTAAAATAACCTATTTATCAGATGCAAACAGCAGAGGAAAAAATTCCAATGTACTGCTTGTTGTCCTGGAAAATGTACAGAAACTGTCTCAATGTTTCAGCTTTCTCATGTAGGTAGATTTAATCATATTCATTTCACTTTTTTTTTCCTCACATGCAATAGTTTGTAAAGTTTGTTGGATGAAAGCTGCTAGAAAAGATGTCAAATATTAGTACCAATATATCAATATTGGCTTTGTTGCTGAAAAAAAAAAAAAAAAAAAAAAAGTGACTTCATAAATCTATAGCTTATCTATACTATAGATTTATCCACATAAAGCAGATTTTGGTTCCTCAAATAGAAAATATATGGGCTGATTTCCTCCTCATGATTATCAGCAGCATACAACAAAAGAGTTCTCCACAGTGTTTCTGAGCATGAGTTTGATGATGAGGTGTGAAATGTTTCAGTGATTTGTTTTGTGTTTGTTCCTTTCATTTCTAGATCACTCATGACAAATAGCAATGTATCAGCAGTACGAGACAATTTACCACTGCATGAGCTAAAAGGTGAAAAATGTTCCATACATTTTATATCCCTTTTGTAGTCACTATACTGCACTAAAGATGACCGTGGGTCACAGTGCTTGTACTCAGCATAGTTTATGTGTTAATAACTTATTCGGATGATCTCACCTTATTTATTTTAGGGTCCTTAGATAAGGATGACTGTTGCCTGGGCTTTCTTCCATAACAACCCCTTTCTTGACATGATTCAAAAGAAAACGACCTGGGCTGAAGTTGTTTTTTTGTTGTTGTTGTTGTTGTTTTTTTTTTTTCCCCCTTCTCAACTAAATGGACTTTTCCTTTGTTTGTACATGACAATTGAGGGGGGGATTTTATGCTTAGACTACTCATGTGACTAAGTCACACGCACACCAGCTACAAAAGGAGCTTTGCCATGTTATGTGTAAATCTCCATTAATTGAGAAAATAGGAAACTTTTACGTGACTGGTATGTTGTTCACAAAAATTAACTTATTATCTATCTCAAACCACAATACAATCAAGGTCAAAACAACTGGGAAAACAAAACTTTGTGGTCATGCTGTGGTACCTACATGAATAGCCAGTGTTAGTATTGTCAGTCTCTAGTTTTCATATCATAAGGTAAGTCTTTGTAAATTTAAAGCCTTTTGTTCTGATTTATGCAGGAAAGGAGAGGTGTGTGTGATAACACAAGCTTTCTGTAGACATTTCTCCTCAAATAACTCCAGAATTTGTTTTCTGGTCTGACCTAAGTTAGACAGAAACAGAAGTCTCAGAGATCATGGCGCATTTAATGAATCAGCTCGATATAAGAGGACATCTCTACTTTTGGATTGCAGAAAGGGTTATAACATGTTCACTTTTTATTGGACCTATCCAACTGCATGATATACAGGAAACCTTCATTGCTTTAAATGCCTGTGCACAAAGCAAAAGCTGAGTGAAATGCTGTGGATACATGTCCCCTCCCAGTCTGGGGCCTACTAATGAGGCTGCAGCTCATGGCAGCTTGTCCTGCAGGTCCTCTGATGCAGCCATGAGCAGGTTTGGCTTGAGCCCATCTTCATCCTGAGCTCAGCAGGCTGCAGTGGGAGGCGTACCTGTGACTCCTGTGACTGACCTGAAGGAATTCCTCATACAGAACTTCAGGTACAGATATTTACTTATCTCTGTGTTAGATATGCACACTCTGTCTTTAGAGGAAACACCAAGTCCAGTTTTCAACATGGCTTTAAATCTGCATGTAACTGTCGAGACCCAGACTTCATCACAGGCTGTTGTACACCCAAACACATGCACAACCATGGAGCAAGGATGTCTGATGTCTCCTCCCCTGCCTGTGCTGCTCACCCCACGACGAGAGCGTGACCAAGAGCTCACAGGTTGTCTCACTCTCAGTCCCGATTGCATGCTTGTGCTCTCATCATAAAAAGACACCCTTATCTTGGCGACAACAAAGGCCCCAGTTCAGACAAGCTTGGAAATCTGGACAGGTCCAGAGACACGTGAATGTGCAGTAGAGTCCCACAGTGCCAGAGATGAAGTGTTATCCCAAAGCAGGCCATAATCACATCTCCAATGTAAATACTCTGTGTTACTAGTTTAAAAGTTGTCTTCTCTAAATAATCCCTTTTATATCAACAGCTGCTCTTTCTGTGAGGCTTTCCCAGCAAGCAAATCTCTTACACACAAGAACATGGGGACAAACAAATGAAATTGCCATGTATTTTCTTAATTTGAAGCAAATACTGAGGTTTGTTCCCAGCCCTCCATCTGCAGAAAACACGGGCTCTTTCATTTCCCACCACAGAAAACCAAAAAGAGGAAAATTACTGAAATAGCTTGGCAATCTTCAATTAATCTATTAGCATTTTACATTGACTTTAACTTAAAACTTTGCAAAAGACAAGTCCCACTCCACACAGGTAACCTCTTCTTGGTCACTCACTGTAACTCTGCTGTAGGAAGCTGACTGCCAAGGCAAGATTCCTGTTTCAATATGATGGGAACCCACCACAATTTTCAGTGTTTTTTTCAGGGTTGAAGTACTGCTCTAGTGTTTAGGCTTATCAGGTTTGTTTTCCGTCTTTCGGCAGAGCATTTATGTCAGCTCGGCAGAGCATTTATGTCGGCCTGCATTCGCCTCTGTGCGTGGGT
Source organism: Netta rufina (assembly GCF_964035555.1). NCBI lineage: Eukaryota > Metazoa > Chordata > Aves > Anseriformes > Anatidae > Netta > Netta rufina. The sequence goes on along the minus strand of NC_140140.1, from coordinate 9,073,019 downwards.
GGAAGTCTGAGCGATTTTACTCTTCCAGACGAAGAGAAGACCGACTGCTTCAGCAAGGTACCCAGATTTGCTTTCCCTTCCACTTGTGGCACAGACGCTGTAGCCAAGCGGTTGTCGTCATTAAGCTGTAAAAGCAGGAGTCCGCATGAGAAGGAAATGGGCACATAAAGCCATCCCGTACAAAAGGCGACACCCCTGAGATTATTCCTGCTTTAAGAGTCTTTCTAATTTGTAGATTGGTGAAAGGAAGCCCAGCTTTTGTACAAAGGTTGGGATAAATCTTTTTACAACAAGCAGCACTAAACCTGTGGTGGGGGCAAGTCCTGTGCAGGTGTGAAAAGGGAGCGCGGCCAATGGAGCCACGCGGAATGGTGTCAGCTGAGGGTACAAGCTCTGCTGGAGAGCTGAGCAAAGCACAGCCTGGCCTCCAAACAGCTTTGACAAAACAGGTTTTTGTCAATATCATGGCCAGGGTGGGCAAATCTCAGAGACAGGATTCCGTTTTCGTGACATGTTAATAATGTTGGAACAAGGTTGAATCAGGTGTTGAAGGTGAAAAATAACGAGTACGTGTTATCCCAAGCAGCCTGCGTCGGTGTCTGCACAATTTCCACTTGCAATGAGTTTGCTCTAACACTTGTGACTGTAATTCATTGCCAGTGGTATGACAGAGTCTGCTTGTGCGTCATTCCCAGTGGGAGCTGCAGGAGACAGCGTACCCTTCCCTAACTGTATGTTCCCCAAAAACTTGGGGGACCACATCCACCCTACTACCCTTTGAAAATGGAGCTAAAGCATGCTCCTTTGTGTAGGGAGGGAATTCAACTGGTGAGCACAGACTGTGGGTAACCACTCCAGCATTCCCACACATTGCCAAGCACCAGCAAGCCTTGAATTTACGAGCTCAGTCTGAGTTGCAAATTGAACGAGACCTGCTTCTTTTGAATTTCCTAGTTTCATAGTTTTGATCCTTATGTTTCATTGTGTTAAATCCTTTCATGTTTGGGACAGTATAAAACTTCTGTTTTCTTTTTCTGCGTTAGCAAAAAAGAATCACTTTGTATTCTGGGTGTTTTGCAAAAGAATTTTAACTGAAATTGTTGTTTATCGTCATAACCGAAAAGCACTTCCTTTCATGTTTCATTTTAAATGCAGCTCTGATGTTCACAAATAATAAAATACAAACTCATCTTTGCAGTTGCAAAAGTTGGTAAAGCACCTAAGCAATTCTGGGATTTTCTTGTTTCCATTAAAAATGCCCAATGTCCTGTATTTGCATGGTTGCTAACATGATTTAGATCTGGCCTGCTAAGCTCTTTTCAGCATACTGTAGGTCTAATTGTACAATTTTCCCAAAGAGGAACGCCAGCTTTTCCCCTTTCTGTGACAGAAATGCTCCCGCTGTGAACCTGCAGCAGGGCTCTGCTCCCCAGCGGGGCACGGGGGGGCACTTCCAGCCCCATTTCCTCCACCAGGCAGGGAGCAGGGGTCCCCAGGGCTTCCCCAGCTCTCCTTGGGGCTCTGCCTCTCTGACAGTTGCCAGCTTGCAGCCACACCTGCTCAGGGCCACTAAACTGTTTTATGAGAAAAGCAGCTTAATATCTTCCAGTAAAAATCATTTTGGAGGTTCCGTCCCCCTGAGCCTCCTTTTCCTTTTACCCCTGCCTCTCCTGCAGGCTTGGTGCAAACCTAATTCCCTGTGAGCGTGAACAATCCCATCTCTGGTTTTTATACATTTGGTATAAACATTTCCTGAAGCTCATAAACACCTTTGTCATTTATCAGTGCAGTGAAAGATGTTTATTGCCTAAATATGAAAACTGTGATAGGATTAGTGCTTAAAGAGGCTCGCCGCCTGATTCTGTATGGTGATGTTCTCCAAAGGAGGGGCGACTTTGGGACCGGGTTTTCATTGTGAATACAAAGACCCCCACTTTTTAATTACTGGTAGCGTTGATTGCAACTTCCAGCATTAAATGGCGAGCACTGTCTGACCAAAGCTCATTTTACAGCAGTTCTGGTATGTACCAAATTGAAGGAGGTAAAAGAAAATGGTCGGGGTGGTGGGGGAGGAAGAGGAGATCTATAACTGGCATGTTAATAAAACTCCAGTTTGTCACTTCAGCAGCACACCCTGAGTGTAATAACTAAGCTTCCTTTCTATACCCCCTATGAGTCCCTTTGTATTGACAGATGCCATTTGTTCATTTACGACGTGATAATAAAAACCTTCAGTTTTACTGAATGTTGTTCTTTTCCTCCCCTGACACTGGGGCACCAAATGGTTTGTACTGCACTCAGCAGGCACTTTTCATTAGAGATCATGGCATGAAAATGAACTGTATTTGAAAACCATTTAGTAGCAAAAGTTCTGGTATTGAATAGGCTGCATATAAATCTTCCCTACCTAGGAAGCGGCTTCCTAGGTGCCTCGGCACACACTAGCACGCATTTACAGATGCATGCTGAAATAATGGGTGTCTTTATGTCAAGCAGCGCCGCTGCATTTGAGAGTCCAAGTGCTCGGATTCCTGTAGTAATGATTGTATGTTGGTATCAGTTTCCTGTGATATATTTCTTTTAAATCTCCATCCAGATTTAAATGGCTCAGAAACATTTCTTTTGGTTTATCTGTATTTCTTTAAACTCATGATTTCAAATGTTTCCAGAAGTTTTCTCTTACACACACACACAAATTAAGCCAAAACTGTAAATTCAGATGTCTGGAAACTAGCATCTGAATTGATAATTAAGCCTTTATTCAGGAATGCTTGTAAACATCAGCTCAAAGTTTATTTTTAAGCACTATTCAGAACTCAGGCTTACAATACCTAAAAATGTGACTTGGTTCTCAAAGACACTGAATGCTCAGCATTCCCACTGACCTGAAAAGAATATAAGTGCATAACTTGTGTTTGATTCACCTTTGAAACTGGTGTCCACAAGCTAGAAATATTTTGTCCAAAATCTAACATTATAAAATGTGAAGAAAAAAAAAAAAAAAAAAAAAAAAAAAGCAACAGATAAGCAAAGGAATGGACATAATTTGCTCAATTTTTTTTAATAAAAAAAGAAAAGCTTGGAGGATAAATAATATTTTTTCTCTCTTTGAAAAGAAGTCAGTTATAAATTCAGTGGCTATCTATATGTTTTTCTGTGAATAGTACAGTTAAGTTTATCATAACTAGTAATACATAGCAATAATCCATATTCGTTATTCACAACTGAATAAAAAAAGCAATTATTAAACCAAAAAGAGTTTGGCCGAAGTGGAACACAGCCACATACTGTGCTGTTTATGTGCTAATAGAGTGTTCTCTGCATTCTTCCCAAGGCAAAACTCTAGCAACACATCACAATAGTCTGCAATATGACAATGTTACTCTTTTTAATTATTATTTTATTTGAACCCCTCGTATTTCATTGCATTTGGCAAAATCTCTGTAAAAGAAGTATGTACTAACCACAAGAAAGGTAATAATAACTGTTATCATCCTTCCCTGATCATCCAGGAGAGACTTTTATCACTAACATTATCACTTGTTGCCAAACAAGTACAGAGATGTTAGCCCGGAGGATGAAATAGTTTAATCATGGGGAAACAATTTGCAGTGCACAGATCTCAGCTGGTTCCCCTTTCATCTGCTCTCAGTTACTAAGCGACTTCTGAAAATCTGTTTTGTAGCTGTAATAAAATTCATTCTATGGTCTCGCACGCACACACCAAATGGTTTGCCTAATTCAGAAGTGTTACAATCATCTGGAACAAAGAGAGAATTCATAAGTTTTATAGGGGGTTATATATTTTTTTTAATCAAATAAACATAATCCGTGGTTAAAAAAAAAAAAAAAAAAAGACGAAATGGAAAAAATAATAATAATAATTTGGGGGGGCTGCTTGCTTCTGACTCTTTCTGAAGAAAAGATCTGTGGTGAAGTTACACAAATTGTTGCAAAGCATGTCAGCTTCAGATTTAATGTGGCCTGAAAATCTCAATATTCAAAGCTCATAAAGTGTCACAGTAACACAGCATTTTAAGTGTATATCAACACATGCCTCCTGCAATACATTTTCCATATTAAATAAATACTATTTTTAATCTACAAAAAAAAAAAAAAAAGAGCGAGAGAAATTTCAGGTATTAGTGCAGCTAAAAACCTGTGTGAAATCTCTGCCCCATCTAGAATTCTGTGAAATTCTTCACATTTTTTTTTAATCTGTGCTCTTGGTGTTAATCCAGTGCCAAGACGTCTCCTGACTGAAAGGACAATATATTCTAATATAGCATTTGTGCTTCAGTTCAATGCCCTTCATTTAAAGCATGTAAGTAATTTCTTAGCTTAAGAACCTTGGTGAATTGGTACTAACCCAAACACATCATGCTGACCAATGATCAGAAAGTGCTTCTGTTGCACTGGAAGTGAAGCTTCCCTTGGACTTCATCTGTCTGCTGCTCACTTGAAGGGGTGTTCTGTGAAGTTAGCACAGTTACATCAGCTTAACATGTGGTGCTTTTTCTCTGTTTCCCCATGTGGTATCAAGAGCAGACTGCCATAAAATTATTTTAATGTAATTTTTATACTATATTATGTATCATTTAGATTACAGCTTGTAACTTAAAAATTTGTACATGAACTTCAGGCCTGGTACATGGTTTGCAGTTGTTAAGTACATTGGAAATGCAGACAGAATGAGGAAGTGGGAAATGTGCTCATGGATCATTTGCCAGCAGGTAGGTTTGGGTTTGGTTTCACTGTTTCTCAATAGTCTTCGCTGAAAGTCACCAACACTGTGTTTGCCTTGAAATAACCAAATGTTGGGCTTTGATACCCTTGCATTGAATACAGCTTTATGTCAGAAGCAACCCTGTTGAATTAAAAGCCCTTTTTTTGTTTGCTTGTTCACAGAGAGAATAAATTGGGATTATTTATTTTTTTATTGTTGAGGAAAGCTTATGAAACTTGTTTTTGACTGGCTGGTTACAGTAGGCTCCTGAACTTGAACAAAAACCAGGAGGCTACAAATGGCAGGGTCCAAATTTATATCTGCATTACAAAAGCCAAATTATCATATATTCCATATTACATGTGTTTCCTTCTCTCTATGGTTTGGCTTAGACTACTAAAAAATGACAGGTATATTGATTCAATAGTTATATTTTCTTTGGATGCCCACATATACTTATCTGAATGTTTTTTGCTAGAATAAAAAATATTTCAGTTTAGTTGGAAGAGCCTATTAATTTCTAATTTAGTACCTGAGTATGACTGTTTCTTAGACTTTGATTAAGCTGGAAATGTATAGAAGTGTCTTTCATAATGCATCTTAAGAAATTGCACTATAATGCTGTTTAAACCAATGTACACATGAAAACAAGAAATGGAAATAAATGTCTAATGTTTTTCATGTCTTATCTCTTCGTCTTGCACAAAAATGACTTTTGCTGAGCAACAGATAACATCTCTCTCTGAGCACAAAGCGCTGGGGTTAATTCAAAGAGTTCCTCACTCTTCTCAGGCTCAACTGCTCGTCAGCGTACTGTAGGCCGTTATTGTGGTCATGCAATAACCAGAAAGAGAAAGTGCTCTGTGCACCCTGAAAAAGGAACTGGTAGAAACCTATCTGCAACAAATCACAGATACAACACTGCAGGTAGGACCAGTGTACAAAGGAGCACAGGGGGACCATTATAATTCTTGCTAGCAAAAGCAAGGAAGTTCAGTTAGGTCAGGAGGCCTCTCCATCATCAGCATGCCAGTTTGTGTCTATGAGTTACATCAATCCGTGAAGAAAGATTTATTGATTACTTCTTTAAAAGGAGACATATAAGATTCATATAAGAGCAGTATTTTCTATCAGTTACAGCAGTACAGCTGCCTTTACCCCACCTCATGCCTTTTGTCTCTTTATCCACCACACATTTTTGAAATCCTACACTGCATCTCCCAGTGCGATGTTTTCATCAGTGATGATGGGCAGGTCCAGCCTGTGACTGACTCTTCCAGCTGTATAAAACACAAACAGCCCAGTACTGGCAGCTGAGCAGGAAGGCATAGTCTACCTTTCAGTCTTTATGGGAATATACCAAATGTGCTGTTAAAATCCATGATTTGCTCACCGCTGCACGGGAGGAGTCATTGAGCACAGGTTCTGTATGGAACACGAATGGTGTGCGTAAGGGGCAATGGGAGCCTTCTGTAGACTTCTGGCAGCAATTCGTCCATCAGATATAACATCTCCATGTACTCTACACAGCTCACTAGACACCATCATTAATGAAAATTTCATAGACATCAGTTTAGAGAGGAAGAGCTGTGCAGCAAGTGGGATGTTGGCTGAGGACTGACAATTTCCTGGGCAACATGGAGCAAACTACCTGTACTCTTCTTGCTTGCCCCAGTTTCACCCTTTATACAGGGAAATGCACAGATTATATTGTTTCCCAATGTCAGTGTGATGTTGTGACACATCATACTCAGATACTGTGTAATGGGGACGCTATAAATTCCATAGCTACTTTATCTGATCCAGCAGTCATGAGGCTGCCTGTCTGAAAGTGGCTGCTGTTGATAAGAAAACATTCCTGCTCTTGAAATTCCTTTTTGAGAAAAGAGTAAGGAAGGTCTCAGTCATGTTCTGGTGAGCAGGTGCCTTTGCTGCGGCAACATAATGGTCACATGCTGTGTGCTGTCCCACACTTTGCTGGGTGAAAGTCTCTGTACATGTGCGCTGCTGACCCTGGAGAAGGGGAAGTTATTGGAGAGGCATCTTCTGCTGCCCTTCTGCAGGGCTGAGGTGGCCTTGGAGCCCAAACCGTTGCATCATTTCTTTACAACAAACTGCAGAATTTTTAAGGAACTGTTCTCTTTTTTTTAATTATTTGTTTTGTTTGTTTGTTTTGGTTGGTTGGTTTGGTTTGTTGTGTTTTGTTTTTTTTTTCTGAAATAGCAAAACAATGGAAATTAATTATCATAATCCTACTTGAAAACTATTTTTTTCTTTATTTAAATATGTATAAATGGTCTTGATTTTACCTGCTTTTTAATGAAACTATTTTTATTACATTTGCTCTAGTTGTGATAATTTTGCACCAAGTTTTAGCCCAATGCAATACATCTATAACCCTTTGAATGTCTTTGTTCGTTATGGGCTGACAGCTGACTCTTAACTCTAATATGGTGCCCTATTATTTATCCTCTGGTGTCAAACTAGCCAAAAGAATTCCAGAACACTCACATATATTACTGTATGTGCAAACAAAAGGAGGTTTCCAGGTTACAAATACCAATGGCAACACTGGAGGATTCTCAGCTAGGCAAACATCATGACAGTGACCATTCAAAGTCTTGGAGAAAAACCATTAGTGCTACTTCTGTGGAGTCGAGGAATCAGCAGCTCCAATACTGTCTGTACACCTGAGTTTCTGATCCCATGGTAGCAAAGTCAGAGAGACTTGTAGTTTTCATATGTCTATTACAAAATTCTCACCTTTCCTCTCCGTCTTTTCATTTCATCTTCATATAGCCAGCCCTACAGGGTTAATTTAAATAACACATTTATTACTTCAGCAGTTCACAAGAAACATGACTTGTCTAGTTCTGTTTATAGAGCATGTAATCATTAGAGTAAAATAACAACAAAGATCAAAACTCTTAAATCACCATCTGTATTTAAAAGTGACCTCAAGTCTTTCCTGTAACAGAAATACTGCTGTGAGCACTTCTGAAGCTTTTGGGGCCTAAACTACAGTATTTTCCATTTTTAACAATATACATCATTATCTTTTGTTACAGTGGATTTTGCTATGTACATTTATTTATACTTTGTTGCTATGGTAGTTGCTACTGGTTTTGAAAGGTAGGGATGTATTATCAGTCAACTAAAATCAGATTAATTGAGCTCCTTCTGATATAAAGATCGCAAATCAATACAGTGTTCCCCCTGTAAAATGCCCAATTTTTGTGTTTTCTTTCATGCCTCCTGAGATCTGATGCATTAAAATCCACGTGGAACTAACTTTTCTTTCTCTTCTCACCCCCACACTTCCCCATATGTGGTTCTGATTTTCCCCTCAGGGTACCTATGGGAGGTCTGGAAAACTCTTGGGAGCTTTCACAGAATGTTAATATGTATAACACTGCATTTTTAGTTTTAAATAAAACATGTGAAGGTTTTTCTTTCTGAGGATAAACAAGTAAAACTGCTAGTTAAAAACTATTTGTGAGAGAAAGTTCTCTTTTATCATAAAAAGCTTAATAACAGTTAATTGTATTTCATAGCATTTGGCACCCATGGTATTAAGCATTTACAATTCCTTGTAAAATGTCTGGGCAACACTGACTTTTAATTCTCTTGATTATTTTTTTTTCCCCTCTTGATAAGAAATTTCTACCTAATGGTCCAATCTAGCATTTGCTATTCGATCCTTAAGCATTTTTTTTGCCTAGCAGCAGAATCTGCTCCCTGATATCTATGCTGATCTTTATAAACCTCATCTTTGTGCTGTGATATTTGTTGTGAGTACCAAGATTGCAATCACAACTGGGAGCAGAACCTTCTGCTATAAGTAATTCTACAGATAACACGAATAAGCATTTACAAGATCAAACTCTCAAGCTCAAGCACATATACCAGCACAGAGACACAGGCACCTTTGGATAGATGACAATTATTTGATGGCAATCAACATGCATTAAGTTATTGGTTATAGCTGCACTCCCTCATTTTACCCTCACTTGAAAAGTTAGCTAGTCAGTGCTTCAGATAAAGGCTGTGAAATTTGATCACTGGAACTAAAATGGATGGCTTAGCTGCCTAATCTCCTCCATCCCGTTATCATCAGCTCCCAATCCCCTCCCCACACCACCTTCAAAATTGGGAAATAGCCAGAGACTTATGGGAATGTTGTGCTGAGCTAAAAGAAACAGCTCTTCAGGATTGTGCAGCCTCAACCAGTACCCATGGGTGGACCTGATGATGAGACCCAAAAAGAGAAAACTGACTGTAGGAGAGATATCACCAATTTGTCTGTCAGATCAGCTTGTTAAAATTGATAACTGTGTTGATAATATCTGAAAATATCTGATTATATAGTCCTAATTTGTTTAATCTGTGTTTGTTTGAGCAAATGAGCTCTGCAGACTACGTTCTGACAGAGAATGCATGCTGTTTTCAGGAAGAATTTTAGCCAGGAGAATTGAAACTGCCTCATCGACACTGTGCACCCATCTGCGCAGCACATGGACGGGGGAAGAAGACATGTTTGGATGTCTTTGAGTGGTGTCCCACAATGGAGATCAGATTGTGTTTCTCATGCATGACCCAGAAGCAGCTGGAAGCAGGGAGAGCCCCAGCTGCTCCCCTGGTACTGCTAACGGCACAACCAGGGCCAAGTCCCCACCTCCCACTACAGCAGATGCAGAGCACCTGGGGGTTGGCCCCTAAAAACAGCCACCGTGGTACCCACAGAGCCATCCCTGCCTCCTCAGTCCCTGTGGCTGTTTCTGAAGCCTGCCAGAGTGTAAGGGTTCAGTGTGCCCTGCAGGACCAATGTTGCTTCTCTGCAAAGTTTTTTCTATAGATATAGCAGGCAGTCCTAGATCTATGGAAGCCTTCTTCTTTTTTTTTTTTTTTTTTTTCTTCCCCCCCCAACAGAAATTATTTCTCTGTAAGTACAAATTAAGTTCGTTTTTGTGCACCGTGTTGGAGGACTATTTCTTCTCTATGAATACACAAAGAAGTCAAAATTAATGTGGGGAATAAATTCTAGTTGTGTTTCACTTCTGAGCTTCACTGGAAGGGATTGTGTACACTCGTACTTCTTCCAAGGGAAACTCTTTCCAGCTTTGCTAAATGCACATAGTCTTGCTATCTTGTCAGTGCATTTATGTTGTTAATGGAAGTTCATTTACTGGAATTGCTGAACAAGAAGACAAAATAGTAAAATTACTACTGACATCACGTCCCTTTTACATCCATAGACCTTACAGAGATGAAAAACAGTTACTTACACTTTTCTTGATATTGTAAATTGCAACTAAAATCCCAGTTTAATTCCAGTGTTTATTCTATACTATAACAGCACACGGGCATTCTCATCACACATTTAAATTGTATTAGATGATGGAAATAATTATAGCAAAAAAGTGTTTCATTTTCCAATTAGTTGCAATCCTTGCATAGGATAACACAGTAGGACTAAAAACTGATGGATTGGGCTAATAGTTTGAACCTCTGGAAGCTTTAGCAATATGTATACACTTATTATTAGGTTTTAACTGGACATTTTATTGGTGATAAAGTATTTACATTCTGTACTAAAGTGTTTCCAGAACATATGAGTTGCTGCTAATTAATCTAGTTCTGATTATCTGAAGTGTTTTTACAGTAATGTAATTTTTACCAGTTTGCCACTGGTCTGTCAGGTATGGGCTCCTGCTTCTGGCTGAGAGCAACAGCTGAACTCTGGACAATAGTGAATATCTCCCAGGTAAATGTGTAATGTTGAATGTGGAACTGGGGAGTTGGCTTTAGTCCTCACCTGTGGCATAAGGATTACTGTGAGAGTAAGTAAACGATGGTCTCTTATTATTCTACTTTTTACATTCTATTTAAATTCAAATTGAATGTCCTTTATCCAAAAAAAAGAGAGGTATTTCCTACTCTGCACTCCCCATCCCCCTTACACAACCAAGGACATATTTAAAACTTAAGGGCAAATGTTCCATAAAACACTGCCCAACCCTTTGCAAATTCCCTGCATAACTCTCACATGCATCCTCTAACTTTAGTCCATCCCTACTCCAAAGTTGTAATTTGCCCTCCAGTCCTTTTCTCTCTCTCTCCCTCTCTCTTTTAAAACAATCTTTGAGATGACAATTAGCTTAAGAGAAGCACTTAGAGCTTTGCTTCAATTACAGATGCTTCCATCTCAAGTTATATGCTTGGCTGTTTTATGCTAATTTGAATGTCATTTTGCATGAAACACCAGTCTGAATTCTCTGATTGTTCCCTCCTTATCTGAGATTTGTCTCGTGCTTTCCACCCATGGGTGTGGTGATCTACATCCCCCATAGATGCAAAGGCTAACTCCTTCACCCAAAACTAGGTTTTGTTAAAGAAAATCCCTTTAGGCAGAACTGCTAAAGCTAAAAAAGAAATAGAAGTATTAGTGCTGACCATTAATACAGTCCTTTTCTCTCTATAGATCTCACAAAGCTTCACAAAGAGAAGAAGTAAACATTTCCATTTGCATTTTACAGGTACACAAAGAGGGGAAGAGTACATTTGGACCAAAACAAATCTGATACAGAGTCATAAAGGTTTGGGATATTCATTGGGTTTGAGGACACTTTAAATGATTATACTTATGATAAGAGTGATATAGCTGGGGAGAGCTACCATGGTTGTCATGATTTTCCTTTCTCCTGTATGCTCAACATTTTTTGTGATTTTTTTTTTTTTGGTCTTAAATACATGCATCTGATAACTTGAAGTAATTGTTATTCATAGTGTGAACCTCAAAATTTCTGTCCAGTTTAACTCCATCAGTGCTACCCATCCCACTCTCCAAAGATATCCAATATTTCTTTCCATGAGAACACCTTGGAGCAGAATAGATTTAAGTAGTGTGTTGGTGGAGAAAATTAGGTTGGGATACCTGGTATTGGGTTGCCAAATGCTGTGAATCACTAACTGGAAGAAGCAGTATGAGATGTCCTTGAGAACTTCAAGGAAGCAAAGACCACCTGTCTTCATGCCAATAATCCTGTCTGAGAAAAATGATGCTGGAGTTAAAATTGTACGTGACACTTTCATTCTTGGTCTTCCTCTTCACCCCTCAAATTTCTGCTGCTGTATATTAAGTATCCCCCTTGTGAAGTTAAAGTAGCTCATAAAAGTGTTAAGTAAAAAGTCAAAACTTACATGGGAACTGTTACATTTTCTCTGTGTGGCCATAATGAGGTTATTTATGGTACATGTAGGAAAGATTAAAGGTTTTCATAATAAAGGAAAGCAAGAGCTCAAGAATTGGGTGCCTCCTAACAGCACTAACTCTCAAGACAGGATAAATCACCCAAGCAACCATTAAAACTTCAAGAAGATTGCTTGTAAACCTCCAAGCAATGCCAATAAAGCATATTCCTTGCCATATAGCAGTCCATATGGTGGAGCTCAGCAGTTTTTCAAAACTAAGGGCTATTCAGAATTTAACCCTACTGTCTTTTTTCTTATAGGGCATAGTGCCAATGAACCACTATCAAATCAATGCGATCTTTAAATGTGGGAGGGCGGGGGACCTGGGGAGCAGACTGCAGTCTCAGGAAAAGTTAACTTATCGGGAAGCAGGCTTCCTGAGACCATGAAGATGTTTTTGATTCCTGTGTTTAGGAACTCAGCACCATTTTTCATTATGCTGCTTCTTGGGGGTCTCACATCATAACAAAATATTAGAGGCACATTTTTATGGGCTATCAGGAAGCTAGGAAAATAGTCCAAGGCCCCTCAAGGTTCTGGTTCATTTGCATTTTAAAAAAACTCAAGTCTGCCCGTTCCTTCTACTCTGAAAGGCCAAGGTAGTGAAAACTGCAATAAATCATAATGTAAGCTTGCGTGTGGCATAACATCAGCAACTGCATCAGAGCCAGAAATGACCCCTCTAGTTTTACAGCAGAGGAAAAAAGACCAAAGCCAATGATATTCTTTCTCTTTCTTATTCTTTTATTTTTTATTTTTTCCTCCCAGTACTTATCAGGAACCTCAGACCAGGAGATTTGATCCTACTAGCTCAGGCTGTATGAAGGTAAGCACTGAGGAAACTGATGTAGGAAATAATATGGGTCAGCACTGGCTGAAGTGATGCCCAGAGATGGATCACACAGCTTTGCAGACCCAGGGGATTTTATTTATTTTGTTTCTTGGATTTTATTTTATTTTTTTCCAATCCTTCCTCAAGGGAAGTTACTGAGTGTGATCTTCATGTTATTCATAACTTTGATTTAAGAGAGTACCACAAATTTATTAAGAGTCTTAATTCCGCAGACTTCAGGCTCCATATGGCAATCTCCAGTATGTTTCTGGGGGACTTCTCATAACAGACTTGTTTCCCACATGGACAGCTCGATTCTCACTGGAGGAATTTCTAGTGTTGTTACATAATAAATAACAATGATGATAATAAAATAAGGAATACCTAGTGGTATTCAAACAAAGCAGATTTAAGCAAATGCTCAGCTTATGAGAAACATTTTTTTCCAACCCACTTTATAAGAAAAATATTTTTGGAGGGAAAGGAGTAAACCCAAATCTTTTATGAATACATCAATATTGGACACTCATGTAAGTCAATTGGACTCAACATCAGCTGATATAAATTGTCATAATTCTGTTAGTTTTTCATTGAGTTATTCTAGAGCTGTGCTGGAGTAATTTTCTCAGTCAGTCGAAGTCAGTGGACATATTCAATCTGTGACTTTGGTGCCTATGTGGACTGGGATTTATCTATAAGAATCCCAAACTTCTGTCCATACAAACAAGACAGTAAAGCAGTCTCCAGTGCAATCTTCAGATATCATTGTGATTCCTACCATAGACTACCTGCAGATCTGACTTTAAAAATTAACGAGCTTTCAAGCCCCCCCAGACTCCCAGCAAAATTGAGGAATGCTTTAGGTGTTTAAAACCTGTGAAATTGGGTGCTATCATGATAGATTAATCAAGCCAGAATTCTGCTTCTGCCTGGGAAGGAAAAGGAAGAAACATCAGAGCTGAAATTGTCAGGTCTCAGCACATGTTTCTCTTTCCACTGCCAACTTGGGAATCAGTAAACCCCTGGGACAGGATTGTGGGGGTCATATCTGACGCAGTGATGCTGAAGGCTATGGGAGATACCTGAGAATGAGCCTCCCCAGCAATATCAATACAGCGGGGGCACTGAGGTGGTGTGACTGGAGGGGGCAATGGCCTTGACACTCCAGCAGTACTCTGAAGTTCTGCTCTCACCATTGCTTGCATTAATCTAGTCCAGCACTTATAAATGGGAAGAAAATTTCTTGTCTGAGAAAACCAAATTGCATTTCAGGTGTAGCCAAGAAAGATATGTTTCCTTTGTCTGTGGGAAGGTCAAAAGCACTCAAGAGTCAGACCTACAGTAAGACCAAAGTAGGGGAAGTGAATTGGGAACTAATATTAAAAAAAAAATAAATAAAAAAAATGTGGCAAATGTGGTGCAAGTCCACTAAATTCTCATTCCTGTTTAGTTCACTCTCCCTTACTCTTCAGAAACCCATGTGTTCCCAGCACAGTACCTTATTCTTTTTATTTTTATTTTTATTTTTATTTTTAAAGTGCCCTACTGAATTAACCATCTTATTCACATAGCAAAATCATTCAGCTATCCATCCAGAAATGCCCATGAGATTTGAAGTTAGCCTGGAAATCTTTCAAAGGACACCAAAGATAACTACACTGGGTCTTCTATTGCATTTCCATTTTATGGCATCTTTTTATATTCTGTAGTAGGCTTTTCTGAATAAAAATGAGACAGCCTCTTAAGAGGCCTTTTTATTATTTGCATTTGGCAAAAACAGCCTTAATGAGCTGTTAAGAGTCATTCCCCAGTCCTATTGTTGGCGATGCATGGGAGCCTGTAAAGTGTTGAAAAGCCAAAAGACAATTTATGATCCCTGATGCTATCCCTTCCTGAGACAATTCTTCAGAAAGGAAGATATCTGGGGAGTAGGAAGTCCCATTATTTAAATGCCTGAATAACTTTTACTGGAGTCATAACTGTGGAATTTGCTATTTTAATTTCAGACCTGTTTACACTCTGTGTTCCCTAAAAGCCGCAACGTCATGCGTGCACTGCATGGTCATTCAGATCTGCAGCACTGGAGATTAGGAAGATGACGCAAGTAAAATTCACCATTCATTCCCAGGACTGAATAAATAGCACAAAATTCCAAACAGGCACTAATCAACTTACAGAATTCTTAATATTATTTTTTTTCCAGACACTGTTCATGCTTAATATCTGGAGGCAGTGGTCCATTTGTCAGCGCTACTTGTATTAGCCTGGTCCACACAGATCTGGAAAGTGTAAAGGAACTAAAATTCACTGACATATGGGACAAGAGGGTTATTCAGCATAGTGGGAAAAAATGAAACAAAGAGTTTCACAAGTTTCTGCAGCAGATGGATGTGTGGTTGTTGGCATTGTTTTCTCTTTGAAAATGGACAGCAGCCAGTGAGTGTCAGAGGTGTTTGTTATTGACTGAGGGTGCTGAAAAGACAATCAAATATTTGTGACAAAGGCAAAGACCTTGGATGTTATCGTTGACACCCAGACATCTCAAGAAAAGAGCAAATATTGCATTCATTGTACTGTCTCTTCCTGTAAATGGCAAAATGACATCTTTTACCAGACTCATGTGTATTGATCTGCTTCAGCCCTTACTAACTTAAATACTGTAAATGGGTGAGGGGATAGGTTTGTCTGTTTGGCTTTAATTAAGTGATACTCTCACTGTCTGAACAAAGGGATGACCCAATGAGGCCTTAAGGTAGTGCAATTTTTCCTGTTTTGAAAGAGCAATAATCACTTTCCTTGCTAATAAAAACAAGGAAAGCATTAAACTAGTGCAAGATTAAAAACTGTCTTTAAGACAGCTTTTATTTGCAATATATTCTCTTTCAATACAATATTTAAAAAGAAAAAAATGAACAGTATCCTCCACTGTGATATTTCCATTGCATGCCTTACCATACGATCTCAGCACACCTCAGGTGTACAATGAACACAGAGTTTAAGCATGATATTTAAGGAGAGGGAAAAGTCATTTAGATGGTTAACTAAAGCACTCAGGTGAGCTTGATACAGTGACTGGCCAATAGGTGAATAAACAAATTACCAGGAAAGAAAGGAAAAAAGAGAAAAGGCTCCAAACACTGTTCTGCCTCTGACAAGAAATTCTCTACTCTAATCAGCCAGGTGAGGATATCTGCATGCCACCCCCAGATGCTGAGTTGGCAACAGTAAAAAAGAGAAAGAGAGAGCAGAATGAACCCAAAGCTGCTATAAAGGGGATTTGTAGCCAGCTCCAAGCCCCCCAGCCCAAAAGGAGGTGGCTCACGGCCTGATTTTAGCATGTGGCTCTGCACCCTCTGGGACACTTACAATGCAGCATGATAGGAAGAGCCCCAGGAAGCAGGAGCAATGTGAGATGGATCAGATCCATGCCTTCCCTCTACTCCTTCCAGGCAGTGCCATTTCCTCTCTGCAGACCATGGCTTTGGGTACCATCTGGGCAGGAATTAAGGCACAACGAGGGCCGGGCAATGAGATTTCAGGCCATTGTTACATTCAGCTTTTCATCTGGTTTCAAAGGGCATGCCACATGCTTGATTTGGATTTGGATGTATAATTTACAAGCTATTTTTGACTAAATAATCAAACGTGTGTAATTTGATTGCCTTCCTTTTATTGGTACACATAATAGTCACTTATGTTCTACTGTAAGAGAACAAAGTTTCCAAAAATAAAGTAACTTACTCTTACTAAAGGTGCCAGCATGGGTACTACTTTTTACTCCTGTCTGCTAGGGGGGCTGATAAAGTATGAGGTCCTGCAGTGACTCCAGATCAAATTTCAATTGATTCTTGCCTGTGCCCAATATCTATTTATTTTTTTTTTCAGACACAATCATATTTTTCTCTTTGATTTTTGAAATCCCCTGAAATGTCAAGGTCTGATTCTGGCCTCACGTCTTAAAATCAGTAGAGTGACTTTGACTCACTTCTTCCATTAATAGCGATATAACTGCAGTATAATTTTTCTTCCATCAGGGAAATATTGCCTTGCTGTTGTTAACGCTGGAGTCCTTTGTCTGAAATGTAATCATCAGCAATTACCCATGTGCAGAGCATTTTGTCACAGTTACTTACTGCTCACAAGCCAGCCGTACATAGTAAACAGTCAGACCCAGGGCCAGACTCTTGCTGGTGCAAGCGGCTGTAAGAAGTGTGACAATAAAGCTATGCAAATTTGCAACAGCTGGATTCTTGGCTCCTCACTTGGCTTCTGATTATTTAAAAATGTTCTTTCCTTCTGTAATTTTATTTGCATAAAAACACAACACAATAATTTGACGACTACTCACCCTCATGCTGTGCATAGAAGCAAAACAGCTTACGACTGAACCGAGCAATCAATTTTTATTTTTTTTCTGAATTCACACATCTTTCACTTTCTTTTCTATGCTGTGACTTACAAAAGTGACTTACAGTGCAGCTGGGTTATGTGGTAAAATGAGTAATTCGGAGTTGTTAAAAAGAGAAGGATTATTCTTCTGTTAGCTCGTGGAACAAAGCTTCCCAATAAATGTCGTATTCTGCTGTGCACTGAGTGCTTTTGTCCAGTTCATAGCACAAATCATACTGTTCCCGAGTGCTCATCCACAGCAGTATTCTTTAATGCTTAACTCAGTGACCTCACAAAAATAATTGGTGTGAAGCAAATTTACTTAGCCCTCTGCCTTTATTTGCAGACTGAATGGCTCAGAGAATTGTGCATATTGTTTATGGAAATGAAGAGGGAGAAAAGAAAACAGAACATTACTCTCCAGATAAAGATGGGCCCATGCACAGAAGGAACACAGGGGCTTAGCGTGATGTCCCTGCCTGTGTGAGAGACACCTAATGAAAGATGCTGATAGACTAATACAGCTGCAAATCAGTTCAGTGACTGTGAAAATCCAATCCAGCTGCTCTGAGTTAAAACAGTTAGCATTTCTGACATTATTCCTAAGTTAAAATTTCGGGTTTAACTGTGAGCTTTGACTAATAATTATCCCCCAGATGCAAACAGCAATAATTTATAAGCAGATTTCTGTTGCCTTGCAGGTGAAAGGACAGATTCTGTATAAATCTGAAAAATAAAATAAATAAATAAATAAATAAATCCCAGCATAGCCCTAAGTGAAATTTGGGGGATTTTCAGCAAAAAATATGTTCCGAACACAAGCCATTGTTTCAAACTATCTTTCCTCTGTGCTACGGCTGGTACCAGCGCATCTGGCAGCTCCTTGCATACTGAGCTCCTGCAGAGGAAGGCAGAGAAGGGGGTAGGAAGGGTGTTGTGGAGCAGGTCAGTACGCTGGCTATTTGTGTGCATCTATATTTATATGTATACAGATGTAAACCTTCCCTATGGAGGAAAAAAAAAAAAAAAAAAAAGAGAGAGAGAAAAAAAAAAAAAAACAATCACGCAGTTTAAAACAGGGTGATAGACATAACAGAATAGTTGTGCTTGATGTGCATGTGATATAACCATAGCACAAAAGAAGCTTACCAAACAGCTTGCAGAGATTAGCTAACAAGAACTAAGCTATTCTTTTCAGGAGGTGTTATTAGCATATTTTTCATCAATACTATACTTAACAGCTACTACATAGCAGGAAGTGGTATTTAACCTCTTGTTGCAATGTAACGAGATTACTTTGTATGGTTATGTTACATTCCATTCATAAAGGCCCTCCTGTGTCCAGTTAATTAGATTCACTGTTTGGCAGCATTAGCTTGAAGAAAATGTAACAAAACGTATTTGGAATATTCAAATTTTAAGCTTTTGTTTTGCCTTTCTTTCTCGAAGGCTATATTGAGAGCTATGTAAAACTTGATTTGGGGAGATTGGCATTCATTACAGCCTTCTGCCAGGGGCTGACCAACATGGACTTTTAACCACTTAAATCCCCAAAGTCTAAAGGAAAGCTAATCCTCAAAGTTATAGTTATCCAAAATAGATGATGATCACCTGATTTCACAATCAAAACCAGGTGAAACTATTTTTTTCCTTGATTTGCCTGCAAAAGTGTGAGCAATGCCATGAGTTAGAGGGGACTTTCTGGTCTCAAGTTTTGCTTTTCAGTGAGTTCAGGCTCACTTTGGAAAATAGTTGGAACATTTGGAAGAAATTGATCTGAATTCAGAGTCTGGAGTAAAACATTAAAGCAGGTGAGTCTTGTGGAATGTCATATTTCTGTTTTAAACAACTTCTGTGGTCCTGGTATTTTTTCCATGAAGAAATGACTGTGGAGTGCTTTTGTTTTTCATTATTTTTTTTGGTCATCTTTTTCCTATTTTCCTAAATATTTCCTGGGTTGCACAACTAGTGCCAGAAGTGCTATTTATTTCAAAGACCCAGTATTAGTTAACAATAAATAATTTAAAAGAGAAAAAAATAAACATGCAACAGCTGCATGTAGTTTGTCAAAGAGTTACAGCAAGCAAAGAGGAATCAGCATCTCCCTCTTGCAGAAGCTGTTCTGTGCTTCTACAAAACAAACAAAAAAAAATCTTGAAAAATAGTTAAACAAGGCTATTTTTTCATCTTCCTGTAAAAACATGATTTTACCACTGAGTAAAAAAAAAAGGGGGGGGGGGGGAGGGAAACACTAATGAAATTCAGCAATCCAGTTTAACAATGCCACTATTTTGCTGTTTGGCCATACAAAGCATGCCTGGCTGCAGTATTACAGGCAGCAGTTTCAGTGCTGTAGCACAAAAGACAAATCACTTTTTTTTTTTTTTTCTTCCCCTGCCTTTCGCCCACCTTCCTAAGACTCATCAGCACAGCCTTTACTCTCTGTACATTTTTTAAAGCCAAAGCAAAGTTTACAAGAGGACAGAGAAAATGTGTTTTCATGCCCAAGATCTAAAAAAAAAAAAGGGGGGGGGGGGGAATGTGTTGCTGAGATTTTTTTCTGAAAACCTGAAAATCAGATTTAAAATATTGATTTGTCTTTAAAAATATATTCTGAAAGTGTTAGCATATCCTCATGAATATTACGTAGTGCCTCGTTGGGTTGCACAGTTAGATGAGCTAACGTCCTGAAGCCTGACAGAGATTCACCTTTTAGGAGCACATTGGTGTGGATAGAATCCACGGGCAGATTCATGCCCTCAAGGAAGAGGATGAGTGGCCACCTGGCTGTGCCTCTGCAGCCTGCCCTTGCCTCTCTGTTGTCCATCTCCCCACTGAGAGCCCCTCTCAGGCAGCCCCCAACTGCAAATCACCACCCCAGAACTGAAGGGTCTTGAGTTTCTGATCCTTTCCAGTGCAAAGGCCGCTCAGCATGGCATCAGCATCAACTCTTGGGCTGTTGGATGGAGGCCAAGGGGCATCCTGTGAGAGGGGACTGGTGGCAGAGCCTCAGCACCCTCCCAGTCTGCCCTACTGGAGTGGACCCCACCAGCATGGTGAAATGAACCTCTTGTTTGTGTTTCATGTGCCACTGCTGCCAGCAAATGTCATAAAGCAAAGGAGTTTTCACCACCAGCCTCCCAGCCGCTCTGCTTTTGTCCTCCTTGCCCAGGCCGGGTGACATGGGCGGGTGGCAGAGGGCACAGTTGGCAGGCCCTGTACAGAGCCCTCAGGGACTTCCTTCCCTAGCACAACATGGGCCATGCAGGGCAGCAAACTCCAGCCTTGCCACTATTTCTTGTTCAGATAATAAATCTGTTAAAAGATCTTTTTTTTGTGTTTCCAGACTGCAAAATTAATTTAAAGGGACACTGCCAAGGTTAGCATCCTCAGAATTTGATTTGACCAACTGGGCATGTTTCCTAATAACTTTGAAAAGTCTGCACAGATCTTTATATGTGCCTTTTTTTTTTTCTTCCCTCTCAAGACAAAGATATTTCTCCAGGGAAAATATATCAAAGCTGCAGGTCTGTCTGTCTTCATGGGCAACCCTGGTAAATCTGCCCAGTGTTCATATATAATAGACAGAAACCAAATAAGAATGAAAGCAAGCTTCCTTTTCAAGCCTTCCAAAGGAGCGAGTTTATTTTCAAGAAAAAAAGGAGCTGAACCAAGAGTTGGATTTTATAAATGGTGTACAACTCTTTAAGCAAAACTCTTTGAAATTTAAAAGCCAAACAAACATAGCAAGTATTTGTCAGTGGATTATGGGGCATTTATTGACTCCTATAGCAGTTCCCACACTTCCCAGGGTCACACTCAGTCTCCCATCTGCTTCAGCCCTTCCAGATATAGCAGACAAATCCTGACATCCATATTTCTCCACTGCAACTGCTGCTTGCAGGACTTATCAATTATTCAATCAATAACTTGTAAGATGTGTGTCCTCCTATATGTAGTTGCAGAAACTTATTTTCCCCAGCTACTGTGACGTTGCTTGATGAAACAAGATGGTGAAGCTCTGGGGTTCCTTGTTGGCCTCACCCTCAGTGTGTACTCAAACTTCATTATGGGTCACTTTTAGCTTTTTTTTTTCCCTGGAAGAATACACCATCTAAATATTTTACTAGTGGCACAGTTGTGCCAGCCAATTGATTGCAGAAATGGCCTACTTGAAATGACAGGGCAAGCCATGGAAACTTCCTAAATGTAGGGTGATCTGCTCTTGAACTGTGATCTACCATAGAATCAGCTACAAATAACATCATCTCCAAGGTAAACACATCTATTCCTAGGGCATCATTTCAGAATGGAAAGTAACCAAATTACATCCATGGAGTTCAATTAAAGATGTAATCTTACGTCTGTGAGTTCTGATTTTTTCTAAAACCAGTAAAAGCCATTTTTCTATAACGCTTTCTCACAGCTTTTCCAGCCATTTCCAGTATCTAGTTTGTGGTGGTGCTGGTGGTATGTTTTGTTGTTGTTGTTTTGTTGAATAAAATAAGGGCCAACAACAGGTAGGTACATAACTGAGGCACCCGCTGAGGCATTTTGAGCCCTTAGCATCTGCACTAGAACTGTCTCCTTGTAATATGGATGACAGGTTTGTTACTCCTTTTTAAACTCTGCGGAGTATAGATATTATTAACAAATTCAATGCCTTGTAGTACTTCTTACAATGCTCTAAGAATTGTTTCCCAAGTTTCATCTCATTTCTCAGGTACACACCCTGTTTCTCTTAAAAAAAAAATACCACTCGCATTGCTCCCGCTTGTCAGCTCAGCAAGCATCTTTTATGCACTGTTTACCAGGAGCAGACCCGCAGTATTTTCTCTTACATGGAGATAAAATATTCTGCTTCTGCAGGTACAAAACAGTACTCCAGAAGTGTTAGAAACACTGCAAATGAAAACTGTGAACCTCTGTGAATTTCATTTAAAAGTTCCCTTTCAAGTGGAAATTCGTTATTTTTCCATGAAAAGGATGATCAAATTAGATCAGACTCTAGTTTTTCCTTTCTTCTCTTTCCTTTCTTTTCTTTTCTTTTTTTTTTTTTTTTTCTCATTTCCCCCTTCTGCAGTGAAGATAGGGAGTAAAAGAAAACACTTTTAAAAGACCTGCACTTTTTTCTTGAAAGAAGTACTACTATTCAAGTAACTTCTGAAAATAAGCTTCGAAGCAAATTTCTTCATTTTGCTTTTGAGACCTCACATTTATTCTTTGCGTTCCAAGTACTGCCAATCCTATGGAATTCTTTCAGTAAATTCACAGAAGCAGAGCACCCTTGCTACCTTTCCCTCTATCTGGATTCTCTTGCAGCTGCCAGTGGAACACGTGATGGGCTGGCACGGCACGGCACAGCCCAGCTTCCCGGGCGCCAGGCAGGAGCTGTCCAGCAAGGCCCGGGTGGCTGTCGAGCTTTCAGCTGCTCCTGGAAGCCACAGGCACACTGCTTGGCTGCTTTATACCAGGCAAACGTCAGGGACTGTCTCTGTTCATCTGCCTTAAATTTTATAGAGTTGCATCAGCTTTGCAAAGCGAGGGAGACGATGTGGGGTGTGAGCTGTCTCTGCGAGCACAAATGCACAGGCATTGCGTGTTTACAGTGTCGGTGTTTGTGCTGAACAAACGTCCTGCAGCCCCTGCTCATCCTCATTTAGCCTCTTCTCACACCCTAAATCATTCCTGAAAGGGAAACGTTCACCTGCATGGCCACTGTGGAAAATACAGTTCTGTTTCGCCTTCTGTAAAACCCTCTGTAATTTCATTATCATTTTTCAAAGGCTTCATTGTATCACGTATGTTAAAGGAATATCTGAAGGAGCTATCTTTAATCCTTTTCTGCAGGGTTTTCTTGAGTATCTTTTCTCCCAACTAGGTTTTAGGACCCTTCATATTTCACCTCCAACTGGTAAACCATTAAGCTGAAGACCAAAAAGCAATGTGACTGTTCCACTTGTCCTGTGAAAGATAAGGGGTAACTATATAGGTTGGATCAATTATTTGGCTGTAAGTTAGGAACATACTGTCACGCACCAAAATTTGAACACACATGTTTTGCTGGGATTACTCACATGCTTCAAGTTGGGCACATGAGTAAGTAGTTTGTTGAATCAGGACCTAAAATGGCATGCTATTTCTCAGTATAAATTATAGTTTAAAGCTCATTCTAGACCACCATGGCAAAATAAATCTTTATCTTAGCTACTTAGTACTAATGAAAAACAATATTATCGGTATTTTTCCTATAGCAATTCACTTAAAGAGAAATGTTGTACAATTACAGAGAATGGCTAACCGTGCTTCTTGATCAACCTGATAATTAATAGGAATAGAAGAAAAAGCCCTGTATTTCTGAGTGCCGATCAGGCTGCAAAGGCACTCCAAACATCTGAAGAAAAAACAGTTTGTTAATTGCTGTCTAGACAGTTTATTGCTGCAATAAGATCAAAACACAGAATACTGAGGTTTGTGGTATGAATCATGCAGACTAAACAATTGTTTTATTGCATTTACAGAGCACTTGATTTATAATGCAGTCAGTTTGGTAATAAAATTCCTCCATTGTATATCCTGAATAATTTCACCTCTTTTTGCATCTCTCTTTTAATTCTATATCAAGATGGTTTAAAAATGCCAGTATGGAGGGAGGATTACTGTCATGTATACAGGATATTACTTAGCATGGATCCCTGTTACATTGTCACTGAGCATACAACACTCAGCTGAGCCTTGATCAGCTGGTGGTATTATGGGCACACCAAAGAACAGATTTATTGGGCTGCAGTGAGCACACTAGAGGAAAAGTAAGGCTGTCCCATTGTAAGAGGTTTTGTTCCACTTGAACCAAAAGGGATCAATCAGGCAAGTGACTTTTTTTTCCCTTTTAAAAAAAAAAAAAAAAAACAACTTTATTACTCTGAAAAACTTTTTTCCTGAGAGGAGTGATTCATTGCTCCTCTTCTGTGGTTATCTCTGGAAGACTGAGGTTTAAGGGAATTCCTCTGGGAACCCAGAATCTTTTGGGATGAAGAAAGTTACTCTTGTCTTTACCGAGTGCCTGAGCTGGGATAGGGGAGTAATAGCATTAAACATTAAATTTTCCTGGGAACACAAAGTATTGTCTTTGTATAAGAGAAATATGTTTTGTTTTGTTTCATTTGCCAGTTTTGATCAGCTATAATCATCCTTGTATCTATGAAAAGAAAAATATTGGAACAGAATGTAGTTCTGGAGCAAAACCAAAACAGAGCCCTACAGCTTGATGTTCTTAATTTCATAAATTGCATACTGAAATCCTGGTCCCATCAAGTTTGGTGGAAATGTTGCCATTGATTCCATTGGGTACAGTTGGACATACAAATTTAGTGAACTACTTATTGATAAATCTGAGAGTGCTGGGGGAAGCACGATGATATTTGTCACTTTAAAAAGACCTGTTTACGTAAGATTTTGAACTGAAAGCTGTTTGGGTAAGTTTAGATAAGTATCTTTTGTACTTTGCCTTAATATTGGGGGGAGGGGGGATCCTTCTGTGCAGTAATCCCCTGATTAAGGAGATCTGTTCTCTCTCATTGTAATATCTTAACTTGAATACCCTCACTGTAGTTGTATTTGGAGTTAAGCTCTTTAAGAAGGCAGGGCAGCCAGGCTTGACTGGTACGATATGTCTGAAGTGGAGGTGTTTTTGCATATACTCATACTTGGCTTAATTCCCCCCAGTAAAAGTTGATGTTCCTGGTGGTCAAATGAAATTACTTCTGACGATCACACAAGGCCTGTACAAAGCCTGCTCCACCCACCAAGTGTACTGTACAGGCTCTTCATTATCTCCTAGTACAAGCTGCATTCCAGAGAAATGACAGAAAATGCTCTGGTATAAATTTTGACCCCAGCTGCCCATACTCACAATGAGTGGAGATCAGCCCTAGCTCTTTAAAACTTCCAAGCATTGCATTGCCTGTCTGCCTTGTAATTCCTCTCGCAGCCATGCAGGAAGACCACAGTGGCCCCAGTTCAAGCTGCATTTGGATCTCAATCTTCCACCTAGGGCAGAACAAACCTGCTGAACGTCCGAAGCATGCGAAGAGCCAAATTTACAGGGGACAGATGGAGAAGTGCACAGGCCAGAGTGCAGTGGACGAGCTGACCTGAGGAAAGGTAGGGCTCTGGGGACAACCCAGACAGCATGGGTCTTGTGGCTGATCCTACAAGCTTTGTGTGTCTGCAGGGCACGAGTCTCAGCAGCACACTCAGGTGAGGAGCCTGTAGAAGCTGGGGGCTCAATCAGTGCACTTCCAAGAGAAACCCAGAGCAACTCTGACACAGGGCTGGGTGAAGAAGGGGAAGATGTTCAGGCAGGTACCACGTTACACATTTCCCAAAATACCACTCCACAGCCCCCTTCCTTTCTTCTCTAAATGACAGAGGAACATACAAGCAGAGAAGAAGGTGCCTTTTTACGTAGCTGTTTTATTTAACAAATAGGTAGTGATAGTTGTAGACAAAAGCAAATACTAAAAGCCACCGTGACAGGGCAGGCCAAGCCCAGGGGGCTTCCAGCAGCATAAACCAATGCACTGTGAACAGAGAGAGGCTGAAAGAGTGCCTAAGATACAAACAGCATTCAGTAGTCTTGCAAGCAATCTGGTAAGTGATCATTTAGACTTGGAGGTTTTCGTGAATAAAATGGTAAAGTAAATCTACAGCACTGATGCCAATAATGCAGAACTACTGTTTTCCAGTTTGGAGAGTCCAGGTAAATTATTTGGTCACTTTCTGCAGAAAGAAGGAAGCTGTTGCTGTCTGAGAGGATTTGGCATAAATTACCTTGTGGGAATAGCAGAAGAAGCTCTTTTCAGAGTCTGACTTCCCTACTGATATTTTTTAAAGCAGAGCAAATACTTCTAAAAATGTGCCTTTCTTCTTTATGGTAGGACATTGGTCCACACCACACAAGTGAGGTAGCTGCCAGAGCGTGTTGATACCAATTCAGGCAGTTTTCTCCTCTGGTTCTCTAATGCTTCATGTGCAGCAACACGTCAGTCACCTGCACGTTAAGAAAAATTTGGGATGCCATTTCTATACATGTTGCCCAAGATGTTCCTGGGCCCATCCCTTAGTGCAGAGGACCCAGAAGATGGTTCTTACCCCCCTCTACTATGAATGGCCAAATACACTAACAAGCATAGAGGTACTTGTATGAAGAACTTTAAGATAAAAAGTTAGGAATTTTCCTCATTTTTTGGTCAAATGTCAGCTTACTGGCTTTGAGTGTGTTACTCTGGAGGATGCATTCTCCACATGCTCAGTGTGTATCCAGGCAGGACGGCAGCACAGTGGGCACAAAGTGTCCTTGTCCCCATACTTGGGACAAGGAGCAGGGGAATTTATTGTGGGGAAAGGCAAAGTGAGAGAAGGGTTATGTCTAGGGAAAGGTACCAAAATGTTGTAGGTGCTGCAAGCAACAAATGCAGAGGCTGAAAGGTGTTGGGGACCAAAGGCTCGGGAAGTTACAACACAGCAGCCAG
The DNA here is from genome assembly GCF_964035555.1 of Netta rufina. Classification (NCBI taxonomy): domain Eukaryota; kingdom Metazoa; phylum Chordata; class Aves; order Anseriformes; family Anatidae; genus Netta; species Netta rufina. The sequence goes on along the minus strand of NC_140140.1, from coordinate 9,046,288 downwards.
TGTGCAATCCCCCCAGACAGGTCTGTGCCCCCCTCCTCCAGCAAAGCACCTTCTCTCTCATCAGTGCTATGTAAGCTGTTACAAGCATATGTACTCGAGGCAGTCAGCCCTTTGTGCTCTCTTTTACGTGGCTTTAAATGCTGCTAGAAGTATTTCTGTTGTTTATTGCTGCTCAATAAAGTTTTATCTTGTGAAAGTCATGATTTATTTACTCCATCTTGCAGAATAGACATGTGCGCTCTCCCACCTCAGCACCCCTTTACCAGATTCATAAAATGTGTTAACAATTCATTTAAAATTCATATACAAGCCAAGTACAGTTCCTTCACAAAGCTGCACCAAGTAATATAAAGCAGCACGCGCCCTGACATATGGCACACTGTCAACGTGTGCTCTTAAGGCCTCCCTCGGCTGTAAGTACTTCAGTGTGCTCTTGTAATTGCTCGTGTCCAGCCAGTCAAACAGCATCTTCCCATTTTCCAATTACTGTAGAGTTTTTGCTAATTTTCCCTCTCAGCTACCATGAAAACACAGGCTGTGAGGATAGGTGGTTTAGAGAGAGACTGGTCAAAGTTTATCTTCAGCTTTAAAGTTTATTGACTGCCTGTTTAACAGGGGGCTTTCACCTGCCCAGACAAGACATGTCTCCTTGCTGGTCTGTGTGTGAGTTATGCAAGGAAAAAGGTAAGGTGAGAATCAAAATAAGAATTTCTATCCAGTGTACCCTTCTGGGAAAATCATCTTACTGGTAGCTCTTGTGACAGTCCTCATTCTGAAAGGTGCAGTTGCCATGTGGCTTCAGTCACCTTTTACTAATAGCTGTGAAACATCTCTGGTTCTTCCCTTTCCCTGGTATATTCAGTTTTCTTGCAGCAGACTCACTCACATCACTGTTATTTTCATTTCCCAGCACTGAAGAGCTGTGGCTGTGAACCTGACCCAAGCACATCTCCCCTCCAGGCTCCTCGCAGCAAGAAGCCCTGCTCCAGTCTGCGCCAGGAAAAGACAGCTATGAGGATGTAACCTTAGGCTTCAACATCCTCTGGTACCTCACAATGTTTGTGTAATTCCCAACTGAATGAGACTTGAGGGATCTGTGATGTCTCTGCAGCATGCTTTTTTCTTTCTATTCCTATTTTAATAGGGCCATGCACAGGGAAAGGCATGTTGGGGATTCCAGGGAGAAATCTATTGGCAGTTCTGTGCTGGCCCAAATAGTAAAATAAAACGTTGGGGTGTGGACAGGTCCCAGGCATGTGCTTCAGGCCGTGGCTCTTCAAAAGAGCACCCAGCTGGGCGGCTCTGCTCTGTGTGAAGCTGGGCAGAGTCCTTGCTGCATTCCTCACAATGTTGCTACACACATTTGTGCAATATTTGGCTTATTTGTGCAACGTAATTAATGAAACATGTCTCATTGGCACCAACATCCCTAGGGACCTAAAGCAAATGGGAGGCTTTGAAGCCTTAAAGGATCTTAAAAGCAGAAAATATTTACCACAAGTTTATTAAATCAAGCTTTACTGGTAATAAATTAGCAGCCTGTAGACATGCCTTTTTCTTGAGGATCTGACATTAATCTTCTAGAAAAATACAGTAATGATTTACAATTTTCATAACACCTTTCTTTCTTTCAGTTTCCAGGCATTTTGCTTCCAGAACTCCTACATTTGTTCAGGTCTCCCTACGGTGAGTTTCCCGCAGAAAAGGGCAATGAGAGAGGGACCCTCATTCATGTGCCATTCTCAGGAAGTCCATGAGAGACATGAGCCTTACAGCATGCTTTATAGGTGCATGCGAGCAAAACCCCACACGTAATACTCATGTTATTCCTTTTCACGTAGCCACTGATCCATGACGCTGGAAGTATTTTAAAGACATTGACCCAGAGTCTCAGTAATGGAGCTGGGGGTGGCTGAAATGCCCATTCTGCTCCTACATCTGCAGTTTAGGTTATGTGATCTTACTGTGCTGTTTTAAAACCAGAAAACACTGGGGGGGTGTTTACAGATTTGCACATCTCTCACACTATGCCATTGTATGGTAAATTACATTGGAGCCTCTCCTGAGCTCATTAACAAAAGCCCATTGTGTGAGGGTGTTATATATACCGTGTGCTTAGCCTGGGACTTATACGTGTGTCATGAAAGTGTTGGTGAGCTCGCATGAGAACTGCTTTCTAGTATTTCTGTTTGGATTTTTAATGACATTTGTGCAGGTGCACAGCTTATAAAAGGAATCTTTTCTTAGTCCATGGAGTTGTTCCACAATTCAGCTGGAGCAACAGGCATTCTTAGCAAAGCTTGATTTTTAGTGGTGACCTCCAAAATTTTTGCTGCATCACTTAGAATTACTCATTTTTATTTATTAAGGGTGTGCTTGACTATCTTCCCATTAAATAGAGAATATTCTATATACAGCCAGGGGAGGGCTTGTCCAGTTCGACAAAAGCTAAATCAAGACCAGGCAACTGTACTCAAGGACACAAGCAGATGTGAATAAGCTTATCTTTTCAGTGTAATGCTGTTTTACAGTAATAGGTGATTAAGTTTTATTGCAAGATCAAACCTTCTGTGTTATGTAGTATATTCCTGGCTGTGTTTGACACAGCTTGATAACTGCTCAGAGGGATATCTGTGGCATCCGTGAGTGGGAGGTTAGGGGATGGTTGGCCTAGATGATCTTCGAGGTCTTTTACAACCTTAATGGTTCTATGATTCAAGCTTTCGTGACAGAAAGGGGTTGGTGACAGGACTGGCCTAAACTCTGCTTGCCCAGTTACACCTTCCCCAGTTTTCCCTTCCCAAGCTGGCTCTCCACCTTCTTTTTTTTTTTTTTTTTTTTTACTGTTTAAGTTGGATCACATCCCTGAACTGGATCACAGACTGGTCACCCAAGAAGATGGACCAACACAAAAAGGACTGTGGTACAGAGAAGAGAAGTTTAAAAAAAAAAAAAAAAAAAAAAAAGTCAGAGGGATTCCTGGATTATTGGAAACCACAACAGCCTCAAAAGTCTCTGTAACATGAAACTGCAGATAAGGTTGGTCGTAGCCCGTGACATGCAGCTGACGGCTGAGCCCATGGGAGAAGAGCCTCCCAGCAGCATTGTGCAAGGGGCTGATACCACGTCCTCCTAAATCTTGGAGGGCTGAAGCTTATTTGTACAACAAACAAGGCTTGACTGGAGTTTACCGTGCAGAATTGTGCCTCTGTAACACAGTTCAGCTGTGTGTATATTTCATAGCAAAGAAAATATAGTGATGACTTCCACTGGGTTTCTTCATCAGTGGCCATTGCATTAATACTAAATGTTTGTGTGACTTGTTTGGGTTAAAAGAAGTGCATTGGACAGGATTCTGAATAAATGTAAATTAGAAGTGACTCATTAAAATATTTGGAGTTACAGGCACAAACGGGATCAGAGTCAAGCCACTTGTCCTAGTTTCTGTCACACAAACACTAACCCTTTATAAATCATTAATTTCCAGACTGTTTATTATCCAGGGGAAGTAACAAAACAGTAGTATCACATAACACATCCTAAGAATGCCTTGTTCATTTTAAGAGCAAATAAAACTAAATAGCACCAAGTTGTTAGTGATTCAGCCTATGAGAACAAGCCGAAAGACAAAAAGGGGAGCTTAATGAGTCTGAGGCCACAAAATAAACAGGGGAACAGGTAAAAAAAAGAAAAAGAAAAATAGTACAAGAATGACTTCACATAGAGTATCTTCACATAGATATTATTTGTTTACTATCACATGGAAATTCCCTGCTCATTACATGGTGGTGCTTTCACTGGGGATGCCACAGCCATGCTATTGGAGTGTGAATGCTTTCCACAGCTGCTGTTACCCTTCATCAGCTTTCTCCACAGGCATAGAACAGAGTGGAGCCACCCTTTCAAAAAATAATAGTCGAAATTAATTACTCTGTCGAGAAAACAACCTTTGTGTTGTTTCATTTACTAGCCCCCTCTTCTAATGTGTTTGTCACATGTTGCCCAGAAGCTGCCCATGATGAGGAAATGACATTAGCGCACAGCTGAGGATGAGGCAGGGAAAGTGAGCACCGTGTCTGTCCTCGCTAGGACTGTGCTGAAGTTCACGACTTGCCTTTCTATGGGGCAAGGGGACCTGCCTTGGCTGCAGGAGCCCACCCTGCCACGGGAGCCCACCCTGTGAAGGGAGCCCATCTGCCTGCGCCAGGCAGGCTGCTGAGTTTCCCAGCCATGCAACCTGCTTGAAAGCACAGGGATGGAGGTGCAAGTACGAAAGTGGGAGTTAGATAAAACAAGTTTTTTTCTCACCTATTTTGTATCATTTCGATGGATAATGCTGACAGCTGAGGGTGCACAGCTATTTATTCCTTGCACTTTTGCTAATAGCAGCAACGCTAGACACCGTACTGCTTCAGTACCATCGAGCCTTGCTAGCACAGGATGTATTGGCTTGTTGTCAATTTAGCTTAAATCCGTTCCCAGTTTCACTAGTAAAAAGTCCTTTTCTAGCCAATATTACTGAGCTTATATTGAACTGGCTTTTTTGCTAGCCTTACTTGTCAGTAAAGTATCGTACTTCTAAAAGCGATGTTAGCAAAACCGTAATACAGGCCTCACAGATGATTTGGGTCCATATGTTATTTATTTTAATCTCTTAAGGTTCCAAAACACTATATATTTACAGTCACTCTTTAAAGTTATTGTTAGTTACAAAATATTAGAAACATAGTTTCATCTATAAAATGCGTGATTAATTTAATCTTTACCATACTATTTTGCATCATACAGGAAACATTTTAGCCTGATGAATACCATGGATGTATAATTAGTGCTTTATACAGTAAACTTGATTATAACTTACACTGTCCACCCTGGCTCCAAAAATCCTTGCAGATTTTAATTCAATTGCTGCACTTTATCTGGATGAAAGCATTTGAATTCAATTATTATTATTCTGCATGCATTTGTGCCTTTATATAGGTTAGATGTGGTAGTAGTTTTAAAACAAGTTTAGTGGAAGTCTCAAATTAGGCATTAGAGTCTATATTTAGGCATCTATCAGATTTTAAATGCTGACCATCTGATTTTCCTAGCTGAGGTTTGCCAAAGTCAGGGTTTAATGGGTATTGAGACTGGAAGATAAAATTAAAGGGAAACAAATTTTGAGGTGTTTCTGAATTTTGATGGGAATTAGGCACCTGCCCTGCCTGGACTATTGCGAATGCCACGTTACCTGCTTATCTGTACCTGCCAATGGTCAAATGCCTTTAAAATCTTGGCAGGATGCTTTGGATACCCACATAACAGTAAACCCATTAAAAATCTCCTTGCTCATTTGATTTCATCTTTACATGGCTGAGAAACTTTTAGACATTTTTGGCATCGAGACATCCCTTGAGGTAGCTCTGCCCTTTTTCATTTTAGCTGAAGAGAACTTCATGCTATAGCAAGTTTAAGACATTTTTAAAAATGGGACCCTCAAATTGGCCACGTACTCCTGTATTTAGGCATCTCCTGGGTTTAAACACTGGCCAAGGGGCCAGATCTGTGCAGGTTGGTGCCCTTGGCAAGGAGGAGGTGGAGGTGGTCGTGCAGCAGCCTGGGCGCTGGCTGCTGGAGGAAGCAGAGGCAGGCCATTCATTCTCCTATTACAGGCCATTCCTGTGTTTATACCATCTTGTTTAGCTTACTCCTAATGCACATCCTAAGACGTACCTCTAATACACATCCTAAGACATGTTTATGAAAATTCTTTATAAGCAAAATATTTTACTTCCATTGAGTAAGTTCAGATACAGAACAGCCTCAGCGCTGCGCCTGGTTCAACTGCACTCCTGCTCTCTCTCTCCCCGTGCATCTTTTCTTTGAAAATTCAGCCTTCAGCCCACCCACATTACCACAGCAAGACCCAATAATTGTAACATATGGATTCTCGGCCAATCTTGTTTTGTTCTCGCTAACATGTTTACAAGCAGTAATTATTCTTCAGAAGATTAAATACTGCTTAGGGCTGCAGAAGGTAAGTTGTTAGCTGGAGAACCAGCAACTAGATTTTGGATCCATTTTTGGTTTTAATTCTTTAAAGGCTTCTTCAGAGCAGACCCCATATCCTTTCGTGAAGCATGTATTCCCTAGGTGTGATCCTCAAATCAACAGCATCATTGAACTGGCTAAACATAAAGAATATGCCTTGGTCTGAAAAAGATTGTGAACGTTTACAAAACCGATTGACTCCATTTGTGGGTGCTCAGCACTTCTGAAAATCAGGCAAGAAGCTTTTAAAGATGAAACAATAGCCTGACTCCAGCAGGAAGGAAAATAATTTAAAATTTCAAGAGAGACACATAAAAAGGGGACATGACATTCAAGAGATATTTTATTATGTTAGACAGCAAATTCATAGGAAATGCTTTTTTCTGTGAAGTGATTTATAGTACTGTGGGACTCATGGCCACAGAGACAAGGATTTTAAAAGTTTCATGCGCAGACTGGATGACAGAACTATCTTTGTTTAACTGTAATTGCTAATAGCATTTCTGCAAGGGTTGTTTAACCTCAGGCTTCACAGCCTAATCTATACTCTGATTTTCAGGTCAAGATGAAACCTAATGTGGTGGCTGATTATCTTGCATCAACTTAATGCAAGGTCTTTTACACTGTCTGCTCTGAGCATCCACTGCTGTCCAGTATCAAGAGTGGTTATTTAACTAGATAGGGACCTCCCCCCTTTTAGTCCCACACAGCAATTTCTGCTGGTCTCAAATCAAGTGTTGGTGTTCGGACACAGCAGGGAAGGTACTGTGCAAATGCCCTGCAGAAGGATTCTGTCTGTAGGAGACGAGAGATGATGAGCACAGCAATATCGGGCTACTTAGATAAAAGTTTTCTGCCCTGCATGCTGTGATTTGTCCTTAAAGTCTCACTCCACACAGACCCGATGCCACATGCCCAAATCTCACATTCATCATCTCACGTTCAGGCGGCACGCTTCCCACACTGCTGAACTCAGCTTTTCCTGCATTATTTACGGTTATTCTGTTTGGGGGAAGAAGAAAAAAACAAACAAACAAACAAACAAACAAATATTTTACATCCTTTTTAAGCTCATAAATATTATAAATCAAAGGCAATTTGGCAAATCTGCTTTATAGCTAGGGACCTTGGATCTGCCCACTTAGTTAAACTCCGTCTTGCTGAGGCATCTTTCTATGTCCGACGAGTCTGTCACTTTGAGCCAATCGATCATGATGACGTGCTGTTCTTCCCCCGTGTCAGGGCACTTGTTTCTTTTTATTTACCCATTACTTCACTTCCTGCCATCTGGCTCCCCGGAGCTTTCTTTTCCTTATTTTTAATACCTGTTCCAAATTGTATTGCCACCATCTATTTGCCCGCTGTGATCATCAGACTAAAAGCAGAAAGAGGCTGAAGCTCCTATTGCCATCAGCCCGAAATCTGATTTCCTGTGCCTTTTTTATTCATATATCATTGATAGTATCTGGAAAACTGAATATGCACTGGATTTGAATGAATACATCTCACATAATGGTGAGATAAACATAGCATTCTGCTTCACAGGTATTTGAAGAAAAAAATGTGCAGGTATTAGCTTCAATTTCCCAAAAAAATCCACAATAAGCCCTCTGAGATTTATAAAAATATATGAAATGTTCTTTTTACTTTCTGGGGGTTGTGACCTTAGGGTGACCCCACAGAGACCCCACATTTTCAAGATTTTCTTTGTTATCATGTGTTTTAAGATTACTTTACAGATCCACAGAATAAAGGCTTCTCATACAACCATTTGTTTCTCTAGGAACTCCAGTTCTAAATGAAACATCAAATATCGTGGGAGTTAGTAACCTGAAACCGAACAGCTCCTATCAAGAAACTGCTTGATACAACATTGAGTGCTCTGAATAGCAGTCATTCATTTTCAGAAGTGCCATCAGCTGAAGTGCCATGTAAAAGTCAAGTCCCAAAATTACAGAAATGTTCAGAAATATACCCTCAAGTATATTCAAACTTTTTCCCTCTTTTCTTGTGAATGCATGGATGGAGTTTCCACAACATTTTATAGATAACATAGAATTCCACATAAGGCTTGATTTAATAAAATCAGTGTTCCTTGAATGAATGTTGAAAGTAAGGAGCAAGGTGAGAGAGCAGCTGATGTCTGTTGGTGCTGGGGCCAGAGCTCAGCTGTTATGCATCATGCCACTTATTTTGGAGCCCATTTATACCCACACTCAGGCCCTAGAGGGTTCCTTACTAGGGACTATGCTGAAGGGTGGGTGAAGGTGCTTTTCTGTTGCTGCAGATGTGTCCCAAAAGGTCTGGAGATCACCTTCCTTAGGGATTTGTGAAGACTACACAGGTGATTTTATGGGTGTTTTTTTTTGTTTTCCCCTCTTGTATTAGTAATGTGCTTTTGCTAGGTGAACTAGCAAGAAACAAAGTATGCTTCTGGTTTTCAGTGGTGCAAATTCAGCCCAGAGCTGTGCAGAGACTGGGGGGGGGCTATAACACCCCTGGGAAAAGCAAACCTGGGGGCTGCACTATGGCATGTATGTGGGCTTCAGATGCTGTCGATCCTTTCTTTGTTTCACTAATTTTCAAATTCCTTGTGAGTTTTTACATAACACCTTATTTTGATGTCACTGCAGATAAATCTCTGTAGATATCTAAATATTCAAAAAGCTGTTTAACCCCAGGAACACCCTCAGTACTTCACTGCGAAAAGATAGAGCAGGCTATTAAAAAAAAAATGTGGGGGGGGGAGGGGGTAGTGCCCATACTATACAATTCCATGACTTGAGGTAAATCCACCCTAGCCCAGGAAACTGTATCCTGGGTTACTCATTCAGAGTATTTCTTCCTGAGAGGCTGGTTGTTTGTGTATGGCTGCCCCAGGCTATTGCAGCAAAATTCCTTGTGCTGAAGCAACTCCATTCATACAGGCAGGGCCTGAAATAATGTGCACCAGGGCTAACACACAGCTGATCCTGCTCGGGGGAGCTGCAGATTTGCATCCCAACTGATCTGACTGCAGTCAGACACAGCCTTATCAATGGAATTGAAAATAGAGAGAAATTCTCAGCACTTATATACACCCTGGGCATCCAACAGACCTCTCTCCCTTCTCAGAGGGTTACAGAATGCATTAATTGAGCTTCAGAATGGCTTATAATTGCTGACTAATTTCCCTTTCCTAGAGGCGAAATTACATTAGTAGCAATAAAATAAAATCCTGCACGGCTTCCTCAGAAGTACTCCTGGATATGAGACCCAATCCTGTCCTGACTGCAGCCATGCTGGTGAGAACCTGCTAAAAGTGAGAGAATCTGATGGGAGTTTTTCTGGCTGGGTCCTTTCTGTGCTGGTTGATGCTTCCTGCCTTGCTACACCAGATCTGTCCCAGAGATGTGGCAGGATGCTGCAGCTCATACCTAGCCTACTCTAGCCCCACATGCTTCTCCTCCTCAGCTGCTGGACCCATGAGATTTTTTTTGTTTGTTTTGGTGGTTGTGGTCTGAGGAAATAATCCAGCTGAGTTATGAACTCCTTACTGGCTATTTTTCAGCCAATGCAGCATAAAAAGAACAAAAGAGGTGGGAGCACCTAGCTATGCTGCTATTTAGGGCTGATACTAAATGTTACCAAGCTAAACTGGGAGGTTTTGGCTCGGTGAACAAGAAAACCCATCTAAAATCTTGTTGCCACCCAAGGGAGAAGGCTTTAGTCTTCTCCCATCTTTACTCTGTAGCTTCACCCTGAGAGAAAACACCAGGTCTACTGACTGCATCTTTGTCCTCTTCTGTGTTTATACAGTCCTGAGCGTACTGACTGCACAACATAGCAGAGGAAATGCAGGTGATAGACTGCTCGCTACTTATTGTAGATAGCTGTGCCATTTCTGAGACCTGATGTGCCATGCCACATGCAGTTCCCTTCATTGCCTCATTTTGAGGGAAAGCCCTGCAAGTTGATGGTGCCTGATCAAGTCTTTCAACCCTTGGGCAGTTACAACTTTATACTTTCTTTGACAGCTGTAAGGATGATAAATATACATGCATTTCTTAAGATTATTTCAGGTCTCTGAAAGTCCAAGTTTTCTAATCTTTTGCTTTTCCCAAAATAATACTACATAAAGGATTATCTCCATCTTAAAACCTACCAGGAGGTCTATTGCTTCAGACTCAAAATTGCAACTTGAGAAGGACTGTAAGGAAACAAGTCTGCAAATGTATTTAGTATATGAAAAATGATTTTCTTAAAAACATACAAAATGTTCTTTCACCTAATTCTGTATTGATTCCTGTAGCATCATCTTTTTCTTTTTATTCTCTTAATGCATTTCTACTTCTCCCAAACGCAAAAAACTGTTTCCTTTACAAAACAGAACAAAGAAGTTTTCCTTCCCAATCAGTAATTTTGTTTTCTTTTGTAATTGTAAAAAGAAACTCCTGAAAAATCAATATATCGTTGCCAAGTCATACACAATCAGGAATGGAGCAAGCTTAGTAAATAAAGGAAATTGCAATTTTTTCCCTCTCTTTGGTCAGCCTTTAGTACATTCAAGGTGACTGTCAATCTCTTCTGTGTTTCGGGTTTGTTCCTCCCTGCAAATTTAAAAGTTAATCTTGGAGATGAAAAGAAAAGTTTGAAAAGAATTGTTCTTGGAGTCAAAATTCCTGATGTCCTAAATTACAGCAACCCCCACCCCGAAGTGATTGGCTCCTTGAAGTAATCTGACCTCTCTCAATTAACTAGCACAGAGATAAAGATTGTTCATGCTAAAGTTGTCACATAACACCAGGCTTAGAAATTGGAAAATCTTAAGTAAAAGAAAGATACCTTTTCAGCTGTATCTGTAGTTTCAGCATATATCAATATTTGGATTTGGTTTACTCTCTTGATGTGCAAAATTGAGGGAATTTATGTAGCGAAACCTAACAAAAAGGACTTTTCAGTGAAAAAACATATTAATTAAAATGTAGAAGGAAGCACTTACTAGCTGAACATTTGCAAGCTGAGGTCTATGTTGCTTTTTCTAGGCAAAACTGTCACCTGCAAAATATATGCAGAGTTTTGGAGCTCAGATGTGAACTGCTTACAAACCCAAGCGGGGGAGAAAAAGATGTTTTAATGAGTTGATTTGCACCTGCAATTAAACAGACACACAGGCTAGTCTAATTTACACTGAAACTTAATTGCAAGCATAAATCTTGTGTATACATGTGACATAAATAAAACCTCTCCTAGCTATTCATGATCTGTCACAAAAGAGCCAAGAGTGCCATAGCTCTTTTTTTCATGGTTATAGGTCTCATTTTTGGATATGGAATTGCTTTAATGCATTTGTCATCTTCCCTGAAAATACCTAATTGTGGAGTGTCAAAAAATAAGTAAATCAGCAACCAATTTGTCTTGGAGTACCTCTAAACACGGTTGCTGCTAACAGTTAATCAGCAAAAGTATGGGGAAATACAGGCATGTGTGCTATAATTTATTAAATGTAATTCCAGCTTCTTTGAGCATCCTGCAAAGGTGCTCTGCTGCTTTTGCATATTTGTGGAGGGAGCCAGGATTGAGTGTTACAGGGAATGGCTGAAGGGATTATAGATTTGCTGAGGCTACTTTTATCTTCTAAACAATATTTCATGTGTGGAAAGGCACTTTGAAACTCCTAGGGTGAGCAGCATATGACACTGGGTCAGCAGTCTTTACATGTGTGGCAACTTTTTGATGAAACCTAAAGGAGAAAGTATAAAAGGAAGCATCCAAAAACCAACAAGAAAGCAACCCAAGCTGGGTGTTTTCACCCAAGAATACCTCTTGCATAACAATTTATTTCTGTATAAGCTTGAATATTTCGAGGCTTTTGAGGAGCCTAGATAAGGAGATTGAGGCTAAGATGTAGAAGGCTCGAGAGACCTTAAGTCTGGACAACAATGGAGCACCATAGCCACCCTCTGAATAATGTTAATATCTTTATGGAGACTTGTATAGAAATAGGACTAGATACTTTGAGGGTCGAATTTTAATTTCAGTTTTGAGAAATGGCCAGTCAGTTAAGAGGCTGCAGATTTGTTTTGTTTCTCTTGCAAAATAAATTCTCTACGTTTTTCCTATTTGAATTGTGAGCCTGCTGTTATTCTGATAAGCCTGTTTATGGTGTGACCTACTTAACCAGAGCTCTGGTGGCTCAAGGCTCACAGTAGCGCAAAGACTAAAGGCCCCAAACAGGAAAAGATATCATATGAAAAAAAAAAAGTTTTCAAGCCTTTGTCCTTTACATGCTGCAAGGTGTCAAGCACTGAACCAGTGCAGAAACCATTGTTCAACCAACTGCTCTTTTCAAATGGAAATGTCTGCAAAAGCCATGTCAGCAAAAGGAATTCGTTGCTTAAACTGTGCCTCCTAGTTTATATCCTACAATAAAACCTGTGGCGTATTAGTCCATACTTAGAACTTGTTACTAGGTTTTAAAGCTCCTTTCAGGCACAGTTTTAGCCTAATCTGGCTGGATCACTAGCACGGGCAAGATTACGAAACTGCAAGGTTATGTTGCCTTTGACTTGCGAATGTATGTCAAAAGTCTGGTTTATAGTTTCCACCAACACAATTGTCTTTTAAATAATATCTTACTGCTGAAGGCTCTGCAATGGTACAGGACTAGCTACATCTACACAGGAAACAGGATCAAGGTTTTCCATAAGTCTGTTGATTTTTCAGCTTCCATGCTCTGAAGATATATTTCCTTTGAAGTGTCTCAAATAGGGTAGTATCCAATTATATTTGTAATCCCAATCTAATTCAATCAGAGACTCCAATTATAGCTGATCTGTCTTTTAATCTAGTTAAAGTCTGTAGAGTAGACTACACCTTAGCTAGCATAACAAAATTAAAATTCAAGCTGTTGAACACTTGTAATCAGGGATAACCAAGTTACAGCTGGAACTAGCTGAAAAGTGGGAGGCTTGCAAGGAAGAAGGGCTATTATAATTTAATGTCCAAACATTGCATCAATTTAACTTGAAGCTTGGCTGAGAGCTAGCTGCTAATTACGAAGGACTGTGAGAAGCACTTTTGGATGGAGACAGATACAACAAATATTTTAGCTTTGCCTAGTTTTCTTCCTCCACAAAGCTGCATCCTAGCTCCCCAATAGTGGGCCAAGGAGGTAATGCAGCACCACTTTCACAAGTGCATCACCTTGCAACTCTCTGGAGCAAGTGGCTTATCAGTTGCTTGGTATCTTACCTGCTTACTGTGAGGCCACAGCATGCCTGGAACAATTGGGCAGACACCCAGGTCTCAAATAAATCCACCCTCCTCTGCACACCTCCATTGAAAAGCCTGACCCGAAAATCCTCTGTGCAGTACAACCTGAGGGACAGCAGCTGACCTGACATATATGGACACACATGGTGATGGTGCAGCATTTACACTAGGAGAGGGAAAAGTCAGCACTAAGGGGCTTGTAGATACAGGAAGAGACACTGTACAAGAGCTGAAAGGGGAGCTTCACACAGGGACGTGGCTCTGCTGGCTGGTCCTGCTATATCGGTATAACTTCAGAAAATACATCCCTAGTTAATTAACCAGTGTTGAAAACAGCAGGTCCTAAACCAGTCTGATCAGCCAGTGTGAACGAGGTTACAATGAAACAACCGAGCTTCCTAGGCAGAAATATATTAGAGTTTGTTTATTTGTAATTTATACCAGAATTGGCTGGCTGAAGTGACCTTGGCCAGCAAAACAGCAAAGATATCCTATTGTGTTTAATCATACTTGGGGACAGCTATTAAACTTAATTAGTTCTGTCCCAAATCTCAGTTGCTCACTTTCAGTGTATTTATCTACCAATTCCAGTTCCCTTCTTTCATTTCTAAGGGTTGTACTTAAACTGCCTTGATGATGAATAAAGTCTGTTTCAGCCATTTTGGGAGATGATGCATGAACCATGTATGACCTAACACTAAAAAGTAATTTCCTTTGTTTGAAGAGAGAACTGAATAGCTATACTGGTGGTGGTGGTTGTTGTTGTTCTGTTTGCTTTTTTTTTTTTTCTTAAAGTAGTGTTTGACAGAAGAAATGCTTTGCAGAAAGTGGCAGTTTATAATACTTTGGCCTGAGTTTTCTGATCTGACTTAAGAAAATACATATGCTGTAATTCTAAAATACAGTAATGTAGACACATGGCTACACAGCATCTAAACGGAATATTCACTCTGGGCTTTAAATCCTGCTGATTTATTTCCTTGTGTAAGGAAATTCCAATGCAATTTTTATTTGTCCTATCTAAGCAGAGATACTGAATAATATCAAACGTTGAGTCTTATCTTCAGTGGGCTCATGGTTCACTGCTGTGCACTTCAACATCTGCATAATTGCCAGATCAAAACCAAAGAGTTGCTTGAAAGAGTGTTACTTGCAGCAGGCAGAACTCACTGCCATCTTCAAGACTTGCCCGAGAATCAATCTATAAGAAAGTTAGAATGAGGCAAAAGGGTGACATTCTTCCAAAGTTTACGCTCAGCACACAATCCATAAATTGTGAAAACAGTAAATTATTCAGATGTTCAAGAGTGATCACACTGTTATATCCCCTCCATTTTCCACCTTATATTCATAGTGTAAGAAGTAGAGTACTAAGCCTAATTGTGTTAGATATTTAATTCATCATTCTACATATAAGCTAACACTTCACAAGAGGTGCAATTCATAGATTTCTGTCCCATTTTCTTTTAGGCTGTCATTCAGATAGCTTGGTGTTGACTTCATTCTATTCATTGTTTTAAGTGTTAATGTTTAGCTGTTGTTTTTTTTTTTTTCTTCACCTTGTCTTCCAACCATAACAACCAAAACCAGGGTGCTTGTTTTTTGTCACTTTTTTTTTGTTTAATAAAAGCTGAGTTATCAAAGACCAGATAGCACCTTCCGAACCTGCTAATGCTCTGAATCTCCACTAACAATTGGTTGTCAGCCCTTCATTAGGAATGGCATGAACCAAAGTCACCCACATGGAAACCAGCCAAATTTAGGACTAGGATATAACTGATGAAAGTAATGGAAAAAAACCTGCTGTAGCAAAAGAAATGGAAATAGGTCTACAACATCAAATATATACATTACTAATCATAGTCATAAAAGCAGAAAGTGAGAGGTAATTTTACTAAGTAGAAGATGTAGAAGATCCCTGCTAAGTGGTATTTTGACATCTGAAAATAATTCAATTTCGATCTTGGTGCTTCACTGACACGAACAGGAAATGCATAATTCTCTGAGCTGTTGTTTCAACCCTACCCTGCATAAACTCTCAGATGCCCAGCAGACTTTCTTGGCAACCCGCTAAGGGATCTCTTGAAACAAGGTCAACCCTTTGCCAAGACAGACAATGTGTTTCATGAGCCTTTCATAGAGTGCAGGGAGCTACTTTTTGGGAATCATAGAATCATTTAGGTTGGAAAAGACCTTTAAGATCAAGTCCAACCATTAACATAATGGCACGGCACAATGTATTGACAAATTATGAAGCGATACCACATGCAAATCTCTCACAGTTATTCAAGATGGTACATGTAAGTGTACAGGGGAAGTCATCCTTATTAGTTACTTACTGAATAGTATTTAGCATTGCTGACAGATTAAATATTTTACAATCACATTTGGACATGGTTTGCTGTTCATTCAAAAAAATATACCTCATGATCAAACCCTATGGGGCTCAATTTGTAATTCTGAAGGAGACTTACCACTAAAAAATGTCAGCCCTGAGGCAGCTGTGATGGCCTGGACACGCGGTTAATCTGGGGCCCCCTTACAGTGCTGCCTGCATTCTCGCCTGTAAAAGGGACAATAATTAGACATTTCTGATGGCTCCATTACAGCTTAGTGTTAAAAAAAAAAAAAAAAAAAAGTTTGTGTACCTTGTCTGGAAGGAAATGATCTCACAGGATTCCTGTTACTATCTGGGATGTATCATTGGGTCATGAAATTCAATGAAGGCAGCACCACAATGACAAGTTACGCTTACCTCTGATCTTAGTGTTTATTCAGAAGCAACTAGGTGTTTGCAAATTAATAAATATTGCAGAGTGGGGGACTGCTATTCACTTAACACACAGCTAATCCATTCCTTAAAATATTTGGTTTGTATTCTTGGGCAGAGGTGTATCCCTCACTCTCCAGATTGCATCTGCCATCTAATACAAGATATTACACTAGGATGCTTCTCATGCTGTGAGAAATAGAGCTGATAGTGTTTACTCTTGCCTAGATGAAACGCTTGGGCATTTTAACAAACATCCACAGATTTGTTTGTTTACCTGCCTATCCCACATGCCTCTCATTCCTCCAGGCTGGGGAGCCAGTTGGTGACTCTTTCAAAGTTACAATTCCTACGTCATTCCTCAGCTTACTTGGGACACATAACTTCCAATCAAGCTGCTTCCTGCATCTTCAGTGAGACACATCTTTCATAAAACTCGTTTTAGATGTAACAGCACAGAACCCATAGGAATCAGCAGTCCATTAGCTGCATTAGGAGGACTATTATGAAGGTGGTACTTCTGTTGTGTTTATAAAATGTTTTAGAATTGTCAGCATGGTAAGCCTGAGTAGGAGAAACTGTTTACAAGTAAGGAGGGAGGGTAACTATGAATACATCTTACACACACACCATTGTGCTTCTTTCTCCTTTACCTTCCCACGCTCTAATGGAGGTGTGAAGATTTCACCACCTCCAAACTCCTCATCCCCTCTTCAGCCCCATCATCCGTGTCTAAATATTGTTCCTAAAACATCATGCAAAATAATGTAATATCTTCAGGGAAATCCCAGCTAATGGAGCTGGAGTAGACACTGGGAATGGGGGCAATCAGATGGTTACGCAGAATCACAACAACTAAAACAACAGGGTTTGTTCCCATCTTTAACATGAGCATTAAAATAGTGTGAACATTGGCTCACACTTAACAACTTGTTATTAGTGAATAAGTGTTCTCTGATGCTGTTACCTGGAGGCTACATTTAGTGTACAGAAAATATGAATCTCTCTTAATACCCTGGTAGCAGCTTTCATGACTTTTACTTAGTGTTTTAGCTCTTAAATGTCAGTAACGTCAGTGCCTGGATCCTTTTAGGATATTCAAAAGATTTGGCCTCACAGATTTTAGCCCTGTGCTTGAGAAACTGGAAGCAAATTCAGGAGTTCCTAAATTTAGCTTAAAGTTTCTTCATTAACAGGTGTACCCTTTAATTATTCTGCCCTGCAAATACATATAAGGTATTGCTCTAGTGAGGGTAGTTATATTAATTCCTGTGCAGAAAGTACTTAAGCTGTGTACAGTGCCTGTATTAATAGGAGCCATGCTAATTGGCCTGATAGGTCAATACGTAAGCTGTCCCTGTGCAGCAGGCTAAGGAAGCCTCTTTATAAAGCTTTCTCCTCCATCATTCTCCTGTTCCTTGGTGTTTTACCTGCTCAGTCCGTGATGTGTTTGGGTGGCTGATGCCAGCACATGTGTGCAGACCTGGAGCTACAAACTGGGTGGTGGGTCAGCAGTGCTAACATGCTGCCTCGTTGCTGGCTGCCATGCAGGTAAGGGTTGAACCACAGCCCTCTCTTTCAGTGAAGACATAATGTGCATCTTTCCTCCCTGTTTAGATGCTGATCGTCACATGGTTTCCAAGAACTCGTGTTTTTTGAAACTGCTATCCTGCTGTCAGGTTGGACAGAAACAGGCAGCAGGCTCAAGACTCATTTGAAAGATGGATGGATAGACTGACTGTGGAAAGACTTAATGCTTATTTTGTTATAAAGCAGGAGAAGAAAAAAAAAAAAGTCCTTTAATTATCAGAGTTATTGCGGTATAAAAACTGTCTCAGGAGTGTGTCTCCTGACTTTGGATTCAAGTAAAGTCTAGTTTGGGAGTCAAAAATAGTTACCAACATGGAATTTAACATACTTATTAACCAGTTCTGAATTCGAATGCCTGGGACTCAACATTCAATCCTGATTAACTGGCACAACAATGAACATTAATTACGCTGATCTACATTAGTTACAGAGCTATGGTCAACTTCATATCAGCAAACTTGAGGCTTCCTAAACATGTCTAACAGGTAACATTCAACTCACCTTCCATGTAGTAGAGATAAGCCCTGAAAGCCTGCAGTAAGGTGTGGTGGGAAGAATACAGGAGGAAAGTGAACTGGTGTGCCTCAGAGTATGTCAAGGCTTGTTTTCCCTACCTCTCAAAGCTATTAAAAAAAAAAAAAAAGAAAAAAAAAAAAGTAAGTAACCTGTAGCAGCACAGCTTTTTAGAAAAGGACATATTTGTATTTAAATTCTAAATTTAGAAAGAAAGATTACATTGTAAATGTGTACATCCTTCCCAGAAATAAATTGAACTGATCAGAATAGGATCAGCACAGGATTTAAGAAAATACTTTTTACCTTGGTGGGAGTTAGTGTGTGTGTATGGAGATATATACACACGTATATATGCCAACATGTATACATAAATGTATGTATCACCACAAACATACTTGTCAGATCTGCCACAGTCCTAATCATTTGGCAGTGACATTCCTGAAGAGAGGAATTTCCAGGGCTGGGCAGAGCCGTGGTTGCTGCCGCTGGAAGCAGTTTCTTGTGGCAATGAATTCCACGTGCTCATAATGCACAGCATTAAAAAAGCTTCCTTTTATCAGCCTCGAGGGTGGGGCTGGGCTGCTGTTGGAAGTATGCCTATCACAGATGATGCCTCAGCTCTGTTGGTGGTAGAAGATTGTTCCTCTGGACTTTTCTTAAAAAAATAAATAAATGTCAAGCCAGAAAAGGAAGCCTGCTATTTTTCAAATCCAGAAGCTGTAATCATGCTAATCCATATGATCGTACTAAAGCCAAGTTACATGCCTTTTGCATATGATGTAATCATGCAGAACAGCCTATTTATAATCACTGCTAGCTGGAGGTACCTTCTGAGAAAAGTTTTTTGGTCACATTTCCCCTCTTCCTATATTTTCCAGTCAGTTATGCTTTCTCCTACTTAAATACAGCAATGTGCATTGCTTCTTTATTTTTCATGTTAATGCTTTCCAACACGCCTTCTGCTCTCAGTGTGATAGAGCCATACCAACTGAAATCCCAGTACTCTGAAATCAATACCAAAACTTCCATTGATTTCATATAATATATTCTTTTAAATTCAGTACAAATTCTCCACATGAGATGCTTATTTTAAATATGGATCTACTGTACAGGGCTGTCTGTCTCAGCTTGATACATAAAACAGCATGTTTAATAAATTCGCTGGTGTGGGCTGGCAGCATTATGTGTAATAAATGAAAATCTGTTGGTTATACTGAGCATATCAAGTGTAAAAGGAGAAAATTCATCAATGTAAATACCTATCTGTGGATCAATTGCTATCAATCTTGTTTAACAGTCTATTTCCTCAGGACACACTTTGGAAACAAAGAGCATTTCAAACTGCTGGTTAAACAAACAAATATATAGAAGCTCTTTGGGAAACATGAGGGTGGAGTAATCATCAGATAAAAATGGTCGGAGTAATTTTAAATACCTGTTAATCTCTTCTATTTTATATTAGTAAACACAAAGTTTCTGATGGAACATGTCCATTCAGAGTACCCCATCAAGAGTAGGGGTTTCTGAGACAATGATCTGCTTGCAGAGGAAACGGCAAGAAAAGCAGCCTAAAAACCAAAATTTGTTCCCTGACCTCCATGTTCAGTAATTGTCCAAGGAGGAGGGCAATACCTTCTGCTCTGCAAGAATTTTTCTAAGATTTGTATTATCCTTGGCTAAATAGAACCCCTTAAGACACACTATAAAAACAAAACAAAACCCCAAGAGGATATATAACTAATGAGATCATGATGCACTGTTTACCTTGCTCTACAACGCTAAGATCTTTTCATGGCTGTCATGTACAAACTACAGCTCCCCCCTCCTGAAGCATCACCAAAAAAAGTCAAACCTGAACTATACCACAGGCACTTGGCATGACTGCGTTCACAGGCACAAACTTTATGATATAATAAATGTACAAAATGCAGGTTTTTTAAAGTTACAAATGCTGATGAATTAACCAGTAAAATGAGACTGTAGTATTGTGCAATCGTGTCTGTGGCAACTGCATGGCCTTGTTATGTACTATTGTTTCCTCCCAACCTTTGTGCTGTCTACCCAGATTCAGGTTTTCCACCCTAAATCACCCTCCTGACACACACACAAAATAATCTATAGATCCATGCGTGGATGTTTGCCCTCATAACAGCTCTACAGCTGCAGAAATGCCATCCTCATTTTACAAGAGGGAAACTGAGGCACAGACCCTAGCAAAATGTGAGCACACCAGCAAGTGCAGGTCGAGTCTGACTTTGAACCTAAATCTGAATTCACCACAAAATCACCTCTCACTCAGCCAAACCAATCTCACCAAAAAATCCCTGTAGAGGATTCAATAGGAAAACAAAAGAAATCAAGTCTCCCCCCCTCCCGGTTTTGCAATCCCCATCTCCAAATGCTTAAGGAGCCTCACACTTTTGCTTGTGCAATGTCCAGCTGGCTTCAGTGGGAATCGGAGGGGTGGAGGTGACTGCTCTGTAACTCTCTGGGGCTTTGCAGCAAAGTAAATCTGAGGCTCAGCAAAGCGGGGTGCAGCAAGCCGAGGGAACCACAGGGACTGTGCCCCCAGCGTGCCACCAAATGCCAGGGGCCACCCAGATGGCTCTCGCGGGGAGCATTTAATCGGGCATTTTTACGTGGAATCAGACAAGTTGGAAATGACCCACCATGTGCTGACCCAACCAATTTGGCTCCCGTCGTCAAAGCACAATTTTTTCACTTGCATCAATTTTTTTTCGCGTGAATCTTTTCCATGACTAACGTTTTTTATTTGCTTTTCAAAATACTATCGGCTCACTTTTGTCGGCTTCCCAGAAAGTGAGACTTAAGAGCAGGTTTTGCACAAACGCCGGCTGCAGCCGCCTGTAAAGCCCCTAACTTGCCACGTCGGGAGCCCGGCTTCGCCCCCCCCCGGGACAATCGGGGCTCTTTCCTTTCCCACCTTATCTCCCGCTTTGGGATTAGCATTGTCCCGGGTTTCTGCTCGCTTTAGGGAGAAACCCCAAATCTCCCAAAGCACACTATAAAAAGTGCAGGTGAGATAACAAAGGTATTGTCCCTCGGCAGCCCGCCGGCTCGCTTGTTTACTCGGGGGGCCGGATCCTGCCCCTTCCCCGCAACTCGGGGGGGGCTGCCCCGGCCCCCGGCAGGGCGCACGCCTTTGTCAGCCGGGCCGGGCCGAGCCGAGCCGAGCCGTGCCGGGACTACATCGCCCAGCGTGCCCCGCTGCGCCCTGATCAATGGACCTTATTTGAATAATCTGTGAGCCCTTGGACTCAGGCCAATCAGCTGTCAGGGACCCATGATAAATCGCAATGCATTATTGATAATCATAATTACTCTGACATGCGCATTCCGCCCAATGGGGGTAATTTCCCAACTCTAGGAATTTGTTGTGAAGAGGAAAAATAATTGCTACTATTTTGCTCCCGATGCTGGTGCACCATGTCGCGACGGAAGCAGGCGAAGCCCCAGCACATCAACTCCGAGGAGCAGCCCCCAGATGCTGCAAGTGGTAAGGCGCGCAGCCCCGGCGCCCCCCAGCCCTGCTGATGCGCGGAGGAGGCAGAGGGGCTCTTGCTGGGGGGGGGGGAATTTTTCAACCCTCGTGTTTCACCCCCACCCTGGGTCCCACAGGCTCCTCGCTGGCTTTTTGGGGCGCTTACATCTCTGTGGAGTTGTTCCGCGGGGCTGGGGGGGCTCGGTGTTTCCCTGGGGGGGGGGTCAGCTTGGGACTGCCCTGCAGCGCTGCCCGAGGGGGTCCCCCAATGTCCCCCCCCTCCCCAACCCCCCTCACGGGGGCACCCTGGTCCCGCGGAACTAGCGCGGGTCCCCGCGTGGGGTGCGCGCTCGGGGCGCAGCCCCACGGGAGGCGAACCCCAAATTGCCTGGGGCGGAAAGGATTTTTTTTTTTTTTTGGGGGGGGAGAATAAGGGGGGGAAGAGGAAGGAATTGCGAACCGTCTTCTCAGGGGTAGGAAATGACTCGAGGTAGGTTTCCCCGATTTCTCTATTTAAGACTTTCTCGGTAGTTCTATGAAGATTTTTTTTGTGGGGTTTTTCGAGAAAAAAAAAAAAGCGTTCGGACTATTTTTGTTGGAGATCACAATCGCCCTGGACCTTTTGTAGCTTGACCTCCAGCCATCTTTGATTTCCGACTTCCTAAAATAACTCCGGTGAGCTAATGTGGGGTGTGCGTGAGCGCTTTGTATTTGGGTGGCGGGGGGGGATTTGTGCTCCCGCAAATCACGGTGCCTCCTTTTCGGGGAGCTCTCAGCACTCTCTTGCGAAGGGAAGAGGAAAAGTCTCGATTTGAACTCAAAATTATCCCGGAGCGCTGGGTGGGCGTGCAGGGGAAGGGGTGGAGGGGGAGCAGTTGTTTGCCCCTGTTCCCCATGGGAGCGGGGAAGGGTCGGAGCGGTCGTGCCCCGCAGCATCGTCCCGGCACCCTGGGCTCGGGCAGGGGCTCTCACCCTTCTGTTAACACCCTTGTGGCCGGGGGTGGGGGGCAAGTTTCAGGGGCACTTCCCCGCGGGGGGAGGTTGCTCGGCCCCCGCAGGCGCTGCGACCCCCGGGGGGCGCGTGGGGGCGCGTCGCGGGTGGGGAAGGGGAGGCTGAGGCTGGGTCTTAGCAGCCCGAGTACTTCTGTAGGTGCCCCCCCCGAACTTTTGGGGGGTTTCTGCCTTTTTAAAGGGCTGGTTTCGTGTGGGGTTTTTCCGTGCCTGGAGTTGATCGATACCAGCGCACGTTACAGGAGCTGCTGATTCCCAAACCGCAGGAGGTTCGGGCTCTTAATTTTTTTTTTTTTTTTCCTCCTCCCCCCTCTCTTCTTTGATTCGAAATGTGCGATTGTTGGGTCCGGTTAATGGTGACTTAAGAATCGGCAAGCTGGCCAGAAGGCAATAAATCCCATGTTTAATGCATGACTGTTTTCCTTTGTGCATATGGTTAGGTTGGGGGATGGAGGTGATGTTTCCACATGTAAATCTCTGCCCACTGCTGGAAAGGCACCTCCGGGGCTGCGCTGAAACAAAAGGGTTAATAACTCCTGATGCGGCCCGCTTGGGGCGGGGGGGCGTGCGGGGAGGGGAGGGAGGGTCGCTCCGCACCGCTCCTCTGGGCAGCGGGCAGCTGCTGTGCTCTTGGTGGGGGGGCTTTTTTATTTATTTTTTCTCTTTTTAACGACAAAACTCTAGATGAAAACTACCCCCCCGTTCTCCAGGAGCCGGAGCGGCGATTGCATGGGCCGGGGGGTGGAGGTAGGGGCTCCTTTTTGGGGTCGCGGCGCTCGTCGCAAGGGGAGCGGCGCTACCGGGGGCCCCCCGGTGCCACCCCCGGTGTCGGTGGCCGCTCTCGGAGAGCCACCTCGCGGCTGCGGCACCCGCGGCTCTTATCGCCCGCAAATCTCCCTGCCCGGCCCCGTCCTCCCCGCTCCAGGTGTGTCCGTAAATACCAAGTGATGAAGCTGCATAACAAAGTCGAAATAGCCCAGGGATTTGTCTGGGACATTATCGGGTATATACACAATCGTAATAATAAAATCAAGCCCTTATCTCCTTCGCAAGTGCTCCTTTTTTTTGTGCAAAGCGATTTGGGACCCACCTCTGCGAACAATGCGGCACGTTGAGAAACGGTTCTGCTAACCTGAGGATCAATTAACAGGTCAAAAAAATCAGCAGGTGGTCACCGGAGAATAATACTACACAGCGAAAATTAGCATTTTCACAAAGGGCTTGAAAATGCCCATTGTGTTGGATTGCTCCCATTAAAAAAAAAAATAATCGGGTTCGTTCTTAAAAATACAGTATGAACCGGCAACTTTTTTTCCGGACAAAAAAAATTGGAGATTCTCACTTAATTCCAATCTCAGGTCGAGCCGTGTTGATGCCGCGAGGGAGGTGTTGAGCGAGGAGGAGAGCGAAGTTGCTCGGTAGTGCTGCTCTGATTTTTATTAATTATTATTATTATTATTATTATTATTTCTCGGAACTCGCCCGTTGGCCGGGGTTGGAGCGGGATAAGGTTGAGTCGGGCCGGGACAGGGGGGACGCGGGAGCGGTGTGAAGGGTGAGGGTGCCCGGGGGTGGGCGATGCCCGCTTGTTTTTCCTTTTACGTAAGTGAAACATTAGAGTGGTTGTAGTGCCGGAGCCCGGCTGGGCTCGGCGGCATGTGACGTTTTGACAGAGCTGCTGCTCTAACCTTTGCCTCCTCCCGCTTGCCGTGGGTGGTAAGTTGATGTCAGGCTCACAATTAGGACTCTCATGCAATTGACCTTGGCAGCGGGGTTTGCGCCGTTTAGCCGGGTCTTAAACACTGTACTAGTGTTAAGTGTGCTCCGGGGCCGCCCTGCTTCCAGCTGCGGCCGCGCCGCTGGGAGGACCGAGAGCCGCGGAGGCTCCGCCGCCGAGCAGGTAGGGCCGAGGGCGGCCTCTACCGCTGCCTCCGGGGGGGAGGCTGCTGGGCTGCCCGCAGCCTCTGGAGGAGCCCCCCCACCTTTTCCTTAAAAGCCCCAAGAAGGGGGGTGATGCTCGGGGATGCGGAGCGCAGGTGGGTGCGCGGCGGCGGAGGCTGAGCCCCGGGGAGGCTGCGGCGGGGGTCCCGGGGGGAGGCTGCGGGACGGGACGGGACGGGAGTGCCCCCCGCCGGCCGGCCCCGCCGCTGGGGCCGCGGTTGTGCCCCGGCAGGTAACCCGTGGACGTTTTCCAAGGGGTTTGTCCAGGAATTTGGGGGGTTAAAGCTTTTAAAAGCGGCCTTGGAAGGTGGAGCGGGGCTGGCGGCTTGCACTGGAGGCTGTGCCCGGGGCTGGGGGCAGTGCTGCTCGCCTGGAGCTTTCCTCGGGGTTTTAGGGCCGCTCGCTCACATGGGGCTGTGCACCATTATTCTGTCCTCTGCCGGGTGTTCCTCTTGGGTAGGTGGGTGAGCAGAGCTCAGATTGGTGACTCGGGAGGTAGGTAATGAAATGCCTGGCCAAAACCTGAAAACACGGGAAGCCGTAATGGTTAGGGGCAGCACTGCTTGTTCTTGGGTGCAAAAGTGCTGCTGATAAATTCAGGATAGAAAACATCGAGGCCTTTGAAATAATTCTGTAAGTCATCAGCCACGTATTTGCTAACTCAAACAAGCGTTTATTGGTTAAAACTTGAAGTGGAGTAGGGGAAGAAAGGAAATTTGGGACAGTTTAATGTTCTTGAAATGCCCCAGCTTTTCAGCTGGGAACAGGGCAGGGGGGAAGTACGGGAAGCACCATGCCTGAGGGGAGCTGATGGCAGAGCTGGGGCTGCAGTGGATGCTTACTGATCCTTCGCGAAATAATACTGACGTGGAAGTACGTGGTTACTGTAATGCATTAGAAATTGATCCCCCCTAGCCTGTAGGGGGGAAAAAGTAAACTCACCAGAGGTATTAAACTTTAAAAAAAGGGGGAAAAGAAAGGGGGGGAAAAAAACAACGGGTTTTCCACCTCATTCAGGTGAAATAATCTTCTCACAGTAGAAAAAAATTAGGTCACTAATTGCTCAGATGAGTGGTAGACCAGCAGCACCCTTTTGAAATCAAATCAAACCAGATAAGGCTTACTTCACTCTTTTACTCATTCCCTCAAAAAAAAATAAATTAATTTGAGCTGTGTGGATTTTATCAGCCCTCCTTGTCGATGACCGCCTTGTCCTACACAATAGTGGATTTTTTCCATCCATTTGCCAGTGATTCAATCTAACCCCCCTGCTGGGTTTACTGCATTCTTCTAACTTATTGGATAACTAGATGCTGAGAGATAACATTCCTGAAATTCGGGGGTGGGGAGATAAAAAAAAAAAAAAAAAAAAATAGAAGTCCTATCCCTGGGAAGCCTTTGGAGAGGGTTAACTTGAGTGCACGAGCAATTGTTCTGGCAGGGCTCTTGCTCCTCCACCGGTGCTCTTACAGTATTTGGGCTGAGCTGGCAGCAGATGCACAGGGAGGCTTCTGGGCAGGGAGGGAGCCTGGGATTAAGCCCACTACACCCGTGTGTGATAGCTGGGGTGAGTGGGGTGCACTGCTGGCTGCCTAGCACTCCTGCAGGGCTGGGTGGACTGGAACAGGCTCCCCAGAGCAGTGGTCACAGCACCGAGCCTGCTGGAGTTCAGGAAGCATTGGGACAACGCTCTCAGACACATAACCTAATTTTTTTTTGTTTGGGGGGAAAGTGGTCCCCAAAGGACTTGATGATCCTTGTGGGTCCCTTCCAACTTGGATATTCTATGATAAATTGAGATGAAGAGTTTATAGAGATAGGTTTTGTTTCTTTAAACAGTTGATTGCTGCTTTGTTATTACAGCTACGGCACAATAAGCAAGCACCTTGTTTCTACTACGTCTTTTAAAAACAAAATGTTTAAGGTAGGGGAAGCATTATGCTCAATTTTGCTGAGGTGGAAGGGAAAATAAGGCATAATGCTTCCCTGCTTGTCATGCAGCAAGTCACTACAAGCTGGGAATTGAATTTGTTTGGAGTCCTCCCTTAGTGCCTCACTGTCAAACAGGGGAACTGGAAACTAAAATGTGGCAGTGACAGCGCTGGTGGCTGCAGGCAGGCTGCTTTCCCAACATGCGTACCTGCAGCTTACTGCAGATGCCCTCTGAGGTGGCAGCTTGCTTATAAAACCAAAAAAGTCACTTTTGGAGCTCCTCAGTGTAAGAAAAATGGGGAAGGTGGACTGTTGTGTGGAGAGGGAGGAAAGGGCTTTGAATTTAGTATGGTCTTATCAGTGGAAAAATAAGGTACTCCCAATGGAAGGGGATAAATAACGATCATGTGTTTTGAAGCAGTTAAAGTTTGAGGACTTGTCTAGACATAGTTATCCTGGAATATCCTTGGGGTGGGCTACAGTCTTTCATGCAGCCGTTTCTGTTCCACTTGAAGCGTTTTGCATTGCTACCACGGAGGTGCTAACTGCAGTGTGAAATGCGTGTGTTTACAGATGAGAGAGACTGGAAGAAAGCTTTGTGTTTTCTAAAGTAAAACCTAACGTTACTGTGCAACACAGAGAAAGTTAAAACCTTAAATGATAAAGGATTTGGAAAAGATGTTTTGGTGTTTTAGGCTGTGGTCTGTAAAGTACCTATTGTATGGGAATAGTTATGAAAATAGTCAAGTGAAGACCTGGAGTCGGTGTGCAGCATACTTATGAAAACTTACTGTCTTTTTTTTCACTGTTTAGTACTTTCCCATTTTATCTGCTCACACTTTTGCGAAGATGGGAATTTAAACACATTCAGTCTTGACCTCAGTCGACCCTATTTATTGACTAAGTTCTGCATCATGTACTTCTTGTACTTAAATAGCAGAGTAGATTTTGTCCATAGTTAAATTAACTTCAGAGGCATCAATTTAATATTTGGAGTGGGAAATGTATGCAAAAAACACGCTTTTCTTCTCATTACCTTCATTTATGAGGGTTGTTTGGGCTGAAGGAGGGAGGGGAAAAAAGTGTTTCAGTCTCCCTGTAGGACTGTTTGGATATGAGTGATCCGAATGGTTATGATCATGGACGTACCAAGAACATTTCTTCTCCTCACTCGAAGGCAGTTTTGACTTGTAACTCTGTTAACCACAAATTTCAAGGTTACATACGTACAGATTTGGATGTATTGCTCTGCAGACTGTAGCATAAGGGGGCCTCTATTTGTGTTTTG
The DNA here is from genome assembly GCF_964035555.1 of Netta rufina. Classification (NCBI taxonomy): domain Eukaryota; kingdom Metazoa; phylum Chordata; class Aves; order Anseriformes; family Anatidae; genus Netta; species Netta rufina. Next base: position 9,018,451 of record NC_140140.1, on the reverse strand, counting down.
TAGTTGATCTATTTTTTAAAAGAAAACTAACACGTACTTTCCACCAGTCAACACATCAAGCAGTTGAAGTTTTGATTAGTTGGCTATATCTATCCATCTTTATAAAATATGTAATATTCTCGTTACCCTTACAAATGTCAAAGTTTACAATATCCTCCCCCACAGAGCTTTTACACTTCCCTGAAACAGTAAGTGAATGTGCTCAGGTTGTTGCTTGGACATGCTCGTCCTCCACCCTGCCATGTACAGGATATACACATGTATCAGATATGCGGTTCAGTTACACCTTTAAAATGAAAGCCGCAAATAGCTCCTCTGCTTGCAGAGTCTTTGGTTCCATTTTTGAGACAGTGTGGGCTAGCAGCGTGGAATCAGAGCTAAGCCCTGGGGTGAACTACTGGAGGTGCAGGCCCCAAATGCGAGGCCCTGTAGTACGAATTTTCTGTTGACTGAGGCCTGCAGAGTGCTCCTGACTGTGTGTGCGTGTGGGAGGCGAGCAGGGGCAGTGAGGCACTTGGTTACTACACCCTTGACACCCATTAAAATGGGACCAATTACTGTGAGTTACAGGACGTTTCACCTGGTGTGGGCTGTGAATTATCTGAGGTCTTCCGTGCTCCCCCCTCAGCTCTACAAGCCTCAGGCTTTACCTCCTGCATGCTCCCAAACACCCACCCGCCTCGAGCTCCGTGTGTTTGTTTGAAAGATGGCTAGATTGAGCAAAAACATCCTGTTTTGGTTTAGAATTTCTCTTAACCTTTCTTCCCATTCTTATATTTCCCTGAATCATGTTTTCTGCATGTCCGCGTGCAAGTTGTGCTCAGTCGGTGGGGCACTGGCGGAGGGAGGGCAGGAGTGGACTTGCAGGCTGGCTTTGCTCTCCTTCCCCGTCCCTAAAAGGGGGGGGGGGGGGGGGGGTGCAAGTTAAAAACACAACTAAATCCAGCATCCTTACCGTGTCTGGAACTGCTTCGTGAGTGTTGCAAGCAGGCCTACTAGTTTGCTTGCTAGTAATTGTCAGTATCAACATAAGCTTATTCTTGCATGTGGGGTTCTTGTAAGTTAATCATCTTTTCTTTACTTCTGTGACTTCATAGAGGATTTTTTTTCCACGTGAGTTGGCTTTTGAAGTGTTTAAAAGCTAATATTGGGCTCAAATTTTGTTTCTGTCAGCCCTCTTTGGTAGCAATTACCTCCGTAACGGAGGAGTGAATGTCATTCAATGTATCAGTGTATCATTAAGAACTGCTCTGAAGTTCTTTTTTTTTAACAACCATATGAGCTTCTGAGACCGTTAACTATGAATTCTGAGGTGATGTTCAAAAAAAAAAAAAAAAAAGAAAACCAAACACATGAACTAAGCTTATGAGAATCAGTTTTTTCCTGTGTAATGATGCCTTCTGTCTTGATTAGGTCATATTCCATTTAGCTGTATTGTAGGGACTAGCTGACTTGTTCCACTGTTCCATTTCTACCTGTAAAGGTAGAAAATGGACATTAAAGGACATAAAAAGGATTTTCAACAAACTTATTTCCCTCAAGCCTTGAGACTTTTTTATTGTTTTTATGGGAAACAGAACTGCGGTGTAGATTTCCTTGGGGGTTGCCAATGAAATAGTAGCAAAACAGCATAGGACTTCTGGTCAATCTGCAAACTTGATTTTTGACACTTGAAAAGTGTCGTGTATCTTAACTTGAAATTCTGATAAAGTCAGTCTAAACTGAGCTATTAACGATGTGACTTTCTTTTTATTTTAAGGGAGTCCACAAGACGTCCCAGGTGACGGAGATGGTGAAATGAGTTCCAAAAGGTGCCGAACAGAGGAAACTAAAATCTGTGAGAAATGCTGTGCAGAATTCTTTGATCTCTCTGAATTCCTTGAGCATAAGAAAAATTGCACTAAAAATCCACCTGTCCTAATCATGAATGACAGTGAGGGAGCAGTACCTCCTGAAAGCTTCTCTGAAGCTTCTGTAGGGAGCTTCCCAAGTGACCGAATGGATAGCAGGACACGCAAAGACACTCAGGCAAAGGGCTGCACTGGCTCTACGGAAAAGAGAGAAGGAAAAATGGATGCTGAATCGGTAGGAGGAATGTACCTTAAAATAGAACCCCCTGCTGCGCCTGCGACTCCTGGGCTAAGCTATCTACCAAAATCCAAAGTACCAAACACTAATGTGACTTTGCAGACGATACGTGGCACTAAAGTGGCTGTGAACCAGCGTACCTCCGATGCCATCTCTTCTTCAGCAGCCAGTTTTAATGCTATTCCGATGATCCTGGAGCAGCTTGTGTGTTTGCAGCAGCAGCAGCTCCAGCAAATCCAGCTGACGGAGCAAATTCGCATTCAGATTGCCATGATGGCTCCCCATGCCCTGCATCCTTCTATAGCCGCTGCTGCTGATCCACTGAAAGCTCTGGGTGCTCACATGTCTCAGCAGCTGTCGGCTGCTGTTGCTTTAATTGGACAAAAAGCTGGAAGCCAGAGCCTATCACTGGAATCCTTGAAGCAAGGAAAACTACCTCATTCTAACACTGGCATTGCGGCTGCTGGTTCGCTAGCTGCCGGGCTTTCCTCCTCCTTCCCCTTGAAGCCGGAGGCAAGCAGAAGCTTCCCTGGCTCTATTTCTCGGTTCCCGAATCCTTTGCTACCTCAGTCCTCCCACTCCGTCATCTTCCAAAATCCACTTTCGGCTGTTTCTTCTGTAATAGATTCCTCAAAGAGGGTGAAGGGGAAACCTCCCAATATTTGCGTTTCCGAAAGCAAATCGAATGCAGAAGAGCCGTTCTTCAAACACAAGTGTAAATTCTGCGGCAAGGTCTTTGGCAATGACAGTGCCCTGCAGATTCACCTCCGTTCCCACACCGGTGAGAGACCCTACAAGTGTAACATTTGTGGCAACCGCTTTACAACCAAAGGAAACCTTAAAGTGCATTTTCAGCGTCACAAAGACAAATATCCCCATATAAAGATGAATCCGTACCCGGTTCCTGAGCACCTGGACAATGTTCCCACTAGCAGCGGAATCCCTTATGGGATGTCTGTGCCACTGGATGAGTCCAACCTAATCGTGGATAGCAAACCTCTCCTAACAACCCTGCCTACCTCTGCGGCCACCAGCACACCTCAGAATGTGTCCAACCTAGCAGGCATCAAGGAGTCCCTGCCCAGTACATTCTCCGGTGACCTGCAGTCAAGGCCTTCTCCAGAAAGTGAAGGTGGCTCTTCCTCATCAGGGGCAGTCAGTCATGAATCAGGAACAGAGCAGAGCTTGAGTTCACCACAAGCTGCCTGCAGCGCGAGCATCTTCAACGCTGGTGGGTCCAACGAGCAAGGCTCTGAAACGTCAAAGCTTCAGCAGCTGGTTGAAAACATCGACAAATCCACTGCTGACCCCAATGAGTGTCTGATCTGTCACAGAGTGCTGAGCTGTCAGAGTTCCCTCAAAATGCATTATCGTACTCACACTGGAGAGAGGCCGTTCAAGTGTAAGATCTGTGGTCGTGCCTTCTCCACTAAAGGGAACCTTAAAACTCACTATGGTGTCCACCGAGCCAATACTCCTCTGAAGATGCAGCATTCGTGTCCTATTTGCCAGAAGAAGTTTACAAACGCAGTTGTGCTGCAGCAGCACATCCGTATGCATATGGGGGGACAGATACCTAATACACCCATACCCGAAAACACCTCTGACAACACTGATGTGGATCCTGCTGCAGCTGAGAAGAACGGAGACATCAGCCGCCCAGATGAGAACGTGGAGAACATAGAGATGGAAGAAGACCTGGAGTCTCAGGATGGCCCTAGGAGTTCCTCAAAACCTCCTACTCCATATGATGCACAATCAGAATCTCCAGCCACGGCATCTGGCTTCTCTGGTATTGCAGCACTGGAGAATCAAATGAAGATTGTCAGCTCTGCTTTGAACTTGCAACGGCAAAGCAGTGTGAAGTCCAGCGACAATGGTTCTGCAGAAAGTGATGGCATGACAAATGATTCATCTTCTGTGGCAGGAGATCCAGATTACCAGAATGGCAGGAGTCCTGCTGCCTCTGAGTCTGCATCCATCCAGGCTTTGTCCCCAGCCAACAGCCAAGCTGAGAGTGTGAGGTCGAAGTCACCTAGTTTCAACAGTCAGGAAGACGCAGGCACAGGAAATAAATCAGAGGGTCATGAGAATGCTTCGGGAGAAATGGAAGGAGTTGTTGCTTTGGATTTAACTTACGGCAATATTGGTCGGAAGGTCATTAAAGAAGAACCTGGCTTACACTTTGCAAATGGAGAATATGGTGAGTAATTCGAGATGCTGGCAATAACTTGGGGTGGGGGAATAGTACTGGAGGAAGTCCTTCTCTAAAAGGATCAACAGGAGTCAAAACCACCTTGGTTTTCCTCTTCCTTCTCTTGTTAGCAAAGGAGTGCATGCCCTGGGGAATTTTTGTGACTCAGACTCAAAATTAAAAGACTTAAGTGCTGTCCTCTCCTGCAAGGGGAAGTGCAGAGGTCCTAAAAGTAGACAGGCTATGCGCTTACTGCCTTTCATGGACTTGCCTGATAGCTCCCTGTAGCTCTCTAAAGATACATGTTGGTGTTTCTTGAAAAGCATTTAACAAAAAAGTGGCATGTTGCTGGAATATTTTGAGGGGGTTTTGAGCTCTTTAGCATTGAAGCTGATGTTGACCTAAATTTGATCAGAAAGTGAGGCTTCCGAACTCTTAAGCTCACTAACAAAACCAGGGATAAGTCAGCTTCTTCCTGAGCCTAGTAGCAGCCCTACTGCATCGCTTTACAGGGCTCAGCAAGTGTGCTTCTCGGGTATGTGCAGCTCCAAAGGCAAGGACTTCGTTATCTCAGCCAGATTTAAGCTTGGCCACAGGAGATGGGATAAGTGTTATCTATCTGTTCTTTCTCTCCAGGCCGAACTAGTATTCCAGCTGCTTTTGTTAGGGCCCCACCAGCCCTCATAAAAATGGAAATGCCGAGCGAGCGTCCCATTAGCACTAGCCATTTCATTGGCCCACCAGCTCTCTCCCCTGGTGTTGCCCCTCTCCTCGTGCCACGACCAAAATTCTGCCGTCCAGCCAAACAGCACATCTGCACTACGTGTGGGAAGAACTTCTCCTCTGCAAGTGCCCTGCAGATTCACGAACGGACCCATACCGGTGAGAAGCCATTTGCCTGCACCATCTGTGGGAGAGCCTTCACAACGAAAGGAAACCTGAAAGTAAGCCATCTCCTGGGTTGGGATTCCCTTTTGTTGGGGAAGGTCTTACAGGAGTGGAAAAGACTGTTGATAACATTTGTCCTGCCTTTGGGGACATCTTAGATTTTTTCTTGTAGTTCTTCAAATGGTCATCTTTAACTTCTGCTCCCTTCCTGAGTTTGTTCACACAGCTGGCTTGCTAAACTGTCCATAAGTCTGCTGCAGCCTTTGATTTCTTCTTATGATGGAAGGAGAGGTTTAGCCTTTACTAAGCCAGTAACTTGATTTCTGTTTGGATTTGGAGTTGTCAAGACAGTCTTTTTGTAGTTTAAATGATACAAAATGATGTTTACAGAATACATGTGTTTCACTGCATGGTTTGGAACATCATGCAGGACAAGTTAGAGAAGTACTGCAAGTCTATTTACTCCAAGTTGCAACTCCCTGTCATACAGTGGCTTTTCTGTTCCTGTGAGAAACCTTTTAAAGCTCTTCGGTTTTCTTGCATAAAAGCTGATGGGGACGGAGGACATCCAGCTTTACAGTTTGCGAGCAATTGCTTGCAGGAAGCAGTAGCGGTTTGTGTTGTGGCACCGAAGCTTTTAGTCTAGGTGTAATGCTTCTTCCATATTCCTTGGTGTTTTTTTCATCAACTAGTATTTTTTCAGTGCAGTCTGTTCACAGCAAGTGTGGCTCTTCTTGGGTGGCTAGAATGCCAATGTCATTTAAAGTAAGCGTAAGAAACCAGTCCTCCAAATATTTCAGTAGCAAACTCTAAAGAGCCATGGTGATATAAGGCTGATGAGGCTCTCTTACACATGGAAGGCTGAGGACGAATACAAGAACTAACCAGCCTAAATACTTACCTTTGTGCACACTGAGTATACGTATCTTCTGAGCAGCTTAGCTGCAAGCAAAGTAGAACTCGGGTTTTTCATAAAAGAACTGCTATGTTAATGATTCTCTTTACTTATTTCCTCCCTCTGAAAGGTCCATGTAGGAACTCACATGTGGAATAACTCTGCCAGGCGGGGAAGAAGGCTTTCAATTGATAACCCCATGGCTCTGCTGGGGAATGATCCCAAGAAGGTATCTGAAATGTTTCCAAAGGATATAATGCCTCCTTCAGTGAGCATTGACCCCACAGTATGGAATCAGTATGCAGCGGTACTCAGCAATGGCATAGCAATGAAGACTAACGAGATCTCGGTGATCCAGAGCGGTGGCTTACCTACCCTTCCAGTCACCATTGGGGGTGGTTCGGCAATAAATACTGCTACGGTTTCCAAAATAGATGGGACCCAGTCTGGGACTGGTTCTGATACGGAGAAGGCCAGTGGTGCTGCTGCAGACAACGTGCCAAAACATCAGTTCCCTCATTTCATGGAGGAGAACAAAATTGCTGTTAGCTAGAAACTCTAGTGAAGTTGACGTACAGAAAGAACAAAGATATATATACACAAACATATATTTTTAAGAGATTCCACTTCAGCCTCCTATTTTCCTATTGATGTGCAAATGATTTTATGGTTGTCTTTGTAAGAGTTGCCCAGAGTACAATCATGATATTGCTTTGCAAATAGTAAATAATAAAGAATAGGATTTCCTTCTATTTGGAAAGATGCGGGTCTTGCAAAGTAGTTCTTATGTGTGACTTTAATGTGTACAGCCTTACAGAAGTTTCTACAACTTGAAATTCCAAAGGTTAGAATATTTACCTCTTTGTTCAGAGTGGAATACTTGGGGGTTTTGAATAGAGTGGAAACAACCTACTGTTGATGGAAAAGCTTATATTTACTGATGAGAAATGAAAACTATTAATGCGGGTAAATATCCTAGAATGTCTGCCACCCTCTTAGAAGTAGTTTTTCTGTTTGGATTTTTGGCTCTGTGTGGTTTCTGAATGTACTTTTTACTATAATGGCTATAAGAACTACAAAGTCTTTTTTTAATTCCTTTTTTTGCCTCAGAAGTTCTATGAAAGGAAGTTGCTGTTTTTCTTTAATCACTGCTTCTAAGGAATTGATTCTCTGTATTGTTGACTGCTGCTTATTTAATACTACTACTAGGACAGTTCTCCAAGTGTAGTGCCAAAACTCCTACTTCCAAAGATGTGCAGTTTTTCCTAGATGTTTTATTTCAATACCAAGAGCCCCAAACAAACATGGGTGGGTATGTATATACTTTTTTTTTTTTTTCCTCTCTTGAAAGGGAAGACTTGCCTTGGGAAGTCAGGTCTAAAAGCTCTGCAAGGAATCTCAGGTGACTGTTGCAATTAGGCATGGGAACTGGTTTCCTTAGCAAGAGATTTTTTTTTTTTTAATTTTTTTTTTAATTTGGGTAATTTAGAAGATCAGTCTGTGTAAACCTGTATTTAAATATGAAGTATTCATGCTTAGGTTAAATGTTTTGTGGGTTTTTTGGATGGCATTCCTACTCTGGTCATTAAGTTTCTTGGTGGTCTGTGAACTTGCATTCTGCCAAAATGGTAATTAATGATCCATGTGTATTGTATGAAGGTTGCTGGGATGGTCATCTGGATTCTAAGTTATCTACCTCATTTTTTTCCTTTTGTAGATGTAGTGTCTATTTTTCTATTAATGACCACTGTAATGAACTGAGATTCAAACAGATGCTTCCATGCACTATCTGAAACCAAAACCTGATGTATTAGTGGAAGCACCTGAAGACTTTACTGGACTGACCTTTCACTATTCCTCTAACGTCTGCTGGAACTATGTGTAATGGGATCTAAACCAGACTGGAAACTGAGCATTTGGTATGGAAGGACTGAACAATGGAAAGAAGTCTTTTGACTGCAGGAAATCAAGTCCAGTCTCTGTTGTGGAAGGCCCCAAAAATGCAGATTACCAAAAGTTTGTGTAATGTTGTTGCACCTGATTCTTGCTTATGATCTCTGTATGCCGAGTTGTGCCTTTCCTGCTGGACTTGTAAGTAAGAACATACCAGTACCTGTTTACACTGTAATATGGATATTGTTACATAGAACATGCAAAAGGCATCCCAATTGTCAAGTTTTCTGCATTGTGAATGTATGACTTTTAAGAACTCTGTAGTTTTTGAGTATCTACTGATGCGTTTCTGTTGACATTTTGAGAATAAATTTTGGGATGGCTTTTTCACACTCCTTCTGGTAATGCATTTGTCTCCTGAAGAGCAACGTTAGTATGCAGTACCCTGTTGCAGTCCTGGGTTGTGATTTTTTTGTTGTTGTTGTTCTGTTACCTAAAGCCCTAGATCAATTATTTGGGAATACTGGGGTTCAATTTAAAGGTGATAATAAAGGGTAGGTGTGCTGGAAGGTAGAAAACATAAAACATACAAATGATCTACAGCTCCAGAAGACAAAATAGGTGGGGGCAAGAGAAGACAATCTTTCTGCTCAAGGGAAACTAGGTGATTACAGCCTGAACCACTGCTGTTGAGGAGTATAGCAAGAGATCTTTAAACGGTGATAAGTAAAACCAAACTGTAGTCCGCATGCATTCATACTAGCATGGGTACTGTTGCCAAGCACAGAGCAGTGGTGCTCAGGCTCCCTTTATGTGCTTGTGGCCAGAGCTGATGTTCCAGTTGTGCCTGATTCCTCAAGCACCTTGGGCTGGGCACCACATTTGGGGCTGATTTCAGCCACACAGGGAACAATGTGGTGTGAAAGAGGAGGCAGTGGGTTTTGGGGACTGGTAGGGCAGGTCTCTGACTGTAACCTAACCAGGAAATCTGATTGCTAGCAGGGGCCAACCAGGGGTAGGGTGAAGAGGGGGCCTCATTTCAGGACAGGCTGTACTAACAAGGCTGGCCTCTAATAAAGACTTAATACTAAATGGCGTCATGATGTAATGGAAATGTGACAGTAGCAGGAGAAAACAAACAGTTGTGCTAGCAGGAAGACCTGCCATCTGGGGGTTTGCACTGTTAGTAGCTTCTGCTCTCCTCGTTCTTGCAGATCCTGAGGTGTGGGGTTTCTTCAATGTAGATTCTGAGCACATCCCATGCCAGCAAGCTGTCATTGCAGTTTAACCTCAAGGCGGGCTCTGACTGCCTTTTTGTTACCCTCTATAAGTGTGTATTTGGGTGTGTGCTGTTGACAATTATGTTGGTGAACAGGTGGGAAGTGGAGGTGAGAAGTGAATAAAGTAGGAGTTAAAGTATAAGCTCTGCTCTAGATGAACTAACAGGGTACTTTGAGAAACCAAGGTGAGATTTTTGTCAAATAGTTCTTCCTAGCCTGTGGTTGCTCAGGGTTTAGGGTGGATGTGACTGGGACCTGCTGCAACCAGGCGGATGGCTGTGAGAATGAACAAGGAGGCCTGGCAAGTGCTGCTGTGGGGGCTTACCCTCCAGGCCATGGTGTCGAGCTCTTGCTGTGCCTGCGGCTGGATCTCACAGCTGGGTGACGAAGGTGCTTGGGGCTGGAGCACTTGCACTGGCTCTTAGCACAGGACCTGAAGAAAGGCTGGGACCCATCCAATGACTGTCACCATGAAGAAAGCAGTTCATGCCACAGGGTACTTGGGGTATTTCTGCTGCATGTAGTGGCACCAGAGGCTGTGTTTCTGGAGCACACAGGGCTGGGAGTTAACTGCTGTCCTGCCCACAAGAGCTGAACCAACGCTAACCACTCAGCATGCTGGAGCTCACCCACTGGCCAGTGGGCATGCTTTACAGCAACACTTCATCTTCACAATTAAAATAGACAGCTGATTCTTTTCTTCACTATGTTGTTGTAAATGAGGGACAAGTTTACTGAAGCTAATAAAGCCGCACTGGTGTGAGAGCAGACCAAGCATGGTATGTGTGCTGTCTCTGCTAATCAGCCTCTCTTCTTGCCTGAAGGATTCTCCTGTTCTTATTTGTTAGTGCTTACTTAGCTCATTGCATAGAAGATTTGGCAGAGCTGTTGAAAGCAGCATACTTATTCATTTGAGATAAGGTAAAATTGGCTTATTTAAAAGGTTAAATTTGAACTTGCAGGTTGCATAGATTTAAAAGAAGTAGAGTGCGCTAGGCTTGTAATATATGGACTCTGTTCCTCAAGAGGAATGTTTCCCTTGACCTATCCCTTTTGTCCAAAAGTTTCCAAAAAGTCAGTGTATGCTTCAAGGTGCAAGACTGTCTTAAAACCACGTAAATAAGTGTCTCTTCAGGCTGAACTCAGCAACAGCTGATCCAACAGCTGGCAGTGGGGAGGCGGGAGCCTCCTCAGGGCTGATAAGTACAACCTGGAGCAAGGCACAAATGGCCAAGGAGCTTTGATCCATCCACAGAGGGAGAGGACCTGGCTGAGGTGTTTGAGCCACTGGGAGGGCAGAGAAGCTGAAATGAAGGAAAGGGGACGAGTATTGCATTCATTTGTAATGTTTTCCTGTTGAAAGCTGTTGTGCTTATTGCAGAGTTGGTAGTACATTTGGAGTTAGGAAAAACAATGTCCTGTGTTAGCAAAATAACAATTTAGGTAGGAGGCTTTATTACCGTTTGTGATCCAATTCCTGCTCTAGTGCTGAGGCTTTCTTAGTCTCTTGTGTTGGGCTCCGAGGGCTCCTGTGCATGCTGCCTGCAGCCTCGCCGCGAGTGCTCTGCTTTGGCACTGCGTGGGCGAGCGCTGGACACGCGTTTGGCTCCATCTCACATTCATCACTGACCTAGAAAAGTGTCTCTCACTGCACACCCAGCAGGACAGGAAACATAACTCAGAAGCAGAAAATGGAACTGTCAATTCCACACTCCTGTGTGTTATAATATAATCCATTTTGTTATCGTGTTTTTTATTTTATGAACTTTTAGTTAATTACTATCAAGGGTAGTATTTTTTGGTAGCATTCTGACTTTGTTAATGCCACTGCTACTTGAGAAGGTGTCTGACAGATGCTGCTCTATTGGCAACCATACTTTTTGAAGCCTATTGTAACTGGACTATGTGCTGGCTATCGCAGCCAATCCAATGCAGCATCCCTCTGCTTTCACAGTTCTTTATTAGCCTGTCTGTCTGTCACATCTTGCAGCCCAAAGCTTAACTTCTTTGATTAAATTACTTTGTACAGAAAATGTCTCAATTCAGGACGAGAACAGGTGGATTTCACTGTGTGCCTTATTTTCCAATACTTTGTTGAGGCAAAATCCAGACATTATTAAAAGCTTGTATAAAAGTGTCTCTTTAAAGAAAACTGAAAAACAAACCAAGTAAAACTCAGAGCACCTAGCAGTAGTTTATATAATTAAAAGTACCCATTTGAAACCACTGTGTGAGGAGCACTACCATGAGTGTTACATATATTGCCTATTACATATATTGAGCTATTTGTGTTAAGCAAGGATCCTTATATGTAATGAAAATTCCTGCCACCTCATGCATTTTTTTGTCTTTAAGGGGTTGTTGCAGTCCATCCTCATTCAAATAGCCAGAGGAACTTGAAAAGTACCTCTGCTTAGAAAACACCTTTTTTTTTTTTTTCTTCCCCTAATGTAGAATATAAACTTGTGAGGGAAAATCAGGGGTACTGTCTGTGATGTCAATGCAATACCTAGAGCTACAAAAGCAAAAGGGACAAATGGGGTGAAATCTGAAGACCACAGCCTCAAGCAGGGCGAGGAATACAAATGCACCCTGGCAGTGTTTGTGTCTCTGAGCAGGGAGCACAGTCGCTGCTTCTGTGCACTTGGAAGCGTGAAAACCATCTTAGCTGAAAGTTTGCTGTCAAACTGATGCTTGCTCAGGGACTGCTGGAGGAGGGAAAGTGAGCAAGCTGAAGCCTGCCTGCCTGCCTGCCTTCAGGGAGATGTTCCTCGGCTGCTCACAGATGCCAGGGGCTGGCTTCAGTAGGTAGATACCACAGGGAGCACTGGCGGTGGGTGGGGATGCTTCTGTATTCCCTCCCAGTCTGGCTCAGCTAGACACACTGAACAGCTCAAAAAAAGCCTTTTTGGAAAACTGGTAACTGTTATGTAAAGGCGATTCTATGCTTTTGCTTAGATAGATTTAAGGGCAAATATTATGCAGAGCATAAATAAGATACTGTTTTTATTACAACTGGTCTCAGACATTTGTCTGTACCTCAGTAAGCTCATTTGAGCTTTCAAAATGAAATTAATGCTGTGAGCTGACCAAAAGTCAAAGCACCTGGTTTATGAAACTATGGGAAGCTGAGGGCCAGCTGCACAAAACGTGGTGCGTGCTGAACAGAAAGGAGGTGCAGGAGGAATGCATGGGGCTGATAACTGCCTGATAAATAACTCGCATTCTTAGTGCAGTAAGGCAGAATCTATCTATCTGGAATTCTTTCATGGATATTATCTTCCCAGATCTTCAATGGCTTTGCAATTCCATGGACGTGATGACAGAGGATGCTTTTTAATCAAGTTAACTGAATTGGGTTAACAGTCTCTTACACTCCTGGAGATCCATTTTGCAAATTTGTTTCAGAAAAAAATGTCCCTACATGGTCTGTATGTTCAGAATACCAAATGCATATTTTTTTTTTGGCCACACTAGTTGTTTCAGGGAAGCCAGTTTGATTTCTTAGGTTCTTAAAGTTAAGCAGACATTCAAATAATTTGCAGGGTTGGGGCACCTAAATCTTGGTACATATTCTGAGCTCACAATGTCCAGATTTGGAAAAAAATCCGATTTCCTCATGACCAATTCTTCTGTTCCTCCTATCAGTTCTTTCAAACTGTCATAATAACCACTTTTGGTAGATATTTTTGTAAAATTTCCAAACATAAAATGTAAAACAAATACTGAGTTATTCTCAGTTTAAAGCTTTACTTTTTTTTTTTTTTTTTTTTTTAATCACACCCACAGGATGTGTAACAAATAAAAATCAGTGTGATGACAGCTTATACGACAGATTAAGTTAATACTAAGATCTTTTCAAGAGCTAACAAAATGAAATGTGTGTTTATTTTTCTAAAAATCAGCACCTTTTTCTCTCTTTGTTTCTTATATTCAGCAGCCATCCTGTGTGAATGGCAGTTTGACAATATTCTCGTTTTGAAAATTAGGTACTGAGGGGTTTTCCTCTTGATCTGCAACATATAATTGTGCAGGGAAGAAAAAGATCCTATACAAATACTGCACTTCCTCAGCTCAACATGAAAAGTATCTGCTCTGCAGCTTCATTATGAGAATGCCAAATGTTCCCTCGATAACAGAGCCTATGGCAGTATGAGCTTTATTGTAGTTTCCCTTAGCAAGTGTTGATGGATTTATGGAGGCCTTCATTAAATATAGGCTTAAAGGATATCCGCTATCGCCCACTTGTCAAAAGAAAAAATAATATCAAAGCCATCCGTGCAGATCAGAGATGCAGGTGTTAACAGTGCATTATAATCTGGTAGTGTTTAACTTGCCAATTAATTGCAGTAGTCTTGTCTGAGTTCAGACGCTTGACAGATAAATTTAAAAGATGAATGCATCTCATGTAGGCTTAGGGCACATGTACACGCATACCATATTGCTAATGATTCCTGCTTTGGCATCCCTGTTCATGTTTGCATTTCTCTTACAGAAACGCTCCTTCCTGGCAATGACGGTGTGCGTGTGCAGCCGGTGCCCCCCAGGAGCAGGCAGTTTCTGCACGTTTGCTCTTATTTTGAGTGAAGGCAATAGCCCGTGTCTGTCCCAGTGCTGCCTCGCAAGGGTGACGTTTCACCTCACCAGAGCTGCCTGTTTCCTTCTCATCTATGAGTCAGTAGCATGGGGAAAGCACGCAGCGTCTGCCTGCCTGCTGCACAGCTTCTGCACTCCGGCGAGTTTGCAAGTCCCTGGCAACCCAGTCCCTGCTCCTGCACACCTGCCTGCCTTGCATATGCTGCCACTGCATGCACAGCTCCGTAATGAAGCTGAAAATACCATCTGCACTCGGTTATGTTTTCAGACTCGGAAGGTGCATCCTGGTATTTGTAAAACACGCAGTTGTGAAATCAGGTAATAATAGGTACAAAGCTTAGTGTCACAATTTGAGTTGCATGTGGAATCATTGGCATTTTGTGCAACCAGTTACATGTGAGCCGTCTCTTTAGATGTCAGAATTACCTTTAATTGGATAGTTGGGTGGGGGTGTGGGCAGGGAAGCAATAAACAAAACAAGCAAAAGCTAATGTAGTCCCAAATCTCTAACGCTCTTCCAGCGTATAAAAGGTCAAGTAGAATATTACTATCGTGACCTTCTACAGGGTTCATCAGGTGAAAACACAGGAGTCCTATACATAAAAGACTCCATCATTTATTTAGTAATGCAACCAAAATTGAATAAATCTATGGTATCACAGCATCTAAATAGGTAGTGAGTACAATTTGCAAACGTACCGTCAAAGCTAACATCCACAGTTTGAGTGGGGAACTGGCACTAGGGCTTGCTCTTTGGAGGAATTTAGGCACCGCCCTGTAATAGCTTATTATTCACATGTTCTTTAGTTGGTGGAGGGTAGAGACCTGGTTCTATATGAGGACTGATGAAACACTCAGGGAAGGTATCACTTGCAGGTGAGCAGCTGGATGCAGAGCTGCGAGGAAGAGGAGGTGGCAGTGCTGCATAATGGGGTGGGGGAGAAGGGCAAAGGGATGGGGTGTGAAGGCTCTCTTCCAAGAACGGAGAACCACTATAGTAAGTATGGTTCTTGATTTTTTCTTGATGTACAGGTGATTCAAAGCATTTGGCATCTAAGTTATTTGTATAAAATAATTTTTAATACAAATTATGTTGATTTTTCAGTGCTGGTTTGCATTTGTGGTTAGGAAAGGGGACTGAAATTATCAGATTATTTTAACTTTATTCCTTTTATGGTCCAGGCATCCCTGGGCAGTCAGTCACGTACGCAGGCTGTTCTTTGCAAGACTGAACTTTCACTTGTCTTCACAAACTTGAATGGCAGACCACAAGAGACTCATGACTATTCAGGGCATAAAATATAATCCCACTTGCAAAACAAGTGTGCTTGCACTGCCTGCTCTGGGAAAAGATGCTAAATCATTCTAATCAACCACCTGGCAGATCTGTACAGCCCTTTGCATTACAAATGGGGGCTCAACCTTGGACTTTCCGATTTCTGATTTTGAAACAGGGTATGTAATGTGCAGTGACAAAAACGCTGGCACCATTAGATAAATTCTGCCTACAGGACAGACCCAGAGGAGATCAAGTGCTCCAGATTTTCTCTATGAAAAGAATGCAGGGGAAAAAAAAAAACAAACAAACAAACAAAAAAAAAAAAAAAACAAAAAAACAGTTTGCTATGGTCTTCATTTAATTATCTGGGTAAAAAGGAAAATAAATAATAATGATTTAAAATATGAAAAACAAATTAGCTTATTTTAGTTAGCAGTTGTCAAATTCTCTGCTTGCAAAAATAGAGCATCAACAGAACAAGCCAGTGGCGTCAGAGAAACCAAAACAGGCTTTATTTCACTTGATTTAACAAGCCTTGAGAAGTTAGACTGGAGGCTTTCCTTTGGGCATTCCTTCTCAACAGGCAAATGAAAGGTTTGGGAATCAGGGGAGCACGTACCTGCCATGAATGGTGAGATCTGATGCAAAAGCTTTACAGCAAGGCTAATGCTACAGAAGAAATATATCAAGAAGTGGGTTTAGTCTGCTGTGCTACAGGCTAGTCTAGATTGTTCACTGTGATTTTCTAGCTAAAATCAAACACATTACAACACAGGGCAGAAAATGAGAGTCCCCTCAAGGAAGGCTCTGAAAGCTTGTTTGAATCCTGAGATGCTGTGGGAGCAAGTCTGTAGACTGCACAATCACAATTGCTTGATTTCTGGCACTGTTTGCCACATTCATACTAGCTGATTATGCAGGTATACGTAAACCTGGCTATGCATCCCTTTATCTACTCCATGTAAAGGAGTGATGGCATTCATTTCTGTCCTGAATCACACAGACGTCAAGGGCCAAAATGTGGTGCTAAAAAGAATGCTGGCAACGTTAAAATTCAGTGCCACTTTCACCTCAAAAGAAGTAACACTGATATTTGAGAAGTTCTATTTATTATACAGACTGAGACTAAAGGCCTTGAGGCTATGGTTATAATTTCAGCCAGTCACAGCATAGGGCCAGTGGTTTTGTGGCAATGGTGATAACACTCGTGACAGTTTTGGTTACATAAAACATCCTGTTTAGGTGCTGCTGTTGCTCCTTTTATTACATTATCATTTGAAGTGAATTCTATTATTGTATATTTTCTCTCATTAAATATATATAATGTATATTGTTTTTGCTTTTTATTCCTGAAGTTGAATATGAGAAAAATGGAATAAATGGGTTTTATGAGCTGAAATGTTTGTAGGAGGAGAAGGGATTTCTACTTCTATTTCTATTGCCCCCATGAGTGGATAGAAATGATAGATCGAGAAGAAATTAAAACATGATATTACTATATTGAAATACAGTATAGTCTTCTTGGCATAAGACTGCACTAGCTCAAATAGCACTGAAAATATCTACCTAAACAGTCTCAGTGGTGGTGCCTGAAACTGGTGTAACTATTAATTATGTTGCTGAAATGTCCTCATTACAAAATGTCCGGATGACTGCTGCAACTGTACAGAAAAAAAATTAAATGACAACTGCAGTTTTTGTGCTGTTGTAATCCGTAGTATGACCTGAGCTAGAGCTCAGCAAGGACAGGAAATCAAACAGAGCTACCCAGAAACGCTGATGGGGTTCACTATTCTTTGTTCTTCTTTTCCTTTTTTTTTTTTTAAAAAAAAACATTTTTTTCTTTTTCTTCTCTTTTTATTTTCCTTTTTCTTTTTCTCTTGCATGAGAACTTCTCATTGTAAAAATAAAATAAAATAAAATAAATCCATCTATTTGGCTATGCTAACGAATTTTTTTTGGTAGATGAAATTACACCATTAGTGAGATGCTAATCAGAGTTTTCATTTAAGTGTTATTAGTCTACATCATTCTGATGTTAGGCACTTTCCACCAAAAAAAAAAAAAAAGCACAAGATCTAAGAGTTAGCACTTGTGATACCACTACGCATGTCTTCTACTCATGTTTTTCCTCTGCGTTCTTGCAAAGCAATTCTGTTCCTTCTATAGGAGAAGAATCGCTCATATTTTTTTCAAATAAGTATTCATTAAAGACTAGTAAATTATTAAAAAAAAATAAATATTAGTATTATAAAGAAGTCATTAAATATTTTTGAACAACAAAACTGGCAGATCACATGATTTTCTCAAATATTTCACATTGAAAAGAGGACTTACCACACTGTAGGAAGTGAACATGGCACTGAAGGATTAGGATGCATGTTGTTAGCTTTGGGGACAGGCGCTGCATCCTTCAGAATACATACATTTTGTCTCTAACAGGTATTTTAAAGACTGTCATTTAAATGCCATAATTTTTATATTACTGTACACAACACGCTTGCGTAGTGCTGCTTAATTATGAGACTCATCATTTTTTATCATGTACATGTATTTTTCTCGCCCAGGATCTCGAGATGAAACATGGTAGCAAAGTACACTCTGTAACTAACGTACACTTTGAACTGACATGTGGGTTACTCACACTCTGCTCTTGGTCACTGTCCTTGTGGCATTTTAGCTGGGCAGCACAGTGAGCAGCTTGGAGTGGCCGTGCAGGCAGATGCGTGCCGGCAGC
The DNA here is from genome assembly GCF_964035555.1 of Netta rufina. Lineage (NCBI taxonomy): Eukaryota > Metazoa > Chordata > Aves > Anseriformes > Anatidae > Netta > Netta rufina. The sequence goes on along the minus strand of NC_140140.1, from coordinate 9,000,601 downwards.
CTGGGCAGCAGAGTGGCACCACATGCGTTCATGGCACAGCTGCATGCGTAGGCACTGAGTTTTTGCCCTGTGAGCATTTCCAGGAAGGTTACTCGTTAAGGGAAAGATTTTGCCACCAGCCTGCCAATGGAAGAGGAAAAGCTGCCCTTGCTCTAGAAAGAGGTTCACATTTTGTGGTGACCAGGACTGCAGTGTGAGAGGCTGTGATGGATACGTAGCTCTGTTTTATACGATCCTTATCTGCGCTGGGCATTTCCTCCATCTGTAGAGGTGCACCGGTGTAAATCTTTGTGGTTTCAAACAGGAAGGAGCTACACTGACACAAACAACAGCCTCCAGCACATTTGCTGCGCAGGCGGCAGGAGCAAACTTCGGGCAATGGCCAGGGCAGCTGGAGCGCTATTACCCGGCAATAACCTTGTCGTCAGCTGCCTGCAGTCAGCACCTAGGGCACAACCAGTGCTCAGTGCAGGCAAGGTTTTGGTTACAGCCAGCATTCAACACCCAGGCTGTGATTCCCCGGGAGGTGAGGTCCTGGTGCAGCGGCATGCTCCCTGAGCTGCCCGGCTGCCCACAGGCTGTGCTCTCATCCAACTTCCCATGGGATGTGAAATAAAGACATAACGGCACTCTCCCAGACAGATGTTTTTTGTAAAAGCAGTCACTTTGCCAAGCTGATTTAGAGTGCAGCCACACAGCGAGGTACGTGGTGCAGGGGCACAACGAAGCAGGAGGAAGTCATGTGTAAGGGCTACAGGCTGGATCCGCACCAACCAGATGTCACACTGGGACACAGAGCCATTGCCTCGCTGGTTACAGAATTTGGAGTTTTTTTTTTTCCCTTTGTTTTGATTACTGAGATTTTTCTCAATCACTTGTTGGTTTTCTCCGCTGACTTTCACCAAGCTTCCACCAGGCTATCACGGCTATTTCTGGTGGCTGACCAGATACCATTAGCCCTGTTAGACTTCCCTATTTGCGGCTTTCTAGATATTTTTAACATTTAAAAAGGATGTTGTATAGGAGCATTTGTCTTGCCCATTTTTTTTTGCAACAACATCACTAGCAATGCATACATCATTTAACTGGGACCACGACAGTACCACTTCACAGTCTTCGTTATGAAGTACATCTTTGCCACTGGGAATTTTGTTTTTCACGTTTGAATGAAGAACAAGGTCAGCAGCAAGAAAGGTGTGTGGGTCTTGAAGGGTTCCTTTGCTTCCTTGTTTATGGCAAAGAAGAAGGTGAAGATATGGAGACGGCAGGCAGAAAATGCAGTGGAAATGGGAGAGGTGGAGTGAAGTGAGATAGATGGAGAGGACGGAGCAGCTGGCAGATGACCCATTGGGCTGGGGCAGGGACACGAAGCAGCTGTGGGAAGGCCTGTGGCTGTGTCCCCGTCTGACAAAACCCACACAGGCCAAGCAGACACAAATCTCTTCAGTCTCAGCTGCTGCTGTCCAGCGCTTTATTGGAATCTGGTTTGTACACCCAGTTATGACGGAGAGTTTATTTAGGTGATTTTACAGAAAAAAAATATGTCACAAACAGCGCGGACACGTTGGAACAATTTCTGCCTGGATTTGCAGAGGAAATCCGTGTCAGGACCCAGAAGCGAGCGCTGCTACGCGTGGGTGACAGTCCCCGGGCCCTGCACGAGTGGGGTGCGAGGTGGGCGCAGGCTCGGGGCGCCCCCACACCCCTGCCTGCTGGGGGGGCTTCGGCCGCGGGCACGGCGGTGCCGGGGGTCGGTACCCCGAGGGGGCGAGGCGGGGGGCGGCGTAAAGCAGCGGGCATAGGCCGGGCCCGGAGCGGGCCGAACCGGGCCTGGGGGACGCCGGGGGCGAGGCGGGGCGAACCGGGGCGGGCGGAGCGGGCGCGGCACCTGCGTGCTGCGAGCCCGGCCCCTCGGCGAGCCGAGCCGAGCCCGGCCGAGCCGTGCCGAGCCGAGCGAGGCGCTGCTGGGAAGCGCATCCCGCCCCGCTCCGCCCCGCCGGCCGCGGCCATGACCGACAACATCCCGCTGCAGCCCGTCCGGCAGAAGAAGCGGATGGACAGCAAGCACCGCGGCGGGTGAGCGAACCCCGGGGGCGGCTGCTGGGCTGCCTTCATCCCCCCCCCCCCCCGCCTTCATCCCTCCCTGCCCGCTGCCTTCATCCTCCCCGCCCTCATCCTCCTCCTGCCCGCTGCCTTCATCCTACCCCCCCTCTGCCCGCAGCCTGTGCTCGGGGTGTGGGTTGGGGGGCGCCGCGCCCCGGTCCGAGCCCGGAGGAGGAGGTGAGGATGAGGAAGATGAGGAGGATGAGGAGGAGGCGCTAACAGGTTGCTCCTGACGCCATTGCCGCGGCACGCCCGGCGGAGGGAAGGCTCCTGCTGGGGCCGGGGGAGCGCGGCCGGTCCCTGGGTGGGGAGGCAGCAGCCCGGCCTGCCCCCAGCCCCATCCCATCCCCATCCCTATCCCCATCCCCATCCCCGAGCTGCTGCAGCAACCAGAGCCCGGACACAAAGCGGTGCTGGGCGGCAGCGAGAGCCCCCGGGGGTCCCCGTGTCCCCCCGCTGCATCCCCGCCGGGTGGGGAATTGAGGCTGGGGAGGGAATGGTGCTGCTGCCCCAGCCCGCGGCCTCTGCCTGGGGATAATGTTGGCCCAGCAACAGTGTTTGCGGATCTGTGACAAAGGTCTGGGGCTAAACGGGCTTTAACTGTATCCGTGACAGCAATACAATGTGCCTGCTCGGCGGTGTTGCAGCGTTCCGCATGTGGGATGTGTTCCTGGAGATGCCTCTGGGTGTTGGTACTGATATTTCCTTCCCAGCACCTTCCTAGGGTGTTGGTACTGATATTTCCAGCCAGGAAGCTAAATAGGAGGAATGAGCCTCGAACACTGTTTGCATAGGAAATGGCCCCTCTGCGAGACAGGTTGGTTTGTACGCAGCAGGGCGTGTGGGGTGCCGAGTTACCTGGCTGTCAGGAATTGCTGTGCAGGCCTCGGACTTGTGTGCTTCTAAATGTGAGTGATGGGAAAATAAAGCAAAATCTCCAGGGAAATCACGCCTGTCAGAACAAGAGGAAATTGTTACTTTTTCCGTTGTTTATTTTTTGTTGGTTGGTGGTTTTTATTGGGGTTCCTTTAATTGAAGTTGTTCTCTGTAGTTTATTTGAATTATTTGAATTATTCCTTGTTATCAACGTTGTTTCTATTAGCTGGCACGGATGTTGCCACATCAGCCTAGGCTGAGCTGGGAGGTATGTGTGATGCAGCAAATAATTCCCCAGCTGCTGTGTAGCATGCACAGCTGGACAGGTTCCACAAGGTGCAGCCACCGTGGCATTCAATTTGGCGATGTGATTGAAAGGGATCAGCGAGAGGAGGCAGCCGCCGGAGAAATTTCTCAAAGGTTCTTGAATCATTGGTTTCAGAAAGTGCTCCAAGCTCCAGCAAGCCCCTGTTAGCAGTGTCTGACCGAAATAACCCTCATCTGATCTAAGCTGCAGTTCACTGGTTATGGACCTTACCTGGTGAGCAGTCACAGAGGTGATGCTTCCTGTGCTAGTGAGAAATCTGGGCAGCATGAAGTTGTGAAGGAAGATGAACGTGGGATTTTTCTTACTAGCAGTCTGAGTAACTGGGATTTGGTTTTCTATTTGGTGCTGTAACTGTTTGGGGATGTGATTGCATCCTGAGAACTGCTGTCTTGTTTTACTGATCAGTAGGCTGTGATAGGTCCGTAATTCCACTGGATGATAGAGTGGATTGCATTGAGGTGAGGCAAGTCCAAAATACTGTTAGCAACTGAAGGAGGAATCAGCCAGCAAGCTGGAAAAGGTCCTGGGGTCAGATCCAGGATGGAGTTCTGGGAGCCGTAAGCCATAATCAAGACCTTCTTACTTCCGTTTCCTCTGAGGAAAACACAAAGACACTGGAAAGTCACCTTCGTTTATACGTATGAAAACCCAGTGGTAACCAAGCCTAGAAAGGCTTCACCTTTACATAGCCCCAACTGCAGTTTGTAGAGTGTCTATTTTTCCCCCAATGGGGACAAGTTCTTGGGCAGATTTTGTCAGCTTGGTCTTCTGGAGTGGGAAACAGATTTCTCTTCCTGTACTGAATGGCTTCATAGAAATCCTTGTGTATGTTAGCAAAACAGAAATAAATGCCTAATTCTCCCATAGGCAGCCAGGGGCAGGTGTCATCCAAGCACAGCTTTGATTACAGCCTCAGTCTCTAGCGTACTTTGAAGAGAAGCCAGAGAGGAACTCCCACAGTAGCCTTGCAGAGATGAATAATGGTCCAGACAGCTGAGATCTGTGTCAAAGAGAGAAAGCATGTGCTTTATAAACCAGTGGGAGTAGTGGTTATCTGTTCCTGAGCATAACTTTAATGTGGGTCTTCCTGGCCGCAATCAAAGCCTGTGTGCTCTGTGTTCTCCTTGAATTCAGCTGTATTCATCCAAATGCTTTGCAGCACTCTGAAAACCACTCTGAAGTGTGTGCCAATTAGGAAGGAAGGATAGCATTAACTAATGGGACTGCTGGTGCTGTGGCATGGGAGCCCGAGCTTCTCAGGGGCTGCACTCTGATGGGAAGTGAGCTGCAAGTTCCTGAAGCACCCCAGATGCTCCGTTCAGTGCATGACACAAGTTTTTCCCTAAATAGCTTATGGTCTCAGTCCACAATCCTGCGAGGCTTTTTTTTGAAACCAGCAAACTGCTGTGCTCACGCTGCCTCTGCAATGGAAAAAGGCCTCGATCCAGAAACACGGGGGGAAGGACGGGGAAGGAGGAGCTTTCCAGTACGTGCCTGTGGGCTCTCCTGGTCTGTTTAAAATGGCAAATTCCATTTCAAAGTCAACAGAGAGAGACGGGAGCTCCTGGCAGCCACCTGCCTGCGTGTGGGTGTGCCAGGGCAGGGCCAGGCTGGCTGCCTGCAGTCGGGGGGAGCTGCAGAGATGTCCCGAGACAGGGCACCCACCCCTTGGGTAACGTGGAGGTGTGTAAAGAGCCAAGGTGGTCATGCACTGCTCTGATTTTTTTTGTCTTTTAAATTAATGGATAATTCTTCATATGCTTTTACAATAATGAAATGTAGGAGATGGGTTTGTGGATTAAAGGTGCCAGGGGATTAACAGCACTGCCTGTGGGAAACGTAGAAGCATCATCTGAGAAATGTGAATGTTGTTGTAGGAATGACTGAATGCATGGAGGAACTTCAGCAGTAATTTGACCAAAACCATCACTGTATTAAGAAAATGTGGCACTTTTTTCATTATTTTTTTCTTTCATAAGCATTTTTCATGTTTTCCCTAATATATTTCTTTATCAGACGTGCTACATTTATAAATACAAACTGCCTCTTGGTAGTTGCTTTTAGTCGGGCAGCTGACAGTCAATCTGTCATATTACTGTTTCTTACATCATTGCTAAGAATACATTCTTGTAACCAAATATACTGCCATGTAAAACACACAGTAAACCTTTCTGATCTTTACCAGCTCACGTTCATTCAGATCCCTGTGCAGATTAAAAGCCGTATCACCTATAGGACTCAAAGTTCAGGATGCAGCTCACATCAAAAAATAGATGCTTTTGAATGATTTTGGTGACTTTAGAGTGTTTTGCTGTTTCTCAATTGTGATTTAGAATGTGAATGGCACGATGCTGTATAAACTTCCCCGTATAAGCTGCCTTCATACACTTTTTCATGTTATTTCTGTAAGATACCCATTTATAAAGTTCATGGTATGCAGTGGTTCGTTAATTTGCCACGCTTCGGGAGCTCTTACAATACTGTTCTCCCATACCTCAGTTGCAAACCAGAGTAGGAGAAATGTTTAGAAAGGCGTATTCCTAAACTTTTATAGGAAATTGCTCACATTTCTGTAACTTTGTGATTCCTATTCCTGGAAAGTGCATGCTAATTTTATCAGCATCTCTGAGCAGCAGTGAGGGAATGATGTAAGCAGTTCTTTAATAAAATCTTTCTCTCTTTTCAAGGATATAGTCCCTTGACTTCCTGCTGGAAAAATATTTTATTATTCCTAATAATGCAGATAATTGTCTCCTACAAGAAACAGCCAGCTTCCTGCGGTGACACTGATGTTGCCCTGAACACAAACTGGGGAGTAACGTGATGGCCTGAGCAGCCCCTTCCCTCATAGGATAGGGCCTTAAGCTTGATACCCCAAAATAGGGGTGGTGTCCAGAGAAATGGCAGATCACAGAGCTATGCATGGACAATAAAATTATTAAAAGGAAGAACACGTAAGCCAGGTAGAAAAGCTGACAGCCCCAATTTAAAGGGGTACCAAGATAATCTGAAAGTACCTTTGTGTATTTGTTTGTGTGTGCCCAGAGTACTTGATTAACAAATCCATTCAGTTGGACACCAGAAACAATGTGTTCTTTTTTTTTGTTTGTTTGTTTTTTGAGGTTAAGTTTACTCTTCCCCTTCTTCTCCTTAGGGGTATGAGTAGACTGCCTGAAATGTTTGTTAGGAAGTTCACCATCAGTCTTCTGCTTCTTTTTTCCATTTTTCACTTGGTATGAGTTGTTTCATGGATAGGAACCCTGTTCTGTCATCCAAGCACGTGGGTATCCCAAGTTTCATATTGAGGACTGTGCACCCGTAGCATGGCCATCTTTTCCCTGGTACAAGCCCTCAGCAGCTTTGGGGTTTTTGCTTGGGTGGCTGTGCACGCGCAGCAGCGGTGCAGCAGGGGTGAGCACTATGCTGTCACCCCACGTGCTCTGCCAACACAGCCCAGTGCAGTAATAAAAGTGCCCATGAAAACTGGTGTTTATTCACTTTGTCTTACACGTGCTGATGTTACAAAAAGGGTTTGGGGGTTGAAATTGTCCTGCCTGCATGTGACATTAGGTGCGTTGATGAAACCTGCCATTAGTCTGTTAAAACACAAACTGCCAGTGCAGCCACTCCTGTTTGCATAATGCAGTTTGTAAGGAACACAGATGGTGTATGGAGGGTTTTCAGTCAGAACTAATGAGCTTAAATATGTATTCTTCGTTAATGAAGTTTAAGACATCATCGAAGAGTTAAAAATAAGTAAAATGATGACCCTTGAATATCTTTTAGGCTGGGGAGATAAGCATCGGTCTGTAAGAATGAGCACCTTGTTCTGTTCTTGAGACATCTGTATCCTCGCCAAGAGCTCCATTTCTAACATTGCAACAGGCTGTGGGCTGGCACTTGCACAATTAGTGTGCAGATAGCTGGCACCACCAGCGGTCCTGCCAGCCCCAGCTTCGGGCTGTGGCTTTCTGCTCTGCCCGCTCAGCAAAACACGGGCAGAATGCAGGCGGTTGGTGGGACAAAAGGGGAAAACAAGGTCAGGGAATAGGCAAAAGTTAAATGCCAGCACTGGGGTTGACAACATGCTTTCATTTTAAAAAAATGAAAACATATTTATCTTTGGGGATCTTCTTTAATATATGAGATAAAGATCAGCATTTGTACTGCCAGGGTTTTCAGCTGCGGGTGCGCGAGTTCCCAGCTCAGCACTGCGTGCCCTGGAAGAGGCTGCGAGGCAGTGACGTAGCGGGATTCCTGGGCTTGCTGATAAACCTCCCTGCAGTTGTTGCAACATGCGACTTTGTTATTGCTGGTTGTAGTATTGTGTTCCATTGGCTGGATTTTTTTTTTTTTTTGACAAATTACTTTATGTTGCAAAGAAACCATGTGTTAAAAGGCTACAAAGAAGATTTTGTGGTAGAAATGCTGGATATTCTTTGCTGGAGCATTGATACTACTGATAATCGCCTTCAGAAACTTGTTAGGCAGGAAGTTTTTCATTTGTTTGTCTAATTATGTTTTCGGTTTGCTTTCCCTGTAATTCAGGAGGTTGTGAAAACTGTGACTCTAGCCAGGGAGTAATTTCACAAAACTGTTACTTTACACAGCAGATTCTCCCATGCCCTTTCTTGTTTACACTTAGAACTGCGTTATTTTTAGACTGATTCTCAAACCTTATAGTAACACATCATTTGGAAATTAAAATTCCTCCAGCAACAGGTTTTTCTGTGGTGGGAATGCTGTGAGAGGTCATGGCTTTGATTGCAGAACATGTGCTAAATTTTGGGTTATTTCACTTCTGTGAAATTGCTTTGTACTTCCATACCTTCACAGGTGCTGTCAGTCTTGGCTGCCATCTCATTTGGGAAAGCACAATTGTAAGCAGTTTTGCAGTGCTAGGTGTTAGTTTTCAAAGTATTGAATCCATAGTTATTTGGAAAAGATTAGGAGCATTGGAATTGTATGTAAACAGCTGTGTGGAGCACATTCTTTTAAAGGTAAAACGTTCTGTTTAGTTTGTGGGTTCATTTGTCGTTTTATTTTACATTCATGATGAAATAGGCTGATAAGTCATAGAACTTTTTAAAATGTCTGGAAGTCTGCTTTGGAGTCTTAGATATTGGCTTGAAAATCTGCCCTAATATTTAGATTTTTTTTTTTTTTGAGTTTACAGATGAATGTTACATTGTAGAAATTAACAGCACAAGTAAATTATCTGTTAAACTATAGAAGTACCCTGCCAAAGCCTTATCCTATAGTGAATATTACAATATAGGTACCTAGCTCTTTCTGCTGTTCAGTAGGATCCTGACAAGAGGCCCAACCTAAAAAATAAACAAAGGTAACTGGTTTCAGATGTCTGACTGGAAGGGCTGAGCAACTCCCTCTGTAGCTGGGAAGCACGTCTGATGAAACCGGGTGTGTGAACACCAGGTTTGCTCCCTTGGGCAAAGCCCCTTGTTTGGAGCTTTATCATAGGGGTCATTCTAAATTCACAGTAGTTAAAACATGAAATCAAGGCTAATCTTCTGTGGTTTTCTCCATCATGAAAAAAGGCAAAATACGTTTTTTCTATAGAGCATATCAATTTTCTATTGCAATCCAAACACAACCATTTTCACTATTTTCATTTAAAATTGGAATACAAGTTACTCTTAAAGCGACTGTTTGTTTTAGCTCTTTATTTGCAAACACAAAAGGGAACTGCAATTAAAAGTTACCAAGCTACTAAAATATATTGCTGGCGTAGAGTTTGTGAATTGGAGTGTTTAACATCAGCTTTACTGTTTGTCCTGTGTTGGTGACAGCTTTTCTGGTGTGGGTATTATACACAGTCATGTGGGGAAGAAGGATTTTCTCTTTAGTTTTCTTAACAAGAAAAAAGTTTGTGGATTTGACAAAAATCAATAGCTTCAGGAGCAAGTGTAACTTTCAGAAGTGGGCTATATTTGGGCTACTGGTGTTTCTTACTTTTTTATGGTACTACCTGTTATGGTACTACAGATTGTCAGGGGTGGAAGTCCACAGAGAAATATTACAAATTCTAGGCAATGTCCCTGCTAAAGGTAAGCAGAGATGGCAGCAATGGTGCTGCAAGTCCATAGGAAGTCAGATGCCTCTTCTAGATACTCAAACATCAAAGCATCTCCAATTATTTTATTCCAGTAATTTGATCTAGGTGATTGTTACTATTAGTTTTTTGAGCTGTTTGCATTACCCACTGTGTTTATTTTTGTCAGATTTTCCTGCATTTTCTCTTCAGCAAATGAACAGTTAGTGAAGTCCTCAGGTATAGAGGGTTTCGCTTACCTGGAGCTGGTAAGCAACTATTCAGCACCATCCAAAATTTGTGATTTCCCAGCACCAGTATGCATGCTATGTAGTGCTCTGCAGTCCTATCTGCATGTGTCTGAGAGCTGCTTGAGTGAGAAAAGTGTCCTTCCTATGTCTGCTGGCAGCTCTATGCACATGGCCTAGGTTGGCCAGGCTAGAGAGCCCACCTCTTCAGGGCTCATCTGCTACTCTTCCTGAAACGGTAAAATGTTAATGGACTTTGATTATGGAAAAAAATACATCTTTTGTATGGTTTTAAAAGCTTGCGAGGAAATTCTCCTGCAAGTCAGCCTTGTGAGGTTAATACCCGTGTATGAAACACATGAGGGAACCTGTTCTTTACATCTGGAAGCAAAGTTGACTTTTATTACCCTATAGACTGAAGGAAATTATTTAACTGATAACATTTCTTTCTCTATTTGTATCCAGCAGTTATGGACAAACAAACAAAAAGCTATTCTCATAGAAAACCACATTCTGTGTGGTAAATTGTAAACTGTTCCTCATGCTGCGTGCATCTATCTGGCAAGACAATAACTTCAAGAGCTGAATACTTTGTGTTCTTGCTTAAATAGTTCTTTACTTTTTCATTTAGTTAGGTGTGTATTTAGCTAAAATTGTGTATTAGAGTGCCGTGAACCAAGACAGATCTTAGCAGTGTTTTCTGGAAAGACTTTTTGCAAGAGCTCTGAAGCAATTAGTTCACAGTTTGGCTGGTAGTAGCCTTTCCAAATGTCTATGAAATCCAACAGGACTACTTTTAAATAGAGGGGAAAAAAAAACAAGAGGGATCAGGAAGAGATTGGCTTTCAGTGTGAAACAGTGACAACAGAACAATGACTCTTTCCGGGTTTGGGAGGTTGTAGTGCTGCCATTTTGAACAGTGAGCATGGCGCTGGGACCTGCGTGGCTCTGTGGCCGTGTTTTGTTTCAGTACCAGCACCAGCCCTGCCTGAGGTGTTGGCTCGTGGCCCAGTGAGCTGTGAGGCAGGTCTGCAAGGCCTCCGGCTGGCAAGGAGTCAAGCTCTTGGTTTGAAGATGCTCGTAACATGGTGGATACCTGGCAGATGAGAGGTGGCTGGTGGTGGATCAAGGAGCAATCCTCAGATGTTCTTCCCAGCTGGTGGAGGGGGTCTGGGGTGTGTGTGTGCAAGTCAGGATTAAAGATTTACTTCTTGATTTAAAGTTAGATGTTCCTCCCATAGGTGTTGCGAATGCCTAAGATGCTGTGGGAGAAGAGACCCAAGGCCTCGTACGGTTTGGCTTGGCCATCCAGAGAAGAGAGACCAGCGATACCCTCGCAATGTTATCAACAATCAGAAATACAACTTTTTTACGTTTCTCCCTGGGGTAAGTGTGAAGAAAGTTGCTTCTCATCCCACCCCAATGCAGTGCCCGATTTCAGCGCTTCTGCAGAAGGGAAGTGCAGAACCTGGAGCTGGAGGAAATGAACAATGTTCACGTTGCATTTGGTGGGCCTCCTGCAAAGGCTGCAGGCAGCTGCAGCAGGACAGACCCACGCCTGGTGGGATGAAGTGGTGAGGAGGACTTCACTTCTCTCCCTGCAACAAGGCTGTGCTGCTGCTGAAAGAGGGGCCTGGGTTCATGGGATGGGCAGCAGCTCCTTGGTGTCCACTCTTCCTGGGAGGAGCGGCTCAATTATCCATCCTATGCATTCTTCTGGGGGCAGCAGGAGAAACAAGTCAGGTGCCCTCTGATTTTATAATCAGAAGTCAGTCACTGACTGGTTGGGTAAGAAAATGAACCACTGTCAAGTTTTCTGAGTTATCTGAGTTCCTCTAATGTCTACAGCGTGATTTTGCAAACAAAATCCTGTAGCTGGTTATGTTCCTGTTTATTGTGAGCATCCCTTTGCAGAGTGGGGATTGTTAAAAGTTTAAATTCAAAGCAAAATGATTTATTTGTGTTAAAGGTTTAGGCCCAGCTACGTGGAAGTGTTATCCAACAGGCAGAGTAAGTTGACCTTTAGCAATGAATTTTTAGACTACTGTAAGTGAGCATTTAGACACCAGAGGAGCAAGCAAAAATGTTTCAGATTGTTGGTTCAATTTGGGTAACTTCTGAACTCCATTAATGTCTTATATCCTCCTTTCTTTTTTTTTTTTTTTTTTTTTAAGGTGTTATTTAACCAGTTCAAATACTTCTTCAACCTTTACTTCTTGCTGTTGGCCTGCTCTCAATTTGTCGTTGAAATGAGGCTTGGTGCGCTTTACACATACTGGGTTCCTCTGGTAGGTAATTTAAGGTTTATTTATTCCAGAAAGTTTCAGTCTTTGACTCAATTTCTTTTGCTGCATTTTTTCTAGGGTGTAAGTCTACACTTCAAATCATGTTGTGAGCTTACTCTTCCAGGATTTTCTTGTACATATTGTAGGATAGATGCCTGTTTTGGCTTTAAACTTCATTTTGTAAAGGTAGGACCAGGATGAGAGGACTATGCCTTCACCTTGTTTGTTGTCTCTTTCATATAAAAGCCATATAAAAATATATATATAAACATACTTGTACAGCCTTATACTTCCTCAAGGTGCAGATACTCTTTCCTTCCTGCAACCATTTACCCTCTTCTTTTGATAGCTATATGTTTCACTTGCGTTCAGAGGAAATCAGTAATAATCAGCTTTGAAGCACAAACTCCAGTGCTGTCAAAGGATGTAATGAGGAATAGTTCTGTGGGCTTGTTAGATTTCTAAAATGTACTGTATGAGCCAATGAAAACTGTGTAAATGCTTAAGTATAGGTAGCTGTATTTTTTTTTCTTCAGCTTTTATCCTAGTTAAACTACTATTTAATTCTTTATGTAAATATCTTTTTGCTGCACTTCAGCCTTATAGTGTTATAGTACAATTTTGATTCAGAGACGTCTAGTCCAACTGCCTGCTCAAAGCAGGGCTATCTTTAAACTTAAGTTGGCTTAACTCATCTAGCTGAGTTTTGAAAACCTCCAAGGATAGGCATCTTTTTTACTTTAAAGAAATGATATAAAATCAACTGGAAGTTGATTATAAAAGCAGAGTGTTTTAAGGCACTACTTGTTTGCTCTTTTGTGAAATGGTGGTGGTAAAAATCCATGGCTCAACTGAGTCAGGGTGAGGAGGGGCAAAGAAAAATTTTCTTGCCTTTCAGACTTCCAATAGATTGAAATCCCTGGCACAAGTCAGAAAGAAGTAAAAGGGCAACTTCAGGACATTGCTTCTAGAACTGTTTGTATCAAGGCCTGGAGCTCACTGAATTCTCTCTCAAGCATGTGCTTAGAATTTTATTTGCAGTATGAATTCAACACGACTTTCCCAAGATCCTGTCCTATAAATAAAGTACACAGGAGCTCCCTTTCTGGGTTTTGTATAGGCAGCTGCAAATTGTCTGTGCCAGGTGAGCAATTAGGGTTTGGCATATGAGTTGCCAGAAAGCAGCATAAGAAAGGTCTTTGTTCATTACTGGCTGCTAGTATGAGTTCTGGGGATAGGATGACATATATGATGGCATAGTGAGACTGAACATGTGGGAATATTTTGAGGTTATTATTCGAAGACTCTTTAAGTAGCTAAAACATAAGCTGAAAATAGCCAATGCTTTTTTTTTTTTTTTAATAAAAAAATAATTAAAAAAATAGGAATTTCTAGGTAAGCACACAAATGCAGTTTACACGTGGAAGAGAAATGCTCATTTTCTCAATTTGTTGCTTACCATAATGAGAGAACTACTATGGTGGTGCAACTAACATGCTGGTGCTACTGAACTGTAGGGTGAAATGCTTCTTTGAAAAGACTGAATTCTTGGCTTCTGAGTTTCAGTGTTTGTGAAAGCAGCACTGAATACCTGCATTAAAAAAAAATAATTAAATGCCTTCCTTGTGACTCTCCACATGCAGTTCTTGTTAAGGAAACCAGGCAGGTTTGCAGAAAAATCTGACTTATTACACATGTGATCCTTATTGTTCTTTGTATGGCAGAAATGTTGTCTTATATTTGTTGTAGGAACTTTCCCTCCCAGTTGATAAATATTGTCTGTTCCCAAACGCATACATGCTCTTCAAAGGCTATGGATGAAGCTGAAAGGCTAGGGGAATAATATTTAAATTTCATTTTAAGACCATAAGGGAAAGAGATATAGTTAAGACAAATATAAAGCCTTTTTGAAGGGTCATTTGCATGCTTAGATCTTCTTTATTTGTTTCTGCATTTTTAAAAAGTGCCAAAAAATACAGCATCACGTTTCACAATTAACTGTATTTTTCTCTGATCTTGGTCAGAAGAAAAAAAAAAAGGATTTTGACACTATGAATATACTAAAACTAATGAAGTTTAGTTTTATTATAGGACTGTACGAGCAGGTGAAGTGTATCTCAGCCCCTTTATTAATTACAGAAACTGCTCTCTTGAACTCTCAGTAGCTTTCAGGTCATTCTTCATTGTTCTCTTTTATTTAAAAATAAAAAAAAGTGAGAATTTGAATTCTTACTGTTTTGGGTAGTGTTGTTAGCAACGATATGCAGCGAGGCTTTCCTGAAATGGTTGTGGTGTTCAGGGTCACAAGTTCTTTGTGCCTGACTTAAAAACCTGTACACAACTTTTTTTGGAGGTGTGTGCACAGCTGTTCTTTCTAAAAATGAAGTTAAAGTTGGAAATTCCAACCCATTAGCCAAATCTTCTGTTTGCATAGTTTGATGTTTACAAACATTTTCTCAAATATTATTAAAAGAGCAACACACATGCTATTGACAGATAATGAGTTCATGGTTGCAATTTTGTATAATACAGGCTGTAAAAAGTTTATATTTCTTCTGTACAGATGTGTTTTCACTTTTTAGTGAGTCCAAGCTGAACAGTATCTAATAAAAATAACTTAATGCTACCAGTATCATAAAGAATTATTTTGCATTAAGTTGATTTTTTTTTATAGTGAAGGGAGTGATGTGTGCATTTTTCTTGTGACATGAGGAAATGACTTCCACAGAAGTCATCCACAGAAAACTAGGACTAAATCCCTAATCAGCTAAATAGGTAATTATACAATGAGTGTTTCATCTCGGTGTGTTTAAGGTGCTTATACATGCACGCAGTTTACCAGTATGAATACATACACAGGAATGTACAGACACATTATATATGTGCATGTGTGTATATATGTTTATATATATGTAAAAATCTGGGATATGTTAAATATTTATGTAGATTATATAAGCATATGAAAAACTTGCCAAATTAGGTAAATTAACTGTAATTGTTCTATTTTGGAAAGAGAACTGAGTTTTGAGGGATTCAGTCTTATACTGGACTTGTGTAACCTCCTTCAGTTGTGGTTACTGACCTGTGAAGTGAAATGAAATATTTTCACGCTTAAAAAGAAGCACAAAGATTGGCTTGGGAAATGCTGGCAGGTCATCACGGTAAAGGTGAAAAGCACAGCTGCGTTTTTCTTAAGTGGCAGGTCTAGCGTGCATTTGCTGTTAGGAGTCCTGGACAGCACCACCTATCACTGTAATGATTTAGCAAGAGAAAATAGGATAAGGAAATGCAGATTGTTGACATTGGTGCTGATAAATATCATGCGTTGCTCTTATTAGAGGCAGATGTGTTTTTTCCTGGCCTTTTCATCCATTCTCTTCCCCCCCGTGCTCTTTTCAGGGATTTGTGCTTGCTGTTACCGTCATCCGAGAGGCCGCAGAGGAGATCAGATGTTACATGCGCGACAAGGAAGTGAACTCGCAGATCTACAGCAAGCTCACAGCGAGAGGTCGGCTCTGTGGCTCCAGCACGGCCGGGGCTTGCTGCTTGGTCGCATGCTGCTGGGGCTGGCCGGGGCTGGGTGGCAGCGGGCGCTGGGCTTTGGGGGCTTTCCTGGGGAGGCACAGGGCTGCTGCACTGCTTACTTGTTTCAGATAACTGCCCAGCATCATCTTGCAGTGTGGGGGGCTCACCGCAGCCAGCCCTGGGCAGGGAGGATTGCCAAGCAGCTGATGTTTTCCCTTCTGTAGAGCTGTGACATGAGGGAAGCACTCCATAAGTGTGCAGGGGTGAAGGCAGGAGAGGCAAACAGCACAGTAGGAAGAAAACGAGTGGGGCTATAATAGATATGTTGTTTGGACTTTTTTTTTTTTTTTCCTGTTTTCCTTTCCATTTTGGTATCAATGTCTTTCCTCTCGTGTTTTTGCTTGGTCACCATGTGGGGAAGAGAAACAGATATACAGAGGATTCCTATAAAGTAGCACTTCATATTCCTTAATGGAAACAACAAATTTATGCTTAAAAATGAGAGAAGGATCTACATCGTCAGATTACTTGCAAAAGTACTTTACTAAAAAATTGAACTGTGAAATTGTCAGAAGATGCTTATGCAAAAGAAGATTCAGCTAATGAGGGGTGAAAGAGAGCTGTGTCCCAGTGTCTTATGTGGGAAGCCCTTTCAGCACAGGTACTGCAAACCATAGTTAAGTACAAGTACTTCATACTGATGGAGCTTGTAAGTGCATGTGTTATATTTAGGGCGACTTACTTGACATGCTGACACATTCTGTCCCTTACTGAACATGCAATACCAGTTGAGTTTCATAGTTCTTTCTGGGCTGTACCTGAAGAGGGACTTGCATAATGCTAAAAGAGTTTGTGCATGTGTACTGTTACTACATCTTCTGTGTGTTTCTGTTAGCAGCAACTGAGGTAGCTCCTTAGTATTGGTAATATCTTCTCATGTATTTTTGTATGCATCTTCTTTAGCCACTTCCTCCAGCAGTGAGGAGTTCAGAGTCCCCAGACTGCAGATCAGCTGTATCTGCTCACTGGCTCTGGCCATTGTTTACAACTTGGTAGCACCTAACAAAGACATTTAAATTCTCATTTGAAAAATTGAATGCTGCCTCACTATGGAGTTGCTGCTAATACCATGACAATGTCAGTGAGGCCAGGGTTTTGTTTTTAAAAAGGGAATGAACTGAATTTAAGCAACTTTTTTTTTTTTTTTTTTTTTCATTTCTGGTTTCTTTGTTATAGAAGTTTATAACCCTGAATTAAGATGCAGTGAACTAGGTGTATTAAAACTACGCTGCTTTCAACACTTGCGTGTTTAAGAATAAGCCTGCTTTTTAAGCATAATTGCTTAAGGCTGTATATATTTCACATGCCAGGAATTATGAGACAACTCCAAACTAGGGAATTTGAGTTTCTGAATATTAAATCCCCCTTTAATAACATGTTCTTACTACAACACTTAAAATGCTTGGCAACCAACAAAAGCCCCATCCAAGAGGGGTGTACTATGTCTATTTAAAAATATAAAAGAGTTGCCTTCTGGATTCTATTCAGTGATCTATAAGGGGCCTGACCTCTCCTTTAGTTCTTTTCATATTGCTATTACGTTTCCCATGAATGATTTCCCTCCCCCCAGTCCTTTAGCTTCTCTAATTTTGTGAAAGAAACCAAGGAGGATTGGCAGCTGGGCACTGGCTGAAAATCTTAAGCCACTTTGTTTTTAACACACATTCGGTGTAGAAACAGTAATGAGACGCTAGCAGTAGAGCCTAGAGTAGGAAAAATACATCAAATTATTTCTGATTGCTTAGTGGCTTGGGGAGCAAAGCCACTTTCTGTCTCTCACGGAATCCAGTGTCTGCCAGTAGTCAAGCTTTTCAGATCTGAGCCTCCACTTTTTCACTGATTAAAACCTTAGCACCTCTGAGAATCATCTATGAACAAGGGAGTAGCATGGTTGAGCGGTGGATAGGTGGTTAATTTTTGTGTGCTTGTGCCTATTAGAACAGACGAAAACATAGGCAAGCTTTGGAGCAAGAGCTTCATTGGGTCAGAAGTAAAAGCAGTTAGTACCAAAGTTACTAAGGGTAAGTTGAGAGCAGCTGAACGTAACCATTAATTTTCAGTGCAGCTGACAAAACTCCAGGTAGGACTCAGTCCCCTTTTTTTTTTGCATGGCACAGTTCATGCTTCAGGAGGTTGGCACAGCCCTGTACTGAAAAGGGGCAGTGCAGAAGGGTGCACAAAAGCTCTCTGAAATGTTGCTGGCTGGACTAAGCCTCACAATAGTTTCACCTCTGAAGCCAGTGCTTAGGAGGGGAGAGATTAGGTGAGGCTTGATGCTGAGCACTGCTGTTCTTGGAGATTGGCTATAATGGATCTAATGGATCGCTGTAGCTTTCTCCAAGCTATTTTTATTTCCCCTGAGTAATTGCACTAAGCTGCCATTAAGGTGACTGGAGAATAGTTTTCCAGTCCTCAACCTCAGCCTCCCACCGCAACCTCAGGGCTGTAAATACATTCTCTGCTCTAAATGAAGGCAGGGGGACTTAAGCACAAGCTTATAGGCTGTTTTGAATAAGGCCGGAGGTAAACACAGATATGAGTGCCTTCCTGGATCGGGATCCTCAGTTTCCCCTGGGTGTGCTTGCCCATGCCGAGCCCTGGGGCAGGGCCCTCCAGCCCTGCTGCCAGCCTGCACCCCACTGCTTGGAGCTGCCTCTGGTGCACAGCATCGCTCCTGTGCATGGGGCTTTGTGATGCACAATTCCTGCTCAGCTTTGTAAGCTTCACTCAGTTGCTTTCTTTGTAGAGAAGGAAGAATCCTCTTTGGATAACATTTTATTTTGAATATAGTTGTGAAATTCCAGTGACTCTAGTGTTTTTGGAGTCCAGTGTGATGTAGAGCCAGCAGGTATTTTCTGTGTTCATTTATTTTACATAACATCATAAGGAGAAAAAAAAAAAAAGCACCCTGAACCTTTCTTCTCTTTCTACCATTATGATCCATTTATGTTCCAAAATGTTGAAACCAGAAGTTTTTTTTAATAGAAAGCTCTTTATTTAAAAGACAGCTGTTTGGATTGTAATAAAAAATAATCAAATTTCAATCCCCTATTCATAAACCTACAAGCCTCCTTGTGTTCAAAAGTCTGTGTGCTGACTTTCTGCTTGATAGAAAGCTAGAACTGTGCTTGCAAATTCTTGGTTTGTTTTTCTTCTCTCTCACTCCCCCTCCCCGGGTAACACTGCATAATAGAGAGAAACTCTACAGAAAGCAATGGGAAGAGACCTCCTACTGAGGGGTGCTACTTAAGATACAGATCATTGGCATTTACCAGCCATATAAAAACAATATTTTCCCAAACCCTCTGAGTCCTGCTCCACAGTTTATACAGCATAAAGCTGCAAAAGCCAAAAGTTTGTTGCAGCACATCCAGAACACCCTTTTGTTTTTTCATATGTATTTGACTTGTTTTAATAAGCCGGTGGCTTAATCTTTAATTCCAAATGAAGTATTTTGAACCATGCCTTAGAAGCTGCGCATATTTATTGTGAGAGCTTGACTTTAGTACTCACACGGTAGAAGAAGGTTTCTCTCCTGGCTAATACATTTAATACTTTAAATAATCTGCTTTATTATATCCCTCACACTGCAAATTTTGTGGTAATTCCAAAGGCCATAGATGAAGTTGGAACAAAGTACTTGCACTATATTGTCTCCCTTTCTGTCCATTACCCAAATAAAACAAAATAAATCTTCAGAACATAGCAAAGAATGAAACAAGTGCCAAGCAAATTTTACGAACTGATTTTATTTAACATAAGAGATAAAAACTTTTATTTAAAAAAAAAAATAAAATTGTTAACCACTGACTTTATTCTGATTAGCTTCTGAAAATACAAACTGGAAACAATGTAAATGCTAAATACACCTAGGTGTGTGTGGAAGAAAGCACTTCTAGATGCATTTATAAAAGCAGTAATTTATTATTACAAAAATATTTTAATAGTAGAGCAATATTGGGAAATGAAGCAGTTGTGTTATTAGCTAGTTTCTTAAACATGTGTGAGAAAACATCTAATGTTTAGGAGCTAGTTTCCCCACAGAAAGAAAAAGGAATTACAGAATTCCCAAGATCAAAATAAAACTAATTCAAGTACGTTGCTTTATGGGAGTCCTGAGTCAAAGGAAACATCTGGTCCTGAGCCTTCTTAGTGGGACATATGGTACATGCTGCAGAGATGTCATCCACGAGAGTCCAGGAGTAGGGCTGGAAAAGTAGAACTAGATTTGCTGCCTGAAAAGGGCATCTCGTGTGTACAAGAGTTATAAAAATGCATATTGGTTCAAATGGTCCTCTCTTTCCTCTACCTAAAACTAGCTGAGGTTGGGAGGATAATTGAGGGTTATCGATACAAGGCAGATCTCCTCCGGTTGCTTTTTTTTTTTTTTTTTTTTTTTTTTAATGGAAAAAAGTTTGGAGCAGCTAACATTGTTTTCAGAATAGTGATTCACAAAGCCCTTTACGTGCATAACAATAGGAAATAATGGCATTGTAACTTTGCCCAATTTTATTTTCTGGCATGAATTTATTTCATTAAGTGACACAAAATTTTCCATTCCTGAGCTCTGCAGGTAGTGCTGACTATACTGGCAGTCACCAGCTCAATCCTTGTGATTTTTAAGAGAAATACATAAAATATGGCTGAACAAGTCCACCTGTACTGCCAAGAACTTTTTTTAGCGCAGTGGCGCAGGAGTTGCTGTGCCTGTGTGCAGAGGGCTCGGTTCGTGCCCTCCTTTGCCCAGAAGAATATTCAAAAGCACTTTTTGTTGTTTCATGAATAACCGTATTAAAAGGGGAGGAAGAGATGTTATCTGTCAGACCCTTTTAGTGTCAGAGTACCTAACTTTGTATAGCCCATACAGAGGACTGCCAGGGATGCTTTTTGGGATCCTCTCGGAGTGCGGCTTTTCTTTTCAAGCCCCTGCGTAATGGACTCTTAATCCCCCGTATGCTTCCTGCCCTAGCAGAGATGTCTTTAGCCCGGCATTCGTTTTGTTTACTTTTTTTCAGCTAAAACTCTCAGAAGGCAAAACCCAGAATCTGCAAAAGACCTATGAGATATTTGTGAAATGGGCCATGACTGCTTATAATTTGTAGGAATAATTACAGCATGTAAGGAAGTCTGCATTTATTAGCAGCAGTGATGAAGCATGTTGTTAAGCCCGCAGTGTGTCACCAAAGCAGCAGGCTGCCGGGAGCCCAGAAAGGCTTTCATTGTTAATTTGGAGCAGAAACACTGAAGCATATCCTGAGAAGGATGCTAATGAAGGGACTGCCAGTAGTAAAATCCTAGTGACCTTTGTGCTTTGTGCTAATTTCTGCTCCCCTCCCTTCCCCCTTCTCCTTTCCCCCTGAGCTGCTATCTGGCC
The DNA here is from genome assembly GCF_964035555.1 of Netta rufina. NCBI lineage: Eukaryota > Metazoa > Chordata > Aves > Anseriformes > Anatidae > Netta > Netta rufina. The sequence goes on along the minus strand of NC_140140.1, from coordinate 8,979,750 downwards.
AGTTAGCCCCTGAATTTGGAGGTACAGTAGGAGTGTTGTCCGTGCTGGGGTGAGCTCCCACGTGCCTCCCCCACTTCCACTCAAATCACAGCAGATTAAAGAGGCTTTTGTTGAAATATAACAGACAGACACTTAGAGGCAGGGTTCAAATTAACTGATTATAAATCACTAGTTAGTCTGAGAAGTCAAATCTAGAGCTGGCTAATGATTTGAAATTACTAGCCAATTGTGAAATTAATCCCCTGTTTTAAAGCAACTGGGAAATGCTTGAGAGCTGCAAGGAAATAAATACGTAGGTGTTTTCTGGGGGACTCGTGCTCTGCGGGTTTGTTCAGGCTGTGTCTGCACAGAGGCCAAGGAGAGGAGGTCGAGCTGAGCCAGACACGAGAGCAGTGGCTCAGGAGGAAATGAGCCTGGTTTTTAAGATGTGCCCCTTTTAATTGTGGCTTCCAGGTCTTGCTTCAGAGAGTTAAGCTTTAAATTTTCATCCACTTGGGGAAGAGAGGTCATGAGCTCATGGTTCCCTATTGTAGCTTTCCTGGGTTTGCACTATTGTCTGCCTGGCGCATGCTGGAAGTGTTTTCAAATTCCTGGGTTTGATGGCTTGTGTCAGAGTTGTCACTAGAAGGTGACAGGCAGCACCCCGAGTCCTGTCCTGCTGCTGCGAGGCGTGGCTGTGATGTACTGGTGTCTTTCCTCTGCAGGGACTGTGAAGGTGAAGAGCTCTAATATACAAGTAGGCGACCTCATCATTGTTGAAAAGGTTAGCCTCTACGTGTCTATCTTTTTTGTAAAGTATGTTTCTTGCAAGACCTTTGAAAATGAGATATTTTGAAGTCATATTTGTTTTATGGTAGGCTCAGAATATTGAGTGTTGAACGTTCGTTATGATATTTAATCACTTTTCAAGGTCTCTCCCTTTTTCCCCCTGGCCCTGGAAACAGCATCGTTGTCCTTAAAAATGAGAGCAAATCTGTGCATAAGCTGTGTTTTCCAATTGCACTATAGCAAGATAAAGACTCTCTGTCCCTTACCTTTGACTGTTGGACAGGGGTTAAATGCCTGATACAAATGCAACATCAAGATGTTGTTTGGTGTAACCAACACAAGTATGGGGAGAGGGATCCATTTGCAGGCACTGGAGTGTACAAGTATATTCTCCCTTTTGTACAAGTTTGTGTTTTTTTCCTCAATTTATTTTCTTCACACGCACGCTCCGTGCAAATATCCGTGTTCTCTAAAACTGATGAAGGATGAACATATTCAGTCCAAAAAAAAAAAAAAAGAGCTGGTACCTGTAGATTTCAGATACTTGCTTTCTTCTAGCATAGGGCTTCTCGGAAGGAAGCCGGCATTAGTTTAAAATTTCTTCTTCTAGAATTACTCACTAGCTCTTTTGTAAACCTAGACATTGGCCAGTCTGGTCAGTGGGAGCTGGCACCAGTTATTATTCTGCAGGGAAGCAAATTTAGGATTCAAAGCAAAATGAATACCAACCTTCAGTCTGACAAAGAAATACTTTCTCCTCCGTAGCCCCTTTGCTTGTCACTGGGGCTGTGGAAGAAGGCTGCACACGCGTGCAGGGTCTATGCACAATAATGGCCTTTCTTCTTGTAACAGAACCAGCGGGTCCCTGCTGACATGATCTTCCTGAGGACGTCAGAGAAGAATGGTAAACATCTGGAACCAATTGTCAAAATAGCCATTAACCTTTCACTGGTTGTTTAGAGAAAATTATCTTTTGGAAATGTGAAAGAAATAGATAATAGTAAAATTTTGGAGCGACCGGGAATTCAAAGGCTTTGATGGACCGCCAGTTTTCAGGGTGTTACACTCTGGTCTTGTTTGCTAATCCAAGAATGTAGTTATTTGAACCCAGAGTAAATGAATGGGTTTGCAAAATGCTGTGCATTATAGATGTAAATCATTTTACTTGCTGTTCAGGTTTGTTTTGTCAAGTGTGGGATAGGGAAATGCTTGATTGGAAGGTTTACAAAACATAATGACTAATAAGAATATTTAAAATGTCTTAAAGATACAGTGCAGAATCTCACTGCATTTTGGACTAGTGGAAGGAAACGGATGTGAGATGCAAGAATATAATTCCTTGATTCTTACCTTATTAATAAGTACTACTTTAAATCGGATACCAAAGAAATAAAAGTGTGCTAGAAACAAAACCATTTCTTGAGCTATAGGTGTACATAAGAAAGCTCTAGAAAGAGCACCAACTGTTGTTGAAATTCCCCAGGGTCTTGCTTCCTCCGCACTGACCAACTGGATGGTGAGACAGACTGGAAACTGCGGCTGCCAGTTACCTGTACTCAGAGATTGCCAACTGCTTCTGTAAGCTGCTTTATTAAAAATACTCTAGTTGTTAAATATGCATGTCTGATTTTCCTGAAAAGTGTTCAGGTGCTTCAGTTAATGGGCTGCTTCGAGAAGCGGGTTAATTTAGCATTGCTTTGCACAGGGCTCAGTGCATGTTCCAGGTTAGCTCTGGCAGTAAAGTGTCTCGTACTGAAACTAAGGGTAAACCAGCTCTTCCTGAGCTGCAGGCAAGATGTCAGGTAAAGTGAAGCAGGGTGTCTGGGTGCCACGCAGCTGTCACTGCAAAGCTGCATGGACAGAAGGGCGCTGGGGCTGGCAGCTAGGGAGTGGCTTTGCAGCAGCAGGTGACTCATGGCAGGGTGCTCCTGTTTTCTTTTTCCTTTCCAGACACCATTGCAGTAACTTACTACAGGGTAGGTCTTACTGCGGCATACGTATCCTTGTTCTTCTTAAAGTCCCCCTTTCATTCACTGGAGTGCAGTATACTGAGACACAAGTCATCCGATTTAATGAAATGGATTCAGAAATAAAGCTTTCATTACTCTCCATCAAAAAAGGCGGAATTGTCACTATGGATGCTCCACTACATGATTTGAAATGAGTGTACAACCTCCATTAAACATTCTGTTCCCTAACTAAACTACTCTCTAGCTAAAGTGGTTTACTCTGACTACTCTGTAGTTAAAGAAGTTTGTGTCGAAAAAAAAAAAAGGGGGGGGGAATCTGTGTACCTGTTTTATTGATGTTCTGTCTGTAAAAAGTACAAGAAGTTTATTTTATACTAAGGCTTTGAAGAGAAACATTCTCTCCATGGAGTGAATAGTTCATGAGTGTAGGAGTCAGCAGTGAATGTTCTTTTCAGAACTGGCATATCTCCTTGTCACCATAGAACTGTTCCCAGTGACACTAGCATCTCAAACTAAATACCTAGTGGTAGGATGTTCCTTGGTTGCCTTGGAAAAGTAATCCAAATCTTTTTTTGATAAATAGTGGTAAGTGTTTTAGGCTAGCTTCATTATTCAGGCTGAAATTGCTTGTATGGGGCACCAACAACTAAGTAGTTCCCAGGAGCCTTTGTTATCATTGCAATAAATACTCTCGGATAAGTACTTTTCAGTAAAGCTGGTATAACAGTTGTATTTTCTCTCAGTTGAACTCAAGTAAGGAGTATAATTTAATTATTATCTTAACTTGATTAAGTAACTCTTGCTCAAAGTATTTTGTTAGAAACATTGGTACATTATTAAAATGTGGTTATCTAACTGCCTGCTAAAACGTCTGTTTTTAGGACCTACTGCAAATCCGATCCTATGTATATGCAGAAGAGCCCAATATTGATATACATAATTTTGTGGGGACCTTCACAAGGGTAAGTCCTACTTAGATATGCTTGAAATAATGTATGTAGTGTTTTCTGTGCAAACCTGCTGAATCACAGGATGCCAGACTTTTTTAGGAGAAGTGGTGAAGTCTTGTCATTCCTTGTACCCTTTCTGTGTTTTTGTTTTTGCACCCTCCATAAAATACATGTAATAAATCTGACATAAAAATATGCTTATTGAAGCTTTGACTTGGAAACAACATAATAGACTGTTTAAGATTAGGGTTCTTACTCTTAAAATATTAGGTCTGAACATTTGGACTAAGATTGGTAGTTACACATGCGTGGTGTTCAGAATGAAATCTGGACCACCACAATCACTACAGGGTTAAAATTGTTTACTGGTGAAAAAGCAGAGGTTCTTAGATAGATCAGTCTTAATTGTGAGTCAATTGTTTTTTTCTTTTGCCTTCAGTTGTTGCATGCAACCTGTGTGAACTTAGTTATATCTGCCCTCAGAGGGCAGTGGCTCAAACTCTCTGTGAAATATCACAGAATATCTATCTTTTGACTTGAAGATGTGGTGCCTATTTGAGGCAAAAGGTTGTGGTGTTTTTGTTTTTTTCCCTCTCTCCTCCCCTCCCCTCTCACTGGGATTATGAAAACATTAAGAAATACATCTAGTACCCTTGGGGAATTTTCAGAGGACAAATGTTTTTGTAACAAATGGGAGACAGTTACAGCTTTTAGAAGTTGTTTGCTAGTATTTCAGTTCCGAATTGTAAGTTTTTTAACTTTGAGGCATGGTTTAATCTGATTAATGGCGGTAGTATGGATTAGAAGTTTGAGTGGCTTAGTGAGGTTGTATATATGTTGTATAAACCCTGGGCATATATTAATTTACTTTCTTATGCAAAAGTACAGTCCCGTAGAATTAGTCTTTTGGTGCCTAAGAGGAATCAGATTTTCTTGAAACTGTTCTCTGGCATGCATCAGACAAGTTTCCAGGCATCACTGAGCAGTCCAAATTGGATCTCAGTGAGATCTCACAGCAGAAGGCAAAATGCTATTAATCTGCATGGACCAAGTGAGGAATACATTTCCCTGTAGTCCCTGGTGAGCTCCTGACAAATCCCTTTCTCATTTCTGATTCCCAGGGTCCTTCAGCAGGAACATGTTTCTTAATAGATTTTTTTTTCCACCCCTTCCTTTCTCCACTAAAATCAAGTTGGTTTTTAACCTAGACATAGGTTTAACTGTTTTTGAAAATCCTCCATCTTATCTAGGAGCTCTCTATCAATTCCCCCAGCATCCCTCTCCAAACACCCCTGTGTAACTCTGTCATCCAATAGTCTTTTCAATTACTGACATTTTTTTATTTTTGTTGTAGGAGGACAGTGACCCTTCCGTGAATGAAAGTTTAAGCATAGAAAACACTCTATGGGCCAGCACAGTGATTGCATCAGGTAAGATGGAGGCATGTGTCTTTTTTTTTTTTTTTTTTTTTAAGGGAATATGTTAACAATTTTTAAAGGTCTTTTTGTAATGGAATAATCTCTGTCAGTTGGAGAAATTAGCAGTCAGAGTGAGGTTTCCCACTTGTCCTAACACCTCTGGGGAGCAAGACTGACGTCTAATTGCCTCTTGGACATTCCTAGATGAGAAAGAATTGGAGTGGCCTTTGGGCACTTCTTTAGCATCTAGGACCAGAATAGCACTTAATTGCTCTCTGCATTGACATCCTAATCTGTAACAGAAATGGTGTCAAATAGATTCTGGTAACAGAAGCTAAGATGAAAGATTTCCAGGTAACTGCTTCCATTGAGTTTGTCTTACGTATTTTTAAAAAGAAAAAAATAAAATCTTTGACACATTTTGGTATATGTATACAATACGCTCGCAAGGCCTGAGATTAATCAATGCTCTCTTGCAGAGGCCTGTCAAAGTAAAAGCCTTGCTCTTCTCCTGCCTAGCATGCCTGCAAGATTTACAGGACAGTAGCTGGAGAAGAGTGAAATTCTGTAATGCAGTGCTGGATTTGAAGCTGTTGAATGGAGGGACTTAAGAGTGCTGTACCAAGGTGTATATGGAATTAATAACAATGAGAAGGAACTTCAAAAGGCTTCATGAAGCATCGAAAAGATTTTGATTTGCTCTTTTTTAAAACCAGAATATAATAAATAGATTTTATACCTGTATGTTTCTATCTACCCCTACCCAGACTCCTAGTTGAAACACATCTCAGTATTGTCACAGGATGTGACCAAAGGGTCATAAAAATCTAGTTGGCCAAGTGTTATTTAGTCAAGTAAATTATATTTAGGGATGAGTAATTGTTATGCAGTAGGTAACCTGCCTTCCTCCCTTCTGAGTGTAAAACCACTCAGATGCATTGGGACTGGAAGTTTCACATACCGAACAGGCTGCTTAACTCATGAGCCTCAGTCCATCCTGCTTTGGAACAAATACATTTGAAAGGAAAGCCACTTTCCTTGTGATTCTGACTTGAATGGCAATTTTTCCTGCAGCCCCCTTTCCCACATGGACTTTCTTACCTCTTCCTTGGAAGCTTTTGTGCTGATGCCACAGCTGAGCATAGTGCATGTGTGTGCTGCCACGAGCAGTGCGGCTGATGGGAGAGAGATGCTGTCCTGCCCTGAGCCAAGCTCCCAGCCAGCCTGCTGAGGGTGAAATCTAACCCTCCTGTCTGAGTATGAACAAAGTTATTTGTAGATAGATATCTTCTGGAGTTCAGCTAGTAAGAATAATGTTTGCAGATGTTCTTGTAATTTCAGCTGGTTTGTACAATGAAGTCTGTTTTGGATAGCCATAAAATGATTAGAAACACTATTTATACACATACCAGCATGTCTTCAAGCTGTTTTCTAGCCCTGGTAGGTTTCTCCCCTTATTTCAGCTGACTTGATCAATTTAAATTCAGTTGTGTTTTTCCTGTGGCAATAATAAATAGCGTGGTGGAGGTCATTTCTGTAAGGAAAACCTATTGGTTTGGAGAAAGTGTGGATATCATTTTTCTTCTTCTGTAAGCAAAAGCTGTCAAGTCATAGTGATGCCATCTCACTGGGGCAGCCTTTGCTTGTAAGATAAAGCAGAGCTATGTGACTTTCTCCATCTGCTGCTTTAGTAGGAGCGGGTCTGACTCTGACTGTTTGCAGTTGATTTGGAGTAGCTGTGCCATCTGCTGATTTGAATTGTGATGATCTTACCACCTCCTGCCATCTGGTTCCAGTGACTTCGTGTTGTGCTGTTTGTTGTTGTTGTTGTTGTTGTTGTTGTTGTTGTTGTTTTTCAAAGGAATGTTTCCCAGCATTTTTAGAAACCACCTCTTTTGAATTATTCTTATTTGATAATAATTCACTTGCAGCTTGCTAAAACTTCTGTTGCTAATGGGAGCAGGGGAATAGTGGAGTATAAAATGGCAATGTATTAACAACAGAACAACAGTGCTTCTTTTTTTTGTTTCCCCACTGTTGTTTTTATCCATTTTTATAGACTCCTAAAATTTTCTGCTAGAAACTTTGACTTTGGCAATAGCACAATAGCAGCTTTTAAACTCTTGACTGTAGCTAGCTTTTTCTCGATGGCTTTTTGCAAAGGCTTTAAGAGAAACCTGTAGAAAAACAGTGGTTTATGGTACTAAACTGTATTGTATTTCTGCAGGAAGAAAAGAGAGCTCTTTAGAAACTGTGGGACATAGCATTAAAATACATAGATGGGCTCCCAGCAGCTCCATCTGTTGCAGTAAGGTGGGAGTTGGTATGATTTGCCTTTCTGCTATTAAACAAATACTTAATTTAAACTAAAACATAGATTTTTAAAAGCTTTTACAGATAGTAAAATTTTTGGTAATTTTATCTTTACCTTAAAGATAAAATTACCAAAAGATTGTGGAAGACTGCACCAATAAAGAACAAGTACAGTCCAGAGCACTAATTTAGATGCGCTTACAATGGAGGACCACTATCTGAAGTAAGGCAAACTTAGCACACCTGAGTGAGGTTCAAAATAGTGGGAGAAAACACAAGAAATCCTCCTTCCTCAGCAGCTTTTATTGATATTGAGGAACAACAGCTTACATCAGAAGGGGTTACTGAGGAGCCAAGAGAGCAAAACTCTTGATTTCTCTTTCCATGCTCTTTAGTTGCTGCAGTCTGTCCAACCCAGCTGGAACAAGCCCAACCATAAGGGCAGTGTGGTTGAAGACTTGCTGACTTCTAGTAGGATGTCTTCAGTTCAGCATCTGTTTTCATGGATTTTATATTTCAAGTACTGGCCTTTCTAGTCTGATTGTTATTGCGTTAGAAATTAACCTGCTAAAAGTCCATTTCAACTGCCAAGCCTCTGTATTTAACAAGCATTTTGCAGATAAAACAAGTGGAGATTGTTTTTCTTAGGCTAATGCATGTTTTTTTCAGGTACTGTTGTGGGAGTTGTCCTCTACACTGGAAGGGAATTGCGAAGTGTGATGAATACTTCAAACCCAAGAAGTAAGGTAGGGTAAGGATAATAACTAATTATTATCTTACAATAAAAGGGGGCAGAAATTTATAATTAAAAAATATATATATATAAATCCAAAGGCTATGTGTACAGACTGTAGGAACAACATCCTACAAATGATTTATATCTTCCAACCTATGATTTAGATAGTTACCATTATCAGAGACATATTTTATTTTTTTGATCCTAACTACAAGTATCTGCTCACTTTTTGACAATGGTAACACTTCTATTTTCTATGGTTATAATAAAATAGACCCAGACAGAATGGGAAGGCTGATTTTGCTGCATTTTTTACATTATAGCAAAGTTAAGACAAGGTGTGGGGATATTTATATAGTCTGCAGCTTTTGACAGCATGAGTCTTTCACACCTCTTCATGCACTCCTCAGCTTCCAAAGGATGGAGCTCTTATTTAGTAAGCTGGAACAGTATCGTTTATAAATTTAAATATGTTTGTAGTGTTTTATGTGAAAAAAGTTAATGACTGTTGAGAGACAGCTCGTTGGATATAGCAGCTCATTCTCTTTGTGAATACTAAATTGAACTAACACCTTCGCTAGTGTGATTGAAATGTCTCAATTTCATTCTTTAGATCGGTCTCTTTGATTTGGAAGTGAACTGTCTTACGAAGATCCTGTTTGGGGCTCTTGTCGTGGTCTCGCTTGTCATGGTGGCCCTTCAGCATTTTGCTGGCCGTTGGTATCTTCAGATCATAAGATTTCTCCTCCTGTTCTCAAACATTATTCCTATTAGGTGAGTCAATTGTTAGTTCTTCCAGCAAGATACTGCTTCCTCTGCATCCTCCTCCACACTTCTGATGTGAACAGTCATGTAAAGTCATGTGTGTTCCTCATTTGACAACTAAATAAATTTAGAAATAGAAATAGAATTACTGTTAAAAGTTGTTTTGTTGTTTCTGCTGAATTTGTTTAGTGTTTTAGCCTGTTTGCTGTCTGTGCTCTCTAATTTAGGCTGCAGATTAGTCATTTAAGGCCCCTGTTTCTGTGTTCAGGCTGCCTGGTTACTCTGATAAGAGCAAAAATAGAGGAGAGAGATTTATATAGCATGTAGCATAATAGGATCCAACTGCCTTTAAAAAGGGGCTGAAATTTTAATATTTAATTGTGCTATATTAATAAGCAGATTGTTATTTCCAGTGTAGGTCAGGGATTTGTTTCAGTTCCATTTTTAACCTGCTGTCTGCTTATCAATCACACTGTCCTTATGCGTCTGAGTCCATCATCCTCTCAAATTATCTGTCCTCAATGTAATTTTGTCATATATCCTTTTGAATCACAGTACCACTGCAGCAGTGCGCAGTTCTCCCCATCTGCCACCCAACCACTCATTTTGAATATACTTCTCCCTGAATTCCCTCTTCGGCTGCTCAAGCTCAGTATGGAAGGCCTGGCCTTCTATTGCATTGTCACAATTCACAGTGATTTTTTCCAAAGTTTTAATGCAGATACACTTCCTTTTTCTTTTTCACATTCCTCCTGCATAGTTTGCGTGTGAATCTGGACATGGGGAAAATTGTCTATAGCTGGGTGATCCGCAGAGATTCCAAAATCCCTGGGACTGTGGTTCGATCCAGCACTATACCTGAGCAGCTGGGGAGGATATCCTATTTGCTCACAGACAAAACAGGTATCTATGTAGAAAATACAGTTTTGAGTTGTGGTTGAGTTGTTCTTTTTTGTTATGTTTTTGACTAGCCACCGATCATAATGTAGGATTTCTTTGGGTTGGGAGAAATACGCACTTTCTGCCACTTTGACAATATGATTTCATCAGTTTAAAATATTTTTTGAATTTTTGTTGTTGTTCTGAACATGTCATAAATAAGAGAGGACACGAGTACTATGCTACTTGAAAAAATGGTTCAAGTGTGATATTAAACCAAAAGTAGAGGTTAGACTTAAAATCAAAATCAACTTTTAGAGTTAATTTTTAAAGCTGGATGAAGATAAGTTACACATTTGGGCAGAAACATATGATCAGTCTGCCTGCTGCTATCCTCACTTTTTACAGTTAAGTTGATTACAAAGGACTAATCTGTAAAAAAAAAAAAAAAAAAAAAAAAAAAAAAAAAGCTTTGTCTGACATAAACTCCTGGTTCTGTTGAAGGTGTTCCCAGAAATTTTCTTTGGTTCCAGCAGGACCAGAGCTACAGCTGCCACTCTTTCTGGCATCACGTTTTGGGTGAATGATCTCATTATTTCTTACTGGGACAGTGATGTGCACCACAACTTCCCAGGAGATTGTGCCCTGAGATTTTTAATACCATCACCTTTGGTCTCAGTCTGTGCTGAGAGCCTTGTGCAGTGACTGACTCAGCTTCTGGACCATTTCCTCTTGGAGTTGGGATACAGCAAGGACAAGAACGTGCCCTGGGGATAGACACATTGGTTCATGTTCCATGTTGGTGCTGCTTCTGTTACAGGAACGCTTACACAGAATGAGATGGTCTTCAAGAGACTTCATCTGGGCACGGTGGCTTATGGCCTGGACTCCATGGATGAAGTGCAGAGCCACATATTCAGTATATACACCCAGGTAAAATTAAATTGGATTTTTTAACTCTTTGTTAAAGTTTTCCAGATTGCTGGGCTAACGGTGAATTAACATGTCAGGGACCTGCCTATTAAATGTTATTTTTTTGGAGAAGTCTGAAGACCATTGGGTGCTTAATCCAAACATATTAGCCTGATTGCATGCTACATTTTTTGGTTATTTCACATCCACCAGTTTTCTAAGTCCAATTGCCACAGCACTTGCATGGGCCTGTAAGTGTAAGCACACATAGGTGCCTGTGTCTTGTTACTGAGGTCTGATCATAAGATAGCATACTTTTATTTAGACATTTACCACTTACAGCAGCCACACCATTTGCTTCACGGGAAAATTGATAGGGTGATGGATAGTGGATTAAGTTGCTGTTTGAAAGGCTGTGTAAAGGAAGAGGAGCCATCAGTATTCAATAAGCAGTAACAGAGAACAGTGGGCCATTGCTGCTGCTCTAGGCCAGGTGGTTAAAAAAGAAAATGGTGAAAGTGGGATTCTTTCTACAGTGCACCAGTGGCTTCTGGAAGTCTCATATGGGACATAACTGATGTGTGCTTTGAGAAATAGCTATAGCTAAAGAAGACAGGAAAGTCAAGATATAAAGCATAGAACAGGAAAGTCCTGGTTTGGAAATCTTTCCCGTGCATTCCTCTTTCAGTGTAATTGGATGAGTGAGCATCCAAGAAGTCTTCATCTTTGGATGAAATTCTAAGAATAAATTCTTAGAATTCATTTCAGAATAAAGAATTTATTCTGAAATAATTAAATTTATTCTTAGAATTTATTTCAGAATTATTTTAAGAATAACTTATTAGAATTTATTTCAGTTTTACCTGATAACCAGATAGTGCCATGAGATCTGTCTGGATCAGCAAGCTGTATTTCCTTAGCATGTTACAGTGGACACTTATCAGCTGAAATTTCGTATAGATGCATGCTGTTCTTTCTTATAGATGAACTTTTACTTAAAAAGATTGTAATACCGTTGGCTGGGGAGGGATCAGCTGTCAACAGCTGGTGTTCCAGCCACCCCTCTGAGCAGTACTTATTTAAGATTTAAGAATTGTCGCTAATAATGTAATCATGGAAGCATTATTTTTCATTTTCTGCTAATAGCTGGTTTTGCAACTGCATTTATTTCTAACTTTTTTGTGACTTAATGGCAATTGAATTTTCTTTTGTAAAATGTGATTCAACAGATGCAATCTGTGGAGGTTAGTGATGGGTTGCTAGTCCTGCATTGTGTCTCAAGCATTTTCATTTCTCAATAGTTGTGGTATTGCTTCATTCCTACAGAAACCACAGAAGTGGTTTTCAAGGTACCCGTGCTTTTCATTGAGCATGAACACCCCATGTAGTGAACTGGATTTTTCATGTCACATTGTTCTTGTTTCATTCTAGAGATTTTAGACTCAAGTGCATTTTCTGTAACCCAACAAACTGAAACATGAAGCCAACATTCTTGCCTGGAAAAGGGCACTACCATAAATAGGATTTTTATTTTTTGATTTTGTTCAAGGTGGTAAAGACATACAGCATTTTTCCTTGACCTCAGTAATCTGTCTGGTGGCCTAACTTTTTTTCTGGGCAGACTGTCAGGCTACTGTATCCTTTTAACCATGCATATTATGATTGCTAAATACTTGGTATTTTGAGCAATTATCTTTTTCACTGACATGTGTCTCAGGTAGCTTTTAACTCCTGTAGCCATCTCTCTATTTCCCTCCTCTGCTTTCACAGCCCTTAATAGCATCTGCTTCTTCTCTTGCTGTTGAGACCCTTAAATGACTGAACTGTACATTTTTTGCTAAATACAAAACAAACAACAACAACAAAAACGTAATAAAAAAACAAAAACAGACTTCAGATTTATTTGCCATCATTTTGTATTCAATCTCCAGAGAAAACTTGGCTACTGGTTAATTATTTGCCAAACTATTCAATATTTGTTAAGAATGTTGTGATGACTGTGAGTAGTCCAGTATGTGAATAGTTGTACATCAATCTAAATGTACTTGAGCTGAGGGTTTGCTATTGTTTGGTTTGTTTAAAGCCTGTTGCAACAGTGCTGATGAGCTGCAACAGTAAATTTGAAAATCTTGTGTGTCCTAATCACTAGAATGTGGAAAGTAGCATGTGGAATTACACTGGTAAAGGACGTGTCTCATAAAATGTTTATCATTACAAAGTCAGATTTCTTATAATGAGAAGCATTTGCAGGCAATGATTCATTTTGAACTGTAGTTCTTATTCTGTGCTCTTATTTTTACCACGTTGTGCCCTTTGACCTGGAAGCGAAACTTTTGTCCTCTTGACACTAAAGGTTAACAGACCAGGAAACTAGATCACTGTGTGTCCCCTCTTCAACCAGGATAATTTAGTAATTGTGCAATTATCTGAAGAGTCCCATTCTGATACTAAAAATAGTATTAAAAATTAAATGAATGTAATTAAGATTTTCTAGGTCCATACAAGTCATCTGTTTTCTGTTTTCAGCAATTATATGCTCTCGCGCATGAAACTTAGCTGAGGCGAAACTTTCAGAGCCATTGGTCTTTTGTGAAGCAAAGAGTGGTTTCATCAAGTCTTCTGACTTTGATCTTGCATCCATTGGTGTTTGGTACATCTGCAACTACGGCCCATTTACTCCATGTACCATTCTAAAAATTTAGGTGAATTTTTTGTGGGCACCTTCCTCCACCACTAATTGTGATACATAAATTGAATTAGTGTATTCCTGGTCAGAGTTAGAGTACAGTGAGCACATCTCATTCCAAGGGACAGAAGAGTCTGCAAAACTACTATAGTACATATATACTCTTCACTGAAGTAAAGTTTCAGTTTGAATCTTTTTCTCTCCAATAAGACTTTATTCTTTTTTTTTTTTTTTTTTTTTTTTTTAAAAGCAATCTCAGGACCCACCTGCTGTGAAAGGCCTTACCTTAGCCACCAAGGTGCGTAAAACCATGAGCAGCCGAGTGCACGAGGCCGTGAAGGCAATTGCGCTGTGCCACAACGTGACGCCGGTGTATGAGTCCAACGGGGTGACAGACCAGGCTGAAGCCGAAAGACACTACGAGGACTCCTGCAGGGTGTACCAGGCCTCTAGTCCTGATGAGGTCAGTTTGCGGAGTTTGGTTCATGTTTCTGCATTCATGATTTGTCCAGGATGTATTTTGTAGGTCAGTATTTTAAGTTCCTCTGACAACGCTTAGCAAATTATAGGCAATGGTGTCTTGGGAACCTGTGGAAGGTGGTTGGACCACTCTCATCAGCCAACTTGTCCCTCATTGGCAGTGTGTTCAAACTTCCAGACAGAGTTCAAAGTTGGAAGTCTTGCTGGGTCTCATGTCTTACCCGGGAGGCATCCCTTGCCGTGCAGATGGGACAGACCTGGAGCCTGAGTTAGCTCTGCAGGATAACCAAAGTGAAGCAGAGTTGGTCTTGGAGCAAAGCTGTGCTGTACCATTTCTCCATCAGCACCTAGTCCAGCCTGGGCTATGTGTAGCGGTACAGCAGAGGGGAAATTTGCAGAGGATTGATGGAGACTCTTACTGGGCACTCTACAGAGCAGACTGAGTACATAATGGATGATACAGTGCTCTCTGCCATACTCTGCAATATTTGAAAAAATAGTGCTAGTGTATGCTTATTGTGATGCATCTTCTTGAGTGCAACTATGCTAAAACAATTTATCTATTAACTTGTACATTTGGTTTATGCCATTGAAAGACAGAAGTTTTAAACTTTTCATAATATCCTACTGAGGTCCTATTGGCCATTGGACTACATTTGGAGGATTCTTCCATGTATTGCCTCAAATAAAACAAAATTCCCTCTGGAAATAAACTTCTCACCCTTGACATCAGAAGAGAAAGTAGCTTTCCTTATAGTTAAAGATGAGAAATTGTTTGCATAAAAATCAATGTATAGGTAAAAATCTTCAAATGGACAGGTTTCTGAGATTGTAGTGCATGTATTACTGAAAGACTGGCATACAGAGTTAGGCTCCACATTTTGTGCCATTCAGAATATTCTTTGTGGTGTTCTTCTACCCAAGCATGCAATTCATTAATTTCATATAATGTGGTCTTCTCTGTATTACGCAAAACCACTATCTTTGCTTTTTTTTCCCCCCACTCCATTGGTATGCCTACAGTGACAACAAATGCTTACCCCTCCCTGCTTTGAGCTGGTGAGCAGATCCCACACCATGACCCAAGTCTTGTGTTTTGCTTACTTGCTTTTCTCCTCTAATGTGTTGCTTTCCCCCATGAAGGCAGCTTTACAGAAAGCAACTGCCTTTGGATTGAAATGAGATCTGAATGATTTCCAGATGGTAATTTTTGTGATCTGTATTTAAGTTTTTTCTTTCCTTTTTTCCCCTAAAGCATTTACTGGCTATTTTTGTGCAATCCTCTGTTTATTTACATGTGTGCTGTGGTATATAGTGAAGTCAGTGATTTTTCTTTTCCTTTTTTTACTTTATATTATTCTGTCTTTAAAATATTTATGGAGCAATTTGTCTCAAATACCTAAGGGATTATTGTTTGTTTGTTTATTTTACTGTAGCATGATAACTAATCCTACCAACATTATTGTTTAAGTTCTTTTTTCTTTCTTGTGGTGTTTTAAGTAGAGAATTACAGTGGGTTCAGAAATCAGATATGCTTTGCTGCATTGAGGAAATCTCGTCTGTAGGTCTTAAATATACAAATATTGTTTAGACGTGCTCTGTGTATGTCATACTAGATGCTACAATATGCAGGATCAGCACAAGTCAAGTCCTTGAGAAGAGAGTGATGCTGTTAAATAACATTCCCTGTAGGGGAATGGCTTTGGACTCCTGTTAAAGCCAGCCTTTGAAATTCTATATCAATAAAATATTACCATGGCAGGGAAGGTCAGTTTATGAAATGAGTACAAAAACTTGTATTCTCTTTACTTTAACAGCAAGGGTAATTTCTACCAGTTGGCATAGGATTCATTTCCTGTAACAGAAAGCAGGATTTCCTAAATTTGTTTCCTGTGCACACTGCTATTTAGAAGACTTGAAGTATCTTTATTCAGGTATCAGTTACAGCCTTGGGGCTCTGCAAGCGTGTCAGTTGTAGCCATACAGTAACTAACAGGGGAAATGAAATAGATATAATCTGATCAGAGATAAGAGTGCCTGGGATTCCTGGGCAAACAGTCTTTAACCCTGACAGCCCACCACAGCTGCCAGGACATGAAAGGGTGCTCCGATCAATGGGTTTCTGCGTGTTGTCTGTGTGCCTAGGCAACCCTAAATGGGACGTTTGTAGAGCAACTCATAGCACAGAAGGATCAATTTGTCCCTTTGGAATGAAATTTATTAGTCGATATCCACTTCGGTGGTGGCTTGGGTAATTTAATTGTCAGAAAGAGCAAAGTTGAGGGGATGGTACGGCGGGCTCCCGTAGCTGCTCTACTCTGTAATGCATGGATCTTTGTCTGACTTGGCCAGGACAGAGCTACGAACTCCTGGAGAGCTCTCAGGAACCTTGCTGATTTCTCCTCATCAGTCAGCATGGGCTCATGAAAAGGTGTATGAGTGGTTTCCATGCTGGTTAAAGCTGTCAACGTATCTTTGCATCTTCCATGTTTCGCATCTTTTTGCTGTGACCAGGAGCCTTCCAGTTAGCGATTTATGGGGTGCAGAGTAAAGTTTTTCTGGCCCATGCCACTCTGGAAGCACGTTGCCTGGCCAGATGCCCTGGCCCTGCAGGAGAACTGGTGGCCTGTTGTCCTTGGTGTCATCCTGCAGTGTTCAGGGCTGAGCACATTGTGCTTTGTGGTGAATGGGGACGGTAATTTCAGTGCTTGCAGTGGCTCTGATGGGAACACTTCAAAATGATATCACTTTTCCTCTCTGGTAATTCGCGAAGCACTGCAGAGGCTGGGAGGTGGCAAGTTAAAAGGGGTCAGCCCCACTTCCCCGTGCTGAATGGGCTTCACCTGGAGGGCCATTGAGGGCTGAAAGAAGTAGTGCTCCTGGGCCCAGCAGCAAGGGAGGGGGGGGATTTCCTTCATTACTCTTCCCCTTCTGCCGACATGCCTTTTTGTGGTCTCAGGGCCATCCGAAATGAGTGGTGGCACACAATGAAATGCAGTTAGTTTGCAGTATGATGTGTGCAGCATAGCAGGTATCCTCTGCTGCTCTTCAGTTGCTACTGTGCGCTGGGCTTTTCTTCCAGGAGGTTTGAATGCTTCCTGACATAGAATTGAAGTGAGATGCTGGCAGGGAAGGAGGAATCTGTGGAAGAAAGTAGCAATGGAGATGCTTTAACAGCCTGAGGTGGGAGCAGAGCTTTATGTCTTCAGACATTTGCAGCTCACCAACACGGGCAGATGAGCATCTAGTGCTATGTACACCAAGCAGGTCCTTGTGTTAACATCACACTGTGAAAAATTCTCAATCATTATTAACCAGAGTATTAGAAACCTGAGCTCAATCTCTGCTCTGGGAGGTAGTTAGGAGTATTATCCAACTGCATCCTTTAATGCACTAAGGATGTCTTGAAGAAACTTTTGAAAAAGAATCTTGAAAGGTCCTTTGATTTGTTGTAACCTTTGTGAATAAGCCTGCAAAAACTTGCTAGTATTAAAACAAATATTGATTTAAAGGCCTTTAAAGACAAAGCCAACTCAGCTAATTTTTTTTTTTCATCTGATGATTTAAGACTACCTTAAGAAAGAAAAGGATTTATTTTAGGTTGTTTTTTAAACCTAATTGTGGATGAAAGGGAGCCGAGATATAAAAGATTGTCTGATTAGACCAATTGTATCAACTTTCCTAGTAAAACCGTGAGTCGATGCAAGTATTTATAGATTTCATTTCTATCTGTATTCTAGTGTATGTGATTTCCCAAAATAAATCTCACTTTTATGTAAGGTATTTGTGGGAATAGGCAGTAAAAGCAGAACCTGAAATGCCCAAGGAGTAATTAACCTTCAAGTCAGCAGCAACCATGTGCCCCACATTCTCACATTCTTGAGAACGTCACTGTAAAATACTTCTAGTATTTTGTATTTGTTTGGGGAAAGTATCCCTTGATCCTTCCTGGAGGCACGTGATATATGGGCTTATGTCAGCTGCTGCTCCCATCCGTTACTGCCAGGACAGCTTCTAGAGCGAAACGCCTGTATCTCAGCAGGATCATTCCTAGGTGGCTATGTCAGCTGAGGTGGGGAGACGGGGGCAGCGCTGGGGGAGCAAAATGAAGTCTTTGGTCTTCTGTTGTGACTTGGTTGTAATTTAGTGAATGCTTATAAGGAAAGCAATGTTGCAGGTCCTCAAATACGGAAAGCGGCAGTCAAAATGATAGTTGTATAAGCTCAACTGAGTACTTCTGTGTGTTGAAAAATCAGTTTTTTTTTTTAATTATTATTATTAATTTGTTTGTTTTAATGTGTGGGGCAGAGGAGCTCTGTTAAAAAGTGCCTGCGAGCCAGCCTTCAGCTGTTTTGCTGCTCAGTACAGAGATTGCAAATTGCTGATGAACTGTAACTACCAAACCGAGTACAACAGGGAGCTTGTTTTCCTTTGTTTTTCCATGTGAATTTTTAATGATCTCTGCGTTAGCATTTCAGGCTTTGATACTGTAAATCCAGGGTGAAAGCATCACTTTGAATTCTTGATTTCATAAACAGCAAGTTTTGAAACAGCACATTCAACAAGTTAGGTGTTTGTAAATAGATTTTACTAATGGGCCCCTACAGAGGTTTGGGCGCCCTGGAGCTGGGCAGAGGGTACCGGTGCCTCCATTTGCTGTATGTTTTCCTTCTGGACACTGCAGCCAGAGGCAGGGAGCCAGCGGCCACCTCCTGCTAAGGGCCTAGGAAAGCTTTGCAGCTGATTCAGGAGCTGGCCTGTCCAAACCACAGAATTACTCTTAGTGAATGCTCAGTGTCAGGAAAAGCCCGTTATATCCAGCTGTACCAGAGCACCTGTGTAAAAAATGTATCATTAACATTAGGTGGAGATTTCAGCAGCCTGATGATCCACAGCCCACCAGTTTTTCTGGAAAGCTTGGGCTCCACTTAAATGCCAGACCCACAACCATGGTTAGGGTGCTAGGCCTGGGCTGGCATTTCCCTTTCTGCCTCCGTGAACAGTTTTAATTCATGATACAGCATAAGTTTCAGAGCAGATTACAACCTGCTGTGCCTTTCCTCTCAGGTGGCCCTGGTGCAGTGGACCGAGAGCGTGGGCTTAACGCTGGTGGGCAGAGACCAGTCCTCCATGCAGCTGAGGACACCAGGCGGCCACATCCTGAACTTCACCATCCTCCAGATCTTCCCCTTCACTTATGAGAGCAAGCGCATGGGGATAATCGTCCGGGTGAGTGGCTTCAGTTACACGCTTCTGTCTGTGATTCTCCTGCGAATATAATGTGGAAGGTACAAAACATTTGCTCTCAGGAGTGGTGTGCTTCCTCAGGCTATAAACTGGTTCTGTGTTTTGAGCTAATAGCATCTCGCTGCTGGGTTAGTTTGGTGATGTATCCTTTCCTTCATCTTCAATTTTTGAACTTTAGTCCCTCATTCAAACTGACAGGAAAAGGGAGGAGTGAGCTGAAGCTTCAGGCACTGTGTGCGTGTGTCCTCCACGGCTCTGTCTGCCTCTGGCTTCTCCTTCCTGCTCATGTTTTTAATTTCTGTCCTGGATTTCAGCCGTGGGTCCAGCTTGTGCTCGGTCTCCACAGCAGTTGTGGTGGTACAACAGGGGGAGATAGAGACAGCAACAACTGGGAAGGAGTGAGGGGATTGTGGACTGATGCCACAGCAAACAACTTCAGCAGATTGGTAATGGTAGTGTGGTGCTGCCCTGATCTCTGCCAGGTGCTGAAACTCTGTCAGACATTGTGGAAGTACAAGACTGCTGGAGAGGGCACTTGCTGTAGCTGCAGAGAATGGTGGAGGTCTTTCTGAGCTGTTTAACATCTCAAAGCCGTGCTGAGAGTGTTGTATCATGAGCAGAGTTCAAAAATAGCTGAGTTAAGGTAAAAGGGTACATCTGTACATGCAGATAATTTTATCAGCAGGGGCAGGCACTGCACAGGCTAAATATGTGCCCAGCTGAAATTGTGCATGTACCTTTGTGATTCTGTCTGCAAATGCAATAGAAGATCACACTTCCAGAAGTTAATTACCTTGAAAAAGAAAGAATAAGAAAGCATGGATGTTTTAAAAACAGTAGAAACGAGTTATCACCATTATCATCATTAGTTTTCCAGATACTGCTAGGAAATCAATGTTAGAAAAATAAATCAATCCAGCTGAAGCAAGGCACTTCCATTTTCCTGCAAAGCAAACAAGGTGAAGCAGTTTGAATATTTCTTTTGGAGATAATTAAAACATTGCTGTTATTTTTTTTACTGAAAGTACAGACATATAATTGGTGCCAGGAATTTAAAACACGAATAGGAAACCTATAATCCAGGGCAAGATATGATTTGCTGTATCATTGCATAGGATCTGCAGCCTTGTTATTTAGGGTGGGGAGAATGGGTAAGGTTGATCCTTGCCTCCTTTTGCTTTGTGCTAAAACTAGATTGCTGCATAGTTATTTGGGGGTATCTGGAAAGAGAGTGTAAGATTATCTTCTGCCTCATATTTTAAGTTATAAAACAGTGGGTGGAATAGTCCTTGTTGTCATTAGAAGCAGCTGGGACCAGGGTAGTGTATGTGAGCCTCTTCCATAGCAGATTTATTTGGTCTGCTTCATTGGCTAATGTTTGGAGGCTTCACAAATATGAACTTCTCTGGCTGTCTGGCGGAACACAGCCTCTGTCAGAAACAACATCATGGAGGAATAATGTCACGGAGAACCTGAAATCTCTCAGTAACAGCAATATTGGTTATAAAGATAGAACTGTAACGTGCACACAATAGCTTTTGCAAACCCATGCATGACAATCTGTGTTTCATACAGATTGAAATTCATTAAAGCTCACGCAAATGGCTGTATTTGCATTATTCCACCTGAGTATTTTGGACCTGGGTCTCCCGTTACTCAAGGAACTGCTTTTAAGTGCTGGATTGCAGGCCTCAGTACAGCGGCACAAATATGTATTTCAAGTTGTTCCAGGCTTTGGAATATTAAAACATGCCTGAGGGCAGGAATGCTGGTTGAAATGGGCTGATAGGCTGAGCTTGTACAAAGTAATCAGTGTGTTAAATCTGTGAGTCTAGAGACCTGACTGAATGTGTTTGAACACAGAGTCCCACAAATGTGTCCTGCTGCATGGGATGATAGCTGCAGCAAGGATAGCATATGTACCTCTAAATACAGCAAGCATAATTTCTTCAGCTGGACTATTTTTTTTAATGGTAAAAGTGATGTGGTGCCTTCAGACAACCTTTTTGAGTCCTAAAAGAAAAAGATGAGCAATAAAAGATGGAGGAATAAAAAACCTTTCCCTACCATTACTTATGATAAAACAGTTCCTCAAAAAAAAAAAAAAAAAGTACTTATCAAAAGTTTAAGAAGTGGGCTAACCATCAGAACAAGAAAACACTTCTTTTAAATTGTGATTGCGTGCTCAGCAGAGAAACGGATGCTCTGAAATGCTTTCTCATCTAACAAAAAGTAGAAAAGTATCTAAGTAGAAAGGAGATCTTTTTTCCCCCCTTTATGTATGATAAAATGACAAGATGCAAGTCAGTGATCTGAAGCTTGTGCCTTTTAAAACAACCATGAGATACATTCCTCCCATTTAGGAAGAAAAAGTTTCCTATTGTGCATTTCTGTATTTAATGTAGTACTGCTGAAGAAAATGGCAAAACTCCCACTTGTGGTCAGTGGGAGCAATATCAGGCCCAGATCCCAAGCCTGTAAGACAGGTTGGTATTGCTAATAGAAGTACGCACTGCCTCCTCCATCATGCTTGGTAGCGAAGTGTCTTCATTTTGCAGCTGTGAGCTGCTGCTAAGTCACTGTACAGCCTCCTATGCACCCTGTGTGGAGCCAGGTTTGGAGTAGCAGCTGCTGGCTGCTTGAGTGTTACCTTAGCATGTTCCTGTATACTCCAAAATACTATCAGGGTTTACATTTGCGTTAAAAACAGTTTAAAAATCACTAACTGTCAAATAAAATGTTTTTATTGAATGTGCATGTATGCAGGTATAGGCAGTCATGTTGGTTTTGATACACAACTTGCAAAGGTGGTTAGTTACCTCTTCAGCAGATCTTCTAAATCTGTGCTACTTGTCTAAGGATCAGAAGAAAGTAGCATAAAGAGTCCAGAAGACACCAGAAGCATTGTGCAGGAGGGGAGAAGAGAGCAGCTGTAGAATGAAACCACACTCAGGAATGCAGCGAGTAGAATTAAGATGGTAATATTTTCTGCTAAGCCATACAGATATTGCCCATTCTTAGAAAATGCCATTTTTCCAGCTAGCAGGAGCCACTGCGATTGTCTTGCCAGCATAATCTGGGTATAGAATTTCAGCAAGTGATTCATGCATCAAGCTCAGCAATGCCGTTACCAAACTCTTTGGCAGGGACGCCCGTCTCCCCTGCTGGTCCAGTCCTCTCTGGCTCTCATAAAAAGATCTCCTTCAACACACAACATTTAGTAAATAAAATAGTAGTTAATATTGAAAACAAGTAGCAGATGTGCCTCATTTGGGATATTTTTGCAGTATCTTCTATATGTGATCAAACTGTCATCTCTGTAGCTGATTATTTCAGTTCTAAGAAGTCCCGTTTTAACAAAGCAGCCACTCTTTACAGTACTGTTTACTTACTTATCTTCTTGAAAAGAGGCCTGTTTGTTTGACCACAACATTTTCCATTCTTCTTTCTCTCTGCTTTTTTCCCCTTACCCATGTGGAATGGTCTTTGTTGCGAAGCGAAGATAGTGCTATTGTCATATCTGGAATTGAAAGAAGCCTTTGAACTGTGGCCAGAATCAGACCACGGTGGAAAAAGATGCTTCTCCAAAACAATATAACTGGCAAATCTTTGTGTAGATTTATAGTGTGATCTTACCATAATATGAGAACGCACTAACCTCCTACTGAACTCGGTGAGAGGAAATGACTAATGCAAGGAGATAGCTGATACAGTATTTATATTGGACAAAAACTCTAAACTATCTTAAGCCAGTTCTGCAGCACGGGAAGTAGAGTCCTCATGCAGTTTCCTACAGAGATGTTGTTAGACACTTTTTAATCAAATAATTTAATAGATAAACCCTTACCTTTTGCCAGTGCCAAAAGTTTTATTTAAGCAGATTTTGTTTGTTTTGGTAGTTGCACGTATTCTGCTTTGGGGGAGGTGGGATGTATGGGTATCGGTATGTGAAGGCTAAACCTTTCAGGGCTTTGAAAAACATTCTTAGGCTTAATCATAAGAATCTTACCTGCAAAGCTCTTTGAGCTTGGCAGAAGTCTTTGGTAGAGTATCTTAATTATCCTTGGCCACTTCTTAATTGCCCTAGCCAAGTCACTTATTTCTCTTCCTTGGGTTTTTAGTATCTGCATCAGGTGCTGCTTTGCCTTGCTGTGCAAGTGAACTGTTTTGCCACAAGACGTCAGGCTTTTAATCTATCGACTTGTACTCCTCGTGTGTGAGAGCCATCACCACGAGTTTCTGTAATGGCAGAACGGATTGACGCCTATATTAAACAGTGTAAAAACAAAGCAGTGTTCATTGTGCTTTTCTTTAATTTCTCATTTTACCTAAAGTATTTCTTCCCCTTTGTTCATGGCTGTCTATCTCCAGACCTTTCTAGACTTTCTGCTCTTGCGTGTTAAGTTTATTTTCTTCCTATCCCTGGTGGCTATCTTCGTTTACAGAGCAGTTTGTTCCTTACTCATTGTTTTGTCTCCTTTGAGGAAATTGCCAGGGTTTCCATTAGCTTGTAATACTAATAGCTGTGACCTCCTTAGGTATCTGCCTGGTTAGAAGGGATTTTTTAATTTGTGGTAATGTAAATATGCTTTGCTTGCAGCCTACAAATTACTTCTATCAGATAAGGCAAGCAGCAATCTAACCTTTCCACGGCAAGCATAAACTTTAATTATGCTTATGTTGTATAATGTAACGGGGTAAATTGAAGTGACTTTTACTCTGTTAATTTTTGTGCATCTGTTTTATTGTTCCTGGTAAGTATGAAGCAGGTTTTCAGGGTGAGGGCTAGAGGTTACTCCAAAGGCACACGCTGTTGGGATTGAGAGGTGGCTGCACGGGGATCACATGTTGATGATTAAGAAGCTGATCATACTTGTCTAAATTCCTGCTGCAAGTAACTGAACTGTAATTGAATAAGCATCTCGTTCTGGCCCTGAGACAAGATGCTGGGCCAGATGGACCTTCAGCCTGACCCTGCACAGACATTTTTGTGACTGTTGTGTAAAAAACCTCATCACTTAGCTTGCTGAGACCACTCCAAATGTGCTAATAATGGCCCAACTTTGACTCTTCTGCTTCTCAACTTCAGGATGAATCAACAGGAGAGATCACCTTCTATATGAAGGGCGCTGATGTGGTGATGGCTGGCATTGTGCAGTACAACGACTGGCTGGAAGAAGAGGTATGGGGAGGTCTCTCTTGGTCCTGAGGGTTCCTCCCGAGA
Source organism: Netta rufina (assembly GCF_964035555.1). Classification (NCBI taxonomy): domain Eukaryota; kingdom Metazoa; phylum Chordata; class Aves; order Anseriformes; family Anatidae; genus Netta; species Netta rufina. Next base: position 8,955,402 of record NC_140140.1, on the reverse strand, counting down.
GTGCTTTTCCCCTTCCAGGGCAACACCTGACAAAGCTTCTGCTGTCAGTGTGCCAAAATGGGCACAAGTGCTAAAACACCTGCAGGCCAAAAGATCATGCATTATGGCAATCCACTGTTAATCTTCAGCCTTGTTACTTCTTCAGCAGTAACAAGGAAGTCAGGTGGCAAGTTCAGCATATTTAGTGCAGAATAATTTCTAAAAATAAAATGGATTTTGCTCCAGACGGGTTGCTATTCAAGATCACCTAATTTGTCATGGGCTTGATCCTGTGTCTGGATTTATTTTAGACTGAAAGGTCTGATTTCAAAACTCCATTTGGCAGATTTGTACTTGGATGTGTTTGTCAGGTTAGCAGTAATGTTGACACAGAGTTCATAGCAGTAGCATCATTTACTGGTATTCCTCAGCCCCACACCCCAGAGTTCATAGAAATAATGGATTGGTCTTATTTTAAAGAGTTTGTGGCCAAAGATTCCAAGTCTTTAAATCAAAGGTTTGTGTCCTTTTACTTAGAAATGGAGAAAATGAAATCAATGGGGCTGTTTTTGCCATGTTGATATGGCAGAGGGGACAGTTTTGTTTCTGATCACTGGGATAGATTACAAACCATTGCAGATCTCCTTTTTTCCTCTCGAGTTTATCATGCACTTTATCAGATGTTATAGACCTGCTGGGGTTGCTCAAATGGGACGGTTATTTTCTTAACCTGCTATCTTGCATTGCAATCTCTGAAATGCTGTGCATAAATCATCTTACTTGAGATGCAGTTTATGGTTTACAATGTGATACTTCTTTCCAGTGTGGTAACATGGCTAGGGAAGGCCTGAGGGTTCTCGTTGTAGCCAAGAAGTCTCTGACAGAAGAGCAATATCAAGACTTTGAAGTAAGTTCTTTGTTTGTTTTTTTTTCTCTTTGTTTTTAAACAAATAATCACTGAAGTGATTCTCACAGACCTCTAATGATAATGCCGCCTCTCATCTCCGTACTCCTTCTGTTAGAATTGCCATTTTTCAGTGTCTTGCTGTTCTTTTAATCAAAGTGCCTTTTAAAGTGATATGTAGGAAACTGGATCCTGTCCAGGACTCTCCAAAACAGTTCCTGAATCCTGCCTTCTAATCTTCTGCGGTTATAAATTCTGCAAATATCCATCATTCATTAGACAAGTTGTGTTTGTTTGAGGCAATGTGTTGGCTTTTAATTTTCATTGTTGCATTCTGGCATCCAGGGAAACTACAAACATCCCACATATAACACAGCCATGCTTCATGGAAACACAAGCTTCATGCGTGGGGTATGTTAGATGGGTCTCTGCACACGGTGCTAACTTCTGTACCCCAAGCAGGCAAAATGTGAAGTAAAACTGGTTAAATGCAGAAGTGAGATGGTGGGAAGCTTCAGGATTCTCTGTTGTCCTCGTTTGGAGAAGTGTTAGTCAGAAAAGCAGTGGTTGGACCTGTGGTGTGATGGCATCGTTCCCAGGTTTGTGTGTGTGTGTGCCACGCTGTGTGCCGTGACGCTTGGCTGGCATGGGATAGGGGCAGAATGAGAAAAACTACCTGAAACATTTTCTGGCCCATTCTGTAACAGCACCTTGTGCTCATGGGCCATTACAGGTGACACCTCTGAATGACAGTCAGCAGATAGTTTTGGGGCTTCATGCTGGCTAACCCCTGTGTTGCACAAAAACGCAAGCTGACCGTTCATGTGGCTGTGGCTACCTCTGCTCTGTCCTCAGGCACGCTACGTGCAGGCGAAGCTGAGTGTGCATGACCGCTCCCTGAAGGTGGCCACGGTCATCGAGAGCCTGGAGATGGAGATGGAGCTGCTGTGTCTCACCGGCGTGGAGGATCAGCTGCAGGCGGATGTCAGGCCCACTCTGGAGACCCTGAGAAATGCTGGCATTAAGGTTTGCCTAATTTAATATTACCCCGGCAGAAATACCTAGGCTCTCAGGAGTTTACTGTCCTGCAGACAGAAGCTGACAGTTTGGGGCCCTGTTGATGAAATGTTCTAGCAAGTGCCCTTTGGGAGCAGGAACAGTGAGGCTGGCTGATGCATTTGAGCACGACTTTGGGTACAGAACATGTGGGAAATGTTAAAAGTTGACACGTGAGAGTGCGTCATCTTCTGTGCTTTTCTTCCCTCGGCCTGTTCTGGCTCCTTCCGCTGAGAAACCAGGTGCATGTGCAGGAGGGGAGCTGCAGGAAACTTTGGGGTTACATGAAACAACAGGGCTGTTGTGGGGTTTAGTGGGTGACATTGGTAGTAGGGTGATGGTTGGACCAGATGATCTTGAAGGTCTTTTCCAACCTTTATGATTCAATGACTCTGGCACACGGTGGAGCTGGGGTGAAGCGCTCGGCTGTGGAGGTCAATGCTTTGCAGCAGCCACTAGAGGGTGCCTGAGCCAAGAGAATGAGAGGCTGGAAACCCATTTTTTTGGGCTCCTGCATCTGAGACGCAGGCACTTATGGCCCCAGCTGTGCTTGGCAGAGAAGGATTCTTGCTCAGTTTTCCTCTCTGAGAACTTGTCATTCAGATTCTGGTTTTGAAAAAGGGAAAAAATAAAAGACTAAACATTCAGATTCAGGCAGTAAAAGTAGATAAAATGTTCTGCTTGTGGCTTTTCTGCTTGAAATATAAAAGCGAGCAAAATATTGAGCTGTGCTGTAAATACAAAAGCAGGGAGGGCTGTGTGTTGGAATTTAGATAGGAATTGGAATTCCAGGCTTAAGACAGTCTTCCAGAAGTGTTTTCTGTTTGGAGCAATCCCTTTAAGCAACATGATCTCGAGCTACAAAGTGAGATGAGCAGGATAAAACAGTTACTCAGCAGTGCTGTGGCTTTATCTGATATAGATCTGGCCAGTAACTCTGGAGCAGTTTAATATTGTTTTCTCACCTTGGCTGCAGTGGGCGTTGTGGTGCAGCGTGGGTTGTGCGGGGCTGTGCTTGTTATGGTGGTATGTTGATTAGGGTATAGCATGCAAAAAGCAAATCAGAACTGAAGGCAGTCTTGTAATTCATTACAGGGACCATCTTGTTAAGATCAAATCATTTTCCAACCTCAGATTATTAAATAAATGAGTCCCTGTGCATTTTTAAAAAAGTTTAGTTGAATAGTTGAATATTCTTGGGCGTTGTCTTGAAAGAATAAAAACACTGAAAAACCGGGGGGGGGGGGAGGGGGGGGAAATAGAGAAAAAAAAAAAAAAAAAAGAAAAGAATAGAAAACATATATTTACAGTATTGAGGGAATTCCCTGCCAGATTATAATATATTATTGCTGCTGAATATTGCGGCTGACATTGCTTTCAAATGCCCCCCACCAGCAGAAAATAAAAAGAGCAGTGTGTGTGTATATATATTTAAAAAAAAAAAAAAAAAAGACTAACACAAAACCAACTCAGTCTGTTCCAGACGCACACATCAGCAGTGAGCTAACCCCAGTTGCATCATCCACATTTGAGGCAGGGCCATGAGGGATATTTCTGCAGCAAGGCCTGCTTATTTCAGCGTACAAGAAATAGCTGGGGTGGGACACATTAACACACGCATACACATTCTTTAGCTTGCATTTAGTGGGTTTTATCAGCAGAATCTTGAAATATTGCAGGTGGAAAAATGCTATTCAGCTTGTAACCTCTTTTGCAATTCAGCCTCTTTAAAAGCTTTGCTTTTTTTTTTTTTTTTTTTCATCCATGAGAATTTTCTGTACATATTAAAATAGGGCTTTTTTAGAGAAATAATTTGTATGTATATTTCCTAGTAGTTCTCTTCCATGCCTGAACTGGTAGGTAGTAATTTTAGATGTCTTGCAGACGTGGCTGTTAAGTTTTGTGTTTAATATATTAAATACTTGGATTTTAGGTGTGGATGCTGACCGGGGATAAGCTAGAGACAGCCACGTGTACAGCGAAGAACGCTCATTTGGTGACAAGGACACAGGACATCCATATATTCAGACTAGTGAGTAATACCCGTGTACTGCTCTCAAGACCTGTTCAGGTCACCAAATGCCAGGACAGGAGGGGTGCTGAGATCAGAGCTCTGTTCCAGCAGCAGACCCAGACTATTTATGTTTTTTTGACCCAGCTTTTTATCCCCTTGAGGTTTTATTTATCAGTGTGCTGCCTGTCCATATTGCTTTTGCTCTCCTTGAGACTTGTTTGCTTTGTTGGGGTGAAAACAAACAAACTCTTCCTCCCTGCCATGTTTTTCTCCAGGTGACTAACCGTGGAGAAGCCCATCTCGAGCTGAATGCCTTCCGCCGGAAACATGACTGCGCACTTGTTATTTCTGGCGACTCGCTGGAGGTAGGCTGAGAGCTCCCCAGACTGTTCAGGAGCAGCCCCAACACCCTGTCGCTGATTTCTGATTTGTAAAGAAACATAGCACAAACGTAGTGATTGATGCTTGTGATCTCTGTAAATTAGGTGTGTCTGAAATACTACGAGTATGAGTTCATGGAGCTGGCGTGCCAGTGCCCTGCCGTTGTCTGCTGTAGATGTGCTCCAACACAGAAAGCCCAGATCGTGCGTTTGCTGCAGGAAAGGACTGGCAAGCTCACCTGTGCCGTAGGTAATGGACTTGAGAGAAACTTGAAAAACAGTTTTGCCTCCTTTTTAGTCTGCTCAACCTCTTGTTCCTACATTAGGCAGAGTCTAAGATTTTAGACTCTGTGGGGACATCTGTGGCTGGTATGAAAAGACTGAAAAGTGTTTTAAGCATGTGAACTGTTGTTTTTCTTTAAAAGCCTGACTTATGTCAGCTTCAGGCTGCAAGCAGCCAGAGGTTGAAGTCAGAAAAGCGTGTTTTGGCTATGCAGCTGTGCAATAAGAAATCTGTTATAAGTGTTTCAGAAACAGCACTGCTCTAGTTAGAGTTGAGTGGCCGTGTAGGATGGAGTCTTTTTATTTTTATTTTTTAATGTGAACAGTCCCGTGTCATCCCATAACACCTGGAAATGCTGAGCTAAGGAACAGGTTCTTTGTTTTTTTCTGGGGGAAGGATGATTGGTAAAATCAAGTTTTGCATATGGAAACTCATAAATATTTGGGGTGATACCTTTGCAGAACAGAGTTTGAACTTTGTCAGATACAGTGTTATTGTTAACAGGAGCTTTATTTCATCATTGTATGTAAAATAGTACACCTACTAGTCAGTTTAACTGATCAGTGGCCTTGAATTCATACAGGTCTATTAAAAACAAAACAAAAACACACAAAAAAATCAAACCACTTCTTTAAGAATTCAAATTCTCAAGTTCTGTTTAAATTCCTGCTTTTGTTAATAAGGTTCAGTGTTTCTTCTAATGTTACAGCCTGGCCCAGATGCCTTTGGTTAGGTTGCAAGTTGGATCTGTTGCTTAACTACCAATGTCATTCATCTGTGCTGTGACCTGCAGGTGATGGAGGGAATGATGTTAGCATGATTCAAGAGGCTGACTGTGGTGTTGGAGTTGAAGGAAAGGTGAGATTCTCATGCTTAATAAGACTTCTAATGGCAATTCAGAAACTAGTTAGCAAGTATCTCTTAAGTAAATCCTCAGAAATTTGTGCAGGAAAGTGAGAAGCTTCCACAAGAATAATCATCCAACCAAAAATGAAGTGACAAATAGTTTTAGTAGAGTTGAAGTTTCTAATTTGATTCTTGGGAGATTCCTTGAACTTGAACCACCATGGTTAATTTGGGGTTTTTAATCGTGTGTTGGTGCTCCAAATGCTGGGGTTATGATTGCTCTTAGAATTAAAAATGGGTTATATTTTATCTGTAGAGTGTGTATTATTTTAGAAAGCAAACTCTAGGGTAGAGTTCTAGTTCATGCATGTGGAGTTGTTTTGAGCAAAAGGACTGAATTTAATGGGGGTGAAAGACTCTGCTTGCAGTATGCCAAAACATTAAAATTGAGTGAACTGTTGAGACTGAAAATTTGTGTTCAAAACTGACCTGGTATAAAATGAGTGTCATGTTAACATCCATGTTGTGAATCATAGTCCAGAGGGTTGATTAGAATCAGAGGCCAGGGTTCAAATGGGAATTCTTTTCATATTTTTGCTCTTTAAGTAAAGGCTGTGGTGGAAGGCAGAAATGCTGAGGTAATACTCTCCTCCACCTAATGAATTGCAATTTTTCCTGGAAATTCTGTTGTGATGACTAGCAAATAATATATATATATATATAGTTTTCCCCAATAATAAAATGATTTCCCTATAATTTTGCTTGCTATTGTACACAGGAAGGCAAACAAGCATCACTTGCAGCAGATTTCTCTATCACTCAGTTTAAACATCTGGGTCGTTTGCTGATGGTGCATGGACGGAACAGCTACAAGCGGTCAGCAGCTCTCAGTCAGTTTGTAATCCACAGGAGCTTGTGCATCAGTACAATGCAGGTCAGTGGGCTGTCGTGTGGGCTTTTCCATTGAAGAGGTAGAAAAAAAAGCAAAAAGCAAAGGTTCTGCTTTTCAGTTTGCATGCAGTTATTTTTTCTTCTGAAAATTTTCTTGGGTTGGGAACTTCAGACTGTTACTTTGTTATGAAAACACACAAGCTCCTGGTATTGGATGAAGATCAGCAAGTTCTCCAAAACTGGACAAACAATATTCTGCCCTAGGAAACATTGCTGTGATACAGTATGGCATTGCTGATTTTAGTAATGCCAAAAAGTACTGAAAATCTGAAGGAGAACAATATTCTGCTAAGTGCACTTAATTTCAGGTGTGTTTTAGGTAAGGACTTCAAATAGTGGGACTGTAGTTAAGCATCTGGCTGAGGACCTGGCTCAGAACCTGATGAGGTTCCCGAAAGCTTGGTCTGATGTGGTGCAGAGTGTTCCCAGGAGGCTGTTGAAGCACATTTTAACCTCCCCAAGTGCTCAGCAGCTTGCTAACAGCAATGTGGAGGCAGTCTGTTCCTCTTCGTTCCAAAGAGAACCTTAGAAACAGATTTAGTAGTCTTGAAATTTATGTTGCTCGTGTGTGCAGAGCCCCAGTATAACAAAAATGCAATTGCCAGTTGACAGGGAGAGCTGAAAGAGATTTTAAGAGTTTGTAATCCATATTCTGTTCTTAGCTGTGGTGACTGGAGTGAAAGTTGCTGTTAAGGATGAAGGTTGCTCTTTGGGACTTTTATTTCCACACTGTAGAGTATAATTGCATGCATAAAAAATACTAAAGCTTTTTAGTAAAGCACTTGATATTTTTCAGAAGGCTCATTCTTCCTTTCTACCTTTTTAGAATAAATGTGTTAAAGAGGGATAACTAGAGACAAAAGGCTCAAACTCGAGAGGATGATCTAGCTTCCCCTTCAGCAGAGGCAACCTAAGAGACATCCCAAGCTAAAAACAAGATCAGAAAACAAACCCATGATTTCTGTAACTGACAAAAATTATTTTTACATAGTGCAGGCATAATCTAGGGAATGAGACATAAATAAGTATGCACCTGTCCTTCACAACATTTGGATGGCTTTGATCAAAAGAATGGGCTTCGAAGGAAACTCTTTATGCTCTTTTCTGTGGAATTATATTACAAAAAATTTTCCAAGTCCAGTTCTTCAGTGTTTGCCCTTAAACATAGTTTTCATCCAAGGTTTGCGTAGGAATAAAAGGGTTGATATTACATTCTTCTTAGTTTCGGGAATTTGGAGAACCCACTGAAAGTACTTTCCAGCTTGAACAGGCCATATTTTTAAGCTGTTACATTAACTGCATTATTTAATGCCTGAAAAGTTTCTATTTTCTTTTCTAGGCTGTTTTCTCATCCGTATTTTACTTTGCTTCAGTTCCCCTCTACCAAGGCTTTCTCATCATTGGGTAAGAGCTCACTTTTTTATTAATAGTGTGGAAAACATATGTGTAATGATAGATTTGGGCTAATTAACATGCAAGGCATGCACATCTCTGCTCTGCATATTTCACAGCACTGCTTCAGAAGGCAGGTGTGATCTGTGTCCCTCTGTGTTGAACAAAGCCACCAAGGCAGTGCAGTCACGTCTAGAATCCTTTCCAGAAGGAGAATGTCTCAAATTCAGAATATTGGAAGGTTACAGCAGTGCATCTTCCAGAAAGAGCTCCTTCAATCCTGGCAAAAGTAGAAAGACAGTCCTGGTGCTCTGGTGGCTGTGCAGCAATGGGAGCCAGTGCCCAGCTCCTGACAGTGTCATTTTAAGGGGACAACACAAAATCTTCAATGGGAGGAATCAGCTGATACAGTAAACTGAGAGATAGCAGTAAAATATACTGGTATTGCACTTGCAATCCCATTACTCTATAAGCTATCCATTATGTGATTAAAAAACAAACGGCAAATTCATCCCCACTCCCTTCTGGTGCGAACAGGACTCAGCCCAAACTGTGGAGTGGAATTTAGGGTGGGGACAGGTCTGTCCTTGGCTCCATTAATAAACCTATAACACCAGTTGCAGTACTTGAAACAGTCATGTAGCTGTGAATGTTTCTAATCAAAAGCTATTCAGAAAGCAAATCCTGCAGGTTTTTCCTACATGCAAAACTCTAGTGTGTTCCCTTTGGAAGTTTTTATAATACGGACGTTATTTAGTACTTTGAGTTTACTGTACTGTATTTTCTTTCTGAAGATTAGCGTTTTTGTTTGCTCATCTAGATCTTAGCTAATTTTTGGTCTTTAACCTTCTTCGCAGGTACTCCACAATTTACACAATGTTTCCAGTGTTTTCCCTAGTCCTGGACAAGGATGTTAAATCTGAAGTTGCAATGTTGTACCCAGAACTCTACAAAGATCTTCTTAAGGTGTGGGAGACTCTCGTATGTTTTGGTTTCAGGCAAAATACTTGTTTTGATTAGAAACTCTCTAAATGTTTTAAATCAAATGTATTTTCAGTAGATACAGAACTCATTGTTGGCCATATCATATATTTTCAAGCAAAATTATTTTAAAGGCAAATTTGAATTAACGGATATAACCAGATTTTAGTGCAGTTTGCTATTGAATGCTGCATAAAATACAACTTATTAAAAATGGCTGAGAAATAATAGTTGTATTCTGCAGGAAATTCAAAGTATTTAATATTACTGATTTGTTCCAAAATAAAGGGAGAAGAGAAATTGTCAGGGAATTTGCACTCTCCTGAAGCCAGAAAAGGGGGGTGGGGGTCATAGGGGTAAGGGATCTATTAATTTCATGAGGGAAGGAGGTTATCACATAATTTCTTGAATGGAAATTTGCCTTAAGGATCATCTAAGGGGATCGTCTAAAAGCTTGGTTGCTGTGCCTTTTGTTGTTGCCTAAGCATGAAAGACAGAGTTCCTTCTCCTTAGACAAAGGAAACTTTATTTGATACTTACCATAGAAATATCGGGAAGGTAAATCTTGTCTTTGGTTCTCTTTTTTTCTTTTCTGGAAAATTTTTTGAATAACTGGGTATGTGGACTGGGAACATCTTTCTTAATTGAAGGAAAGGATGGACTGAGTCTTCAACAGATCCTTTCCCTCAAGGATTTCTGTTAAACAGATACTCTCAGAAGCAAAGCCTGTTTTTCCAACAGTCTGAATAAGTCTCCATCTGGTTTCACTTGTATGTTGTCTCTGATGTCATAAACCACTAATTCTCCAACCATCCTTAGGCCTGGTCTAAACATAGGTTTTTTTGTACTGGTATAGCTGTGTTGGCTGAAGAAGCTTTTTTTTAAAACCTATCTGCCTTCAATATGATGTGATTTGTGTGTGTATAGAAATATAATATTAATATATACATATATTTGTGTATACACACATCTTATATTTCACAGTACAGTGACTAAACTCATGAGACATCGTTGCATTGAATTAATTGTGTGTGCAGTAAGGAAGAGGTACTGTGCAAGCAGTGAGCTTCCACAGTCCCAGGCGTCCTCTGCACATCATGAAAAATGAGAATAAAGAGACAGTACTTCAGGGTTGGTTGGTTTGGTTTGGTTTCTTTCCAAATCACCTTCAAATTCCCTTTTATTAATTGGTGGGTTGACCTGTAAGTGAATGTTCATAAAAGAAAACCCTAACAGAGCTGGTTTTTTTTTATTCCCTCTTTTAGGGACGACCATTGTCATACAAAACATTTTTGATATGGGTCTTAATAAGCATCTATCAAGGTAAGAAATCAGCTTCTGCTTATGCCTTTATATGTTTTGATGAGTACAGAATATCTATTTATACTGTGAGAAGCTAAGGAAGTGAATTTAGCAATGGATCCTTAGGTTATTGAATCAATATTTTTTTTTTTTGTTTGTTTTTTGTCTCAGAAAATTTTGGTAGCATTCCCAAAGCAAGAAACAGTTTAAAGCTAAATATTGGCAGCAACTGGTCAACAGTGTCACAGTGGTGTGATGTCGAAGTTCAAAACATTTTGCCTTTTTCCATCGGGACAACTCTGTGATTTTGTGCAAGTTCCTTTTGGTGCTGTAATTGTTCCATCTGTATAGTAGAGCTGGAGACTCTTCCTTTGTTTTGAAAAAGGTTTCCAAATGTATGGGTTATGCTGGTTAGTCAGTATGCAAAACAGAATCTGTGGATTAGTGTATTTTATCTAAACCCTGTTTATTAGCAGTGGCAATAGCTCTGGTTACTTCATAGCCATTTGTAATTAAGGATTAGAGTAGAGCTCAAGGTCTTGATCATATCACATATACATGTACTCTACATAGCCTGCTAGGAGAGTTGAGCAAATACCTTAATTACAATGCATCCATTTTACAAAAGTGGATGTGGGGATAGGGATATATGACTCTACAAAGTCTTTTTATTTCATTTTGTCTTTTTTTTTTTTTTTTTTTAAATTAAGTAACCTCAAACTCTAATACTTTAACGGTTAATCAGGGTATCATGGAAAAAGTATACATAACGCTGAGCTATAAAGCTAAAAATGGTAACATGATCCTGTGACAAAATTTCTTGTTTTCCAAAACTCCTTTATCAACAACAGTCAACATAAATGTGCCAAAATAAGCAGCTAGTTCTTACTGATTTAAATGATGTTACCATCCTCCGTAGGGAGTGAAGCCAAGAATACAAAAGCTCTCTTAGCATTATCTTCTGAAATCTAATACAGTAGAACCCTTTGACAGGGCTAACGGTCTTCTGTTGCTGTATAAATATGATGGCAAAGCCAAGGCATTTATAGAAAACTCACAAGTGGTGGAAAGCTACAGCCAGAGGGTGATGCATTGAGGGAAAGATTTATCCTTGAGCTGAGACCACTATCTCGTTACAATATTTGGTTAAAGTGACTTCACTTCTGATGTGCTAAATAACTAAAAAACATCAGGCCAAACAATTGGACTAGTTGCTAGCAGAGATGAGCCTAACCAAAAACTTGAGCAGCCCTAAATTTTGGAAAGTTCACAGCTGGATTTGAACTCTGTGGCTCGAGCTCTAGTCACTTGCAGGTTTTCCCTTCCGAAACTAGCCTAGTGTGATGGATGTTGGTGCAGATTACTCATGCTGCTAACATGAGTTATTTATGCAGGTGGCTGTGCAGGGTGTTTTGAGCATTCCCTGGCTTATAGCTAGAATAGAAGCACACAACAATACATCATTAATGGTGTGCTTTAGTGTGCCCTTCTTTTAGGGGAAAGTGTCAAGGGGAGAGAACTTGGCCAAAGTAGTACAAAAAAGAAACTAACTTGTATCAACTGAGCTTCATAACACCTTACTTCTATCTGGGCACTGAGGCAGTGCAGTGGGATTTAGAAGTATTTGATATCTTTAAGCTTCTGAGTAGTGACCAGCTGCTTTTCTGGAAGGATAGAGTTTCATGATGCTAGAAGTCACCAGCTGCCAAAATAGTGTGTGTTAATTTCCTATTTCCATGTGTCTATTAATATGATAGATTATCATAAAAGTCTGGGTACCTCTGCAGTAACTTTTCCTTGTCTTATCAGTTGTCTCCTAAATAGTAACTAGGTCATTGTCATTACATTTAACAGGTTTCATGACTATGTTTCAGCCTTTCCAAGACTTAGCAGTGGGTTTTAGAGCTTCAGCTGTTTTTTAAAAAAATATCCAAATTGGTCTACTCTTTTGCAGGTAGCATCATTATGTATGGAGCACTCCTCCTCTTTGAATCTGAATTTGTCCACATTGTCGCCATTTCCTTCACATCTTTGATTCTCACCGAGTTGCTGATGGTAGCATTGACAATCCAGACATGGCACTGGCTCATGATAGTGGCTGAGCTGCTTAGTCTCTCCTGCTACATAGCTTCCCTGGTCTTCTTACATGAGTTTATCGGTAAGGTTAAATGCCTTTTTTCACCAACCAGTTGCTTCATGACCTGGACTGTAAGGACATGAACTCAAAGGCTGTTGAGGAAGTTAACATGATTATAATGACAGTGGTTCTGACCAGAGCAAACTCTTTAATTCTGAAGGATATTTTATGGTTCCTTCTCGTAGCAAACACTAGAGGAGATAAAGGTAAGGTAGTCAGTAAGCTTTGTGCTGATCAGTGAATCTCATCCTTGCTTTCAGAGCTCCACTGCATATCACCTGTCGTGTGGAATAGTGGTCTTTTATTTCCATGTGGGAACTGAACTTGAAACTAAAAATGTTATCCTCTGTTGTTGATTTGAAAGATGCCATCTTCTAACTGGATGAAGTAAAGTTACCCAATTCTATCTGCTTCAGTGGGGACTCTTCTCTTGTGTTTTTTGTTGTTGTTTTGTTCATTTGCTTTTTTTTTTTTTTAATTTACCTGGAAGACAGCTAATCATTTTAGTTTCCCTGGCTAAAGGGAAAAAGGTGAGGAATTCTAAATTTCCAGATTTACTCTGGTAGTTGTCTGTTTGCAAGTATCAGGTCCATACGGTTTGATCCAGGGTTTGTTCAGGAAGCCACAAGATGTCACTACTTCTTCCATAAACTCTTTGTATCCTCTGAAGACAATGAAGATAACTTCCCAGTGGGCTAGATCTCACGAATACGGGTATACCAGCCCTATTTTGAACAATACTTCAGCTATTTTTGTAACACTTCTGAGATACCATGACTGAGTTAAGAGATGTATTTGCTGGACTACCAGCCACGTAGCAGAGGACAAGTCCCAGAGTACAAGTAGTCCATTTAAAGGAAGCTCAGTATTGCCAGCAGATGGATATCCCAGTTTCAGATGAGGAATATCTGTGTGCTTGTCTGTGATGGGTTATGTGCCCTGCTGGAATCCTACAGGGAATGAGTTATGCAGAAAGCTGAATCTTCTGTGAAAGAGAAAGGCAGAAAAGTGAGGAACCAGGGACTGCATGAGCTTTGAAATTCTGTGTGTGTGGAGAAGGTGAGGCTGTTTAAGCTGCATTGTTAGATTGTATGGCTTTTCTGTACCTCTTCCCAGAATGTGCTTCCCTTCTTTCTTGACTCTGCTCTTCTCTTTTTACAGATGTTTACTTCATTGCAACTTTGTCATTCTTGTGGAAAGTCACCGTCATCACTCTGGTGAGCTGCCTTCCCCTCTACGTCCTGAAGTACCTGAGGCGAAGGTTTTCTCCCCCAAGCTATTCAAAGCTCACATCTTAGGGCTGCTTTTCTTGCACACCAGAGATGAATATTGCACATGGCTGAGAGACAAAAATCATGTAGTTGTTACTATAATGAATACGTCTGATATTTGCATAAGGATCATGTAGTAATCTCTATTACATGCTGCTTTATTGAAAAAGACTTCACAACTACTACAAACGGAAACCTAACGATACAAGGGAAGGATTTTTTGAGGGTGGAGGCACTTGTTAGTTCATCCACTTTTTGTCACTTTTGTTCAACTTAACTGGGGTCAAATGCATGCAACTGCAATGATGATTGATTCCTCATGCGTGGTTAAAAGTACCAAAAGCTGCTAACTGACCTTGGAGTATATGTTCGACAATTTTTAAGTTACATTTTAAAAGTATCTGTGGTGTTCCTTGCATTGTGTAACGTAGTTTTATTATTTATTTTTTTTGATTCAAGTAGGTACATTCTTTTTACATCTTGGAAATCCCTTAACGTAGGTGATGCACTATACTGTTGACAGCTGATTCCTGATTTATGGCATGCTGTTCCCATAATGGGGCTCCAGCACGTCGAATCTACACACACTGGAGAATCTGAGCATGTCTGAGATTTTCCTTCAGTTGAAATGTGGTCACCCTGGTGATTTTGGTGGTATCCAGCCATCGATAAATACAGAGAAATGTAATCTAAAATGAAGAAATTCAGTTTTGTTTAGTTCTTGTGCTGCCTGTTAAAAGGAGCTGGTGACATAATAACTTTACTCTGTATTTATTTGTATAGGACAAAATTATCTAAACTAAAGCAAATCCTCTTTGGAAAAGAAATTTGCACTTGATCAGACTTGAAATGTGTTGACAACGTGAGAAGAGACTTGTAGTGTTCCACAGACAATGTGGCAGACATGTCTTGAATCCTCGGAGACTGAAAGGAAAGGTCACAGAGCTGCTACTCCTCACAACTACACAAAATCTGTTTCCTGTTAGGGTGAAACAGTGAAGATGAGCTGCAAATAAGCTGAGGCACTCCTAGGTGGATGTCATTCTTGACGCCCTCCCTGCAAAGGGAGTTTTTGAGAACCTTGCGCTTGTGTTGGTCTAAAACCAAAACTTGAATGGGAGGCAGGAGCAGGGTCTGTACAAAGGTATTAGGCTCATGTGCAGAGCAGTATACTTGTTTTTAATTTTCAAAAACTCAATTAGTTTTGTTTTCATAATAAGCATTGTTCCCCTTATAACACAGTGAGGAGGGCAACACGTGCACAGGCTGTTCAGGAGAGTGACAGGGTTGCAGGAACCATTCACCATTGGATCTGTGCATCAAGCATGGCTGAGCTTTTATAGTGGCAGCCATCCTCATCTAATGGCTGTTTAGTCTGTGATAAATTAGTTGCTTGCTGTCTTGTTCCCACATCACAAAAACCACTGTCGTGGCGGGCACAGCCTGGCGCCGTCGCTGATCAGCTGCACGGAGGGACAGGGAACGGCAGAGCCCAGAGCCTGAACTCCCGCTTGTCTCTTGAGGCAGCCCCTCCAGGTCCAGGCAACAGCACTGGTGTGAGGAGCAGAAGCTCCCTGGTTGCCTCTGTGCCATGCTGAACCCCTTTAATGGACTGCCAACTTCTGTTGCCATTGCTACAGACGCTGTCGCAAGCAGCACAGTGCTGCATGAAAAGCTCTGGTGTGAAAATCAGTGGAAAATCCGAGTGTTGTTTTAAAGGGAGAGCATTGATCTGCGTTGATCTATAGCAGCACGTCTTGAATTTTTAGATCTAAGATTGCCATGACTTACGTGGTTGATTTTTGGTAATTTCTCTGAGGAATGCTTTGGACAACCTGACCTGCCTTCCTTGTTCGCAGTTACTGAGAGGAAATATGAAAGAGAGGAAGCAAGTTCCAAAAGCTATATAGAGAAATTCATAATGCGTGTAGCTTGGGGTGAGAGGAAGGTGCAAGTCCATATGGCCTTGTCATTAGTTCATGTGGGGGAAACCCTTGTAATTTAGGAAGTTATGTTTCAAAATCCTTCAGGAATAAGAACAGCCAACACCCTTTAATCTAAGACAAGGTTTTTTCTTTTGTGCCAGTCTTCTGATTAGGCACTTGTCTGAAATCCTAATACATGGCAACCACCTTTAGAAACAACCTGCTGACCAAGGAAATGTAGCTAATTCTTAGCAGTCACCTTTTAATAATTTGTAAATTTGCCTTTCATTCTCTTCTAATTTTTTTCCTAAAAAGAATAATAATATATATTCCTACTATTTTGACATGCATTGGGTAGGGGCTTCAAAGTCCTATACTTCTCATTGATTTGTCTCAAAGAAGAAAAGCAGTGCCCGAACAGCTCTATATCGGAACAATTGGGCTAGCAGCTGTCTGTGAATTATTGCCAAAAGGTACCTCATGTTGTCTTTATTGTGACTTGCTACAGTTCCTGGATACTGTCAGACATGCAGCTGTTCTGGAGTCCCCAGTCAGCATTTGATTTAAATAGATTTAAAGACAAGAATCATTTTTTTTTTTTTTGTCAGCTTCTTGTGACTGAGAAGTCAAGTACCTCTTGTTCTTTGGAAAATACATCATGATACACATCTTTGTAAAATCCCTGTCCCTATCTAGCGTGTATTAGTAGTTCAATGTCCTGCAAAAATAACAGTGCCATGCTACTGTATGTAAATATTTGAGACGTATGTATGGTAGAATTCACTGTTTCCTGAAGTCAATACAGTTTACACTGAGTGGACCATATTTGCAAAATATTAGCCTACACCAAGAAAGGGAGTGAATTGTGATTTCAGTAATATTTATTGAATCATAACTTTAATAATGAATGCATATTTAGTGGCATTGAGACTAATCTGTAGCTGTGTCCTGGGGTGGGGATTATGTTCCTTTACAGCTAGTTTTTTTGCACAAGGTTGTAAATCCAGGAAGTAATTTCTCTCTGCATTTTTTAAATCAATCAGAAAATTAAAACTGCCAACTAACAAACAGCCGGAGAGAGGAATGATTGTTGTATTTTTCAAGTTTAGCACTTTGTCTGAAATATATTTCTCTTAAGTTATTTAAAAATGTTTTTAAAAGCAAAGTTTAATACATACGTTCATACTTACTGTACATCTGAATAAATGTATTCTCTGCTGGAAATTTAAATTAATCTTTTTCATCTAGTATGCTCATCATTTGTGCTTATTGAGAGTGAAAGCATTGTTTTCTTGTATGTAGTATCTTGTTTGTAGATTTAGTGTTCTTTTTGTTCCTTTTTTTTTTTGTTGTTGTTCTGGTTTACGTACTGCAGCAGTTCGTATAACTTGTGAGCTTTGGGACTGCGCTACAAGTGATGCTGTAGGATAGCAGTGTGTGTCTTGGTGTGTTCTTGTTTCTTCTGGCTGCTGTAGGGAAGCCTGTGCTCTGTGATGTGCTGCTTTGGTGGTTAGTTACGTGCAGATTTTGTGATATGCACTGTTCTCTTCTTGCATCACTGCAGTAATTCCAGGTGCTTAACAACCTCTTTTTTTTTTTTTCTTTTCTTTAACTCTTGGGTATGTTTCCTCTGTAGGGTTTGCCCCATTTCTCTTTGCAAACACTTGTTCAGCTCATACTGCAATTGAAATGCAACATCCTGTGTTCAGCAGCTCAAATCTGGGCAGGGTCTTATCAGAACTGGGCTGGGGAGTGATGAGTGACATCCCTGGTGTCCCCTCAGAGTTGAGAGCTACATGCTGAGGGCTACAGCTGTGGTCGGACCAAACTGAGCAGTATCAGAGGCATTTTTCTGCAGTCTGCTGAACTATCACAATTAAATACTGTGACAAACTATCTTGCTCACTGCAACTCTTGATGGAAATTTTGCTGTAGATGGGCTGTTTGTCAGGGAGCCCTGGTGAATTAGATGTGTGAATCCCTAAAGCTTGTGTTCTGGCTTTATCTTTTAAAGAGAGCTGCTGCATCTTCAGATAATAAATCCTTAGTTTGCACAAGCAGTGCTCTGAACCAGGTATGTGATCTATATTGCATGCAGCTCACCGTCACACATCCTTTGTGCACAGCTGTTCAGATGGGGATTGACTTGTCTCCACAGCTGCATAGCTAGGGCCAGCTGAGTGCCCTCTAGAATCGTCAGTGTGAGCTGGATGGGCTCTTTTCATTTTTATTTATTATTAGTTATTTCAAAGTTAATAAACTCTGATTTGCACGAAATCCTGGGTTCTACAGCTTTGCCAATATGGTCCATTACTACTGCCTACTACAACTTGTGTACTTATATGCCTTTGAGAACATTTTTAATTGTTAAAATTTGTTAAAAATTAATGTTAATTTAATTTAATTTTTAATTGGGGAAATGGATTCTGTTGTCAAAAGGATATTTACTGTGATGCTGATGTTTTGTACTTGTCATCTACTTAAACAACATGTAAATACTCTTGATTCAAGAGAAATATGAATGCCAATTATTTATTGTTCTGTGGAGTTATATGTTGCAGATGTGTAAGAACTTAAAAGGGAATGTTGTAAAACAAGGTGGAAAAATAAATTTTATGCAACTTCTCTATTTCATCCATATATGCCAGGTGTGATGCACCTGAGTTAGTCCTGCCTTGATCAGTCCAAGATGTGTTCTGACAGAATTAAGTGTAGAGGTCAAGCTGCATTGTGGCCCTTTAATGTGGCTAAATGGGAAATGCACGTGTGAGAAATGATCAGTGCTCCCTGCTGATCAGTGTGGACCTGCTTCGTTAGACTTTGCTATAAGCAGTTTGCTAGCTGTCTTCGCGGGAAGCTTAAACTGTATAGGAGATGGCAACTTCTGCCGTCCTTCGCTTTATTGGTGGCTTCTTGCAAGACTGCAGCTTCATGCAGGATTGCGTTCTCCAAGCCATCTGAGCTTTGTATCGTAATATAAAGGTATTCATCAGCCCTGGGGAGCAGCATAGGAGCAGCTGCAGGTGGCATCTGTGTTGCCACAAGGTGGAGATTCAGGTGCCACCACGCTCCCGGCTGGCCCAGGTGCCTGCCTGTTTGAAAAGCCAGTTTCAGGAGACCCAGCTCGTTCAGGAAGATTCTGGTTGAGTTAGCCTTGGGGTATTTTTAAGCCGGTGTAACCCCAGTGAGGGAGAAGATGGTTGGTACTGGTGATTCCCACTGGTGTGAATTAGGAGGCACAGGCCTTTCATTCGAAACATGGATGTGCTGCTCTTGGAAAAGCAGTGACGCAACAGCAGTAGGAGCAGCTATTTTTGGCATGTTCTCATCACTCGAACGTTTGATTAAGAACTCGCTCTGCACACAGCAGTCACACAGATAGAGCTGGCTGCCGTGTTTGTGTCAGAAATGGAGGGAGAGGAAGGAATTTAATGCCGAATATTCTCTGCAGAGGAAACTGCAGTAACTTTAAGGACACAATGCTGTGTTTTTCTACTAAAATGTAATAGAGCTATAAACACCCTCAAATAAAAAGAAAGAAAAATAGAATTAGATAAAGTAAATCCATAACTTGGGAGATTATTTAACTCAAGCAGTCATTAAAAACTATTCCCTCAGACTCCTAAATATATATTAAAAAGCTTTTCTTTTAGGTTCTATAGGAGACAGATGCCAGCATATTAACCTCTCTCATGATCAACATTCTTTTGTGTAAAATAGTTAATGCAAATGTTAAATACGCATTTTTTTTGTGATGTTTGCACACATCAAATGAACGCTGTGGACTCCAGAAATTACAGTAACAGACTTCACTCCCAAGTGTTACCAATTTCCCACTCTAAATGGGTTACATAAGCCCTAGTTAGTGGTTCTTTTAATTTATGGACGGTTTCTTTTTAATGGTGAAATGTGTAATTAAAAAAAGCTAGAAATAGTTTTTCTAAACTCACTCTGGAAAGGGAAGGAGAATTTCTGCAATTTTTTTTTTTCACCCAAACATTGCATAATAGTAGAAATGTCAAAGATTTCCATGGGTTTAATTTCATTCTTCATGTGGCTGTGGTCATACAAGAAGTTTGAACACTGCAGGGGTTGGCAGATTTTTGGAAGATCACGCATCCTGGGATAAGTTTTCAGCTTAAGCTTTACCAAAGAATGCCAGTGGCCTTATTTTTCAAATTGTGGTTGTATTATATACTAGTGTCTTTTTTCTTTAAAGGGAGGGGAGGAGGGGAAAAAAAAAGGTGCTGGCTGGTAATTGGGTTTCATACTATGGCCCTGAGCCTTACATGTGGCATGAAGACATACAGAACCTCACCTTAAGCCATTCATAAAGAAGAAAACCCTGTTGATGTGCCCTCTGTCTTTTCCTTCCAATGGCTCCAGTTAATGACAGCTGTACTTCTGTATTCTGCTGCTTCTCCGTTGCATTAGCATGGCGTTAAATATCATTGTCATAATTGTTTACTAGAGGAAGGTAGCTGCTGCTGTTCCTGTTTCACACATAGGAAATGGGGACAGAGAACCTGGGGTCTCTGGTCTGAACCCCAAACCCACGGCAAAGCGTGGTGTACAAAATTATTTTCCTGTTTGATTATTGGACTTTCTCCCCACCTTAGAGTCAATCATATAGGAAGGATACTTGCTCCGTGGTGTATCCAAATGTTTGTTTTTAAATTAGGAATGTGATTGGAAGCTTAAAAAAAAAAAAAGGGCACACACAAAACTACTGCTATTATTTGGAGTTTTGATGAACCTCAATTTAACAATTTTGCTGGCTTGCCCTGTCTTGAAATTGGGACTGCGGATCAGGGCTAGTGTTGTGCAACTCCATGGTAAAGTGGTGAGTTTGAGAATGCGAGCAGCAGTTGATCACAGAAATGGCTTTGCTGTAACTGCAAAAAGGTAGTGCAAGGAAGAAGTTTGCTGCACGTGGCAGCAGCGATTAGCAGCACTAAGTCCTGGTCCAGTATTTACGTAAATTCGATAACAAAACTACCATCAGCCTAATGCCTGCTTGGCTGCTGTGGCTTCCTGGGGCCACAAGCGAGCATCTCCTTGCCCTAAAACTCTGGGTAGTATAGGGCTCTCTAGGTTATGCAGTAAATCTCTTGAGTTTCTGCTTCATGTAATTAAAGTTATAGATGATCAGCAACTTGCAGGATTTGGCCTTCAGTAGAATGTCCTTCCCTCTTCTGCTTTTTCTCCCTTTGTGGCCTAGGACCTAACTGTTATTGACTGAGCGGGTTACAAAAAAAGGCTTTAAAATCATAGCATTCCCACTTTAAAGTCTCCTTTTCTTGGCTTGCTGTAATTGTGCACGTAAGGAGGAATATTGTGTGCTGTTCAGATTCTCTCACAGAAAGAAGTAGTAACAAGAACAATCTGTGCGAAAGAATTTAGCGCATTAAAGATGGGGGTAATAGTCATTCTCATTTGTCCTTTTATGTGAAACAGATTTTATTTTAAATGTACACTCTGAGTAGTTTAACCATGTCCAGAGACTTGTTTACCAGGGTAAAAGTAGAATTACCCACAATATAAATTAAGAGTATTGAATAGAGGTGGATTGATGGTGCTGCGTGATTCTGCTTAGTCAGCTCAGAAGCACTCCTGGGGCACGCACCTTGGTGGGCACGTGGGACGGGGGCATCTCCCGTGCTCGTGATTTCATCAGACAGTATATTTAGTCATGTGTTGCGCATCTGCTCCAAAAAAGTTGTGTTGCAGCTCTGCTGTAGGCATTGTATTTCTCTGCCTTTAGACATGGATCTGTCTTGTGCCGGCTCTTACACTTTTAAGACATGTCACTTCTGATTTATTTTGCACAGTGGCAGACTTCACCATTGTGTCACTTGTCAAAAAGTGATACAAATCGCTATTGATCAGATTTCCTATTTAAAATGAGACTTGGTGTGACTATTACATGAAATGCCACAGAATGGTCTCAATGGAGCATGTTAACCCGTTCCAACGGCCATGAGAAGAAACGCCATCTGGTGCTGAGCCTATCGAAAAGACCACGCTGTCTGCAGAGGTGGAATTCCTCTGTACCATTTCTAAGTTCAATATGACTAAAGGCACTTTTATATGGATCAGCATTGACTCTGTCAGACGGCATCTCTCTCCTCACACGGCAGTACCCAGCGCCTCACCACACCCTGCAGCCGCTGCTGCACCTGAGGCGAGCGCCACAGAGCCTGTCACACAGCGAGCTCCGCGTCTCAGTCTGCTCCCCTGGGCACCTCAGGGTGCTGATTTGCATCTGGGAGCTCGAGTGGGTTGCTCTGACTGTGTTTTATTCCCTTCGGTCTCGTTCCAAGAGTTGACAAGATCGGACCCTTGAGGAGAGGCCTGGGCTGCGGCGGGCAGTGAGGCAGCTCGTCGTTGTTCACCGAGGGCCGGCAGTGCTGCCAGCAGGCCTCCAGGCCCTTAGGAGGTAGGATCTTTCTTCGCCCTGGAGATGTTGCTGGAAATGTTTATTGCTCTCTCCAGCTGCACCTCTATTAGGCTCCATCCTGTTCTCCTTATGTTTGACAACCAGCACACCCTGAGCTGTAAAGTTTCGGAGGCCTAGTGAAGAGCAGCCAGTGTTTTAACCACTCTCTTGCCAAGGCTTCCTTGGCATGAGCCTGCAACATGAGCGAGGAGAGTGCGTGCTGCTGGAGCTGCTCTTGTGGTTAGCAAGCCCCAGGAAACACCAGCACCCACCCTGCCCAGCCAGGGCTCAGCTCCACGGCTGCCCTGGGCTGTGGTGTGGGCATCAGTGCTCACAGGGCTCCTGCCTGGGCACCGAGACATATTTACAAGTCACTCGGTCTGCACTCGGGATCCTTAATTTAATTTTTGAGAGTAACTGGAGCAGTCGCATCCTGTTGTTTATTAATGTAGCTTTAAATATTTAATAGGCCATCTTGGCTTCTTTCTAGCATGCAGCAATTACTTCGAGCCCAATGACAAACAGAAGAGTGATTTCAATGTTTGAAGGTGAATAAAATAAAACAAGGGCAAGCAATCTTTCCGCCTGAAGTGTGAGCTGGAAACTAATAACCAATTCTTCCTTCATCTCTATTTGTCCGTGTCCAAGGTAAGTAAAATCCCTGGAGAAGGAGAAAGAGAAGACAAGTTTTAAATAGGTTCCATGCCATTATTTTCTGCTGAGAGCTACTCCAAAGAAGCATTTATCAGTGACGCACAGAGTGGCATAGAAACTTGGGCCTTCTCCACCCTGATGGCTGGGCTGTAAAATGAAGTTTCTAAAAGACAAAGTTTAGATGTTCTCAACCCTCATATATTTTTCTTTCCCCAGATACACCCCTTTCCAGTCTTTAGCATCCTCCTTTTTGTTTATCTGAACGTATCACTGCCTTTTAGCTGGATCCAGATAAATTAACCCTAGTGACAGTTTACATTTTAGGTTGAAACCAGTGCCAGAATTTCTCAGGCAAATGTCTATGGGCTAAAGTTTGATTCAAAGCTTCCCAGTTTTGCTTCTAGGCAGCCTGAGGCTCTTGCTGATCACATTTTTGACATCTGATCTTTCCTATATACAAGGAGAAATGATCCAGAAAACAAATTTGCAAAGTAAAATTGCTGTTTGCAACACTAGTCCCTTAGGGAGAAAATCCTTCCAAAATCAGATGCATCAACAGATGCATCGTTGGTATTTTGGTGGAAGATTCGTGGCTGGTGTGCACTGAGGGGGTTGCGCTCCTTGGCACCTCCAGGGAATCTGGCTGGTTTTGTTTAAGTTTAATTCTTTTGAGTCCTTGTTACTGAAGTGTGGAACTAATTTTTACAGGTGCAGCGCTCACCATAAATAGTCTTCAACAGAAAGAAACATCTTGTATTTCACATCTGAGTGACAGCTATTTCCTTCAGCAGCCCTCGTGTCTTTTGTGATCTTTCACCATAAGGATGCATACGGGGCAGTGATTTATGAATGTTCCTGCTCTTCTTTCTTTCAGCTCCTGTTGCCATTCTGGCTTCGAAGAACATAATGCGACAAAGCCTTCAGTAAAACCAGAGCCTGAAGGAAATATCAGGTGTTAACATCCAATAAAAAGCTAACACGCTTGAATGAACTAGGATTGCAAGGCTTGTATGGCTCAAGTAAGAACTGACCAAATGCAGCATTTTTATGATGGTGGCAGGTAAGCACTAATTATAGACCCTGGACTCCATCATGAGCTGACTTGTCAAGTTAACTTACTGTCCAAAGCACCTACAATTGTATTGTGAAGGCTCTCTACTTCTTTCTATAACTGAATGCAGTTGCTCCCGAAGAAACATAGGGAGTAAATCTGAGGTGCTGAAAGAAATACTGCACTAGAAATTACTCTGTAGGGAACATTTTATATGCTTTGGGGTAAATTAATGACTGGGTTTGGATTTTTTTAGGAAAAAAAAAACTTTGTGCACAAATACATACTTTAAAATATATTTTCTTTCAAACACCAACCATTTTAACAACAGTGTAAATCAGATTTTACAGACCACATATTTCAAGTATGAAGTTCATTAAATGTGTGAAATTCTAGATTAGCTGCCGGGTGTGGCCAGAGCCCCAGTAATGAATCGTAAATTGTGTTTAGGATGTAATATCAGATTCCCTTGCCCTGGCGGCAATATTAAAGGCATAGAACCACCTTTTCAAAAACAGTCATAACCTTTCTTTATTATCATAATTTAGTTTAGCCATCATATGATATAGTAGCTGATTGCATCAGTGTTTCCATCCTAAACTTACTGTGCAGGTGTCTAATTGGATTAGTTCATTGTTGTTGTTATTAATAAGCCAACTTCAGACTTAATGTAACTAAAACTAATGCCATCTATTCATACCTGTATTTTTGCCGGTGCCCTGATAGCAAGAGGTAGTTTGTATTTAGATACAAGAATATCACTTTAATCTACAGTTCACTCTTACCTTGCATGAAAGAATCACTCTCTGTAGTGAGACAGCAGCATGACGTTGGTTTGAGTTATCCACCAGCACAGCTGTATGCTGTGGCTGAGAGGTGCAGGTGTTGGAGCCCAGGGATTCTGTGAGCATGGTGGGTTTTGTTGTCTAGGTTTGCTGAGTGGAGTCCTTCCTGGGCTAGCTTTAAGCCGTGAATGCTTTCCTTTTCTGAAAGCTCTGCAGGCCCTCATGCCAGCCCTATAGGAGAGCTGCTGCTGCTGCAGCGTGGCTCTTGCAGGCAGGTCCTTGCAGGATCTTGGCCACACAGCAGGCAGGGGAGGGTGCCCAGGATCTACCAGCCCCTCTGCTCTCAGCCCCAGGTGTGCATAGGGCGGTGGTGCAGAGGGTGTGTCCTCTGCTGTGCAGAGGGCAGGAGGTTTATGAGGCAGTTCTAATCCTGATATGATCAATAATGGGAGTTTCCCAGGTAGCAACTTGATGGGGCTAAAAATCCAACATTACAGAGTTCAAAAACAGGCATTCACCTGTGTGGCTGTTTGCTGGAGAGCTTAAAATGGCCTGATGACTGCTGTGACAGGGGCTCTGGCTCTAAAAGAAAGAGGTAAATGGTTACATGCTGTTTACTTGCCATCCCTGCACAGAGAAGCACCTCTCCAACTCCCAAACATGACTAATGTTCTTCCTAATTATTGCAGTGAGTAATTGCTCCTTTCAGCCCTCTCTTTCTTCTGAACCTCAGCTTCAAACCTTGGAAAACAAAAACAAAGAACGCCCTATGGTTTTCTTTTCTTAAAGAGAAAATACCTTTGGCAAGAAACCAATATCTTGATGGTGTTGTCTAGGGTTCTTATTTGCTTAACTAAAAAAAAAAAAGTTATAGTTCAATTTTATCCTACCTGCTTGTTTGCAAAGAGCCTCAGAGCTGCTAACCTCATCATTGATAGTGGTTTGTAAGGCAGTGCCAATCTGGAAGGCTTAAGTGTTCCCTGCAAACAATGTTTGGTGTTTGGATAAAAGCATAAATCATGGCGCATAAACATCCGTCTCTGCACGAGTTTGCTAAATCAGGGCGCCAGGAGAATTTCAGCTTTGGAGAAGACCTAGTGCCACTTACAAGGCAGTAAATCTATCTGTTGCTTTTATTTCCAAGCTGTTGTGTTTGGGTGCTGCATGCAAAGTTCACGATCCACCTGTACCTTCCCTGTTCCTTGCTCTTCCTGGCTGACAAGCCGCAAGCTAAATCTTCCCTACATGGAAAACCCTTGTAAACCTGCAGGTTTTTGGCTGCATGATCGGGTTTGCCCCTGCCCTGGCATGTGCAGGGGGTGGTGGGGGCAGGCTTGGCGCCCCCAGCCCCGGCTGTTTCAGTGCTTGGTGCAGAGCTGCAAACTCCTCGAGGTCAAAAAGAGCCTCCTGGGGAAAAAATTGTTCCCTTCTGGCCTACCTAGGGTCACTCCACCTTGTATCCACTCTCATGCAAATGAATTTCCCTGCCTTTAAAATTCCCTGTTTGAGATTCAGCACAAGCTCTCTGCATATTGAAAGGGACAGGATCTGAGCACTGATTTTGGTAAGAGTTGGGCTGTGATACTGGGTTGGGGTGGGCATGTTTTGGGGTGCCAGTGGGGCCTGAGGCCAGCCTGTGGGGGACAAGTCCCGGCCAGCTGCACCGGGAGCACCTGTGCTGCCGCTGGGCTGTGTGGTTTGGCTTTTACCTGGGGGGGGAGAATGGCAAGATTGTTTTTTTCGGAGGCTGAAGCTCAGAGCAGGTTTTCCTGCAGGTGCAGGTCCGTTACTCCTTTCACAAGCAGCCTGACGTGAGGGTGTTAGACATTTCCATAATAACCACCATAAGTGGTTCTGAAGTCGTGCGACTGCTTTGCAAATGCGCTTTGCTGTCTGTCTGGAATCCTAAATACTTCTAGGAGGCAGACAGGGTAATAGGTAAAGCGGAACACTGAAGCCTGGGATGGAATTGTATCGGGCCAGCTGAAATAATTACATCCTCCTGGTCCCATAAGAGGACACTAATTCAAGAGCTGCCTGACTAAAGACAGTGAGAGTGGGGCCCTATTGTTCTGCGAGTGAGTCGAAAGACATTTATTTTTTCCTTTACAGGAAACTTTTGAGGGGAGGGGGAAGAGAAAGAATGCTCTCTACACTTTCTTCAATATCATTTTTATTTGTGGTTTTGTTTTCTGAAACTGCCTTTGTTGAGGGGGAAAAAATAAAAATCATTCTTCACTTATAAAAATTATTTTTAATTTTCACAAACAGAATCCTTTCACTAAAAGCCAGTTCTTAGGAAAAAAACCTAACACACTATAACTCAAAAAATAGCCTTTCGGTTTATTGAGTTTTATAGAAAAAACAACACAAAATTTTGACCAATTTTCATTTTAGATGAAAAGCTATTTTTCATTTGGAAAAAATGTTCTGATGGGAAAAATTCGAGCAGCTCTAGTTCCAATCTCTCGGAGCTGTATGTGGGTGGATTCCCCGGGCCACGTGGAGCTCGTTACAAGATCAGACACTCCGTTTGTAACTTAATCAAGTGAGTGAATATGTTATTCAGACAAGTGCATTGTCAGAAGTAAGCTGGTACCATGCTTTCTGTAGTCACGATGCTCTAGGACTGTTATGAATACGGAGGGAGATGCCAGTTAGCACTGCTTTAGCAGGCTGAGCTGCAGCTGGGGAATTGTTGGGTCCCTGTTGGGCTTGGTTTGGGAGCCCGGGCTAGGTGTAGTGACGACACCCAGATGCCTAAATCTGGTGTTCGGGCACCGCTCTGCCTATGGCCTGCAACACATCGAGCTTGGTGTGCATTGTGTGTCGTGGCAGATTTGGGGAGAGCTGTATTTACTTTGGAAGGGTGATCAGCTTTTGTCAAAAATACTTATTGTTGCTGTGAGCCTGAAATACCTTTGCAAGTAGAAAACAGAGATGTCTCCATGAAGTCTATTATGATAAACTCTCCGGGCAGCTGCCCCAATGGCCTGAGAGCACATCCTCAGGAAGCCTTGATGTCTTATCTCCTGGAGAGCATGAGAATTTGTGTTATTTTTTAAAGCTATTTCATTTTTATTGCCGATCAACAGCGCAGAGCCGGCAGGGCAGCAGCATTCCCTGGCAGGAGGTGCAGCGGGGACCCCCAGGACCCAGCTCCCCGCTCCTTGGGCCAGCTCCTGGCTCCCCCCAGCCACCTGCAGCTCTCCTCTCGCGGGCAGGGAGCTCCTTGCTCAGCCTCCTCGGCTGGGCGCCCGGCGCTGAGGCTGGGTTGCTCCCGGGGACAGCAGCGGCTTCCAAACCTGCCTGCAGGCCAGGGCTGGGAGATGTGCTCCCTCCCCTCTGCTCCGACCCCCAAAGCTGGGCATCCTCTTGGTAAATCCTGGGGGCTGCCATGCACAAGGTGGGGAGGTGGGTCTGTTGTTGGGGGGTAGGGATGCGGTCCAAAATATGCCCCTGAAAGGAAGAGGAAGTATTCTCCTAAAGAGGGAATAAATAGTTATAAATATTAGCTATTAATAGCTCCCTACCTCCAAAAATAAAATCCCTTAGTGATACCAAAATAAGAAAGCAAAGGAAAGTCGGAGGTATTTGGCCTTCCTTTGAAAAGGAAGCTAAAAATAACTATATATATATAAAAATCTCTCGTTTCTAGGGAAAGTCTCTGCCCCCGCATCCAGCCTGCACAGTTATATAAGACTTGAACTATATCCCCCTTCTCCTCCGCGGCCGCTCACAACGCGCTGCGAGCCCGAGCCAGATGGAGAAAGGTTCCGTCAGGAAAGTTTAACTCAGCGGGGAAGCTGCAGCCAGTGGAGGACACGATTCTCTCGCTGAACTCTCCAAAAGCCTTGGAAATCTTACAGTTGTGTCATATGCTGGTTTGGGGAATGCTAGCAGTCCGGAGGCAGCCGCCAGCCCTCTTTCACTTCTTTCTTTATTTATTTTTTTTTTCGCCTTGCACTGAGTTTAATTTGGGTAGCAGGATTCAGCATTTTTAAGTTGGAAAAAACTTGGTGGAAGAAGATATTTTAGGAAAACCCTGTCATGTGAACTAGCGGGAGCCGATCAAACTGAGCTATTAAAAGAAAGACATTGTATTTTTAAACGGTCCAGACTAGGGAAGCCAACCTGTGTGCCATAACCACTGAGCCGTGACTGCTCCCCCGATTATAGCTCAGCGTGGGATGAGGCGAAGCTTTCCATTGGGGTCGCCCATTCTCCGCTCGCTCTGGGATACCCTTGGCAGGGCCTGGTGCCCTTGGCCCCCCCAGGCTGTCCCCCCCCCCATCCTGTACCTGGCTGCTCCCTCTGCTCGCCCCGGCCGTGGTCCTGTACCCCAGCCCTGCTGCAGTGCTCCCCCTCACCTGAAGCCCCCTCCCCAGTCCCTCTCTGCATTTCCCAGTGCAAGCATAGTGGTCGGTGCTGGGGGCAGCAGGTAGTGCTGTGGTAAGGAGTTTGGGGGCGTGGGGGTGCAAGTTGTGCAAAAACAGTGATCCTGCACTTCTCTCCAGGCAAGGCAGTAATCTCTTCATCCCCTTACTGTTTGGAAATAGAAACCACGTGGCTCTGACTTTGCTTCAAGTGATGCAAATGGTGGATCTGGGCTTGAACTGGCTCGGAGCATGTGCCAAACTGGCTATAGGCGTGAAACCTCCGCTCTCTGAAAAGGAGCAGAGCTGCTGGGTGCAGGAGCACCAGCCGCATCCTGCAGGGGATCTGGGGATCTGGGGGTGCACGCACCCACCTCTTGGGGCCAGTGCAGGGGGGTTGCAGGATCTTGCTCCTAAACATCAGAGCTGTGCTGCAGCCCCTGGGGAGGGCTGGTAAAGGACAAATCCTCCAGGGTGAGGCTAGGTGTGAGGCACAGCTTTTTGGTGCTTCCCTGCGTGCTGCTCCATCCCCCAGCACCGCGTTCCATGCCCGGGGCTCTGCGGTGGCATCGCTGTGCGGGTGCAATGTGAAGGAAAACCTCTGCTAGACAGCAGCCAAAAAGTGAGGTCTGCAACCAGCTTTGCTGCTCAGAGAGCAGTGGGGTCATGGGGCTTGGTCTCTGCAGGAGGAGGAGGAAAGGTTTCCCTAAAAGCCCTCTGCAGCAGGTGGGTGTGTGAGAGGGATGCTCCCTGCCCGGGGGGGCTGGTGCTCGCTGCGAGCCCCGCTCAGCCCCACGGGGGGATGGTGCCGTGCCACGGGAGGGGGCTCCCCGGCACCTTCAGGGTTCAGTGGAAGCACATTGCATTAACAGGGCGAGGAGCTGGGGAAGGTATTTCCGCCTCTGCACGTCCAAAAATGACAAAGGCTAGGAAAGTGAGGTGCGCTGAGTTTCCCTGGCCGGCCTGCAGTTGCTAGCCTGCAAGACAACAAACTAGAGAAGCAGAAAGTTTGATTGTGATACCTCCTTCGAGTCGATTTTGGGACTCAGAGAGTGAAAAATGGAAACGCCGTGCGGGTGCCAGCCAGCCCTCCGTGCAGCGCCGGGCCAAGTCCCTGTGCAGTGACTCACTCCCCGCTGCTGCCCAGGGCTCCAGCTGACCCCGGCAGCCACCCCGGCTCGCAGGGTATGTCGCAGCGTTTGGTGGGGTTAGACACAAATGCCGGGGAGCTGCAGAGCTCTCCCGCTCCCTGAGGCAGCAGTTTACATATGTGAGCTCGTGATCGCTTCTGGAAAAAAATATATGCGAGTCCAGTTGCATGCAGGCACTGAACCCGTACAGAATCAAGAGGCAGATGCTTGTTAACACGCCAGTGAAAACTATACGTTGGGAGACAGCACACGCTTCACATCTCTGACTTTATTTTCCTGTTTTCTTTTGCTTTATTTTCCTGTTTATACATAGTATGTGTAAACACACACGGGTTGTCTTGGTTTCAGAGGCTTCCTTGGCTATTTCATTCTTGCTAAGCTCCACGTGTATCAATGGAAATCCATGGGGTTGCTCCTCTCTCTTCTAAATGGATCTAAAAATAGAAACAGAGAGAGGTCTGTGAAATGCCACTAAACAAATTAACTGATTTTTTTTTTTCTTTTCATCTTCTCCATGAAGAATCAAACTAGCGGTAATTAGAAGCCAAAGCCTGTGCCAGTAACAAGATGGGTATTAATAGGGTGCTGGCAAATTTAAAAGACATAAATATAAGCTTGGGACCTGAGTTTTCTGAATGATTTATTCAAAGGTAAAAGCAGCAGCAGCCCGAGCTTGTCTCTGCTGGGAAGAAGGAAAACTTCTGCACAGAAGCCCCGTTGCTTTGAAAGGCTTTGCAGTGCCTGCAAGTTTTGTTTAAAAAGCACACACTGGGATTTTTAACATCATCCATATTTCTTTCTTTCTCGCTCTCTAACTTTCTGCTCAACAATTAAGTGCTTGTGCTGCAGACTGAGAAAGCCGCAGAGCTGCCTTGGCCCGGAGCTGGAGACGTCATGGATTCCTGAGTGTGAAGCTTGCAGGAAAGCCCTCAGTTTGGGAGATGGCGGCCATCCAGGAGTTTCCATGGCACTGGGATAAACAGGAGGAAACAGTGAGGGAATCCCGTTATTTTACAGCATTCAAAGACTATAAACACTCGGAGCAGGGAAGGAAGTGGCCTTTCCCTCTCTAGTAACCCTCATCTCAGAGCAGAGAACTGACTTCACTTCAGGAACAAGCTCAGCCCAGTTCGGATCCCTCTTTGCACCTCCAAACACTTACGGAGGAGGCGAGCAAGAGGGGTTCCCTCTGTCTGGGCGGCATTGGTTGAACATGGTTTAAAGAAGACTTTTTTTTTCTTTTTTCTTTTTTCTTTTTTTTCCCCTGCTATTGATTTTTTATCTTTTTTTTTTTAATTTTTATTTTTAAATTCCTGATGCAGAGAGAAACTGCCTGCAGGCTGGTACATTACCACCACATCATGAGGTCTATGGATCAAGGTAGGGTCTTACTCGGGTGCTGCGTGTCTGTGTGCTGTGTGCGTGCCCTCCCGTGCCTTTCCCTTTCCCAGGGCCGTGTGGGGGTCTCCCCGTGGACCAGGTGCCTCCTGCGGGCTTTCGGCTCGCTCGGCCGGGTGGGCAGGAGGGCTCTTGGGGCGACAAGGTCCCTCGGGGCAGGGACGGGACTGGGTTTGGGTTTGGGTTTGGGTTTGGGTTTGGGTTTGATTCGAAGCGTGCTCCGTGAAGGCGCTGCAAAGCTGCCTGGAGAACCCTCCTTTAAACCTCAGCCAGAGGGACTCCTCTTGCGAGCCAGCACCCGAGGAGCTCGCTGACACCCCCCCAGGCCGCTTAACCCTTCTGCCCCTGCCCCCGGCCGCAGCTCCGGGCACCGCCGGCGGCTTCCCCGGCACCGCCGGGCTCGGGCCGGGGCTTGCGCGGGGCTTGCGCGGGGGGTGCCCGCGGCTGCCCCCGGCCTCGGAGCCCCCCAGGGGGGAAGCAGCGGGGCCGGGGGGTGGGGGTCTCGGTGCCCCCGCTCCTCCCGGCCCCCCTGCGGGTGGCGGTGCCGGTGGATGCAGGAGTTAAGCGCGGCGAGAGGCGGAGCCGCCCCCGCCGCCAGCGCTCGGTGCGCGCCCCCTGCGCGGGGCGCAACTTTGCGCTGCGCCCCGGGGCCCAGCCGGCAGCCCGCGGAGGTGGCCCCTGGCCGCTGTCCCTCGTCCCCTGCCCCTTTCCTAGAGCCTGGCGCCGCCTAGGAGGGGCTGCGGCATCCTCCGCGGGGTCCCCCCCATCCCATTCCCGCGGTTGGGGCAGGGCGCGGCCCCGCGGAAGGGTGCAAGGGGTAATGGGGTTATGGGGTATGGGGTTATGGGGTAATGGGACAGGGCTGCGGGGAGGGGGGGCTCTCGGGGAGCGGCTCCAAGCGGAGGATGCTCCGCGCTGGGAAAGCCCTCCCCGGGGGAAAGCACCGCTGGGGAGGCCGGGGGGTGGGGGGATGAAGATTGGGGGGGCCCCACGCTGCTCCCCCCGCTCCCGCAGCCACCGAGCCGCAGGGGGGGGCAGCGCAGGTGAGTGGCGATTTTCAAACAGCGGCGGGCTGCCGGCCCGCGGAGCTGTGCCGAGAGAGAGGGGGGCGGGAGGTGTGTGTGTGTGGGGGGACGGGGCCGTTTTTCCACGGCCTCGCTCCATTTTAGGTCCCTCCCGGCCCGCTCCCGCCCCTGGCCGCCAGCGCTGGCCCTGCCGCCGGCCGCTGAGTCAGAGCCGCAGGCTCGGGCGCTGCCGGGGCCGGCGGAGGGGATGCTCGGGCTACCGGGTAGGAGGCGTTTGAAGGGCTCTTAGCAGCGGCTGGTTTATTTTCTCCTGCCTTAGCGAGCTTCCCCAGGCACCTGCCAAAACACACTCGTTAACGCGTACGCCCAAAAGGGCTCATCCGAGCACTCGCTAGCGCCAATGGAAAGACTCCGACCGGCTTTGCACCGCCTTAGGATCAGGCCATCGCCTTGCCTCCTGCTCCTCGGCTTCCTCCAGCCACAACTCCCTCTCTCCTGAGCACCTCAGCTGCTCTTAGTCACTCTCACAACACCACAGAGAAGTTATTTTGCTGCAGAGAAAGCAGGAAGGGGGAAGACGGGAGACTTCTTGCTCTTCTGAGTGTTGTCAAGGTCACACTCTCACCTCCTGTAGGGTGGTGGTGTACCAAAGCACAGGGCAGCGCTCTGATGGCACCTACCAGGATTTCTTCCGTTATTATGCATCCCCGCTTTCCCCAGGCGCGGATGTTCCCCAGAGCCCTGCAGTCACTGACCAAAAAGAAAAGCACTGATTTTTTTTCCAGATCAAATATTTGAGACCACAGTAGCCAGACAAGCAGTGCAGTCAGCTACACAACACAGCCTGGAGACGCTCCAGAAAGAATATGCTCCTGGGCCCAGGCATGTGTTTTTCCCTTAGGCAAAATGCTTGCTTCTGTCCGTGGCACAGCAGTGATGGGAATGCAGTCTGACAGCGACTCGCCTTCATGTCCTGCTCCCAGTCTGTCCGCAGAGAAATAGCTGCATGAAACTGCTAGGAGTGAATAGCACGTGGTGCTATCAGGCTCTGTGTTTGGGAGGATTTCTGCACCCACAGCACAGTGCAGGAGTCTCATTAATGTAGGGTGTGTAAAATATAGGTTAATAATTGCAGGCTCTAGCCCTGTTTCATGATTAGAGCAGGTTCGGAATGGGGGATGAAGACTTTGCACAGCCTAACGCTGTTAGCAAAAGGATGCTTCAGCAGCTTTGCTCCCCTGTGCTGTGCTTCTGCAACTGTCAGCAGGAAGACACAGCAGAGATTTTCATCAGGCAACCAAGTCCCTGTGTCATCCTGTCTTTCCACATTGCTCACTGCTCTGTCGCTCCAGGTAGCCCCTTTCTGTGGGTAAGCATGCACAGCGAGACAGTTACACCAGCTAGCAGTCAGTGAATCATTTCAGAGTCTCTCTTACAGGGCAGAAATCACATTCACAGATGGGACACTGACATAATTGGAGCACTCTTTTATGACACTCCAATAGATATTCTAACTGAAATGTTTCATCATTCATTTTTTGGAAATAGCCAAGGATAATAATATCCTAGAGCTTCTTTTCCACTACTGGCTTAATCTATTTTTTTAAACTATGATATGTGCATTCCTTTGGTTTGCACAGCAGACTTCAGAACTTAATGGGAACACCGAGATATGAGCAAATTTTCCATTGTCCTTTCTTGCCAAACCACTTTAAGCCTAAAATTGGGGGGTAATATCTCTGACTCAACCTGACCCCAAAATTGAATAGTAGCGTGTGCATGTGTGTCTTTTAAAGGAAGTACCAGAATATTTCTCCCTGCTCTCTCTCTTTTTTTTTTTTTGCTCTAATAGCCCTCCCCACACTCCAGACTGAGCAACCAGTCACTCAGAGTCTGAGCTCATTTTAAAGACCTTGGATTAAGTCCATCTACAAGTTTTAGCTGCCTGTTAAATTTCTATTGCTTGCCACATACACCAGTAGAACTCTCAGATTTTTTAAAACAATATTGACTTGTATTTTCTCTGGGTTTTAGCTGCTAAATAGCGGTGCAGCATTTTTAATACACTTCTCTCAACTTCTTTTTCTTTTAAAATCTTTAATACGAGGCTTTAAAATACAGTTTTACAGATCCAGTTACATTTCATGTGGTCCACATAATAATTAGCAGAGTCACCATATTTCTGAGAAGATTGTCTAAAGCTTCCTTCAGCTTGGAACATCATCCACTCGCTTACATAAGTGAAGTTATTGGTGTAGGAAACACAATGGAACAGTATAAGTAGAAACTGAAAATTGGAAATGATAAATTAGATCTGCAGTGAATTTAAACACTGAGAAATACGTGAAGCACTTTTTAAATCATAGTTTGTATTACACTAGAAAATACTCTCTTAGCTTTGTTTTTGGACTTCTCGTCCCCAAGTATCTAGGTAGTCCAGTATTCACATACTTTTAAAGTTTATTAAAGCAAAGCCCTGCCAAGGGCAAGCACCGATCCAACTATGTGGAAAAGGACTCCTTCCATTCTCCAGTTCCCTGAAATGGCAGCACAATGTATTTCCAGTTCTGCTCTGTGTAGAGGCTGCTGCAAGTATACGTGGCTGCAATTTTTGTTAATGCTGCCAAGGACAGATTTTGCTTAACTTCTTGAAACACCTTTCTGGCTGATGAAAACGGCTTTGCAGAAAGATAGGAGATGCTGAGTCTCAGAGCCCTCATGTGGGTGCTACGGGCCCAAGCGGAGCTGTGAGCGAGGCTGGAGACTTGCGGCTGTGTTGCCTTCTGAGCAGTGAAAGGAGAAAACATGGAGCAGCCTTGCAGAAAGGAAGTGTTCCTGATATGGAAAAGACTGAGAATTAGGGAAAGCAGCTAGTATTTCCGGTCCTTGGACGCTGTATTCTAGCCTTTCTCTCCAGCCTTAATGGAAAACAAGCATTAGGAAGTGTTTGTCACATTGTTTGGGTTTTTCCTTTGATTTGGAGTGGCTGGGTGCCTTTTCTGAGTGCATGTATTGAGCAGAAGAGTCCATGCACTACTTAAGCCTAGTAGTTTTCCTGTCTTTTCTCCATTGCTAATTATTAATGACAGACTGAGGGCAGTATTTGTAAGTTATGTAGCTATAACAGCTACAACTTAAACAATTTATAATGTTCTATTCTCATTGTTGGCTCAAGAGCATGTTTTGAGTCTCAGCAAAACTTTGCTCAGTCCTTGGAGGTCTCCAAGAACTACAGCTGTCACTTGATCTGAATTCTGCAGCTGCTTGCACCTAGTAATGGTTTTCATGCATTTCTATGTAGGCCAGGTCTTTATTTTGTGGATTTAGACCACTTCTGTTCAAAATAACACATTGGTATGTTCCAAGGCAGCCCACAGGGTATAACATTATAACTCACACCTCTGCGTACTCAAAGTCTGTGGAAACTGCAATTCCTGTATGATACAGCTCAGTGGGCATATGGGACCAATGTCCTCATGTGCCCCATGAGCTGCAGAAGGAAGCAGAGGAACGCAGTCAGTTGTGTGCCTGGTGGCTATTGCTCCTTGACATCTGTCAGGTTGTCTGCTGGGAGAAAAAAAAGAAAAAAGTTGAATCCTACAAGCTGAGCTAATTCCTACGTTTCTCTAACACTTCTCTCATTGCTGTCTTGTCACCCTAATTCCTCGCCAGTGTCAGAATTTATGATTCGATGAATTAGCAGTGAAGCTATTTCGAATGACATGGTCCTCTTGGAAAGCAGAAGGTACATTTTCCATTTGTGGAATATTACTAATTCTAGGAGTAGCTAAGGATAACTTTAAAACTTGACATTCTTAACGGATTGCAGGCAAGCTAGGAAATATAGGATGAAGGATCGGATAAAGATTTAGCAGAAGTTGGGGTCATTTCCCCATGCTCTCCTGCCAATCACCCATATCTTATTTAAAAAGGCCAATATTATCATTTACATATTTTCTTTTTGTGGCTAATATAAATGATGCTATCCAATCGTGCTCCATGTGTTGTTAGCTGGAAGGATGACAGCTCTCTTTAGTGCTAAGCCAAGATCAGCAAGTATATTTAGTTTTTCTAATGAATTTTAAATAGAAGGGCTAATGATAAAAGGCTAGTGCTCCAGCAAATGGTAAGCATCATTTTAGAACAGATATATAAATACACCAATTCAATATATTCTTTTCTTCAAATTTAAACAGTTCAGAAGGAATCAAGCCATCAGACACAGCAGCACATGTTCCCTAAGGAGCCGGTACCCTGCCGTTCCCCATGCACGTTCCTGAGGGTAGGAGCTCAGCCCCATCTGCAGCTTCCTGGGGTGGCCTCATTTCTGAATCCCAGTAGCCAAGACCGCTAATCACCGGCTGCGCAGGCTTCCCGGTCTGTGCCCGGCGGCAGCAGAGCCCTGTCCCTGGCCGAACCAGTAAGAAACTACAGAGTGCGAGCGCCTCGTGTAGTATTAAGAAGCGCTGCAGCAGATGAGGTAGACTTAACTGTGGTCTCCAGCTCGACCACAGAGAGAGCACTGGATCCTTTCCAAAACAGGCTTCAGTAGTCCCCGCACCAGGCAAGCAACCACAGCAGGCCAGGAAGCAGCATCGTGTGGCACAAGGGGAGATGTACACAGCCTGTGGGCTCTTCACGCTGCTTGTCCACATGCGTGTGCACACACAAAGCTGCCTGCTGACCGTGCGGAAACCCAGCTAATTGCTGTTCCTGGCTGTTTTGGCAGGGAGCTCAGGAGAAAGTTCAAATAGCTTGGTCCTAGGAAGCTATTGTATTACTACGTATATTGTGCGTTCCCGAGAAAGAAATACTGTCCTTTTAGTCTCTGCTGAGTTAAAACCTGGCACTGACTGCAGTGAAATGGCTCGTTAAGCTGGTGGGTGTGAATGTGGACTGGTGGCTTTCATTTCCCTGTTGAAATTGCTCCCCAGCAGTACATGTATAGACAGAACATACCAGCAGGGATCCCGGTATTTCCAGCTAACCATCTCCTGTAAATACCTTAGTAAAAACCCCAGCCCATCAGGTCTGCCGGATCGCCTGCCCTTTCTGGAAGTCTGCTATCCCTAACCCTTGCCACTTTCAGGTAAAGAACTAATGCCATAAAGGCCTGAATCCCGCCTGATTGCTCCCCAGCTGCCTTTATGCAGCCCCAAAAGCAGAGCCCTTGCAGTTACCCTCACTCTCCCTTCACACCAGAAAGCCTGGTGCAGTGTTCCCAGTCACCAATAGGTGCCTCTAAACACGTCCCAGTAGCTGCCGCTGGGCGACTGGCTGGTACAGGGCTTGCTGCGGGCTTCTGCAGCAGCTCAGCATAGTTGTTCTTGCACTCCAAACTGCCAAAGGATGGTAAAAAAATGCAATGAGAAGGTGATGATGTGGCTGGCCATATTAACGATGACAGTGGCAGGTTATAAGCTTCAACATAGAGATCCCAGTTGATGTGAGCTATGAAACAGACTTAGGCGAGTAGTTTAGGGTCAGATTTGTAGGCTTTTTAGGCTTAGCAAATAAAAACAAGTTGAAGTAAACACTAAAATACCTTTTTAATGATCTTGGTCTCTCTGCCTTTGCCTCCCTACCCTGTCTACAGACTAAGAGCGCTTTTCAAAGCCACAGACCCAGTGACAGCAATCTGTTCAGTAATAAAGGGAACCATACAAACAGGTAAGCGAAGGAACAGAGTCTTCTGACCACAGATGCTCTAAACACACAAATTTAGGATCTCCAGGTACCCACGAGTGAAGCCTGCTGGTAGCAGCAGCCGTCAGAGGGGCAGAGGGCTGTTGGCAGGAGGCGACCAGCCCCTGGAAGTGCCCTGGGCAGACCGATGAATGCAGCCAATGTGGCTTGGGTGGGCGAGGGGTAGCTGGGGAAGCTGGCAGCATTGGTGCTGTGGTCAGCAGGGAAGGCGGTGAGGCCCACTGGGTGAAACGCTGTTTGTGAGCAAGGCAGGGAAGAACAGAGGCCTTGTGCATGACGGGCTTTGCGTTTTTAAAGGTGTTCTAGTGAAGGGAGGTCAGTCTCCTGCAGGAGATGCTCCCAGAAACCTGCCTGTGGCGAGGGGAAGGAGCACGTGGCTTGGGATGTGTGAAGCCTGCAGGAGGCAAGGGCAGCACCACCCGCAGCCCCTGCCAACCTCAGCAGGGACCCTTGGGGTAACAGGACAGGGAGCAGCTCGGGCACTGGGGGCTCCCCAGCACCGTGCGAGGCCGTTTCCCTGCTCTTCCCTCTCCCAGCTCTTCCCTTTTCCCTCTCCCTCCTCCTCCCGCAGCGGGGCCCCGCTCGGCCACCGGCACCCCGGCCGGGGCCACCCTTCCCCGGGGCCGGTGCGGTGCAGCCGGGCCGGGCTCCTCCTCCGCGGGGGCGGCCCCGGGCGGCAGGTGGCTGCTCGGGAGCAGGAAGCAGCCGCTGCTCATCTCGCCATCCCCTCGTGGGCCGCCGC
The DNA here is from genome assembly GCF_964035555.1 of Netta rufina. Lineage (NCBI taxonomy): Eukaryota > Metazoa > Chordata > Aves > Anseriformes > Anatidae > Netta > Netta rufina. Next base: position 8,916,654 of record NC_140140.1, on the reverse strand, counting down.
AGGGCTTCCTCGCCCGCACCCCGCCGTCGGGGGCAGCCGCGCCGGCCTCTGCGCGACCCCTGCGAGAGTTTTTTTTTTTTCCCTTTACTTTTTTTTTTTCTCCCCCTCTTTTATTTTTTATTTTTTTTCTCTTTTATTTCTTCCCCCTCTCATCCCCTGTAATTCTCTCCGCTCGCTGTTGAAGGCCACCTCCGGGGCTCCCCGCCGCCGCCGCCCGCCGGGCTCTGGCCGCGATGAGCGCCGCTGCCCGGGCTCCGCAGCCCGAGCCGCAGGAAGGGGGCTCCGGGCAAGGCCCCGGGCCGGCCCGGGATGGCAGCCCCCAGGAGGAGTTTGACTTCTCCATCCTCTTCGACTACGACTACCTGAAGCCGATCGAAGGTTGGTGAGGAGCCGGGCGCCGCCGCCTCGCCCCGACGGGGGCCGCCGCTGTCGGACCCAGCGGTCCCCGGGGACCGGCCCGGGGGGGAAAAGGAAGGGGCCGGGGCTGCTGCCGGCCCCTGCCCGCCTCGCCGAGCCCCCGGCCGGGCTGGCGGCTGGGTGCGGTGCCCCGCTGCCTCCTGCTGCCTCCTGCTGCCACCCGCTGAGGGATGCGGGGCTGCTCTGGCCGCGCCCGTCCGGGCTGCAGCAGGCGGAGGTGCCTCGGTGGTGGCCGGAGCGATGCTGGGACTCGCCTGGTAGTGACACAAAGTCCTGGGGCTGCGGGAAGGAGATGGAGAAGCGCCCGGCTCGGTTGGTTGCCTTGTGGCCGTCCTCACGGCGGCAGAGGGTGCGCTGGGAGCTCCCTGCCCAGGAGGAGAGTTAGGGAGCTGGTGTGGCAGGGAGCTCTGCCGAGCTGGTTTTCAGTTTGGGTTCAGATGTCATAGACTTTGGTTAAACTGAAAAAAGAAAAGGTCTTTTTAAAAAAAGTGACAGGTTGTTCTCCTACTTTTCCGACTTCATGCAAGTCTGTGGTACTAAAAGTGTCGTGACAAGTGCTCCCTGACTTTCCAAATGATGATTCTGCCTGTTAGTGGTACTAAAAAGTGATACTTGCAGCTTCTTAAAATACAGATCTGTGTAAACCAGATGAAAGGGGCAGGACCCCGAGGAAAGCAGTGCTGGGATGTCATTTCTAAGACATGCTTGTTTTGATTCTGCACAGTAGAGGTGGCATTTCGTTAGGGCATTTGAAGAAGATGCTGTGTTCTTAGGGGATGGTGCAGGTGAAGGAGACCCAATAGGCCTGAACTGTGGCATCATTAGCAAAATGGAGAGCAGTTGCTGAGTTTTAGTCTTTGTTTACATGTGCACATATACAAACGTGTGCCAGCATGGCAGCTGAGTTAGGGTGGCTAATGCCATCCAATGTCCAAAGCTGAAGTTTCTTTCAAGGATTAATGTAGATCAAACCATGCTGCAATAAACCCATGATGGGAAGAGGTCAGTGATTTTAATGAAAATACATTCACTTTCAGAGAAAGTTTCAGATACTATTCTTTTCACGTCTTTGCAATAGCGAGTACTGCTGTGAGGCCTTAGGTGGGAAGTTCCACAGAATATAGCAGTGCGTAGGTGGGGGGTAGAAAGTTTAATCTTCTCAACCGCATAAATGCAGAGCAGTGTACGCTTGTAGTAGAAGTAACTTCCTTCTTGAGCCTGCTTTCTCCACATTTGAATGACTGGAAACCATAATTAGTAGTAATTTTGTTTGTTCCAAAGATGGAAATCATTAGCATAAAAAAAATCACAGCCATATATACTGGCATTGTAATCTGGAGAACATTCTCTCTTGCTTTGAAAAGGCACCAGCTTGAGTCTGTAAGCAATCCAGTATACATCCGTGACCTTTAATGTACAAAAGATTAAAGCGTGTTTACACGAGAACAGAAAATGTTCAAATGTTGAGGAAGGGCTTTATCCACATGCTGGTGGTAAATGATGCTTGTTGTTCATGTGAGATTCTGGCCTCAGATGAACTGCAGTTAGGAAAACAAGTCCCTTTCAGTGGAGGATTCAAAATGGAACCAAAACCATAGGAGTGTCTGAGCGAGGATCCCCGTATTTGAGTCTGGTTCCTATGTTCAAAGCCTGTTTGAAAGAGGCTCTGGTTTCCTCAGTCTGGGCAGCTCCACCCACTGCTCATGACAAGTCCTATAATAACAAATCTCTGCAAACATGCTAAAAGTAATTAAAAAAATAGTTAATGAAACAAATAGAAATCCAGGGCTCTAGAAATGGATTGGTATGAAAGTTTATTCATGATAAACAATTTTTTAAAAGGTTGTGATTTGACAGTATCTACGTAAGCTTGTGTTTTAAAAGTAGGATCTATATCACAACTTGTTGCCATGGAAATGCCAGAAATATTCTTACTGAAAGCAGTTGGCATTCAGGAGTGCTTATGTGTGCCTGAGACAACAGGAACATGGACTGCTATAAAAGCAACAGAGGAAAAAAGGGTAAATAAAAACCCTACGGTCAATATTATTAATATTAGATATTCCTCTTTAAGCCAACCATTTCCATAAGCAGGAGTGTTGTACACAGTGCCATTTTCCATGTGCCTTTTACTTTCACCCTTACTGGCCAGACTTTAATTAGCTATCTTCTCCTTGGTATTTTCAAACCAGACATGTCTGCCTTTAGCAGGCTGAACTCCAAGAAGTGCCCAGGTGAATGGCTTTGGGAATTGTGCAAAGCGGGTGTCCTGGCTGCTAGGCTGAAGTCATGGTTTCGCTTGGGTGTGGAAGATGCTTACTGCCCTTTTAAACTATGTGTTAGATTCATGCCCTTCAAAGAGACACGTGGAGGCATTGCTAGTGGTACCCCAAGTTTTATCTAATTTAAAATTTGAAAGGTGCTGAATATCTTTATTTCTCAGAGGAGACTGACAGAAAGTAGTTGCACCTGTTGAACCTCCCAGCAAGGTTACAACTCCTCTGTGAGAGGAATGGCAGACTCTAAATGAGAATTTGAACTAGCTCCTGCAAATAGGATTCCCTGATGAACATGTGCTGACAAATGTTTTGAATGTTATTCCTTACTAATTCCATAATCTCTCTCCACTATGAGAGACAAAAAAATGGAAAGCCAGATCTCTGCTCTGCTTTTGCAGGTCAGTTCTTGTATTTTTGTTCTGTGTTTACCATGGGATGATTGTTCCACCGATAGATAGCACTAGCACATCTTTTTTTTGATACTTGAGGTTAACCCTTCTGAGAAGCGATCCTCTGAGTGGAGTTCTGAAACTTAAAATTCAAACAAAACCCACCTTTTAATAAGATTCCAGACAAATCCTGCCCTAAGACAACAGGTGAGCCTGGCAGTCAGAAGGAGGATTTGCTCATAGACTCAAGCCTTTGCTGTAGCTCAGCAGCCTTTACATTGCATCTTGCAATAAGAATCTTAAAGCAAATGGCTATGTATATATATTATAGAGAGGGGAAACAGGGAGTACCTGTAAATATTAATATTCTTTTAAGTGCTGACTTATAGGTAGATAGACTCATAGGGACATTGCTACCTCTTGTAGTTGTTAAACGCTGTATAATTTGCCTCATTCCTCCTTTTTCTCCCCATTACAAAGCTATTAAAAGGGGAAAAATGCTTGCAGCTCAGTGCTGGTAACTGCCTCGGTAACACAGGACGCAGTGTTCAGCAGCAGCCGTACAGTAAGGAAACAAATATGCACATGTAACAGAGAATACCAGATTTCACTCAGGAAACCAACTTTCACTTTGAGCTTCCAGGCAGCTAGAGTAAATATCAGAATACCCAGCTTTTGAAAAATGCAAAAAAGCTCCGGACTGGTCATGAAATGATAATAAGTAATTAAAAATTTTTAGGACTGTCTTACTTATGCAAATAAGTAACTCAATTTAAATTACAGCAAATGGGTGTGAAGTCAAATCCAAGCTTCTCCCCTGCGTTCCCTTGGCTGCCTTGTCCCGCACACGGCTATCTTTAGCTTTTCTTAGATGATGATTTGTATGAACCCATTGTGGAATGCAGTTGCTCTGGTGATCTGTTATTCCCTAATTTCATGCTAATTGGCAAGGTCACATTTGGCTGACTGAATGGCTTTGAAGTTGCTGCCTTGTTTAACAAACAGCACAGGGTGGGCCGCTGCAAACCCATGTGTGCACGCACTGGTGTGCGTCGGGCCAGATTGGGGAAATCTCCTGGGCCCAGCAGGCCTCAGTACAGGTTTTCCTCTTTCAGAGGTGTGTGAAAAGTTAAATCCTTTGAAACTTAAATCCATTGATCTTTTTCACCTGTGTTTTAGCTCTTCGTGGTAATTGCTTGCAATGTGAGCACCTGGGGAGGTGGCCCAGCCACCAGATGGTTAGTTGAGCCGCCTGCAGCATTCGTGTGTCTATAGGAGCTGGTGTGCTGTTTATTTATAACGTGGTAGTGTACAGAGTTCTGCTTCCATTTCCTATTGTGAGAAGAGGAAAGATCATCTTGTGAACTTTTAACTGAATAAAGACTGAGGAACAAAGCGGGTAATAAAGAGCTATCAGCTTGGATGCGATCCCTCCCGCAGGGCTTGGAGGTAGGCCGTCGCTAGCCGTGAGGCTTGGGTACCAGGGGGGAGTGGTGGAGTAGGTCTGCTGATAGTCTGTGCTGACGCTGACTGAGGATGTGGGGAGGCACCGGTGCTGTTTGGATGTGAAGTTCTCTTTCTTTTAACTCCCTTTCAAGCAAGAAGGATATTTTGTTAGTGAATCAGAGGATGAGTCAGCAGTGAAAGCTAAGGCTGAGAGACTGAGCAGTGCCCAAGTGAAGGGAGGTGGGGAAGCCCTGTGGTGACAGGGGCAGAAAGAGGGGTGTCAGGGGAGCTGTGCTGCTCTGGGTCGCTCCCTGAGATGTCTGTCCAGCTGCGGTCAGAAAAAGCAGTGGAGAGGGCCGTCCTTCACAGAAAGAGCTCTGTCTGTGTGCTGGGGTGCAGGAATAGATGAATCCTTGAAGGTGGCACAACAGTGGGAGCAAAGCTGTGCTGCCTGGAGTTCCACACAGGTTGCAAAGATACTTCAGTTCTTGCAGAACATGTGTGCTAGGTCTATTGATCATAATGGTCCTATTGTATGGGGATGCAATGGCCCCTCGCCTCCTCAGGGTGCCCTGCGGGGGGCTCTCCTCTGCTCCTGCCACCCTAACCAAGCTCATGGGGGCAGCTTTTCCTCCCCGCGCTGAGGAGAAGCACCCATGGGATACGCTGCCATGCCTGGGGCTGCTCCACATTCAGGCTGGTGCCTGTGAATGCAGAGGGAAAGCAGGAGGGGAACAACCTTTCCCTGACCCTCCCGTCTCCTGATGTTGTTTGGAAAAACAAACTCCCGTGGCGCTTGCATGGGGAAGTGGGATGTTGGCTTGCGTCCTCCCCTTCCCTGAGTGGATCCTGGGCACATCGGCAGTGAGCTGAGCAGCCAGTCCTGCTCCTGCTGAATCACGAGCCAAAACTGCTGCTGCTGTCAGTGGAAGAGCCGTTTATTTCAGGAACGCAGCACTCGCTGCTTCACCCAAGCGCCCCTTCTCCCTCCCCCGTGAAGTCAGAGTGTTGCCCCGTAGCATCACAGGCGTTTCTGCAGCAACAGACTGTGACGCCACAGGCGTGGGCAACAGCGCCTGGGACAGTGATTTCATTGTAGCTCTGAAGCTACGCAGGCCCGGGAGATCTCCCAAAAAAACCCTCAAGCCCCGGGTCCTGCTGAAGCCAGGCCGATGCGTCAGGGCCCGGCAGCGTCTCCAGGCCGCACGGAGCCGCCCCCGCCCCGAGCCCAGGGGCTCCCTGACCTGACGCGGGCCAAGCCGCACTCGTCTGCAGCACTCCCCACGTCCCAGCGCTGCCACCCGCTTTATCAATAATTCAACGTGTGTGTGTGTGTGTGTTTAGTGGGGGGGAAGCTAAATATTTTTGTTCTGAGGAAGGCTGTGGGTGTTGTCTGCTTGGCAAAGGGTGCCTGCCTGGCTCGCTCCCGGCTAGTGAGGGGTGAGCAATCCCAGCTTGCGTGGCCTGTGAAGCGCTTTGGAGTGCTCTGGGAAGAATGCTGCATGAAGGCACGGTCGTGTTGCAGCTTGCTGTTGTGCCGAAATATTGTCATTAATATCTGGAGCACGGATCCTCTTGGAGGGTGGATAGCCAGGATGAAAGTGCTTGTACTGAAAGTGCCTAATAACACAGTGTTTCAGGGAAAAGGAAAGAAAAATAATATAAATAATTAAAAGCCTGTTTTTAATGAGCAAAATGGGGGGTGTATGTGTTTGTTATTCATAAAACCTTAAAAATTACACATGCACATATAAATATCTTGTTGCTGTCCCCCTATCCCCTCGACACAAATCTGAACATGCTGGCTTCATTGCGTGACATACGTTGTGAGGACCTGTTATTCTTTCCCTCTTGTATGTGTACCTGGCAGCTAATGGCACAGATAGTAAGATTTAACGTGTGCGGTGGGGGCAGCTATTACAGCAGTCTGTTGAATGGGGAACTGAAACGGCCGCCTGTTCCTTGATGTGAAGCTGTTCAGCCTGGAGAGCTTTTATGCGATTACTGATCACTGTGTGAATCCTGTCTCGACTCTTGATGTCAATCTTTGCTCTGTTTGGTGCTGATTTTGCTCGCTTGCATCAATTTGAATCTGAATGATTCTTCTGAAAGCAGTGGGAGTGATGTTTTATGTGACTGCGAGGAGGCGTGTTGCTCTGTTGAGCCCTAAGGAGGGATGAGTTTAATTCACAGTGAATCATAGCACCAATATCTAGGCATGATGTGACAGAATATGAGTGACGTGAGTGGCACGTGAATTCCTGTGAATGCGAAAGCTCTGATATCTGAGATAATGGTGCTAAAAAATGTTCAGCTCAAAATTCAGTTACTCGTTGCTGTTTTCCCTATTCCCCAAGCAGCTACGTGCTGGGATTAAAAGCCAGAGGGAACCTTAAGGACTCTGCAAGCTGGACTCTTCCAGTTGTCTCTGATCCTGTCACATAGAAATTCTGTGTGTTGGTTTGTTTGGTTGGCAGGCTGGTGTTTTCCAATAAACACTAAAGTTCAGCATTTCCTGCTAAATTTTTCTTTAAGTGGAGTTTTCTCCAGGTTTTGCAAAACTTTCAGCACAAAAAGTAGTAGTAGCAGTCCATGCTGAGACTCTGTCTTCATTTACACAATCTTAAAGCTGAGTTAATTTTAAGAAAAAATCCCTAATGGAGCTAATGACTAGGGAAATGCTGCCACTTTGGAGGAGAAAAACAAGTTCATAATCAAAAAGTAAAGATGGCTTTGAACTTCTCACTACAGACCAATCTGTGGTGGATTTTGCTTTCACACTGAGGGATTTAAAACTGAAAGATACCAGAAAACCCCTGAAATTGAATGATAGTCTCTGTGTAGAAATTTCACTACGGCCTTTTGCTGCTCTTGCAAAAAGTACGGTTGGCTCCTACCTGGCTTTATGTACAATGCTATTGCTCAGAGGAAATGCTGTCTCATGTAGGACTTAGAGAAAATGTTGGAACCAAAAAGCTCTTTGACTGTGACACATACTGATCTGTGTCCAAGGGTGAACAGATAAAGCAAATTAATCTCAAATCGTGCTGTTTCAAATATTTCCTGCTGGATACATTAAAGTCTTTAAAACCATAAAATTCCTGGTGATATCCTGCATGTTCTTGTGTAATGACAAGTATTATTCAGCTCCCAGGCTAGGGAAACTACTGGAGCTGATGTTCATCGAGGAGTCTGTCCCAGGGATACCTGGCATGACTTGCTCTCAGATGCCCCTGGTATTAAGCATCCGATGGGGTGCTGGGATGAGATCTGAGCTGGGCTCAGCAATGTTGGTGGGAATCCTGCTCTGGCCTAGAAGCATCCCTATGCTCTGCAGTCTGGGGACAGTTTGCGAAATGGAGAATCTCTAAGAATTGAGAATTTCTGTACCAGCAGTGAGGGTTCCACTGAACACTTACGTGTTTTTCTGTACTTTATAATCCTCCTCTGAGCTGAATTAGAAAGTGATTGCCTGTAAAAATGGGATTGGATTCTTTCTATGTCTTTCTTTTTTAACAAACCTTTGTGAATGTGTTTTCTGATCATCTGGTGCTTTTTTATGTGAAACCTGTTACTAAGACTTGTTGATGTGGTATGGAGCCAAACAAATCTTCACACAGAATTGACTTTATAATGCTGAGCTTGAACTCAGCATTGGTTTCATGAAACCTTTTTTGGCTGGGCTTTACTTTTCACCAAAAGCTGTTCCTTAACCTTTTGGTTTTATATAGATCTATTTGGAAGTGGTTTCATGATGTGATGGTCTCACTCCAGCTTGTAGCTGACAAAAATTGACTGGCATCACAACATTTCAGTTGATGCTAATGGATGGAGTTGGCAAAATGAATAGGAAGGCCCGTGTCTAAATGGGCAGAGAGGCTGATGTGCTGCCTACCCTTCCAGGTGACCCCTCTAGCTCAGGTAGTGGGAGCCCAACAGGGCAGTGTGGAGGAGTTTGCAGTGCTTCTGTCCATGCTGCATCTGCTCTGAGCACTTGAGCTTCCCTGGCTGTTAATCCAGTACTTTTCACAAGCATTAATTGCAGTTAAAATAATTAAACAAATATTTACCTAATATCAGATCACAATCAGTTTATAAATATGCATATTTTAATCCATGATTGCTCAGCTTCTGTAATAATATTTATAGCCTTAAAGAGACCCTTCTTTTTCCAGAAGAACCGACTCCACATAAAACCAACAGCCCACCCTCTGGAGTTGCATACGCTCATGATGTCTTGGACTGTGGCCTCAAGCCATGCCCCCTGCCTTTTTCTAGCCTTTCTGCAGATCCCATGGGCAGATATGGACAGCCAGATAGCATAGGGACAACACCTACAAACCCTGCCAACGCTGCAGGGGCCTCTGCTCCGAGCCCTAGGATTGAAATTACTCCATATCCTGAACTGATTCATTCAGGGGGTCCCTACCGCAGCAGAGACACAGATGTTCTTTTGGTAGAACATCAGCCAAACTCAGCTACTGCTAGCCCGAGGGTTACCCTGCCTGTCCCTGGCTTTGAGGGCTACAGAGAACCACTGTGTTTGAGCCCAGCTAGTAGCGGCTCCTCTGCAAGTTTCATTTCAGAGACAAATTTATCTCCTTGCACATCACCATGTGTTTCACCAAATAATGGTCCTAGTGATGACCTTTGTCCGCAGTTTCAAAACATCCATACTCATTATTCTCCTAGAACCTCTCCAATAATGTCACCACGAACAAGCATCACGGAGGAAACCTGCTTGGGACAACATTCACCATCACCCCGTCCCAACTCAAGGTCTTCGTCACCAGGTGCAAAACGGAGGTACTCTTGCACTGAGCTCTACAATACTCAGCTGCCTTCCACTTCTCCACGACAGTCAAGGACCCCCTCTCCACAATCATCTCCTCGCATCCCACTGAGGGAAGACAGCTCTTCAGTTACTTACACGCAGTTGCCCACCGCTTCTATTTCCATGGATGCTATGAACAGCCTCCCTACAGATCCTTCCTGTGGTGTTCCCACGAAAATTTGGAAAACCAGCCCTGACCCTTCGTCCATGCCTTCCCACAAAAACAGCATTCCATGTCACGTCTTTCAGACTGTTGACTTCCACGGGCCTTGCGAGCAGGAGGACAGGAGAAACTCAGCCCCAGAATCGATTTTGTTGGTTCCTCCATCCTGGACAAAACAACTGATGCCAGCAATTCCTATCTGCAGGTATGTAATGCTTCTTGTGGTTGGGTATTTTCTCATGGTATGATGCCCTATCTTGTGCATGAGGATCCCTAAGGAGCGTTCCCCTGGGCCAGATCCTGCTGCAGAGCAAAGCTAAGTGCGTGGGGACAGCCCTGGTTCATGTGAGCCCAATCCCTCTGTGAGGTGAGTGGTCTGGGTTTGGAAGAAACATCGCCGAAGTGTTTCATTGGTACCACGTCACGCAAAAAATTCATATCAGTTTGCCAAACTTTGTATAAAGAGCAGATTCCAAACAGCCTTTGACAAAGGTTAAATGTTCTAATTCCATCCAGCTACTTTTAAAGAGAATGGTTCGGTTGCTTTTCTAAATTCCGCAAATGTCTTGCTTACAAATTTCCATCAAGGATAAAAAATACTTCAAATATTTCCCAAGTCAGAATGGAGCATGCTGCTCCAAGTCAGACTGAACACTCATTCCACTCCAAGTGACTTGGTGTTTGTTAATTAATTTGTCGTCTAACCAAAATCTCAGTCACTTGCATGTCTCTCATCAATTCCCTCTGTTATCTGGCACTGGCAGCACCCAGCAGGACATCAGTTTGGACCCTGTTTGTTGTGTGTCGGCCAGAATGGCAATTTCCAAATTTGTTACTCCACTTTGAGTCGCATCTGGGATCCTGTCAGCTGTGCCATCCCTCGTGTCAGCATGGTTGTCCCCATGCTGGGTTTACCCCGTACTGCTCCGAACGTGGGAAACACAAATTGCAAGAGGAAGAAGAAGTCACATAGATTGTGTCTTTCTGTGACTTGTTAGATCAGTCCTGGCAGCAGTTTATACTCACAAAGTTGGAGTTGGTTAAAATGCAGTGCAAGCTCAAATTGTATGTTTGATTGTATTGATCTCATGTGGTAAGCTCTTGTGCATTTTGATAACAGGAGAACTATTATCAGGAAAGACTATTTTGCACTTTATTCTTCTGCATCTTATTAATTGTGAAAATCATACAGTGTTACTAACTTACACAACTGGCAAGTAATGGGAAATGGAGATAATTTTTCAATGTACACTACCCATGTTCAAAACTCAAGGCACTCATCAAAGTTAGGTAAAAGAGGGGGATCTTTGAAATAATGCAACTGCTACAGATATCTCTATTTAAGATCATGGAGGTGTCATGCTTCTGCCAGGAGATGGGCCCACAGAAATTACTGTGTTTGTCCTGAATTCCATCTAGGTTTGTAATCAAGCATGAGCAGGACAGCATGCGGTCACTGAAATTAATAACAAACTCCCGAGTGTGTCAGCAGGAGCAGCCCAGTGGGGTTCTTGGAGGACAAACAGCTCAGGGCTTTGGGAAATAAAGTGCTGAAAGGCTTCAGCTTGTCTGGTCTCTCTCTGCCCAGTTTGCCCGTCCAGTCGCTCCCACCCCTCGAGTGGCCTCTCTCCAGCCAGTCTGGCTCCTACGAGCTGCGAATCGAAGTCCAGCCCAAGCCTCACCACCGTGCGCACTACGAGACGGAGGGGAGCCGAGGGGCAGTCAAGGCACCAACCGGAGGCCATCCCGTCGTCCAGGTAAGGGTCTGGAGATTACCTGCATGGAGAAAAAAATGGGGCTGCCTTTATTTTTGAATGTCTTGCTAGGGGACATTTTCCCCTGAAACAGGGAGCTTGCGGTACTGCATGTGTTTGTAGTAGTAGGCGTGCATAAAATGTCTGAAGTGGAATGGTGATAAATTTCTAGAAGTTTGGAAAGTTGGTTTGGATTGGCTTGTGAAAGCTCAGAAACTGAGCAAAAGTATTTGCTATCTTTTCTGGGATAGATGTTAAAAGTCCTGTGACCCAGCTCTGTCATAAGGTGTCCAGTATTCCAGTGTCCCTGTATTCCACCTGAACCCTTTTTATCTTGAGAACAGACTCTTCCCTCCCTGCAGCAGGGAGGTGCTATTGGTATTCCTGGCTGTATCGAACTTCAGCTCCTCTCCAGTCCATACAATCAAATTGTATGAGACTCATACAAGTTCCCTTGAAGTTTAAAGGAAGGCAAAGCTGCCCTCTGGCTGTAGGGCCTTCCCACTTAAATGTAGGTCAGAGAACTTGACCTGTGTGGGATCCAAGCACTCGGCACATCCATTTCAATCCTTTCCTGTTTTTATGTCACTTGCTGATGTTGTGTCCCACCTTGCATGCTGTTCTGCTCATCCTCTGTGGTAACGCTGCCTTCTTTTTGTCCTGGATGTGTGTCACCAATAGGAAATTGCACTATCTGTAGCTGTCATACGATAAGGAGGTAGGAGGGCAACAAATGATGTAGCAGTGGGGATGAGTTCAAGAAAAAGTTTGGCCTCTATAAGGCTGTGACTGCAGAGAGGATGTGTTTACTGACTGTAACTCTACAGAGAAAGGGTGAGTGAGTTTAAGCAGGAACTCCCTCCTGAATTGGGCTGATGTCAGTATAGAAACAAAATTTTATCTTTCTGAGGTATCACCTATGCTGCTACTAGAAGTTCAGTTCTGGTCCTAGCTATGCTTGTGAGAAGGGAACTCTCGCTACTGAAATCAGTGAACAGAATGCAAGCTGACAGGCTGGAAGTGACAAAATTTGGCCCTCTGAGCTGATTCGTTATTCTGCTGAAGAGGGTAAAGGGGCTTTTCCTTCACCATGCAAAGTCCTAGGTACAACAATGGCTGAGTAGCCTAACGGTAGCCCTTTGGGGCCACATCAGGTTTTTTACTCATTTCCTCCTAATTTCAGACAGTGCCATTCCGGAAGGAAAGCCAAGCTTTTGGCCAGGGTTGCAAGGTGTTAATGTGATATTGCTGGTAATATTGCTGGTAATGATGTATAGCAACTGTCTGGATCAGCTACAGCTTTCAATAAGCAAAGTCAGGGTGCATCCTACAGATGTTCCTATCACACTCATGACTTTCTATGGGAAGCCTGAGAAAGGAAAATGCTGAAGTTTATGCTCAGTTTTAAGTGTGTGGTCAATACCAGTAATTTCACTGGTTTGATTTGTGTTTAACTTCAAAGGTTAAATATTACACTGCAGGCTCATCCCCTTTTAAAATCAAGCCATTAATTGTTAAATCAATGAATTTGTTTATTTCTGTTGAGCTGGACTTGCATATATGGACTGGATACTTGAGTAAAGGGTGCAGGATAATAAATAGTAATCACATTTGCCGTAACTTAATATATGCAATTTTTTTAGTCCATAAATCTGACAAACCCACCACAGTGTGTTGGGAACATGAACTGTATGTCCAATCAGCACTTGCTCATTTCTCAGTTTGCTCACATATAACATAATTTACCTTCCCAATGTGTTCCTATCAAACGGATGTTTATTACAGTGAATGAGTATCTTGTCACATGGGGAAATAAGTGTTTTGTTTCCTTCCTGTAATCAATGTCCATCAAAAAGGGATTTATGTTTTCTGTTGGAGGTAGGAGCTGATATTCCTAGTTTTATCACAATTTGCCATCCAGCTTAAAGATCTTAAACCGTAAATACAAAGATCCTTGTTAAAGTCTCCCAAGCAGATGTGCCTCTGCACAGCTGTGCCTGCATGTGGGGGGAATATGGACAGTTTCTTTATGAAGGTTTATTATAAACCTGGAAGTATTTGTTGGATTTGTGTTCACTTTAACGTAACAGAGATCATGTGGGTACTATGAGCAATGAGATAGTTGCACCTGTATGGTTTATGACATCTGAAACTCATGAAGGCTAGTAAAATCCAAAGCTTTCATGTCATAAGTTATTTGGCTTCAAGCTTCTCTTCTTCTTTCCCCTCAGCGCATTTTAACTTTTGTGTTCCTGTCAGATTCCAACAGTACAGCAACAGACAAAATGAAACAGGAGAGATTTTTAAAGCTGAGGAAAGCGTGCTTGAGTTAGAGGCAACTGGTTGCAAGGAAACTGAATTACATTACTTTTCAACAAGTTGTATCTGTTTTCAGCCCCAGAGCAGGAATGGCAATGTTTACACAGGGATGACGGGGCTGCAGTTCTGCAGGCGGCAGACCTTACACTGGGGACTTGCTGCACTCTCAAAATGTCAGACATGAGCACACCAACCACCTTTTTTTTGGTTTGGTTTGGTTTGGTTTGTGTTTTTTGTTTGTTTAGTTTTCTTTTGAGCACTAGATACCCCTCCATGCCAACTTTCTTGAATCCAGTGCTGCCTCTTAAGCATTTGGACTTAAACACTGAGAAGCCAAACTTGGCCCAAGTGTGAGAACCCCACCAAAGTGGTGGGATTTATACTGAGGCTGAACATCTCATTCATGTTACAGTGTTTTAGAACCACTTTCAATAGACCACTTGATTTGATTACCTTTTCTAAAACATAATGACTTAATTTTTTTCATGACTTTTCTGATTTCCCATTAAATTAACCCTTAATGTGACTATCCAGCTGAGCCTTCCAGAGGAAGAAATGTTGGCTAGTTTTTCCAGTACGATGTTAGTCTGCAATATTTATTTTTTGAAAACTGCATTTTGCATGCAAGTTTCTTCTTTTGGGTGTGCTGAAGCTACAGACCAGCAGATCTCATATCCTCTAGGCCTTATCTTGTGGTTTATCTTTCTGATGCTGCTTCCTCTTTTTCACGTGTCTAGCCCCGAGAGTTTGTGCTCTGCACCAAGTTGTGCACTCCAAGTTTGGCAGGAGAAGTGTCTGATTAATCAAAATGTCTGGTTAGCTGGGCCATACGGAAGAGGCCATTTACTTTGTTTACCTGGGGAAGGAAGAAAGAAGCCATTCATCCCATGCAATGTTCACACCGTCTAACTTCAGAGACCTTCTAGAGACAAGGAGAAGTGTAGGCTTCCAGTTTAGGTGTTCTGAATTGCTCTTTGGGGGAAACTACAGTTTGCTATTAACTACAGAGAAACTTAAGCTTGTATTTTAGAGATGTTAGTTGAATGCGAACATTTAGACATCTGGTGGACACACACTGGCACATCACTGAAAACAGCTTTGTCCTTGCTACTCGGGATTTCCTTTCTGAAGTTTGCACGCAGTTACCTTCTTGCAGGGCCATCCAGTTGCTGAAATAGCAGAGGGGGGTAGACATGATTGTTTTCTTCCTTCTCAACTCCTTTTCATTGAAGTTGAGGATCAGCTGCTCACATCAAGACTCTGAAAGAGGCTGTTCACTAGGTAGAGGCTGCTTCTGCGTAAAGAATTTATGGATGTGATAGGGATTGAGGTGGCAATGCAAAAACAAACCTAGCTCAGTCCCAGTTCACCCCGCAGTAGTGCTGCCTGCTCAGAGGAGTACAGTCTCCTTCTTTGCATGCTTTTAAGCAAAAATCTAGTAGGAAGTACATGGATATATTTGAATTCTGCTTGGGACAGGAGACATAAACTAGATAATTTCATGAGGTTTCTCCCAGCATTATAGGTACTCCCACCTCTTTGAAGAAATCAAAAGTTTGATGACGTTGGCATTTCTTGCTATCCTGTTTTCAAGAGGAAGCAGGGCATGTGGTAACACTTGAGTAACCCTGGATGCTGGCATAGGTGTGTTTCTACTGCATGCAGGAAAATGTCACAGTAAAAACCTCTCTGTTTCAGGGAGACAGATGTTAGGTTCTTCAGCAAAGGTTCTCCTGTATTTGAACTGTTTAAGATGGTGTTGAAAAGGAAAGACCTTTTCAGTAGCAAAGGCTGGATATGAATGAACTTCACCCCATTGAGGAGAGCCTCTGGTCCCTTAAAAGCCATAAAATTATTGTTTTGAATATATTTGGAAAGCTTGGTGGTTCTGTTTTTATCCTGTTGCTTTGCATGGAAGCAGACTTTTTTCAAGATAGAAATTAGGTTTCACACCATAGTGAAATAGATATTTCAGGGAGTTGTAAGTGGAACCCTCTTCCTTTCCCTTTCACTTGCCTTGAAGGAAGGACAAGTTTTAAAGGAAGATGAGCAGTTGATTTATGCAAATAATTGTGCACATCCTCTGGATCTGTACTTGCTTCGTTAGAAATGGTTGCATTTACATGTGTTGCAGTCCATGTGTATAAAAGGCACAGTCCCATTTCACATAATTATTTTCCCACATTCTGAAGTACTCAGGGTCCTTGCAGTTGATCAGTGCTGATAAATGTGTGATTTACTGCTGCGTATAATTGAGAGCAGTGGCACAGGGCAGCAATTCCAGTTGTGTATCTGCCATGGCCTATAGAGATGTCAAAGTATTTTGCTGATAATCTGAGAACTCAGCTAAGTCTTGGGGGTCAGAGAGGTAAATAAGATTTTTTTAATTAACCCTTTGTTTCTAATTTTTTCCCCCAAGTGCCTGTGTGTTTTGGACTTGTCTTGCTGTAAACAGTCCCTGGGGAAGCTGGTGTTTTACACAGCTCTTTGGCACAGCAATTTGTAGTAATTTTCTCAAAGAAGCATGCCTAACTCTGGTATTTTGTTTTTTATTGCCATCTTAGTGAAGCCTTCCCTGATGTATTACTTCTCTAATTTATCTTTACAAAAGGCTCAAAGCCTTCTGAATGAAAACAAGCACAGAGGTAACCAGTAACTTATTTGCATCTCTCACTTACTCTCGCACTCTCAATGCATTATTAACTCACTTTTTCATCTACAAACCTGTCGTTTTCCGCTGCTTGTGTCAGATAACTGAATCGATTCAGCACAACCAATTTGCAAAGCAGCCGATTTGCAAAAACGCTTGCCTCTCGGGCCCCCATTTCCAGAGGCACACAGCCCGGAGCAGCCAGCAGGCTGGGACTGGGGCCTGCTTGGTGTTTGGGGAGAGCAGAGCCGGGCCCTTTGCAGTCAGCAGCCGTGGCCGAGTGGTGCTGGGGCCGTGCTCCCGCCTTGAAGTCGCATCGCAGTGGTTTGGGCGCTTCCCCAGGAAGTGGCAGCCCCGCGCTTGGGCCCAGCTCCGCCGCAGGGCTCGGCGGCTTCATACACACACCCCATGCAGCTTTCTTCTGCCTCCTCTGGAGCCCTCGGCCCCTCTGGGCAGGGCAGCAAGCTCCCTGCGAGCGCTTCCACTGCTGTGAAGTCCTGGGGTCGGTGTTGAGTCAAACGTGACGGTTTAAGCTGAGCAACGAGGCCGAGAGACGGGAGGAGATCTGTCCTCCAGGTCAGAGCTTCGGGGGCACCTCCTTCCCCCACTTCCTCCTCAGAGCGGGGCGGGGAGAAATCTCAAGCGCTCTGAGGCTTCAGCCCCTGCCAATATCCTCAAATCACCCGGGAGTTGTATTTATTTAACAAGAGCCCTGCCAGCACAGATGTCTAGGACACCAGCGAGGTCCTCGGTCTCCTCTGTTCCTGGCACACGATGTCGGAGGCTGAGAGTTCCTCTGACGGAGGTTTGGGAGCAGTGACCTCCAGCAGTGCAGCAGTGGGCACGCTGGGCACAGGACAGCCCTCAGCTGTGGGGAAATGGATGTCCCCTGCGGGCCTCGTTTCAGAGGCCAAGCGTGGGGAGGTAATCCTGGTATGAGCTATCATCCCACTGCCATAATTACACCTCCTTTATGGGCTTGATTGTAATGGTAAAAATAAAATGTGTTACCCAAATGTTGAACTTGGTACAGCATCCAAATATAGCCCAGGTCTACAAAGCAACAAAGCTGGGACAGAGGCAGCGCAGGGACCCGTCACAGCCGGTGCTGTGCCACGCGTGCTGGGCTCCTGCTTGCTTCTGGTCCTTCAGGCAGGGAGGCAGCAGGGAGGGTACGGAGGGGGAGGGTCCCGGTCAGCACAGCCCACCCCTCCTCCCCCCGGGTTTTAACTTTTAAAACTGTGGTGCCTTTCACTGCCTCGCTCTCTCTTTATTATTATTGTTTATTATGAAAAAGAAGCTGTAATTGTGGAGTTGTTATTGGAACACACGGGAGCTGCTTTGCAATAGCAAATGTATGTTCACTTTCCTTTTATATTTGAATTTTGCCGTATGTGTTTTCTTGTGGTTTCCAAGTCAAAGACGACTTTGTTTTCTAGGCTAGGCTTCCCATGGGGGCCTGAGTTGTAAGTGTGTGTGACTTCCAACATTCAACTAATTCTTTTGCTTATTAGTGAAACCAGAACCTTTGATGGAAACTCAAAACCAAATCACAGCTTGATATCGTAATTCACACTCTCACAAGCGGGGCTGGATTAGAGATGTGTTCCTGCTGAAATGAAAACTCGCCTGCCCAGATGATTTACTGCTGGGGACACAGGGGTGGTTGGGTTTCTCTTTCTCTGCCCATCCTCCTGTTCAGTGAAGGGGAAGTCAGAGGTCCAGGATGAAGGGGGGTGTTTGCACTTCCGTAGTGTTTGGCCTCTGCAAGCTGCCCTGGACATGTGCAGCTAAGCTGGCTTGTGCTGTGTCATGTCTCTGCACTGATCCCGTTGCCTTTACTTCCTTTTTGTAGCGAGTGGGAGCCTCGTGCTGGCTCCTCGCTGCTTTTGGACCTTGCAGGGATTCTGCCCCCAACTCGAGAACAGCATGTGACAAATTGTCTGCATGTATCATGCCTAATTAACCTGCAGGATTACTGGGCTTGTTTGCACAACTGTGGTGATTGATTGCATGTGCCTTTAGAGCTCTGAGCTGTTGGTTCGTGGGTACATTTACTGTATTTACATGTGCTATTGCAGGGATCGATGTGCAGTCTGAAAGCGTAGACCTTGGTTTTAGGAATACCTGAGAAATGGTCTTTAAAACTAATATCCTGTCAAATGCACAGGGAGATGAGTCGGTACCCCACACACTGTCCTGGTAACGTAGCTGTACCTTCGGATCTGTCTATCTGAGGCTTCGCTGGAACCGCTGAGGAAATTAAATTACTACGTAGATCGGAAGTAGTGTAGGAAAACATGATTGAGCCTGAAAGTGGCTTTTGTTAAGATGTGGGACTGGACTGAATAATAGGGAATATTAAATGTGATACCTAATAAACAGAGATAAGAGGAAGAGCTGGCTCATATGCCTTCTCTATCATTAATGCAAGAGGAGAACTGCTGGACAACAGTAAGGATAATTAGCTGCTGGGAGAATTTACCTGGACTTAAGCTGCATCCTCTGTTGCTTGAAGTTGCTAAGCTGGGTCTGCGTGCCCCTGTGAGAGGGATGCTGTCCCTCACAAAGAGGTTATGTGCTGAGCGACTGCAATTGGGGTGCAGAGATGCAGGTGACCAGAGAACCACGTACCTCAAGGGAGCAGCTGGATCTTACCATGTGTCTTGTGTTAGAGATGACTGAATGGTTCTCATTGCAACTTTTTGTCTCAAAACGAAAATGGAGCCCAAGTCAAAATACATTGCTTTGATGGAAAGTAATTTTGGCAGAGGTGAGGGGAAGGCAAGTATACCAGCCAAGTCTGAGGATGCCTGTGAGATGCAGGCAGCCTCAGTTATTCCTTGTCTGGATTAGGCAGATCCAAGATTTAGGCTACTCTTTCATGTGTGCTTTAACTGACAGACTGCACATGCAGGAGTCAGTGTGCAGCAAACCAGAGGCTGAATTTGTGGCTGTTTGCCAGGAATGTGGACACGTACAGCAGTAACGCCTACAGAACTCATCCTGTTCAGGGCGCGCTCAAGTATCTGCAGAAGTTGTTCGTGCAGAGCAGCCAGCATCCTCTAAACTCACATCTGGGCACTCTGTGCAAGGGCTACACCATGCAGCAAAGCCTCCAGTTCTCCTTTCCTTCTCTCAAGACCCATTCTTATTTAATAGAAAGTGCCTTGGTCCGAGCGAGGACCTGCATGTGGGTGTCTGTGTGTCGGGGGAGAGTCATGTCACTGGGCTTATGGCTGCTGGGGGGGAAAGGGGCTGGGCTCCTCCTGGAGCTTCTTGGTGACAATTTTCTAGGGTCTCTGTATTTCTTTCTGAAACAACTGTTGAAACCTCGAGGCTTCCAGCAGATTCCAAGATGCTCTTGCTGCTGCCTCTGTCCCATTTCTCCCCTTATCTTGGTTGCTCTCAAGCTTTGCACCACCTCTTGGTTGCACAGCTTTCTCTACCTGGGACTGTGTACTGTGCCAGGAAGGGCGAAATAACTGTGGGAGGGGAAGCTGCAGGGTTAGGTGACAGAAAAACATCTCTGCTTGCCACCTTCATTCTGCTCCAACCTGGTTGAGGCCGGTCCCCACCAAGCCTACTGCAGCTGGCAGGGAATGCCGTGGCTAGCTGGTGGCAGAGCTTTGTGCTGGGAGGTGGCAATGCAATTCTGGTGAAATCAGCAAATTTGCACCCTCTGCTTTGCTTGTGGCAGAGTTCTTTCTTGCTCGGGGAAGTTGAAATCTTTTGTCTTGAGTGTGCGTGGAAGCTGACTAACTACGCAGGTGGTTTTCTTAGTATGAAAAAAAAATCATTTTCACTCAGATATAAAAATCCTACCTTCCCAGTCTGCATATCAGTGAGATGCAGTCAGATGGTTAGTGCCTATTTTTTTTTTTTTTTTTAAACTTTAAGCCATGAAAGTCAAAGCACCTTGAAAACAAGCAGCTCTTTGTAGACATAGGGAAATTGAGGTATAAAGAGGCAAAAGCTTGCCCATGTTGCAAAGTGTGGTCAGTGTCAAGACGATTGGGAACCAAAGTCTGCTTTGAGCCTTAATTGCTTTTTCCTGAGACCTGCCTTCTCTGCCCCAGGCTGCTGTTTTAACCCCTGGTGGAAGCAGAACGCCCAGTTAGGCACTGGGAGCCTGGTTGTCATTTACTGTAAGGAACAGCAGCGTAAATGAGATTCAGTCCTTGGAATTCTGACAAAATTGTCACCAAAATAAGGAACATTTAAAATCAAATATAATAAAAACTCATCATTTAGCAGAATCAGATGTTCAAAGGATTATCTTCTGAGGCCTTTTTAGACTGCTTCAGTGAGGAGTAAAAAGAACCGAGGCAGGGATTTCCTTCTGGTTTGCGTTCTCTTGCTATGTCCCAAGTACATCAAATTGAACAAAAACATGTGACAAGTTTCAACTTTATTGCTCAATGTCAGCTCGAACGAAAGCAGGCAGGCAAGCCACTACATGCTGCAGTGTCTGGATGAGGTCTTTGTGTTAATTACTGACAGCTATTGATATGCCACTCTCCCCGAGACAATATAATTTTCCATCTCGGAGTGCTGTTGAATAAAGACCCCCCAAAAAATCCTTGAACTTGTTGCAGCCAAAAAGTACTAATGATAGGAATTAATGATCAAATCCAAAACACAGAGTTCCTTCCACCAGGAAACCGACTGAAGAGGCACCGCAGAAATGCTGTGGCAAGCAGGGGCTACTGAGACAAGCACATCTTCCTCCGCTCTGCTGCGGATTGTCCTACAACGCTTGCTGGCATGGAAAACAGCATTGGGGCTGATGAAGAGTCTGGTCAGGGGAATAATTTGTGGTGTCAAATCCCTTGAGGCGCAGGCTTAGCTCTGCAGTCTGGCTGCTTCAGGAGGAAGGTGGGAGTTGGGAGTGGGGGCTCCTTCCTCCAGCAGCCGGCGCCGAGACCTCATGCTGCTCCTTGTGCGCCAAGGGGCGAGCCTGTAAGTGCTTTCTTATCTCCTCCTATACAGCAGGAAAAGGGAAGCAGTAGGAGGAAGCGATTTCTCACGCGGCTTTGTATTTGCTTCTAATTAAACGTTGCCAGTCGAGCTCTGTTTTCCCACTTTTCACCAACGGCTGATGACCATCTCTCTGAATCACCACGGCGTTATTTTCAAAGCTGACCACACACATGCACACCCCATTCAGAGGGAAGCTGAAATGACTTCCATGGGGAGATAGCAAGTAATATGCAGCAGTTAATAGACCAAGCATCTTGTTACGGTGAGGCGAAACAAGCAGGAGGGCTGATTAGTTTCAAGCAAATAAAAACACCAAGGCTAGTGAATTCATTCCCCAATTTTATACTCTCCTTTTGGCAGTAGCTTGTGTTGTCTAGACAGGAAGATGTGCACAATCAGCTTTAAAGATGCAGCTTTATACCCCACAGGGGAAAAAGACCTCAATTCCTGACAAGCAAAGCTCTGCTGGGTTGGATGGGAAACAAATTATTCCATTCTGCTCTCGAAGGCGATCAGAGTCTGTAGCACACAGACTGCATCACGCAGGTTCTCACTGGGGCTCTCCAAAGGTGCATTTAAGACTTGCAGATGCTCCTGCTGTTGTCTCACAAAGTTCATTCCTGTTTGCATGCAGACCAGATACCTAGCTTGCAGGTGTGCAACACTGAGCTAGAAATTCTCAAGAAAAATTTGGCTCTGAAACCTGTCAATTAAAAAGGGAAATGCAGAAACTAGCAATAATAGCAGAAAACAAGGTTGTACAGCTGGTGAAGGGTGTTAGCACAATCAGCGCTCATGGTAGAAAGGGGTTGGTAACCCCTGCAGTGAAGCAGAGCACGGCAGGGACGGGACCTCTGATTTCTCACTGTGCTAATCCCCTGTGGGGCCTGGCAAATCACTGCATCTCTGTGCCTTGGCTTCCCCATTTAAGAATACTTCTCCCTGTCTGCTCTTCCTATCTCTTGCTAATAATGCAATTCTCTATAGACTACAGTAATATTTAAATTCAAGTGCATATGTCCAAGATTCAAAGATCTAAATTCCAAAGGTTTTACTAAGTTCCCTCTTTATGTGCGTATGTTGTATCTGTTGGTGACCACCTACAGAATCTTAAGGAATTCACCCTTCTTTTTGACTCTGCTGTCAATTTATCACTCGATTACCAGAAAAAATAGCTAAGCGGTGTTGCAGACTTTGCTTCTGCAAAGAGATTTGCTATTTACACAGTATTGCAAAGGTGAACCAGTGTTTTTAAATCCCCACAGCCAGAGATTGTGCAAACTGTAGCTGCAGGGTTTGTTTCATCTGAACATTGGAACAGGGATTGATTTAGACTTGATTTTCAAACTTGCTCAGTAAGTGGTTATGTATGTGGGGCCGGGCTCTTTGTTTGTAAGAAGACATGAGTTTAGAAATAGTTCAGAAAAAAAAAAAAAAGGCATTCTAATGCACGTGGTCTGAGTGGTGGTCTTAATGGCTGTGGTTCCATGTACCATCGCAGGAATTGTGTTTGGGTGGGTAACTGGACTGCCCACACAGCAGCTAATGGCATATCTGCTCATGTTTTGCATGCAGAATTGCATATGTGCCATTCTGAAAACGGCAGTTGACTACCCCCTCTCCCAAATTTGACTGTTATTGATCCATGGATGAAGTGTAGAATGAATGAGTTTTGTTTATGCAGAGGTGAGCTGATGATTCTGATCATGCCACAAATTTCCATTTTGTTTAGAAACCCAATCATAGCAGCAAACCGAACAAGAAAAGTCTCCTTGTTTTCTGAATGATGTTATTTGTTTATCTGCCAAAGTGCTTTGCATTTCCTCAGGTCACAGACCAGCCCATGTCTGGCTATGTTAATATTATAAGAGTTATGCAAAAGTAAAGTTTAAGAAAAATCTTTCAACTGAAAGAAATAGGATCTTAAAATCCCAAAATAGAGTATGGAAAGGTACACATCATGTCTGGCTTCTCTTTCCTCTTGTGGCAAATGTGACTCAAAGGTGTTGGTTTTTTTCCAGCTCGATCTGTATACAGTTTGGGGGAGTTTTATTGTGAATAGCTCACCTTATAATACACAAAATTATTTCCTTCCAGAGTTCTCTATTCATAAATCTTTCTTGATTCTCACTCTCTCAAAACTGAAATCCAGATGATATTTTTTTCTTCATTGAAACAAGTGAGAAAGATGGTAAGAAAGCACCTTGGCACAGTGCTGGTCCTCTGCTCTTGTCTCTGGTGAATCTCCCACTTCGCCTGAGTGAGCAGCCAAGTGTTGGGTGCTCCCCTTGGGCAGTTGCAGCTCGCTGCAGTGCGAGCCGGGCTCTCCCTTTCTGAGAGATGAGCAAAAGTGTGGAGTGGGAAACGGAGATGTTACAGGGGCTTGGTTGTTACTGAGGAAGGAACAGATGAATGTTAGAGTTATTATTTAAAAATGTCTTAAGTCTTTGCTTCTCTGTAGGGTTCTTTCAGGGTTGCTTTTTCTCCTTCTTTGTGCCACCAAAGGAAAGATCGGCTTTCTGGTTCAGTTGTAAAGTAGCTGCCTAGCATAGCAGAGGTGAGTGTTTGTGGAGAGTAGCAGTCTCACCCGGTTCAGTTTTGAGGAAAGGTGTACCAGAAACAAAGCCCTAATGTGTTCTTCCATTCTAGCTCACAATGAATTTCTCTGTATAAAAATGCAGCACAAAATATTAACTCCTTCCCGTCCTCATGAAAAAGGGTTAGCATCACTATTGCCCTGTTACAGATAAACAGAGAGGTTATATGACATGACCAAAGCTATATAGTGAACTATTGGCAAAACTGGGTGTAAAACTCTGACTTTAATGTGCCTGGAGCCGTTCTGTGAGCTGTCCATCTTCAGTCTTTGTTCTTAAGTCATCCCGATGTATTCTTAGCATATGGATGATAGATGGAAATGCGTATGCTAAAAGTTAAATTTTACTTATTACCCTTTAAAATGTAAAATATAATCAATTAAGATAAAGACGAGCACTTTTAAATTGGGGTGCTTGATGCTTCCTTGTGTTTTTCTCATTTATTTGCTTTTTATAATGCTATTTTGATTTTACGGTGATGTCATCCCAAAGCATTGTCATGTCATAAATTACCAAGTAATTACCTTACTTTCTTCCACTGATCAAGCAATTTATCTAAAGTCTTGCTCTGTGAAGGACCAGAAGTTCTTTTACTTTGTGTTTTGTACCCGTGTCCCACAGGTGACACAGACATTGCCATATGAACAGACAGTCAGCTCCTATCCTTTTTTAACTATGTATACATTTACACAGCCACACAACCACGGACATTTTTATTATTAGAAGACCAGGAATAGTTTTTACATTGGGAACTCACTCTACACATGAGGAAAAACACCACTTACAATTAAAGTTGGCCAGTTTTAAAACCTGTGTACGTAGCCAGTTCTGTTACAGCTGCTACTGACTGTGCTCACTTGGGGCAAATTTTTTTTTGTAATTTATTACCTGTTTTCTTTCATTCCAGTCTCCCATCAATAACTCTGGGGTTTTGCTCTGCCAGTTTGTAGACAGAACGAGTGCTGTGTTGCTGTCGCTGTAGCCACTATTCCAGTCCAAAGGGTCCTCTCGTCATCCCAGCTGGATTGACAATTATTCTGTCAGGCATGACAATAACCGTGCTTAGTACTTAAAAGCTCCTTCTCTATTCTCCCTGTCCCCTTGTAAAGACAACACGACCTTTTCTGATACAATGGCTTTTCACTGAAGGCCTGGAAATCTTGGATTTTGAAAGTACCGTGCTTAGGCTGGGTTTCAGTATGGCTCCCAGAGGACCTGGGCTTAGCAGGCCTCCTCATGAGTAAGCAGGGGATAATTTTGTACATTCAGGTCTGTTCCTGATAGATCTGTCTTTGTGACCTCT
The DNA here is from genome assembly GCF_964035555.1 of Netta rufina. Classification (NCBI taxonomy): domain Eukaryota; kingdom Metazoa; phylum Chordata; class Aves; order Anseriformes; family Anatidae; genus Netta; species Netta rufina. The sequence goes on along the minus strand of NC_140140.1, from coordinate 8,891,520 downwards.
GACAGCTTTAATCCTCTAACTTTTCACCTTATTCAGCACATTTCTGAATCTCCTCATGGCCATCATTCTTGGCAATGCTGCTCCTTCAACACCAAGCCTTGCCCTTGGAGTCCAGCTCCGCTCCTCCACAGCCTCACCCTAAGAGCCCGTTGGCACATTGGTGCAGACTTAGATCCTTTTTTCCCTCCTAACAGCCTACTGAAGTACTTGTGTGATTGTAGGCGTATGGTCTGGGGCAGGGACGGGTTCTGTAATTCTTCCATGCACGACCTGTTCTCAAGGCCTGTTGGCTTCAATGGAGTTATTCATGTGAGTGGAGGCTGCATGTTTGGGCCCTTGGGTTGCAAGATCTCTGGGGCATAGACTCTGTCTTCGTGTGCCTTGCAAATATGTGCTAGATGATAATGATAGCTCAGAAGAGTGAGTGTCGCTTTACATTTGCCATACTGAAGGAAAGCTGCCAGGATTGCATTGATGCTGCATGTGGTCCCCTTCCAGGGGGGGAATTAATCCTTCTGTGCAGAGATACCTCCTGCTGACTGGTAAAAAATTAAAAAAAGAGAAAAAAGAAAAAAAAAAAAAAAAGGTTTGGCCATGAATACCATTAGCTTAATCTTCCTTTTCTGTGATCTTCCAGTACTATTTGCTTTGTATGGCTTCATCAAGGTTTGTATGTGGACAGAATAATTGAAAACAAATTCAGTGAGTCTCAAACCATAAAGTTCCCTTTCAGCTAGATCACTGGCTGTGTGGTAGATAAATGTCTGTTTTTCATTTTTGGTTATGTGAAAAAATCAGAATGGTTTGATTTGTGATTTTGAATGTTAATAGAGAAGAAGATATTTCCTTGTCTCTTGGCCTATGGAGAAATTCTGGCTTTATTGGTTCTCTTGCAGCAAATACTGTTTAGGAACATGTCTTTTGGTACAGAAGAGTCTGTTAATGTCTTTGAACCATACAGGGCCCCACCTCTAAGGTCAACCAAGCCCTCCTTGTGTCACAGAACAAAAAGGCCATCTCTACCTGTACAGATAGTGTTTTAGTGTAAGGCAAGAAAAGTGGCTGAAGGTGAACCATCCTGAGGGAAGAATGAGTTGCAAAGAGCAGTGACTCAAGCTCACATAAGTGATTTCATGAGAAAAAGAACGTATCTACTATTAATGCTATTTAAGAATTTTGCAGACAGCTTTGTAGGGTAGAGATGTGGATGTTGAAAGGGAACATCTTCCCTGAGGGAAGAGGCCAATGGGCAGAAAATACAGTGCTGTGAGCATTTGAGAAGCTGATGCTGGTGTTTAGGACTGGATTTGGGAAGTTTGGGAAAATATGTTCATAACAGCGTAGAAAATGAGAGGACAAAGAGAAGGGCAGAGCTGTGAAGGTGAAGGCAGACATCTTGTATTAGTTGTGAGGTAAGCAGGGAAATGGGAGAGCTGTGGAATTTGGGTCTTGCACATGCCAAGGCTGGAGAAAGAGATGTGACAGGGATTGGTAATTTCTGAAATGTTTATACATAGTTTAACATTTCAGTTCTCAAAATCACGGACACAATTGCTAGATACCTCCTGTTTAGGGTTTTTAAAAGTATTTTTTACAGCAGTTGAAGAAGGATTCATAAGCTGTGCAGAGTCAAAGTCATTTTACTGTACACTAGGCTGGACAGACACCAGGGTTTACAAGTTGAATGTCACACGGGGCCCAAATTCAAAGACCCCTTACTCCATTAGCTTTAATAAGGTCTGTAGAAGGTACAATTTATACCTGCAGGAACGTAAGCAGGGGACTCTGTTCTTGCCGTGCTTCCTGCTGATGGGAAGCAGAAGCCCTGCCCAGGGCTGCAGGTGCACAGGACCACCTCTGCTTCTGTGGCTTTATCCACCCCACAGGGAAAAATCTTTTGAACCTCATTTAGGATTCAGTCACTGCAAATTAAACAAATGTACTAAAAAATGTACCTTTTGAGGGTATTTATCAAAACATTTTGGAGACAACCAACAAATTGCTGGTAATGGAGAGCTTGTCTGGAATTTTTTCCTTCTTGACATATCTAGTGTTATAACCATTAGTTACATATTTTCCATTAACTGCTTTTCCTTGTACAATGTACAAGAAAGTACTCTTAAGAGGTTGTCTGTCCCTGAGAGTAGGGAAGAGTCTGTACTCCATGTGTAGTTCTATCTATCTATATCTCCATATCTGTGTAGATGTCTGTAGATCTGTTTAGTTTCCTGAAATGAGAGCATTGCAACCCCCATGTGTGATAATAGATTTTTAATGTCTTGCCAGCTTCATGGTTACATGGAGAACAAACCCTTGGGTCTTCAGATCTTCATTGGGACAGCAGACGAACGGATACTTAAACCCCATGCTTTCTATCAAGTCCATCGCATTACAGGAAAAACTGTCACCACCACGAGCTATGAAAAAATCATTGGCAACACCAAAGTTTTAGAGATCCCACTGGAACCCAAAAACAACATGAAAGCAACGTAAGCATTTTTATTTTTATTAGCAAAGTTGTGGCATGTTGAAATTCCTGCTCCTATGGAAAGCAGTCACTTAAATGAATAAAGATGTCTGATCTGGAAGGACTCCCCTTTCCAAAACATGAATTTAAGACCCTTTTTACAAAGGTATGAACAGACAGTTACAAGCACCTGGGTTAAAGCTGCTCAAAGAATTACCATGTATGCATTTTTGCTATTTGCCCCAATTGCTTCAAGAACTACATAGTAATTGCCAGTCATATTCAAAGTTAGAGTGGCTTGGTATGGCACTAAGGAAAATGAGACACAAATCTCAAGTCCATAAAGTCCATATGCTGCAGGGACACAATGAGAAACAAGGAGTAGTAAGTAGACAGTGCATGAAAAGTGTACATTACATTTTACAACAGTTAACAGAATAGAAAACATCTCTTCTGAACTCAGCCAAGTGCTCTGGCCATGAAATCGCACTCTCCTGTTGTAATAGTTTACCAGAAAAGCAAGTACAGGCACATCTTTAATGTATTATTTCTTCCAGTTTTATGGAGGCAGAGGGATGAAGTGGGCACCAGTCTGAAACTTTGGGCTTGAATGTGTGCCAGGCAGCACGAGAGTGATTGCTCTGCAGAGGGAAGAGCTGTATCTCCATCCTTCAGAGGATACTGACAAACTTGGCAGAGCAACTGTGTTTTTAAGCCCCCCTACTTCATTGAAAAATCCACATTCTTTCTTTGTATATCTTTTTTTTTTTTTTTCTCCCCAGAATATATACCTCATTTCTCCCTTTCCTTCAGGCTTATCCTTCCCTCTGCACCCAAGGAAATAAATAAAAGCCCACATCTCAAATTTAAGCAGCCAAGTGCTAAATGGAACGTGATCGTCTGTTCCTAACAAGTAACCCTGGAATAATAAAGCCCTGCACATATACAGTGGTGAGGAACAGTGTGGGTGTAGGAAACAGCTCGGGGTGTATTCTCACCAAATGTGATTTTAATTCATATGAAATGTATGGTGTCTTTCAAATTGATATCAAACCAGTTTGGCAGTGCCTGTTAATACTCACTGCACCCTCTGAGGGCTGTTGCTGAACTCAGATCCTGTAACATTGGCACTTCTTCTTGCCTGGGCTCTGCTGTAGACAAGTTTGCTAGGTTACGCAGGGCTCCTGAGAAGTTAACCAGTGTGTATGTACTGGGTAATGTTAAGTAGCAATGCTGGTTTCAGTAGCCCTCATCCTCTCTTGCCATTCAGCCCTGTCCTTCTCCTGACATTCTCCCTTTGTGAAGGGCTGCGGTGAATGGGAGCAGAGAAGAATCTTCTTTGCTACTAGGCTGTGCCTGCCCTGAATAGCTTGTGTGTTTGGCAGCATCGACTGTGCGGGGATTTTGAAGCTGAGGAACGCGGACATTGAGCTGCGTAAGGGCGAGACAGACATTGGCAGGAAGAACACCCGCGTCCGGCTCGTCTTCCGCGTGCACATCCCTGAGTCCAACGGCAGGATCATCTCTCTGCAAGCAGCATCAAACCCCATTGAATGCTGTAAGTACCTCCTGAGATCTGCAGGGAGCCAGTGTGGGTGTGTGTATGGGGCTTATATACATCCTGCCTGTTTGTGCAGGAGTGTGCACACTGCCTGCCATCCTGGGAACGGTCATATTTGTAGTGGCAGCACAACCAGAACTTGTTATCTCCAAGCTGGTGGTTGGAGGCTTTGAATACAGACATGGAGTGGCAAATGAAATGGAGAAGAGATTGGATTTCAGGGCTTGAGCACATACTGGTTGTTGTTTTTTCTAGATGACGGTGCTGAGGGGTGTGCAGCTCAGGAGGCTGCAGCTGAAGCAGGGAAAGCCCAGGTTATTCTGGTATTCCCCTGAGGGACAGAAGAAAGCTTGCAGTTTTGATTTCTGGGGAGCAAATTCTATAAGTGTGTAAACTGAGAAACCTGCACCTCCCACTCATTTTAACGTACTGGATCCTGAGAAAGAGAGGCCTCCAGCAAGGTGCCCCCAGGGTCGAAGTCATTTCTGGAAGGGCTCCACCCACTGCGCTGGTTTATGTGCATCCTGTGATGCTTTTTGTTGATAAATGGTGCCTTTTCAGTGGTTTGGGGATTTCACAAATACAAAATGAACAGTTTTCCTCTCCCTTTGCTGAATGACTCACCCCTTTAGCAGAACCTATTTTGCCATAAGTTATGTGAAGAAAATCATTGAAAAGTTTCTTGTGTGTATTTATTGAGATGCGGGCCTTACTTAAATAATTACTTATTGTAAGAGAGGAGCCTATTTTGGATATAAAATCAAGACAATTTGTGACTAGTGAATTATTGAAAAAAAAGCAGTAGAAGTGAATAAACAAGGCAAGACTAAGGAGAGGATGATGGATATGTGTATGATCTCTTGGCAATTTTTATGAGAGGATGACAACTCTCAGAGCATTTTACCAGCTGTGTGAAGTCTCCGGGCACCGTGATGGGAGAGGAGAGCAGTGGGAGTAGCCACCACCTGTCTCCGTAGGAAACAGGATCCTCTATGGGACCTGATGCCTGAAACAATAGCAGCCTCCACCCCCAACATGTCCCTGCTGAAACAAAGGCCTATTTGCTAAAGGAAACATTCAGTAAACTGCCAATATTGTTTATAAGAAGGGAATTGCAGTGAAGGAGCACCTGGCTTCTGCCTCAATTTCTTTTCCAAGTGAAAGCAGCCCATTCCTGCCTGCAATGGGGACCTGCTTGGGTGGGGAAGCTCTGGGTGTGACTTTTACATCCACTGTACAGATAACCAGCATGGATCCAGAGCAGGTGGACGGGCCCTGGTTTATGTGTGAGCCCACCAATCACACCCATTATTCCAGTCTCCTACAGTAAAAGCAAATACTGCTTTCAGAAAGAGTGAGCTAGGCGTTTCTAGTACCCACGACAGCACACTGTATTTGTGCCCATCATCAAAGAGCGTTCAAGCAGAAATCCGGTCACGGTTTACAGAATAAGATCACATTTTCCGAAGGGTATGTGCACACCTAATTTGCCTGTGCAATGACTGCTATTTGCAACGGCTTGTTTAAGACGTCTAGGCACTTATTCTGAGATGTGTTTGCTTTGATGAGTCCTAGAGGCATAAAAAAAAACAACACACAAAACAAAACAAGAGTCATTAGTTTGTGGCTTATTTATAAGTTTATTATAATCAAATTGAAATTAAGAAAATGTTGGGCTGCTTAGCAGACAACAAAGGACATATGAGAACTGTGCTTTTCTGAACTCACGGAAATAGAGTATAAGGTGACCTGGAGAAGTAAGCCTCTTCCATTTAGAATGTATGTTACATATTTACGGTGTTTTTGCATTTCACTTGCACTTCCTGATCACAGCCTGGTTCTAGGAAGATGGCTAAAAACATTAGTTGGTTCAGCCAGTGCTAGTAATGCAGGCTAAATCACACTAGAGATGATAATCTAAGTTGCTCACAGGTAGTGCTCAGATAAGCTCAGGAGACCTGCTGATGAGCCCTGGTGTAGCAGAAGGGGCATGCTGGGACTTCGAGATATTTTGTCCTTGCATCCCATCTCCCCCCTTTCTGTGCTGCTGGGATTCTCTGTTTCATCACTGTTTGCTTTTCACTTTTTTGACATGGCTGCTTGGGAGCCCATGCCCCTGGAGCCTCTCTCCTGAGATCTCTCCTGTCTGGTAGCTGTTAATAACATCCCACTGGGTAAGTAGCAGCTCTAAGATAACTGGCCTCACCAGTGGGGTTCCCTTGAGAGCACTGTTGCTACCAACAGAACATCTGAGTGCTCTCCTCAGCAGAAGCAGATCCCAGCTAAAAACTCCCACTGGTGTCAGCAGATCATTAGCTGCAATGAAGCAAGAACTGCAAAGTATCTGCTTTTCTAGGGAGCAGTTTGGTTCCACCTCATCTGTGTCACATTCAGCACTTGACAGGTTTTAGGAGGGGATTTCACAGGTTCAAAGAATCATCCGGAGCAAGTTCCTCCCCAGGCAGCTGTGTGGGAGGACCATGGAGGTGCTATGTTGTTAAATGATCAGTTATGCCTCAAAATGGACCTCATATCCAGACATGCCTGCACACTCAGCAGCTTGCAGCTTTTCTCTCCTTTTGCCTGTTGATTCACTCTGAAGCCACTGAGGACACAAAGGCATTTCAAAGTCCTCTGATAATTGTAGCAACAGGCTATCACTCAGGTCGGGATAAAAAAGCCACTGTCTTTGAGGCATGGTGCTGGAAAGGTGAGAAAAATCTCTTCTCCTGGTCGTTGTTCCACACTGACACCCTGAAATGGCAGCAAGCCCACAGGAGCTAGGTGAGTTGTCCCCATAATCTCAGCCACTGGGGCCATGCAGCATCATGCAGCGTGGCGCTGCTCCCTGCCTGTGCATGTCTGCAGGGTTATTCCTGCTGCAGCTGTACGTGTCCACATGCACATCCCTGACTGTGAAGATGTGTTTTAGGCATATGGTTAACTCATGAGGGTGAGCTTTCGCTGGGACAGGCAGGGCTCACTCTGAGCCTGGTGCAGAGGCAGGGCAAGAAGTGCTCCAGCAGCACAGTGCTTGCTGTGTAGAAATGACCTGATGCCTCAAAGACAGCGGCTTTTTTATTCCTACCTGAGTGATAGCCTGTTGCTGCAATTATCAGCAAGTGCTTGCACGCAAGTATCCTGCAACCTGCCCGTAAAAAGCAGGTGCTGCTCAAGCATAAGCATCTTGGATCTGAAAACTTGCTAGAAATGACCTGAAGTCTGAGTCTTAATGTGAGTTCTAATCTCTCAATGTCTTGAAAATATAATTAGAACTAAACAGTTTTCAATCACAGTTCTTTGGTGCCAAAATACAACATTGTCACCAGCACAGCAGTGGGTCTGAAATCAGAGTGGCTACCACACAACTGCTAACACGCAGATGCTGTGACACAAGGGATTGAAGGGTTACAGAGTTAACCTGTCCCTTCACGTGCAGCCCTAATAAAAAGCCACTCAGTGAATTGCCGCAGAGGGTTTTTGGTATTTGCAGACCTGATCATTGTTCTCAAACCATTCAGACAACATCTGCAATATTAGTTCTGTTTGTTTCCTGGCATTTGCTGTTCAGTGTGAGATGAGGCTCATTTCTTGGTGAGTATCGGTGGAGTCAGGTCTCTACTCCTCAGCTGAAATATCCATGGAGCAGGAAAGAAGCAGCACTGAAGGGATTTCAGAGTAGCCACATCAGCACCTGTGAGGCTGCCTGGTTTATTCCATGCTGCTGGCAACCAAAAATCACTCTATGCAAATATCTTTAAGATGTGAATGTAGGATGAGGAGTACCACTCATACTGTGTCACAGGTTTTATTCTAATGGATTGTGTGCTTAAAGCTTCCCAAAGTGTCTCACAGTTCGTGTTTCATATAATCCATGTTTGCTGAAACTAAACTGCTCGTGAATGGCTTAAAATGCAAATGATGGCACTTGGCATGAGAGAGAGAAAGGTTCTAAAATCTTGTTCTTATAATAGATATTCCACGGTGGTAAAAGCAAAACAAACAAACCTTATTACTAAAGAACAGTGTGTCCATCCGAGGAATTTAAAATAGTTTCTGTTATTGACAGTATTTTGTTCCACTAAATTGGGTCAAATATCTTATTTCCCTTTAATCAATTTCCCTGGAAGTTTCCTTTATTTTTCTCTCCTTCTAGTAGATTTTCCCATCGTATTAGACAATCTGAGCCTATGATACTTGACACATTAATAACTACAGAGGAAAGAGCTAGTCATTTAAAAGAATGTTGTCTTGGCAAAGCGGGGAGTGCTTTTCCTCGGCCATGAGTTGTGCTGGTTGGAATACAACGGCAGGCAACAAGCAGGTCTGGTTTACTGAGATAAAAAAGCAGAAGCAAATGGTCTGTTTGCACCTGAGAGGTGCCCGCTGCAATTTTAACCAGAAGCAAGATTATTATGAGAGTAGCATGGTTTCCAGATGAATTAAAGGAATTCCCCCTCCCCTTTCATTTCAACTTCAAGACAGCCATGCACTTTGCCGTAAATACAGCTGACACAAAACCTGGTGCCTTTCCTAAAGTAAAATTTCTCTTTCCTAATTTAAAGCTAATTCTGACAACTTTTGCCACTTTTAATGTGCTACTAAAAGATTTTAACCTGGAAAGTCTGTCAGAAGGAAAATGCTCACCCTTTTTGCAGTAGTGCTGCTGGTAAAAGCAAGCGACCCAGCTTATTACGCAGACCATGGATTTCTGAGCATAATTTAAGCTCAGCAGATCTCCTCCACAAGGGATTAAAGGGAAATGCTGTGCATACCCGCAGAGATGATCGACAGAGAAGTGAACCGAGGCCATGGTTTTCCTGTCATTAATCACATGCTGCTTTGGTGAGCTGGCTGCAGTTCATAGAAAGCATCATACTTATCTGACACTGCTGCCATCAATGCTTGTCACTCCTCCTTCGCAAGGGCATCATAAAATAAATTATGTGCAGGGAAGGAGGTGGAGAAAAGCCCTCTATTTTTGGTGCCTTTTTCTTGGATGGCTCTGTACAAACTGCTGATTAAGTCTTGCTGGCGACAAATTGGAAACTGTTGTCATTCCATATGGGGGTTCTTCTTTTGGTAGCATTTGAATCACATTTTCAAGGTTTCACATCACAAGGGCTGGAAATTAGCTTTATTTCCTTGATTCTCACTTAAGCCTTCCACTCCCCTGTACTCCTACCAGGAGGTAATCCTCCCACCCCTCCAATTAGGAGGTTGTTCCTCGAGGGGGTGCACTGCTGGTGCCTGCCTGCCTGCTAGAGATGCCTCCTGTCCTTGGTCTGCCCCCAGCTCCCACGCTGCAGGTCCTCAGCCTGTGCTGCTGTGCCCACCCTGAGAGCTCCGGGTGCTTCAGCAAGTGATGAATGGGATCAGAGGCTCCCAGGACGTTAACGTGTTGGACAGGCACTGGGCACAGGAGCACTGCTCCTATCAGTCCTGCCGCAGGCGAGCAGTTCATGGTAAATAAACACAGTGTGACAGGAGGAAAGAGATATTTACTTTGGCTCATTAAGGTTTGCACTGAGGTGGAAGAATTAATCCCACAACAAATTATGCTGCTGTTAAGGCTCTGCTATTGCTTCTAGGGTTTGGGATTTCTTTTTTAGTGTCAGACAGGCAGCTCTGCTTGCCCTTCTCCAATCCAACAGGAATCAGTCGCTTGAGCCAAGAGCCTCTGGGGGTTTGGAAAGACATGTTAGGGGCAGTGAGTCACGGCTCAGAGGCTTCCAGAAAGCTGGGTGAGCCCAGGACAGGGTGTCCAAAGTGAGACCTGGACATTTGGCCTGGGGGGACCGCTGTGCTGGGATGCAAGTCCTGACACCCCACCCCACCCCCCCTCTTTTGAATATCCAAGTTTTAGTTTACTTGGCTTGTGGGGGCAGTTAGAGGTAATTAGAGGTAATGCTAGCTTTGTCCTTGCTGTGCTGCAGGTGGTCCTCAGTCCTGCTCCTTGTGACCACCCAGAATATGATCTCTCCTGAACTGCGCTCAGCTATGCAGTCAGTTAGAGGGACAACACATCGATTTAAGCTCTGGATCTGGCGTTGCAGGTGTCAGGTGGCATGGAGCAGCTATTCTTTGGCCTCTACTTACACAGAAGTTTGCATGGAGGCCTTCAGTCAGTCCACAGACTAAGACATTGAGAAGCTGTGCTAATACCTGGGGGCTATGGAGTGTCTGCTCTGCAAGCGACCGTCAGACCCGCTGCTCTGCGCAGAGTTCACAGGCCTGTTCCTCCCGAGAGGCAGATCATGTAAATTCCCTGATCTGGCCCTTGCTCTTATTGCATGTGCAGGGAGAAAGATTGCCTAGACGGTTCCTCTCCAGAGGCTGTTAAGATACATTTAGCTTCAGTTAAGACTCCTCATAAAACGAGTCAGCCTTTGGGCAAGACAAGGCAGTGCTTGGAAGCCCTCCAAGCCGGTGGAAGGAAACGATGCTCAGGCAGGGCTGGAGCTGCTCATCAAGGGGACGTGTGGAGGAGCACTGATGGGGAGCAAGAGGGGCTCTCGGGCAGAATTGCAATTCCCTGAGGGGCACGCTCAGGTAACACATCCCTGGGGAGAATTTGCAGCCACAATAGATGTATCCAAGTAGTCAGTTGTCTCAAAATATCCCTTTTTCTTCCTCGAAGCCCAGTAACTTCTGCCAAAAAAGGAATGATTGTAGGTGCTGTGAGCAGGTGGGAAAGCAAGAAACACCCTCACCCAGCCTTGGCACATTTCTTGTGGTCAGCCTGCAGGCTTGTGCATCCCATGTGCATAATTCAGCCCACCATCCCAGATGTTTAGGCCGTCTTTACGCTTCCTCCACCAGCTGGCACAGGGATGGGGACCAAGGGGACAAGTCTTGCAGCCTGGCAGCGATGTGCAGGCCCCTGGGTGCTGTGGGCAGGGGAGGAGGTGCAGGGGCCACATCCCTCCTGGCTGGGGGTGCCTGGAGGTGGTGCAGTGGCTGGGACAGCAGCTGCCTTTCTCTCTCTCGTGTCACTGTGCACATTGTGTTTCTTGGCACTGTGCATCCATGACATCTTGATTTGCAGACAGTCAAATAAAATAGAAAAATAATGTCCCCTGTTAATAGGTTGACACACTGCTTCAGGCCAAGTGTGAGTATTTCTATAGCATTTGCTTTGCTGCCTTATGTCAGTAACTGTTGCTATTGAAAGTAAACACCCCAACTGGTTAAATCAACAGCGTTTTGTTTATTCAAAGCTCATAAACTCCAGTAGCTGTAGGTCACTTTATGAAGTGCCAGCCCCTGGGGGAAGAGAAGGAATAGTGTGAAATTATTGCACGCAGTCCACCCATCGTGAGCCTTAGAGGAAGGGGATTTATTGGCAATTAATATTCCTTGCAGAGAAAAATAAAGTGATCCTATTGAGGCAGCTCCATGCTGAACCTTAAGCCTCCTTTCTAGAGAAAATGGGAAATAGGGGGTCTCCTTGCAGACCTGGGAGAAAAATAAGATCTTGGAAAATGATTTTTTTTAATTTTTATTTTTTTTTACAAACTGGTTTGCAAACCACCCAGTGGGAGAAGAGTGCAGACAAAACATGCAGTAGGAAGCCTAATGCTCAGTAGGTACCCAAATTCCTCCACCTTTGCCATTCGCATGATGTCTGCACTGTGAAACTCAGCTGGAAGATTTCTAAGTGACATTGTTCTGCTGCACATCTGAAGCAGATGTGGGTTTTTACACTTATAGGTGTGGCTAATTCTGGGCCTGGGTGAAAGCACTTCTGGAGATGCCAGTAGCCTCCTTGTGCTGTAGCTGTGCCTCAGTGTAGCTTTGCAGCAGCCTGGCTACCGCTGGCCAGCGTGGGGCTGTATCAGGGAAGCCCCAGCGCTCCTCTGCCCACTGCAGGCTTCCAGGCAGCGCTGCTTGGCTGCCCAGCTCAGCTGGGGAGAGCAGCAGGGTTTGGGGTTTCCAAGGAGCCAGGATGCACAGGCTCCCCAGTGAGCCTGCTGTCCTCCCCAGCTCCCTGGTAGGTTGCAGCATACACAAACACTGCGCTCTATGGAAGTTGGATAGAGACTTGGTTTTCAGCAGTGATTTCCAACTTGCCTAGTTCCAGATGTATTTCAGATGAGTCAGATGGTTATTTCCAGGCTAAAATTTGTCCTTCCTCATCCTGAAAAAGCCTTGAGAACCACTGGTCAGTGGGATGTCAGGTACAAAGCTCTCTATTGAGACACTCAGTCTGCAGGAGACATAGTTTAATCTGCAATTTTGACAATTTGGGACGCTTTTGAAGTGAAACTTGTGGGTTGTGTAGGAATAAAGAGCATTCAGGGCAAAGTTTAAATACATTTTCTCTTGAGTGTTGTAGACATGGTTTTGGTTATTGCTATTTACTTGTAAGCCTTTGAGGTTACAAACCTTTGTGATAAATCCAATTATGAACTCATCAAAAGCGTGAGTATTTAGGGATAGAAATTAATCATGGAGCCATGTGAAAGAAATTAGCAGCTTCTGTGAAAATAATCTGAATATATATTCTTAATTGGCAGTATCTTAGCCCAGCTGTTGTAATATATTTGAAGGGAACAATGAGTCATAAGGTTGTTTTAAATAGATTTAAAAAAATGCCTCTCAAACGGCAGAAGAAAGTTACAAATATTGATTTATCTGTGTTTCTAGCAAGACAAAAAAATAAATTGTTCCCCTCTCCCACAGACACCTGTCTACAGGGTTTAACACTTATGTTTTCCCACCAAATACCCCAGCTTTGTTTCTGATGCAGTGACAGAGTTTGTGCAGCTCTTGCTGCAGCCAAGAGCCGTTGGATTTTCGGCTCTCTGAAGGCTGCAGAGCAGTAAAAGGGTGCCTGGACCGCAGCCCTGCCTGTGTGCGAGGGGAGGCCCAGCACTGGACATATAGGTTAACGTTTCTTTGGTTTTGGCTCAGCGGTGAATGGTGTTCAGTGAAGGGAAGACACAAACGCTCGAGGTCTCTTGGGAGCAGGCTCTTTGTCAGAGAAAGTTAAAACCCAGCCAAGGCAGCTGTTAAATAGATGAGCGGCATCCTCTGGAGGCCTTTCCAGTTGGGGTGGATGAATCTGGAGGAGTTTGAGTGCAGGTCATGAACTCGCAGTTCACCAGACCCAAATTGCTGCCCACCTGGTCTGCTCACAGGGAAGCTCCTGATATTTTCCAGCTGCTTGTGTTGCAGGGAACAATTCTCGCATCTTCACTTTCTTCGCCTCCTGCTGCTCGTTAGCAAAGAGTTGAAACAGGATCGTAGGGATGGTGACCAGGACTCTCCAAAGCTTTCCTGTCCATGTAAATGACTGTTTTAATGGGATGAGAGGACCATAGTGGGAGAGATGGTGCTGTCCTGGTTTTCTGGCTGAGGAGAGAAAGAATAATAAAGCTGGGGGCTGCTTGTACACACCCGGCTTTGTGATTGCCCCTCTGGTTGTGTGTGAGGCCTGCTGTGTGCACATGGAGACGTGTTGGCAACCCGACTGTGCCAGGCCCAACACTGGGCCTGGTCTCTGTGAGAAGCATTGGGCTTTTGTAGAAAGGGTTTATTTTTATTTTTTTTTCTGAAGGAATTCAGTGTTATTCAGTGGAATCCTCTCTGCAGGTGGAATTTTTGGGCTCCAGGACTGTAGTGTGCCTGCACTTGAAAATTTGGCTATTTATTTGGAAACAGACATGGGCAAGTTCCAGCTCATTCATCCAAGCTGTCCTTTTTCAAGGACAAGGAGTAAGGCCAGCACAGCTGAATCGCTGCAGCCAGCTCCTGAATGTTTCCAAATAAAATGCCTTGAGTAAGTTTATTTTTCCCTCTCAAACCTAAATTTAGCGCCCTGGAGGAGCTGCTTTGGCAGTCAGTGGATGGTAACGATGACAAGATCGATCTGTGGATAGTTCTGGGAAGATTTGGAAAGTGCTGGTAAAACAGAGTTGATTTCATTCATGTCTGTATTTTGTCCACAGCCCAAAGGTCTGCTCATGAACTTCCAATGGTTGAAAGACAAGATATTGACAGCTGCCTTGTGTATGGAGGACAACAGATGATTCTGACTGGACAAAATTTCACAGCAGAGTCCAAGGTGGTGTTTACAGAGAAAACTTCAGGTAGGGCATTTTTTTTTCTCACTTTTCCTAATGTGATAAGGCAAACCTGCAGTACTGTTGTGTCTCATGATACTGTTCTAAGATTTTTGCTCGTGAGTAACTCTACTCCAGTGAGTAATCCCATTCAAGTTCTGCCAAGTAAAACCAAATTTCTTGAGGTAACCTTGTGAGTAAAATTAGTCCTGGGTGCTCACATCTGCATTGTCAACCTTGCAGACACTGTTGGAAAGTAAATCAAATGTCATGGGGAAGATTCACAAGAATATAGACATTGGGAATCAGCAGAAAAAGGGTACATTATCAAAGAAATTAAATGACCGTTACATGTACCCTTTTGCTTATTTAATCTCATGTTTTGTGAACTTTACTGTGGAAATAATAATTGAAATGACCATTTTTGTTGAAGTGAACTACAGGCAGAGGTTGGGGCTTCTGCCCTTAGAAGTCTGTGAGAGAAAAACATGTGTAATATGTATTTTGATATCAAAGTAAAATTATTTTTATACACATATTGAGACATGAGAACACATCACTGCATCTTCCATATTTTTTCAGATATTTTCGGCATTGATAGTTTCCACATTGATAGTTTTCACATCACTTCTTATAAAGAACCCCTAAAAAGGCATAAACAGAAATATATATTTCCCCACAGTGTGAAGGGAAACAGTGCCTCCACAGGCAAATGAAATTCAAGGCTGTGAAACATGCTGAGATTAAATGGAAAATAACCCAAAATGTCACAAAACACATATAAAAATATATTTTATTGACTAAGGGCCTGCTTCTGTAAAGCTTCTTTCTCTTTCAATTATCCCCAGACAGGCAGCTGCACAGCTCTCTGAAGGATCTGTCTCTAACTTTACCACGTACCCCTGAAACACATAGTCAAAATTTGCACTGCTTCCACGTGTACAGGTTTGCATCACCTCAGCATTGCCATTGCAAACTGAGGCATCAGGTTAAATCATGCAGCTATCTAAGCCTATGCACACCCATGCATCTGTCCTACTGTCTGTGCAGGTACAACCATGTACAGCAGGTACATGAAGAACTCACAGAAGGAAGGCTCAGACTGTAGCAAAACAAATCAAATTCAATTCAGAGGGAAAAGTTCCCTGTTATAGCACAATACTATTTTTTTTTCCAGTAGAGCTGCATGTTTTAAAATACTTTTTGCCAAATTTTGGGGGTATTATTGCTAGCTCTTGAGCAATAACGAAGAGGGAATGACTAGCAGATTACAGATTATCTCTGTTCTCTTTTCATCTTGGCTGTTTATTTGCTTAACTTGCACAGAGCCAGTACAAGATGGTCCCAAGCCCTAGTTGGTGTTGGATGAATATAAGTAATAGGAATAATGAGTGGTTACTGGGAGTTATTTAGTTGCCTAGCATCACCTCTACTGCCTTTGCTGAACTCTATTTATTGTGTTTTCACAATGGCATGCCGTAATAAATACCACTTGATTTCTGACCCAAAGAATACCTTACCCTAGAAAATATGCTTAACATGGTCTAATGGTTCAGGTGGGCGGAAGAAATCCAGATTTTCTTGTTTACAGGTGGAAACACAAACAAATGCATTCTGCTGTAGTTAGTTACCTGTTTACTTAGAGCAGAATTGTTTCTTTTCTAATATCATATGCACACAGGCATTTCCTCTCACCTCACTAGGCAGTATGTGTATTTTATTGGATTTCTTAGGGCTTTTGCAAAATGACATTTGTTTCTTTGTAAATGGTCTGGGCTTGTTTAACTTACCCTTCATTAGGCTTGATTTTTTTATTTGGAATAATGTGCTCTGCAAGGATAACAACAGCATCCAGGGATCAGAAAAGCATCTTGCAATATGAAAGGCCAGACTCTGCCATCCTTTAGTCTGGTTTGTTTTAGTGAGACAAAGGACTCTGCAGCACAAAAGAGCAGCAAGAGTAAAAATAATAATAATAAAAAAAAAAAGTAAAAGAGCAATTTTATTTAAACTTCACAGTCCCTTCGCATTGCTAAGAAAACAGACTGTTCCTAAGTTTTCTGTCAGTAAACTAAGGCAGAGAAAGCCTAAGCAATATATCCAGTGACTTGCAAGAAGGGATTTAAGATATAGCATCACCCAAGTGAATAGCATGTGCGTGATTTATGGGGTAATGCTTTTGGCAAAAAGCAAGCCAAACAGTCATGTATGTGGGCATCAGCTGGTGAAGTGGGGGAACAAAAAGCGTGCTGGAGGTCCCCCTTTCTTCCCACAGCTCCAGCAAGCCACACTATTTCCCAGAAAGAAGGAGAGCTGCTAGGCCACTAGGCCTCTGAACTGTGAAGGTTCTGATGAGCCTGTGCAGTCAGAGCAATTTTCTTGGCACCCTTTCTTTCCTTTTAAGACCATGTATTAATTCCTTCCCACTGTGCTGCCACTGTTCCGTCGATGTCAGCGAATCGTGAAGGTGCATGGGAACATGCTTGGCAGCCCGCAGTGGTACCTGTCCCAAGAATGTTTTGCAGTAACTAAAGGAGATGATACACTAAAAAAGAGGTAGCTCTTAATGCCATTTCGAGGAAACATCTGAAATGCCCAGCCCCTATTTCCATATGAGAGCAGAGAAGGCTTTGGCTGGAACAGATGTTAGAAAGTAAAACGAACAACAACATTTTCCACACTAAATCTAAAGCTTTTCTTCACTGCTGGGGAAACTGCATTTTTTTGTTTCTTTTTTTACCTCCTGGTAGTGGAGAGCCATGGCTTATCCCAGCAGCAGTGCCCAGTCTGGAGCAGAGATTTGCATGCTGGTGTTCCATATCCTGCACTGCTCCCTGGCCACCTCTGTGGTCGGTCTCTGGCTGCTGGGCTTTGGATAAGCGGTTGGCATAGGGGGAATTTAGAGGATGGGAGACCTGATTCAGGGCTTTGGTCTGGATGAGAAGTGTGTGCATGCTGGTATATAGGGTGGCTAGGGGACTCTGTGCCATGCTGCAGGCCTGATAGCTCTCTGTGTGTCCATGCACCATTTTATAATGTAGCAATACCTCTTGCAGATACACCGTGAAGTGCTTTTAATGTGAAGATTGCTTTCTTTAATAGGTGTACATTTAAGGCAAGAAAGGTTAAAGCTTATCTGGATATGTAAGTCACGCAGGGGCTGATGTGACTTCAACTGACTGCAGTAGATGGAGAATTAAGCCTTTGTGCATGGCTTGTAGAGGTTATCAAGTGTCCCAGAGAGCCTGAAAGTTAGGATCTTACACACCTGGGACCTTCAGCTTCTCCCTTTATAAACTGTAGACTATTTTAATTATTACCGTGGCCTTACTTAGTCATTGTTGCATTAGACTGCAGGAACACAGAACAAAAAGGGCTGGTTGTGCAGCCCACTTCTCAATTAGAAACGTCGCTGGGTGGAAGGAGGAGGTGGATATTGCACTCACCTTGGAGCGCTTGCTTGCTGCAGCGCCCATCTGCACAGCAGTGTGCAGAAAGCTCTGATAAGCTGCTCAGCAGCAAACTAAGCCACAATAAACATTCTGGTGGGTGGATAGCACGCGTGACCCTGCCATTGTCGCGTCCTCTCCTAGCTCGCAGCGCTGCCCCGGGGAGCCTCAGAAAGAATTGTACCTCTGTGCAGGCAGGAAGATGCACCACCTCTCGGGGGAGCACAGTTTTCTCTGAGTTTCATTTTAACAGCTCACAAGCCTTGTCTGTGCTAGAAAGTGGTGCTTGATTTCCCACTTTTGACACCACTTTTAGCTCTACCAGTAATGGCAAGGGAGAGAGCAGCAGTGTGGAAAAGCATCTGATAGCTTTCAGCATGTTGTGCTCTGCAGGGGGCCTTGGCTAGGCTTGTTTGCCTTGTGTTTAAGATGAGAGGAGCAAGACATTTATTTATTTATTTATTATTTCCTCCCCTAAAAAAACCCTCAGTGCAGTGAGATGTTCTGTTCGCTGTTTCACAGACACTCTACCATCTGGGTGTACCTTGAACTTGGGGTCTGGATTAGTGTCTGCAATGAGCCGGGTGCTGAGGTTGAAGCCTCTGTGACTTACACAACTGAGTAAACTGCTCTTGGGGTTCACAGTTGTAAAAATTAGGTTTCACCCTTCAGATGAATGCTCAAAACATACTTCATTTTCCCCTGGATTTTGTAGGCAATTCTTCACTTAGTATTAGTGACAGAGAGAAATGTAGAACTGTTTATACTTGTGACCAAAATACAACTTGCTCCTAAGAACAATAATGAATACTTTTTACTTCTCTATAACATATGTATATTTTCCACTAGAAATACCTGGAAAATAAAGAATATTCCCCAAATTACGCTGGGCTGTCATTACGCAAATAGCTGCCTTTTTGTGTTATACTAAAACTAGTGCAATTAACTCGCCACCAAGAAGTCTGTAAAAGGCTCATTTTAGGCTTGCGACAGGAAATGGCAGCAGGAAGCGAACTGAAGGGGCTGGAGCTCAGTGCTTTGTCTGTGAGCAAGGGGATAAAGCGCTTGTGTTTGAACTGCTGATGACTAAATGACATTAATTTTCTTAATGATAAGGTTTACCAACATGCAAGCATTATAGTTTTAAGTTCTTTTTAAGGTTACTTATTTTTGATGATCAGTTGTAATCTTCAGCTGCTGTAGGGCAGGGGAGCTCACGAATTAGAGTCAGGATACAAAAGCAGAGTTGGGTCCAAGGAGTTAGATCTAAACTCAGAGAAACCTAACTGAGCGCATCTGAATAAAAATAGGTCAGGGGAAGCAACTGGATGGGATTGTACAGGGAGAGGTTTGGACGTGCATGTATTCCTTCAGTTTAGATCTGGAAGAGAGAGCTTGGAAAGCAGTCCTGTGGCTGTTAAGGGTTTTGAATATGCTAAAGGTCGAGGGTGTTAGTTAGGGCCTGTATCTTACAATGCAGTAAAAAGGAAAAAAAAAAAAGGTTTGGAATCCCCCTTCTTATTTGTTTTAATTATCACGTAATAATTTGTAAATCAGATGCAGTTGGTTGCATTCTGTTTATTCCCATTTGTGTACTGGTTACTGCTGCTGAGCTGTGAGTGATAGAGAAGTTTCGCGTTGGTCCAGGAGAAAAGTGCAAATGGACTGTGCTTTCCCCTGCCAAACTCTTATGGTGGCCACATGGACATCATGAATCATCGCTAGGACAATGTGGGTGGTGGAGGAACAACCCAAACAGAAAGCGTACATCTTTGGAGTAGATCCACCATAAATCTTTCAATTCAGCTACACAGCGTAAAGAGAGGAGGTGGTGCTCTCTGCACCCTTTGAACTGATGCAGCTGTCAAGGGCGCTGAAGCATGGCCACTCAAAGTCCATTTAACTAAAATAAATCCTTCCAGCCTCTAGATTCAAGCAATGGAGTTCTAGTTTCTTTGTTCCTTGCGTTCCTTTATGTGTCTGTCTGTCACCTCAGGGATGTTTTTATGACGGTGGTTTCTTAGGATGCTAATAGGTAGAGCAGGTGAGCATACTTGAACATCTGCCAGTTTCAGGAGACCTCACTGCAGGGCAGGATCAGGACTGCTGTGTTCAGTGTGCACGCCCAACTGCACTGGGAATTGGTGTCCATGGCAAGCTGAAACTTTCATCTGCACAGTGTGCAAAATGGAGGTGGGCTCTCATTGCACATCCACCTATACTAACTGCAGTGGGTCGTGTGTGCAGAAGCACCTATGTTTTTGCCATGGCTTGCCTATCCCTGAAATAACAATAATGACAGTAACCGTGCTAATGATATCTGTACTTTACATTGTCTCTCTGATTTCCAGCACTTCTGTACATCTCTCATTGCAGATGTGCTTTATTTTATCTCTGGGCAAATCATTTATTTGAAATATATTCCTTTCAATTTTAAAAGCAAACAAGCAGGGATTGTTTTGTAGGGATTTTGCTGTCAGACTTGCACTTTTCAGTATTCCTTTTGCATTGCAAGCTAGCAGAATTTGAGATTTATACTCTCTAGAAAAATTCTTGTTTATAAAGCACAAGAAGTTGGACCCAATTATGCTATCGATCTGAGTCCACAGTCAGTGCTGCTCCAGACCCAGGAGTCCCAAGGCACATACTGGCTGACATTTTATTATGAGTGAAGCCCCTACTGCATGTTCTTATCTATGCGGTAGATGCCTTTTACAGCCCATACTAGTAATTGTGTAAGTTGATATGTATCTGCTTGAAGTTAGTCAAATGACTTGGAGTATGAGGCAGTCTTCTGGACAAGACAGTTCGCTGTAGAAAACTGTGATGGGAAGGCGTTATGACACATATAGTGTGAAAAGAAGGTGGCTTGTGTGTTGGTTTTGGTAATAGTGAGGAACCAGGGTTGAAGATTAGAATCTTTTGTGGGAGATGTGAAAGGAAAATGTAAGACTGGCAAAAGTAATGTTCCCCTATTCTGTTATGTCAAGTCTGAAATTTCTCACCATGCCCAAACAGGGAACTAGATGCCAGTTAGTAGTCTGACAATTTTGTGAATGATCAAAAAAATGTCCTGGGGAATGCAAAAAATAGCAAACTATTTTCAACAATTATCTCTTTGAACTTAATGATGCAAAATTAATGATGCAATTTACTCAGACAAATTAAAGATAAAAGAGAAACCTAAAACATTTTAAAACTTTCATTTTTTCCTCATACCCATCCAACAGAGATGTTTTCTGTCTGAATCCAGCAAATAACCGTAAATCTTTCATGTAAGCTCCAAGCTCCAGTTCTCTCACAGAATTTCTAAACTAATGAACTGAAACAGAAGATTTAAGTTGTGGAGAATTGAGGGGAACAGGACACATCTGAGAACCTGGATCCTAACTCAGTCACACAGACTGATGAACATCCCTTACAGTGTAGGTTTTTAAGGTATCTTAACCTGAGACAAAAGCCCAGCATCTGGGGAAAAAGCAAAGAAACAAACTACTGTGGTTTTCTTGTTCGTTTGTTTTTTATGGAAAAGCCTGAGGAAGAAAGCGCAAGTCTCTGGGAGTAGCTACAGAGTTAGCAAAAGTGAGAGTGGCACTGCAATCTGAAATGATTCCATTCGTCTGCAACATGAAGTTCTGTAGACAGTATACAAACTATATTTGCTATCTTGCTCTTTCCTTGGTAGTTCGGACAGCACACACACACCACCGCTTTCTCTGCTCTGCTCAGTTTGTGGCTGGAGTCTAGCAGTTAAAGGTGGGTGCTGGATCCACTCCAAACTGACAGAGCAATGGATGGGACAAACCAGTAGAAGACATTATTGATCTCTGTGTTGAGAGGCACATCTGATTTTTACATTAGCTAAAGGTGATCACCTTACAGGTTAATCTCCCATCCTTATTATGCCTTGCAGTGCAGCACATTGAAGTGGCTGCAAGGCAGAGCAGAGGACCTGCTTGGTAGTTGTTGATGCAAAAAGATGTCAGAACTGGGGAGGGTCAGGAGGGTTTTGTTTTCTTTGGGTTTCTGCTCTGTTTGCTCTTTCTAAGCAAAAGAGGAAGGCATACAGAAAATCCCATCATTCTGAAGAGTGACAAGTGTATAAAATCAGGCAGATCTGAGTTTTCCCGTTTTTGCTATGTAGATGAAAGGGTTTCAATGTGACACCTTCTGCTTTTTCTTGGTGTTGCTGATGAAAGCCCTGCAGATCTTTCTGCCCACAGGTTTACCCCGTGGCTGGAATGTGCTGCCTGCCCCAGGTGTTCCTGTAATCCCTCAGGACAATTGTTAGGCATTAAGCTGGGGATCTCAGAAAAACACTGCAAAACAGGAAAAAATCTAAGGATCACGCACACAAAAATGCAAAAGTGTGTGGCTGCAGAAACGGAGTTGCCATAGCTGTTAGAGACTCAGCGAGACAGGGTGGAATCCAGTGTTTTGGAAGGTTTCCCCGTATGACACAAGATTTTGGAATTTTACAGCTGGTAAATCCTTATTAACACAGGCAGCCACTACTGGCCTGGATTCCCTGGCTCACTGTTTACTATGGGGGCGCCTGGTGGAAGTGTGCCTGGTCCTGATTATTCAGCTTTGAATCTTAATTGTTTAAAGAGAATATTAAATAATAATAATAATTCTGGGAATAAACAAAAGGCGGAGAGACAAGCTCCCATCACCTGTTGACAGAAAATTGATCATGTAAAAAGCTGGCACGGGGAGTGGAATTCCCTATTCTCCCACTTAGTCATCACATCCTGGTGTGACTCATTTTATTACATGGAGGTTCCCAGTGGTTTTATTTTGAGACGAGCTTTTGTTTAATAATTTATACACAGACACACACAAACACACACGTATAATCTTAAAAAAACAACAAATCTATTTTGATGAATTGGCATAAGGAATTATTTGGAAGAGCTCTGGGATGACAGACTGCCTCTGCTGCTTCACTGCTCAACTACTGTATTTATGTTTTATTTTAGTGTGGATTGAATTCCTCAACAATAGCTGGGGAGAACTCTTCTCTAGACTTGTTCTCACTGTGCAAAATGTCAGATTTGGGGCTGGGCTGGATGGCGGATGACTAATCCATTGGCCTTTTACCTCCCAGACCTTGACTTGTATCTTTGGCCTTGGTGACTCAAACTCACGTCCTCAGTAAAATGAAGGCACTGGCCTCAGCTCACCATAAACAGAGCTTCGCTAACTGCAGTGGGCAGTCTTGCTTCAGCAAGAAAAAGAAATCCACAGAAATCAGTCAGTGAAAAAGTCAATAGCTCTTCTTTTGCGAGTTGTAAATTCATTCTTGCTGTGTTTGCTCTAAAGTTTGAAAACTAGTCTGAAGTAAAAGCTTCAAAGGCAGCAACTGCTCAGCTCAGGTGTAATGCTGAGCAACGTTGCACTGATGTGAAGCAGAATAACTTCCCAGCTGAAACCAGAATTCATCCCCCAAAAGAGCAAGAGATTTTGTGTGCATTTTCCCCTGCCTATAAGGCTTCCACATCCCAGAGGTAGTGTCTGTTTTTCTGGAAGGCATTCGTTGTTATTAGCTTTGTTCTTGCAGTGGCTTAAAAAGACTTGCCTGTTTTCCAGAGATGCCTGTCATGTACCGATAAAACCTCATAGAGATAATTGCTGTGTGTTTTTGGAGGACTTTCCAAAAATCACAGTGAATAGGGACAATTCATTGCAAGCCCAAAGGGAACTCCGCAGAAATGTGATGTGAGGGCAGCTGCCCCGCTGGCTACCAGGCTCCATTTCTTTGGGGAGCTCGCATGGTTTGCTGCCTGGGAAAAAGGTAACAGGTTGTTCATTAAGTAATTTGTGTAATGCTTGACTGAAAAAGCAATGTACATTTTCAAGCATAAAATCACATGCAGGCACAGAATCACATACAGAACCGGCACAATAGTGCACTTAGTCTTCAGTTGGAGAGAGCTGCAAAGAAAATTTCCTGAACTTCTCAGCCCATCAGTCATGCTTGTTCAAATAAAGCAGTAAGTTTGTTTCTCTGCTAGTTACTGACCCCAGAGTCATGAGTAAGGGATCGTGAATAATGTGTAAAGGCTGTAACTGGTTCAGAAAACCTTTAATTGGCTAATTAAAAAAAGCCCTATATGGGGCTGCAGAGAATCACCCAAAATGTTCCTAATGCAGACTGACGTTTTGATTTTCCCCAAAGTTTGAAGCAAGACTTTTGGTATGATCATGGTTTGAGCTAGAGAGGGTAGAATTACTTTCTTCCAACAACTCATTCATTCCTCCAAAGAGTGCTGACACAATCAGATCTCTCATCGGGGTTTAATGCTAAGTCTCATAGCCCTGAAGCAGCACAAAAATCTCTATTTCCTGAACATTTAACTGACCTGTGGTGTTAAAGACTTGCCAACTAAGACAAACCATTAAACGAGCAGGGAACCACAACAGTAAAAATATTGCGTGAGGCAGCCGTGGCTGGTAAGACCTCAGGGTCCACGTCCAAAAATATTTTATCATCTTGAGTGGAACTACCGCTCTTTTCAGAGACATGGATTGAATTCCCCGTTGGGGAGGTGGAATTTGAGGCACACCACACACGTGGACCTGGCACAGAGCTCCCACGTGATCCCTGCACATACCAGGGCATCCTTGCAGTGCTCTGGCTGGCGCGTATCCCTCCCAGGACAGCCCAGCACACGCTCTCTGCATCTTTAAAATACTTCAGCAAAAATGATGCTGTTGCGCTTCTGTAGTTTCCTTACTTCTCCACTGTTAGTGCAGGTTTAATTATACACAATAAGCAATTATCTGTACTTGTAGACTTTATATTAAGTTACCAGTAAAGCTGGGGATTAATCTTCTCTGTCTGCAAGCAGGGAGAGGACCAGTCATTTATCCCGTATGTGGCATGACAGAATTATGGGATAATTAAAGCCAGAATGGACCTCCGGAGGTCGTTGAGCCCAGCCTCCTGCTCAGAACAAAATGCACATGCGGCATTTAGGCACCACCTGGGTCACAACCCTGGTGCTGGAGGAAAGGGCCTGCTCCTGAGCACGCACGTCGTGACGCTGTTTTTGTACCAGGTCCGTGCTCCACCATCGTATCAGCAGTGTGGTTTTTAGCACATCCTTACAGTAAAAATCACATTTTTGCTGATGACTTCCTTGAAACATTCACTTTACTTTTCCGTTCCCTCAAAAAGACTCTTATTTATGCACGTTTAAAAAATTATAAATGTGCTGACAGTTTGGTGCAAGTTTTCTCTGTTCAAAATTTCCTTTAATTGTCCTACAGGTGGACTTTAGGATTCTTCTTAATTTACTCTTCTTGCTGTCTGTTAACTGTCTGAGTGGGAGTAATCTAAAGATTTACTCTTGATTATGGAAGGATAGGTTAAAGCAGAGAGGTATTTCTGCACGTGCCTGTATTTTTCATTTTATTCACAGCTTCCCGTATCCTTCTGCCAAAAGCTCACTGTAACATGCCTGCCCAGAGGGATTAAAGGAAAAGCAAATACTGATTACCTCGAACTGAAGTTTGTACATTCATAACTATAAAAGTGAAGCAGTGAGACAGGTGGAGCCACATCATGATGGTTAAGCATAAAGGTCAGCAAGTAAGCTGCGGAGTGCTTATATGCAGCAGGGCTTCGGAGCTTAAAGAACAGGGCCGATGCTGCTGACAGATTTGTTAGGAACCTGTTTAGCCCGCTGCAAGCATGAATATATCCAGACAGCAGCATCCATCATCATTAGGATGATAACCCCAAATACATTTATTTCTTGTTCGGTTGGGCTTATTCTCATTCTTAATCCCCCTAGACTTTGGACTCAGCCTAAACATCATTTGATTTTTATGGTTGGCTTCATTAGCTTTTAGTGCAATTTCAGTGGCTCAGTTACTAAACCAAATCAACTGTGATTGTGGTTGCATATGCTTCACAGGCCTCATGAGTACGGCAGATGACTTTGAGGCCTATTTCTCCTTTATTTTTTGCATTTTGGAAATCCTTTTGATTTCTACCTTCTATGTGAAGTTAGTGCTGCTGCATCTGCACAGCCTGTTTGAATTTAGCAGTACAGGAACAAAGATGAAAACATTCTGCCTGGAGGAAAAACACTGTCAAGTATTCCCACGTGGCTGGCCTTGCTGTCAGGACATCTTCACATTGCATCGCTTAGACTGCTCCTGATGCACGTCTCTGTTAGAGCTCTTATTTTGTCATGTTTTCTGGTTTTCTTTTCCCACCTCTTCCTCAAAGGACTATAAAAATTTCTCTTTTGGGGTTGTTTTGGGGGATGTAAGGAGGTTCCTTAACACCTATTGTGATGGTTTCTTTTCACAAAAATCATCTCGAAGGGGAATCCCCCATTAAATATTAACTGTCCTGTCATCAGGCGGTGCATTTAGTATCTGCAGGATCAAACCCACAGCCGCCCACTCTCCCGAAGTGTTTACCAATCCAGCCACGGGTGAAGCATTAGCTGCATTAAGAGGGGCATGGATTTAACCTGGAACAGTCCAGAGCAGTGGCCGAAGCAAATGCTTATTATTAAATAATGGAATACTTTCCATTCATTTGCACTGCGGTCCTCTGGGATGTTAGGGCTAAACAGCAAACCAGGCGAGAGGCTTGCTGGCTCTAATTACACCGCTCGCTCTGGCCGTGCCTCCCCGCCTGCCGTCACCGATCCACATGCTAGCGTGGAGAAGGCGACTGACTCACAGGGGAGGGACTTGAGACGTTGAAAAGAGAGAAAAGTCAGAGTTATTTTGCGTTTTCTCTGTGTACCAAAATGCTGTGGCGGCACCGGAGCAAGGTGTTTGGACGTCATGCTGAAGCAGTGCTGTTTTGTATGTGCGTGCAAGCAAGAAGGGACTGGGGAGGACTGGAGGGAGGGAGGAGGGGGCACACTGTGGGCAACTGATCCAGGGAAAACCTCCTCCTCCTTCTGAGTGTTTGGGGGCCAGAATGTAGCAGTGGTTTCTTGGGGATGGGGCACCAGGGGAGGCATGGTCCTGCCAGGTTCACTGGGCACGCTGGGACCCAGGGATGAAGCGATGGAGTGTCTGTGGTGCAGAGCAGCAGCTTGAGTCCTTCTCTGGGAGATGCTGTCCCGAGAGCCAAGCACATCTGTCAGCTCATTGTCTGCGGAGCAGAGAACAAAGAGAAAGCAACAGAAAAAATGCAAAATGCATTTAAAAATACTCTTTCATTTCCCTTTTCGCCAGAAGCAGAAGTGCTTAAATAACAGAGGACAAAAGCAGCTCTTGCAGAATTTCCAAGAATCGGGAAAAATAAAAAGTCCTCTGAGAAGTGTTTTTATGAGCCTTTACCCTGTGCTGCCAGACCTGGGAAGCAGGAGAGGAACCCCCGCGATTCCCCCCCCTTTAACGCAAACACCAGCCCAGCGGCTGCGGTACTTCAGAGCCCGTCACTTAGCCTGGCTACGTGTCCCCTGTTTGTTTTAAAATCAAACTTTCAGAAAGGTACGAGGCGATGTTTTTTTTTTTCCCCATTGGTATTTTTCTTCTGAAAATGGATTGGCTAAAAGACTCAGCAGAATTTAAAATCAAAGGGGTAGAGATTAAAATCTAAAAAACCAATAAGGAAAGCATTGCTAAGAAATAGTTCTGGGAAGTGTGAGCGACAGTAGATTTAAGAAACCCTTGTAGCCAGATGAAGCACCCTGTCTGGGTACAAATGTCCTGTGACTGCTCACGTACTTACAGCACTGGGTTACTTTGGCATTGCATACAAGGGGATTATATTTTATTTTACTTTATAAATACCATTTTGTGTAACTCAGAATGGGTACGAGCTACAGTGTAATTAAGAGCAGGAAGACTTCCTGTGGGCTGGAGGCTGTTGTGCGTATCGTGAGGTGCTTTTACTCCAAGCCAGGTGAATATTTGGTCCTGTGCAGGGACTTCAGGCAGGGCTGCTGGTGGCTTTTCTGTAACAGCGGTGGCAGCACAGAGGTGCAGATCCACTGGTGGAGGTGCTGGGCTTGTTCCTTGATCAGAGGAGTTGTGTTGTTTGGTATCGTGTGCTGAGGTTTCATATTGCACGTCTGAGAAATGAGTATCAATAGTGAGAAGGCATGCAAACAGAAATCAAGCATCCTACGTATCTGGTTTCCCAATTACAGCAAGAATCTGTCCCTGTTGAACTACTTCTAGAAAAACCTAAGCGCCGGTGAGAATTCAGAGCATCTGCCAGTTTCACTGTGCACCGGCTCTACGAGTCAGCCCCGAAGTGGCTCAGTTTGCGTGCTTCAGTCTCCATGCAACCAGTGCCAGAGCTGGATTTCCATCTAGTCCTTTCCTCGCCTCCCCACCCAGCCTGTCTCCTACCACACCGGTGGGGAGCTGCGTTAGCCTGAAACAGCAAAACATTTGCTGAGCCCCTGACCCACTATGACCATTAATGAGTTATTTGACCTTCTGGTGCCCTCCGTCAAGTAAATTTGGCTGAAATCAAGTCTGGCAAAAAGCAGATGGTGCACCTGTGCAGAACGTTTCATTCCTCGGTTTGCTTAATTTCTACATAAACATTTAATTTTAATATGTACGTAAGTCTTTTCCTGGCGAGAGAAGTGTTCAATGATGTGTTTAAATTAAATGCTGTTCCTTTTGGTTATAACTGGGAAGGTTCTTGAAATTAAGTAAATTTTGAGAGTTTTGCTGACCTGATGTCTTTAATTTGTACTTGATTTTTTATTTTTATTTTTTATTTTTTTACTTTTTAAGTGAAGCTTTATGATTAAAAAAAACAAGTTACATTAATACTGTGATGTTCTTCCAGATGGACAGCAGATCTGGGAAATGGAGGCAACAGTGGATAAAGATAAGAGCCAGCCTGTAAGTATGCAAAACATTGGATGTCCTCTCGTTGAGCTCCTCAGACAGCAACTTGTATTCAAGGGATAGTTTTCAAAGAGCGTCTCAAAAGCAGAAAGAGCAGCTATCTGACTGCTGTGATGACCAAATGTCAAATGCTTCAGCAGTAGATGTGTTGCAAAAAGAAACTATTCATTTAGCAGTAACCCACAGCAAATTGAATAACTGCTGGATTTTGTGTTCATGGAGAAGACTCTATTGTATCAGCCCAGTTTTGAAAGAGTCCTCTGCAGGATGCTGGCTATACTGACTTCCTTTTGCCTGTATGGAAGTCTTGGGTGCTCTGTGCTGGGGAGGACAGGATTTGCACTATAGTATTTCAAATTAACATTGATCTTTCAAGGGAATAGGCCTCATTGTTCCCTTTGCTTAATGGGACCGTACTGTAGTTGTTCAGTGCGTTTAGGAGCTAGCACTTGCATTGCCATGGGCCATGCCTGTCCTTGCGGAAGAGAATGAGACACTTGCTGTTAATTTCTCTGGAAGCAGGATCCGGCTGTCTATAAGTAAGAAGCCTATAGAATAATCTAATTTATTCTAACACATGGAGGGAAATCTGCAATATTTGTTGCATTTGCCATAAGGAAATATTTTGTTGCATTTCCCGTAAATTTAAGGGGACAGTTATCTTGGCAGTGGGCTGATCCCACTTCATTCACTTGATGGGAGTTTGCCAACAATACTTGTTTATCAAGCACAGAATGGCTAACAGCACTGCTGTATTTACCACCATTCTGTGTGTTTTATTTGTAGCTGAGACTTCTCTCTCCAAGTTCAGGACAACATCAAGCACCACAGAGGATGCAGTACTTAGAAACCATAATACCAAAAATCTTGGCAGTTTTTCACCATCTGCCCTTTTTTCCTTTCTTCCTCACATACCCTTCTTTGTAGGGATGAACAGGGAGGTTTCTCTTCCTGTATCTCTGACCACGTAATGCAAGAGACACACCCAACAATCTGCTGTCAGCCTCAGTTACTAACTCTGCACTGTCACCTTTCATTGTTTCAGAGCATGCTTTTTGTAGAAATACCAGAGTACCGGAACAAGCACATTCGCACACCTGTGAAGGTGAATTTTTATGTCATCAATGGTAAAAGAAAAAGAAGCCAGCCCCAGCATTTTACCTATCACCCAGGTAATTGCCAAGGACAGAGCAAGTGGTTGCCTTGTCCTCAAGAGCAAGATTTTATTTTCTGCTATGTTGTTTTGTTGCCATTACCTGAGAATCTAAATTTTACTGTTTTAATTCAGTTGAGTGCAACTAAGCTTCAGCTACTGTTTGGTTTAAAGGGTGCATGTGATTTAGGATCAGGAATTTCCCATAAATTTAAGGGGACAGTTATCTTGGCAATGAGCTGGTTCTGCCTTATTCACTTGATGGGAGTTTGCCAGCAACTTCAGTGGGAGCAGTACACAGTTGACGTGTACGACACTAAGATAACATCAGATCTGGGAAAATGTAACAAGGGCTTGGTAAGGAGGAAGAAGAGCAATATATATTCTTCAGAATGAGGCTGGTTGAGAAAAATATGAATGCTTTTCTGATGTTCTTCCTCTTGGGAACTGGTGAGCAATCTCACAATAAACGCAACAGGATTACTAATGAGATTCCCAGAATTTCTCAGCTTTGGCTGGGATAAAAATATTGTGAGAAAATTGGAGTATTGTGCTTGTGGAAACCAGAAAGCATAAAATAATAGTACCAGATTTTTTGCAAGCTTTAAAATGATGTCTTAATTTGGCTGGTTTCTAAGGACAGGCAAACATTCATTCTGGTTCTTATTTCAGTCTTCTCCAGCCTATAAAAATTTTTGGTTCTCTCCCCAAATTTAAGAACTGTATTAGAACATCACTGATACAAAGGTTTCATATAGTTGCTAAATTGTTCTCCTGTGGAATAGGAGAACAGTATTGAGGAGTACAATACTATTTCAATACAATCTCTGAAAGAGACCACTTCAGAGTAGAAAACCTTATACTTCCCCAAAATAACCCTGTTGCATGACCATTATATGGTTTCCATTGCGTGGTATTTCTGTATCAAATTTTAGTGAAGATTTGACAGAATAAGCATTAGAAATGTCAGAATTTGTCTTTAGAGGACCATCATTTTTCCACACCAAGATTCATACAACTTCTACTAAATCATGGTCTTTTAAATGATGGTGTCCAAGAGGTCGTCAGCTCTCTGCTGGGGCAGTTACATGTAACAAAGGAACTAAAAGAAAGCCCTAAAATAATTAGATACTGCGTTTGGTCACTAGCTAAATGTTTGACAGAAAAATTAGTAGTTCTTTACATCATAGGATTTCTATTTACTCAGTCTTGCTTTGAGATGCAAGTACTACAAGAAACACTTATGGGCTTGTTTTTTCGCATATTTTTCAGAATGGCCCTTCAATGAGTTAATATATGAGCTAAAATATTGCACTTTCCAAATTTCAGAAATTTGTGGTTAAATAGTTGATTAAAGATTTTCAGGAATATCTTAGCACAAAGCTCTTTCAAGAGAAAGCCTCCCTTGTTTGCGTATTTATTAAGCTCAATGCCTGTGAGATATGAGCTCGCACATGCAAATCTTGTAAATGGCCTAAGTTTCTTATTACTCCAAGGAAAACCTCTCTGTTCCTCATCAGCCTGTTACAAATAACGTCCTTTGCATGCTTTGTTCTAGTACCATCAATCAAAACAGAGCCCATTGATGACTATGATCCAGCCTTAATCTGCAATACAGTACACAGTGGTCTGGGAACAGTCACACAGCCCTACTATTCACAGCACACAATGGTCACCGAATCCCCTTCCTGTCTTGTGGCCACTATGGCTCCCTGCCAGCAGTTGCGCTCAGGCCTTTCTTCTCCTGATTCGCGATACCATCAGCAGAATCCGGCTGCTGTAATATACCAAAGAAGCAAGAGCCTTAGCCCAAGCCAACTGGGCTACCAGCAATCCAGTCTGATGGCTACACCGGTTGCTATTTCAGATGCCCATAGGTCGGTGCTGGTGCACACTGGTTCCCCAGGCCAAACTTCAGCAGTGCTCCACCACTCTCCAGGCAACCAGCAGTCCTCTCCAGTGATTCACTATTCTCCAACCAACCAGCAGCTGAGGTGTGGAAGTCACCAGGAATTTCAGCACATCATGTGCTGTGAAAATTTCACGTCCAATGTTGCAAGACCCAGCCAGCCCCAAGTTAGTCAAGCACAAAGGTTAAGTCCGAGTTCATATCCTACCGTGATCCAGCAGCAGACAGCTTCAGGCCAACGAGCAGCGAAAAATGGACCACCAGTCAGTGACCAGAAAGAAGTATTACCAGCTGGAGTCACTATTAAACAGGAACAGAACCTGGACCAAGCGTACCTGGACGACGGTAAGCATTGCTCATCACTTGTATGGGTTCATTGGAGGGAGGGGGAAAGTTCGTGACTTAGAGATCCCACCTGTTCCTTGTCACAAAAACAATGTGGCCTTCTTTCGATGTGTATTTGCTGTTTGCTCATAAAAGTAAGTTTTGGTCTTTCATCAGTTGCATTTTGGGTAGATGGCAATGAACTCTGGCAAATGAGCAAAAAAACAGAGTGTTCTGCAGAAACCTTCAGTCTTGCTTTGTGACATGGAGTGAGCTGTCAGGTTTCAAGCTGTTGCCATTTTGTTTCCCTTTGCCAAGCATTAGTTTGAAAAATGGAGAAACTGAAACAAAATGCACTTTTAAATTATTTTTTATTATTCATATCAGGGCAAAGTCCACTCTGTAAAACGCTTTTGTACATTTTGTACCAAAAAAAGCCCATTGAAGAGTCTATCAAGGCCTGTAATGAATGGGGTAGTGCTGCAGGCAAAACTATTGCAGATGTTCTAGATGAACAGTAGGACATTGATAAGTAAAACAATGCTGTTTCTTTGTGGTGAGCCCAGCAGATTTAGCCTGTAGGAATGAATATAAGTTAGAGTAAAGCTTTCTTTGAACATATCCTGCTTATTCTTAGGTAGGCAGCTATTGGCAAACTGGTTGATTGGTTCTTTCATTAAAGTAGTGTCACTGTTCCTTGCAAGAGGAAATCAATGCAAAGTTAGTATTTGCAGCTGGCTGCTGCAATCATAAAGGCGAGCAGCAAAACCTACATTGATTTTAGTGGAGCAGAGTGCAGTTGCTGGATGTATTGCTGCAAATATATGGTGCTCTTATTCATAGTGTACAGACCTGATTCTCACATATATTCACTGCTCCTGTCCTTACAGTCTAGGTAACTGCATGCATGATTTGATCCCATGAATGTGCACAGTTATGTGGTTTGCAAGCACCCAGTGGCCTGGGATTTTTCCTGCAGTTACCTACCTAGAGTTGTGAAATTGTGCCCATGGAAGTTTTGTTTTCTTAGATTCAGGTACTGAGTGCTCTGTGGTTGTGTCATCTACAGTCTTCCCAGTCTTCATTGCTGCTTTTGTGGGCAGAGTAGAGCCTGTTAGTTGAGCAGTTGAGGCCGTTTCTCTCTGTTTGAAATGCAGGTGACACATTTTGAGTGCCATGGCTGTAAAATCTGGAGAGTTTTTACTAGTATCCTTGTCTGAAGAGGAGTGTTGAATTGGGCTTTAACTGCAAATTTGATTTAGGAGGAGATTTGCTAGATCTGCAAGAAAACAGCTAAGAAAAATCCACTTCCTGTTCAGGGAATGGGGCATGATAAGAAAGCAAGATAATCTTTCTGGTGATAAAACTGAACACTCTGTTCTGAGGTACCTTTACTATGAGAAACTGAGAGCTTCTTCCACATCTCTACAAATACTCAGTACAAACCTTGTAAAATAAATAAAAAGAATGAAACTTGAAGTTAAAGCTAGCAGACTTCAGACTAGAGCCAAAGTCCACTTAAATGAACTCCCAAAATGGACTGCAAAATTAATTTCAATGGGTTTTGAATCAGGCCAGAAACATGTAAATAGAGCATGGCTCACAGGGGATGTGCTTGACCTGTGAGCCATTAGGCAGAATAGCAGCAAGTTAGAAATGAAATTCCAGGCTTCTGCTTGGCTGACTGGGTCATTCCAAACTGATCTCAGACTAGAGATTAATTTATCAATTCTGCCACTCAGGTCGAGCAAGGTGAGTTTGGTTGCATGCAGCCTCCTTACTGACCTCAGTGAGTATACATTAGTTAGAAGTCTGACTTGGAAAACTGTGATTTACTTTAGGACTTTGCAAAACATTTGATTCTGAAATGTTCAAGGCTTGAATTGAAAAGCCACTCTGTTTGCTGCTGGGGGAAAATGACTCAGAACATAACAAAAGCCATATTTTTCCTAACTAGAAAGTTTATTTTTGTGCTTTATAGTATTAAAAGAAACCAAACCCAAAGGATTATGGAGGCTTTACCCTCAAATCCCTTTTATCCAGAAAGCTATTCCGAGATAAAGTGAGCTGTAAGGCCTTGCTGTGATTTTTCGTGGATAGATGCTGAGCTGATGGTTCCCCAGCTAGGCTTGGCATGAGTGCGCTGCAGTGCCACTGCTGTACAGACTCCGAGGCAATGGCTGTTTTGGTGTGTCTCGCTTCCCTTCTTTCCTCTTCCCTTCCCCCATCTTCCTCCTCCCTCCTCGTTGTTCTTCTTTCTCCATATTTCTGCTGACAGTCCAGCTTTCGACCCTCTCTGTAGTTCTGACCTCCTCTTCTCAGCTCTCGTCCTCTGCCTTCGTGGTTAACGCACAGCCCTGCAGTTCTGGGCTTTGCTTCTATTCTCAGCTCTGCCATGAACTTCTTGTGTGACCTGGGACGAGCCCTGCTCCCTCAGTTCCTCATTCCTGGAGCTGTTCCCTCTCACAGAGGGTACAGTGTCCCATTGTTTGAGCTCTCCTGGAAGTGACCAAGAATAACACCTCATAGATAACACAATTACTGTTTCTATTTACTTCTTCAAACTGCCATTGCTGGCAGGACCCTTCACTATTTTCTTCTCTGCTACTGCTGAAAAAAAAAAAAGAAAAGATATTTGGCCTTCTTTCTGAGCCCATGGTTTGTTCTTTCCTCAGTCTTCACTGCTCCACGGGGCACATAAGATCGGGGCTTAGCACGCCTAATCTCTCCGTGCATCCTGCCATGTAAAGATAACAGCCAGTCCCACCTCCACAGGAGGATTACTGTCAAACATGTGACTGTAGTAGCATCAGCAGCACAGCCGAAACAGCGAGGACCTTAAGGCAGGTGATGGCAAACATTTGCCTGTCTGCTCAGCTTGCCTGTGCTGTGTGCAAGGAGCTCTGCGCATAGCGGCTGCACACCTGGTGCCAGCCATACTGGGTACCTTAGTGACAACTTCAGCGTGTCTGTGACACGTTTCTGGCCGTACTGCAGATGTGGAGATCTGTCACGTGCTTTGTTTGAAGGAAACCTTTGTCCTTTTCTCCTCTTACCTGTGCTACCTTAGGGCAGAAGGTGCCCTGCCCAGCCTGTGCAGCCCCCTTGCAATTTCTCACTTTACCCCTGCAAGACCAAGTGGCAAAGTGTGGGGCTGCTGGAAGGAAGGCTGGAGCCTCAAGTCCTAGAGGCTGTGTTGGGAAAAGCAGCCAGCAGGGAGACAGATGTAGGTTGGATGTTGCCTCCCATATGTGTATCTCCATATACATATTCCTCTGGACACTATCTCTCTGTCAAAAACAAACAAACAAACAATATAAATAGATCTGTAACTTTCTGATATGAAAAAGGGTAGAGAGAAATCCCCAGAGGAAAGGACTACTCATGAAAGATTGGCAGAGAAGCCGTTGTTACTCACTTCTGCCTCAGAGACCCATTGCTGTTGGGAATATTTTGGGAGAGAGGATGAGCCATGGTCAGGAAAACCTTCAGGACACAACAGATAATGCTGGCAAGAAGTGATTAGTTAGTTCAAATGAAGTGAATACTGCAGGAAAAGAGAGTGCTCAGCATGTTTCAGATGAGGCCTCATTTTCATATTGTTCATAACCAGAGCCAGCCACAGTGGTAAAAGCTACACCACCAAGCACAAAACCTTACCGAGTAGAGCTGCCTTCTTCCGGGACGTTCAGAACAATTGGCTTAGCTATTTAAAGCAAAAGTCCTGTTAAAAAAAAATAATAATTATTTCCAACACCATCCCAAATCCATTGGTGCTGACTTCTGTAGGGGCAGGGTGGAGAGCGAGGGTGAGGGGGGCTGGGGGCTGTGGCCGTGCCCTGTGCCCCTGCTGCAGAGCCTGGGGGTTGCTGCACAGCCCGGGGCAGCCGCTCAGCCGCCGGGTGCTGCAGTCCCCATCTGGGACACAGAGAGACAGAGATCGTGTGACAAGAGCAACAGGAGGGGAAATGCATCGCAGACAAAGCTCTCTGGTGCGACACGATCTGCAAGTGCCTCGTAGAGGTTTGGTGTAAAGCACGGGGTTAGATCTTCCCCTATACAACCAAACGGACGTGTAGCTGTTGTCTTGCATGTTACCAACTTGCCTGCCTCGGGTTCAGTCCTTCCTTTAGGTTCAGCTGTCATGTTGTACACTTTTTACTTTACAAAGAAAAA
Organism: Netta rufina; assembly: GCF_964035555.1. Classification (NCBI taxonomy): domain Eukaryota; kingdom Metazoa; phylum Chordata; class Aves; order Anseriformes; family Anatidae; genus Netta; species Netta rufina. The sequence goes on along the minus strand of NC_140140.1, from coordinate 8,855,563 downwards.
TGATTGTCATTATTCAAATGATAGCTATCTAACCACATCTGACACCCAGAACTGTCTGTTTGATACAGGATCTCTAAATTATTTTTGGTGCGCCAGTAACTTTAATGGGGAGGAGAGAAGCAAGGCAGATGGTGTGTAGTGGTTAATCAGACTGCCGATCAGCAGAGATGCTTTAGAGTGAATTCATGTATTTCACAGAAAATTTCAGATGCGGCAGATAGTTCTTCAGAAAATGAATTTGCAGGGTGTGCAGTGTGGTGCCTGTAAATCACCCGGCACTTTCAACCACCTTCACTATGAGCAGCCTGTTAGTTTGGGAGTTCTGCTCGCCACCACAGGAACCATTGCCCTTACTCGGAATGTGCCAGGTCTCTCCTCCTTCTTTTTGTGTTCTTTCTTTCATTCAACTGCAAGAAAATGCGCAGTCTGAACCCGCGGCGGCATGAAATCAAATGCAAATCTCTTCTTTCCTCCATGGACAGGAAAAATCTTTTCTGAGCCGCTTTTTCTGTGTAACCACGTAGCTGTCAGGCCCAGGGCTCAGCACCTCCAGGAAACCCCAGCTCCCCTGGGGAAGCAAAGCTCCTGTGTCAGCCCTGCATCAGCAGCAGCTGGGCTCTGACCTCCTTTCTGCCAGCGCTGGTCTCTCGCTGCCCACTCTGCATCTGTGCCGGTCCCACAGGTGCCTCGGGTGCGTGCATCCACCGACGTGTGTGGGTGAGAGGAGAGGGTGAGCACAGCCTGGGGGAAGGAGGATGCTCTGCCGCTGTCTGCAGGGCACTGTCCCCAACTCAAAGCCAGAAGTCTTTTGGGGTTTCAGCTCAGGTGGCAGCATGGCACCAGCATCCTCACCCTCCGCAGTCCCTGCACGGTAAGGGTGGCACAGAGCCACCGGCCCCCTCAGCTTGGTGCCAGCTGGGGATTTCCCTGTGCTGGGGGAACCTCAGCTGCAAGGTGAAGGCAATTTACACCCTCTGTGCATTATAGAGCAGCGGAGCAGCACTAAGAGAGAGCAGGGATCCGGCCAGCTGCAGAGAAGCTGCCTTTCTATTTTAGCACTGTATTGATCTCCTGGCCAGGAAGCACAGAAGATGGTGGCTGTGGGAACACGATTCAGTTTGATTTATATTTGTCTTCATCATGCATCTACACTCATCAAATGCACGGAGGAGAAGAGCGATCCAGGGCAGGGGGAAACGTTCCTGTTTCCTGGTGCTTTAGACAGGAGGGCATTTGCATGTTGCAAATGGGCTGTCGTTCAGTAAGGGCAACAGTTTGCACCAAAAAAAGCCACGCTCTGTTCTTAATTAGAACTACTTTTCATAGAAGGTGTGGTCATTTCTGCTCAGACAGGGTTTGACTAAGAGTGAAGCATGTACGTTCTCCACTGTGTTTTGCTCAAGCACTCTAGCAAATCAGGGTATTCATCAGACTCATTCCTGATGCTCTGACTCACTTTATTCCAGATTTTCTGTTCTCGACTGGGACTCGATGCCACTCCTTGGGTACACTACATGCTTTATTTCTGGATCACTGTTATTGTGTGCTTGTGTTAGGATCTAAGTCCCCCATTCATGCTCCAAAGTCTTGCTTTTGCTAGGTGTGATCTGAAAAAAAGAACAAAAAGGTGGCTCTGTCCCCAGAGCCCGTGGTCTGCTGGTAGGAATTAGAAGGATCATTCTATCAAGAGGCAGGTCTGAATTGTGTCTGAGCATGGTCTTTCAGCAACGTATTTTACTCCTCTGTACCTCAGTTTACCATTAATAAAATTAATCGTGTTATCCTTTCTCCTAGTACAGTTAAGCATTTAATTATTTCATGTTACTAAAACTCACATGGACTGTCAGGAAGAAAAAAAATGGCTGCATACTTGAATAAGAGCTACGTATCTGTGTTGTTATGGCAGACTGGCATCTGATGTTGCTCTTCACCTCTTGAAATTATTCACTATTTGAAAATTCAGCCCTTTTTCAAAAACGCTCTTTTCCCAGTAGTTCTTCTGAATGGCTGTCCTGCCACCTAAAAACATGCAAAACAAAGCAAAGTGAGAAAAAAAAAAACATACATACATCTAAAATCAGCAGTGGAGGAAGGAAGAAAATGAATCAAGTGATTAAAACCATAGTTCCACTGGCACCTCTTTGTTCTCGAGCTCAGGAATCTTTAATTGGTGCAGTAAGTGCCCACAGGCAAGTTGTGTTACAAAGCGTTTCCTGTTCAAAAGAACATGCAGACTCCATTAGGAGACCACAGGCACCGCCGCCAAGAACTGACAGTGCAGGATGGGTACGTGAAAGCTTGCTCCGTGCCTCAGTGGGCAGGGTCCCACCAGCAGCCCATGCACCAAGACAAGAAAGCCCAGTCCTGGTGATTTGCTGGTGGAAGGCATGCCACCGTTTGAAGATGTAAGCAGCGGGCTGTTATCAGCAGAAAGCGCTTCGTTTTCAGAAGGCATCAAGCAATTTGCAACGATAGTTTTGAAATACTGGCAGAACTACTTGAAAAAAAGAACTTGTTCATGCAGTTGGGAATTGAAAGCTTCTAAACCACAATAAAGTCCTTTCCCAGACTTGCTGTCCATTTACTCCACGCTCATGGCATTCCTTAGACGGTCTGAATCACAGACAGCAGACAGCTCTTATAAAGACGACCATAGACACCCATCTGTTGGAAGCCATCTGCCAAAACAGACCATGCATCTACTTTTATTCCTTCAATCCACTTTCAGTTTAAAGGGATAACAACAATAACATTTGTTAGTCCGGTGACACTGCTCATTCAGTGCGGAGGAACAGTAACGAACTAAAACAATTCCAGAGCAGAAGGAAGCAGGCAAAGCTTTTCCCTGGCTCTTACAGATGGCCGAAGCAGGGCACGGAGCTGCTGAGTTGCCCAAGGTGATGCAGAACGACGGGAGGCATGGCAGAGCTACTTGCTCCTTTTTCTGTCTTTCCATCAGACTCACTCTTTTCATAGCGTGTATATCAAAGTGTGCTATCCGCTTTCTAGAAGTGAATGAGTGCCTGCTGGCAAGCAATATGTTACCTGTCACTGAGAACAGGTGTGGCTGTTAGAAACACCCTCGTTTCTTGGGGAAAGCTTGGAGAAAGAGCAAAGCTGTCACACGAGCAAATACAGGGTGTAAGAAAAATGAATCAGTGGTCTTCCTGTCAGCTGGGGGTGACACTGAGGGCTCTACACAGAAAGTCTTTTAGTTCAGGCAAAGTCATGACTGTTTTGACAATATTATTTTTAAATGGGTCTTTGGAAATGAGATGCAAGAAATGTGCAGGTAGCTCATTTATAAGAAAAGTGTGCAAAAGCAGGGAAGGGGGTGAACTCCTTCTGGAGCCGAATTCACCGTTTTGCCTCGAACCAGAGGAGCGCTTTCTGGAAGCCTTTAACGAGGCTTGATTTACACTTAGGCAGCTCACCACAGAGCTATGCTGGTTAAGGTGGTTGAGTTTTTTTCTTTTGCTAACACAGCTATTATGGTATGAGCCCTTGTAGAGACACAGCTCCGTCGGTGTAAAAGCGCTGGGATCAGCACGGCCGGTGCCAAGGCAGGGAACTACCACCAGCTGCTCCCCTGAAAGCCTTTTGTGTGTCCACATGGGGAGGACTTCACGCAGCACCAGTGCTGCTCAGCTGGCCGAGCTTGCAGGGATAGCTGCAGCCTGCGTAGCCCAATGGATTGACACACGCAACACGGGCAGTAATTGCACCAGCTCAGCTCTGTGCCTTCACCACCTCTAAATGAATCCTGACGTCGGTAACTCCCAGCAAAGATGATGCAATGTGCTGGATTCATTTATTAAATAGATGCACTGCTGGGGGGAGCTGTGCCCTCCCTGAGAGGTGCTCTAGCAGATAGGTGTGTACTTGTCCTCGCGGCTTATCTTGTTATCTCCCCTTTAAAATTAGTACTGTGTAATTGAATATGCATGTAACCAGTGCACAGGCATGTGTCCACATGGCAGCACAAAGATTTTGCTCATTCTTTGCAATTTCATGGTGAGCCCTGGAATTTTCGTAGTGATTTCAAGTCCCTGTGCAGGTGACTGCAGCAAAATAAGAGAGGTTTTTTCTCTTAGTGATCTTTTAAAGTCCAAGCCAAGAAAATACAAAACATTAGAATTAGGAGCCTTGGTGTTTTGATCTTTCAAAATCCAGGCAGGCAAAAAAAATGATGCCATTTTGGAAGTGGGGGGGTGATTGCCTACTTTTAAAACCAATCTCATGATTATTAGGTGCCCGACTCATGAGCCCTGAGCGCCTGCATTTGGCGTTGCTGCTCTTTGCAGTTTCATTTGTTACAAAGCGAGTTCGTGTTAAGAATGTGCAAAGGTAGGAGAAGGAAGTTTTCTCCCCTTCCAGCACAGTGTAATGGGGGGATTTGCTCCTGCTGAGAGGGCGAGCGAACAGGCAGCTCAAGGCGTCTTCAGACTGCGCTTCTGAAATCTTGCAAGCAGCTGCAAAGAGCCCTGCTGCTTTGAAAAGTTTGGACAACATCTGCACGTTTAAGTATTGTGAAATAGGATGCCTGGCAAAATTAGCCATCTTAAAGATATACAGGCTATTTATGGTGCAAACTGAAAGCTGGTTGTAAAGTCTAAAGCTACAGAAGAATAGCTGGATTCGCAGCGTTACTCACACAAACAGAACCCCTCCAGCTGAGTACTGCCAGGCAGTGTGGAGAGATGGTGTGGGGCTTCTGGTCCATACAGATTTTTTTTTTCATACAAGAATGAAGCCTTATAGGTTGTTAATTTAAAATCCTTTTTTTTTTTTTTTTTTTTTTTTTTCCCACCTGGTTTTCATACATTATTTCTTAAAAAATACAGTCCTGAATATTTGTAAATCCCTGAGCATTTAAAAAATGAGGACAAATCATCTGACTTTCCCATGAAACACAGTATTCATACAAGAGCTCTAAATAATGAGAGCTAATTTAGCTCCAATTAGTGAGAGCTTTTCTGCCCAGCAGAAGCTGCTGTGGCCTTACACTCCCAGATCATTTTATAGTGCTGCTTACTCACCAGTTCCAAGAGACTTCTCTGCTCTAATTTGGATGCAGTGTGTTTTTAGAGGAATTTTAAAAGCAGACTGGACAAATGCACAAGAAGACAATTCTGCATTGGCTATGAGAGGTACTAAATGACCTAATAGGTCATTCCTACTTCTGTGATTTGAAAAACAAGCAGCACATCTGTAGTCCTGCCAGCAGGAGAGGCAGAGATAGGGGGAGCAAAGCGAATTCATGGAGACCATGAAACTCCCTTCCCAGCATATTAGTTTCTAATTTGAATTTCCATCCAGCTGCTAACTTTCACACTCTTTCTCTGTGTTTACCAAGAAGAAAACAGAGGAAGGTAAAAGCCAACCTAAAATGCATAAACAGTGCAGTTGTGTCTGAGTCATCACTCCAAGTCCCCATGCTTCAATTTTGCAAGCACAGAAATCTGGGCGTACGTCCAGCTGTGAATTTCACAGCTGGATCCTCTCTCTGAAAGGGGTCTGTGCAAAAACCCTCAATCCAAGTACTCCCGACTTTGGAAGCTTTCCTGTTCTCCATTTAGGTGCACGTCTACTACAAAGGCTCCAATCTGTTCAGCAATTAGATCTCTGAGCTGTCTATTCACGTGGCTAATGGCCTGATAACATTGACTTTGAACCTTGGTTGGATTTAGCCGGTGGATTTTGTGAGATACAGAAGAGTTAAATCTGCAGCTACTCTAACCTGGAGTAAAAGCACTGAGGATCAAAGGACTTCAAGGGTGATGCCCATGTGACTCAGCAGAGCAACACTCACTCGCTAAGTGAGAAGCTGGCCTAATGCTTTTCATCCTCTTGCAGGTTCTCCTAATCCACGCAGTTCCCTTTTTAATCATGCCATGTCCTTTTGTGGGTTTTTAATTTGGAATCTGTTTGCATTCCAAAACACAGACTAAACTCTGCCCTCAGCTGAACAAACACGATTGCTTTAGAGCGAAATTGTAATTGAACTAGATGTGGTGAGAAAACTCTTACCGACTTTTGCCCGTGGACGCTGGAGGGATACATTTGCATCTGAGGGAGAATTCTTCCACGTGGATAATTGTCAGGTGTCAAAGTAAAGGTCAGAGTGGGCCGTCCTGAGCTGCCATCCAGCTGCCTGTGTTGGCCATGCCTTGACTCCTGGCTGGTGGGGGGGCACTGGCAGCACGGACATACGCCAGCCCTGTTTGTGCACCAGGGTGCACTGCTTGACCAGAAAACCTTGAGGCCGTGCAGCAGTAACCAGGTGATACCACAGCAAAGTGACAGCATCGTTTAGCCCTTTTTCAGTGCTCATGCTTGCTATTCCTTTGTGCAGGGACTCTGAACCATCGCTTTTAACGCGCAAAGAATAATTTGGACCAGGGCGAAAGAAGCTGTAAATTAGAGGAGTGTGAGTTTGCAATCATCCCCTCTGATCTTCTCTGCCAGGGGAGCCTAGTCAAAGATTCCCAAATTGTGGTGTGGTTTGGTTTGGTTTCTTAATGATGAATGACTTCATCATTCGTGAATGAATCGAGTCAAATGTAGGACAAATAGTGAGACACATGAATGACTCTTATGACATTTGCAGCGTCTCAATTGGTGCTGGTTTATTTAGGTGGTTTCTAAGTTTCTTTGGAAAGAGTGAGAATGACTAAACGAAGGGGGAGCCACTTCAGAAGTATGGGACTCGGTGGTGAAAGTATTGTGACAGTTAAACCTCCCTGGTGAACTGGCTGGCACGATGAGCAACGCGGCGTCAGTTGTTTTGTAAGAGCTCAGCTCCGGGAGCCTCGGGAGCCACAGGGCCGGAGGAAGCTGGGTGATGTGCCAGCTACTGCCTTTAGGGTCAGACACCTCCCGGTGCTCGGGCCAGGTACTCACCAGCCCCCTCTGGGATTCCAGCTCCTACCGGGAGGCTGCTGGGTGCTCCTCCGGAGGTGTCTGTGAAGGTCCCGGTGTTGGAGGGCTCCTGAAATCAGAGGCTCTGTGCAGCTCTCTGCATCCAGCCTGCCCATGGGCAGCGCCTTCAGCCTCTGCTTGCAGGGAAAGGGGCGCATGGGGCACAGCTTTAGTCACCCAATTCACAGGTCTGCCAAAAACCCCCAAATAAGGCCCAGCATTTCTGTAGGTAAGCAGTTGCCAACCTAGGAAGTTGTCTGTATGGCTTTGAGGAGTCTCCCGTCCCAAGGACTTGAACATCCTTGGATATGAAGTAATTGTAAATAGTACAAAATGATGCTTGCAGAAGGCTGGAAACAGTGTGAACGTGAGCACTGACCTCTCAGGGCAGCTCTGGGGAGCAAACTGGCTTGGTGAAATCAGAGGACCGAGGCAAATCAGAGCAGAACTTTAAAGATTTGTAGTTATTTAATTACATTCGGGTTTGTGCATCTCTTCTCTTTAAAATAATTCCAGTTTGCCTTGTGCGCAAGGAAATGCACACATGTGTTTGCTCTGAATGGGGTGCCGTCTTCTTCCTTGGAAAGCACACCAGGGTCAGGGTACTGATTACCAGCAGACAAACCCTGGGGGGAGATTTTTGTCTAGGTGGGCTGCCTTGGAGCTCTCCTAAGGTCTTCCTGCAGCCTCACGTCTTCAAATAGCTTCTACAGACATTTTCTTTTAAAAAACACTGTGGATTTTAATACACTTTTTTTCTTCCAGATATTTTTATAGGTTACTAATAAAATAAAAAGCCCACAAAATGATTGTTATGTCAGTTTTCAAAATTACTATCTATGGGACTTTGTTTTACGCTTGATGACATTTCATAGCTCTTCCCAGCTTCCAGACTAGTGCAAGCTTCAGATCAAAATTAAGACTTACCCAAAATTCAGGCGGTTCTGCTAATGGTCTTGGGGTAGATGTAGCTTTTAGCGCTCCTCCAGCCTATTCTGTCGTGCAGAAAATCATCTCTGCTTTTCAGAAACCACTGCTGAGCGTGAGTGTCTGTGCGGGAGGGCTGGAGGGAGCCTTCCCTGCATGTGACATCCCAGCGCAGCTCTCGAGGGGCCGCGTACCCTGGCCATGCGAGCAATCTAACCCTTCATCACAGCTAGACTGTAATAGTTACAAGCATTTCAACAGACTGTGGTCAATAGAACAAGACATTCATTTCCTCCCGTGGATGCAACGAGAGATGCACGCAGTTGATGGCTGCTTTATTACAGGAAGCACGCGTTGCCACACAGCCACGCTCGGCTCGGGCTGAGCCAGGCCGAGGAGCGAGAGCAGTCAGCCAGGGCCCGGCTCTGCCCCTGCCTCTGCAGCAACGGGAGCTCCGTCACGCCGTGTGCATGGACCAAAACCTCTTCAAGTTTTTTTTTCTTTTCTTTTCGAGATGCGCACTGCCTGCAGATGCACCAGTTATCCGGGGAGTCCCTGTCCGTGGCACCTGGACAAAAATGCTCTGGCAGGCCGAGAAGTGAGAAAATGAATTTTCTTTTCTTCAGCAAACAGCGCGCGCCATCGTGCCTGGATAGATCGAATTTGTTTTGATAGCAAAACAAGTTCTATGGAAACCATTGTGAACCCTGGAGTGAGGCTGCCCAGGAGAGTTGGGGAAAGCCGCTTTTGTTTGTTGTGCTTGGCATCGTTTTGCTCTGGATGAAGATGCTTTAATTTTGTGGGGAGACCCAAGAGAGCATTCCTCTTTTTCCATACCAGAAAGCCTTCCAAGCTGGCATAAACGTCCCCTCTTTCCAGCTGCTCCTTTCCAAACACACTGTGCCTCCTAAAGATAGTCTTTACAGTGGCTGGGGCTGGTGGAAAACATGAAGCCTGCATGGATTAGCAGAGGAATTCATTTGGGCTGACGAATTGGGTTTCCCTCTATAAACAGCACTAGTGTTTTCATCTTCTGGACAGCACAGCAAACTTCACGTCCCCTCGCTCCTCGGCCCGCCTCTCCCGCGCTCTGCATGCATCCAGGCCGGCCTCGGTGCGAGACACACAAAGTCCTGCTTATGGGGGAAGGCAAAGAGCACACGGCCAGCGAGGCGCTCTCGGCTGTCCCCCTTCTCAGAGAGGTTTTTTTTTCCAGCCCTTTAAAGTGATGCTGAGGTTATTTGGTTTTCTCAGTTTATTTTTGTTTCCAGGTAAAAGGGAAATTAAAGTAATCCCTTCTCCTCTGGCTTAGCGACCTTCCAAGCAGCCCACACTACATATTTACGCATTTACTGTTCAGCTTTGTTTATCTTCTGCTATGATGTGCTTATCTGCAGGAGGCAGGGATTCTCTTAAGAGGGTTGTGTCTGCTCCTTTTCCCCCGGGTCTTAGGGCACGCAGAGGCTGGGCTGCGGGGGCACGGCACTGCCTGCCGGCCTGCCCTACCCCTGCCAGGGACACACAGGTACTGCTTCTCCAGCCACGTGGAAAACAGAGTTTGCTGTTCTCCCAGCATTTCTCATGTTGGTTTGTGGGATAGTGCTGAGTGCCCGCCTAGCACACCTCTGAATGCCTCTCCTGCAACAAAGGCACTTTTACAGCTTATGCTTTCTGTCAGAGCTTACTTGGTAACTCTCATCATTGGGGTTATTAATCACCCAGCATTGTTTGCATCGTGGCTTGGGAGGGAGGGGAAAGTCGTGGAAGGGCCGATGATGCGATCAGGCTACGTTTAGCAGGGGTTGTGTTTACCTGATCAGTGCTGGATGATTTTGTCCATGTCACTGAGTGACTTAGTATGGAATAGAGTTGTGTGGCTAAAAACTGAGTACTCGGGGTTCAGCTATCAAAGGGAAGAGTTATTTCAGTAATAAAGCCCCATCCCTTAACTTTACTTAATCCCTGCATTTTCACATGTTTAACCCACACCCCATTCTAAGTTCATTCCTTGGGAGACTCTGCACACTCTCCTGCGCTTTCAAGGCACTCTGGATCCATTTGTTCTCAGGCTGTAGCAGGAGGTGTCTGCTCTGGGGTCAGGGGAAAATGAGGACATTATTGTGGGCTCAGGAGAGAGCAGGAAATTGTACTGGGCATGGGAGAAGTACTGGAAGGGACATGTGCTGGGTGAATTCATCACCCACATTCATGTATAACCTGTCCTGCTGCTGATTCATGGCATTTTTACAGATAACATAGATTATACTCATAACAGTATGGAATTTAAGACGAAAAAAAAAAAAGGAAGCAGAAAACCTGCAAGCAATGCCACAGTGTTTGAAGGTTTATCAATCTGCAGTGCATTTGTTATGCTGCATTTCGTGGTGTAGGCATTGGGATACTTTCACAAAAAGCAGAAGCTGTTGGGGCCAAGATGCAGTTGGCTGCAACCAAAATACTTTCTCTGCCACGTCATTTGCTGTAGACACTTACTGTGTAGGTCCTGACCACCTCACTCTCCTCTGGTGTGGTTATGGTGGAGCCGAGCACCGTTCCCTTTGGGGTGCTGAAGAGGCTGCCCCCAGGACCCCAGGAGAGGAAGGTGCTGGCCGGGACATGGACTTTCCTGCAGAGCTGCTTTAAGCAGGCTCACTGGCAGCTGAGGTTTTGCAGCTGGAGCATCAGCCATGCTGAACCACACGAGGAAAACAAAACCGAGCAGATTTCCAAAATACTAACAGCTGGATGCAGATGACATTTCAGAATGAAAAAAAAAAAAAAAAGAACAAACCAAACAAACCACTCTCGTGTTGCTCTTTCCCCCTTCTGATGCTGCCCCCATGCAGTTGAGTGCCTTGTCCAGGCAGGCGAACAAGAGCTGCAGCCAGGGGACATTTCTGGGACACCCCACGTGGGAGGAAAGGGGGGAGTCCCCACTGGAGACTGCCAGCCTCTGGAACCATAAAAATTGCCTGTCTTTGCAGGTGAAAGGCTGCAGCCCTCTGTATCTAGGTCACCCTTCAGATCTCAGGTAGGGTCAGCAGTGACCAAACCCTCTCTGGAGACTCAGCTGGCAGTCTCTACTTGCAGCAGTGATTTACAGCCCCAATATAAACGGTGCCATTATTCTCAGCGTTGCTTTCAGCCATGCCTGGAGCAGCCCCAGGAGGAAAGCCCCTTCCTGACCTGCAGGACATCACCCTGCATGCTGAAGCCCCTCAGGGATGCTGGCTGCTGCCTTGGCTGTGGACGTAATGCTTGCTGCTCAGCGGGGCACCTGCAGGTGAGCGGGCACCCTCAGCACAGCGTGGGGAGATTTCAGCTCTGCGAGGCTCCTCTCGCCCTCTCCCAGCACCCACGTGCAGCATGAGCCCGCTCTGAAATCATTGTGGCTTCGCCACCCACTAAAACCTGGAGTGTGCTTTATCTTCTTGGCAGCAAAAGGGAAAGACCCAGCTTCTTGGACAGTTTATCTTTTCCCACCAGTAATTACTTTCATTTTTAGGTCTCTTGAGGGGGTGTTTATTCACACCTGAAGTCTTCCCTTCCCTTTACTGGGCACCTGCCTGTTTTCCTGCTGCTGGCCTCGGGTTATAGCAGCACTGCTCAGTGTCGGTCCGTGGTGGTGCCACACTGTGAGCCTTTCTCCTGGTGATGCTGCAAGGAGTGTGCAAGGAGGCAGCGTTGATTCAGTCCTGTTACAAAAATCTTCCCATCTCTCCTTGACATCCTAAAAACTAACCCCCAGCTCCTCTTGTAGGATTTCTCTTGTTCACCAACGTTTGTTCCATCTTCTCTACCATGGTGGCACAGGTTGGGCCAGATTCTGAGAGGCGATGCGTGCTCGTGTCTTTGTATAACTGATTGTTTTTTAGAGTGGGTAAATGTCTCATCCACAGAGATTTAGCTGACAGTTAGCTACCAAAATAGCTTTAAAAATCTGGCCTTGAGGAAGGTACCAGCAGCTTCATATTCTGTTATACTGTGTGCATTAACCAGGGCATTTCATCCGTGTTGGCAGTTGCTCTCCTTCTGAGACCACTGAGAAGGAGTTATTGTGAGCTTGGCCTTCGAATTTGCTACTGCTGAGTCTTCCAGCCGTCTGGGGCTGGTTCCCCAACTGCAGGACGAGCAGTGTTCCCGTTCAGTCCCCCTTCCTCGCTGAAGGAGCGACCTGCCAATTGCTTTTGAAAGTGTTCTGTAGTCAGATGAGCTCATACCACACGTAAGAAAGTTTTATCTTTATTTTAGGCAAGAGGGTGTTTCATCACAACGCGCTTCCAAAGCCTTCGCCGTGTGGTTGGAATTCACCCAGGAAACGTAGCAGTGGATGGTTAAATGCAAACTAATGGGTTCAAGATGAGCTCCAGACGCGGGGCTCGTGAGCTGGCTGTGCGAAGGAGAACGTTGTCATACAGCCCATGGGAACTTGGGAGGGATTAGGACGGTTTTGCTAGGTGCTTGCCGCGTGCCCCTGAGCCGTGGCGCTGAGCAGAGCGCCTCGCATCCTGCCTGGGTCGCACGGGGATGCAGGCAGCTCGGAGACCTCACAGCTGGAAAATTCGGGACGGCTCATTACGTCCGGGGAAGGATTCCCCGGGGCAGTCTCTTTGGGTGGTTGTTCCTATGGCTTGATCTAGACTTGGGATGGGAGGTCTGCAAATAATTGAGGGCTAATGTCTGAACAAATGTAGGTTATTGCTGTTGTGGTGAGGTTGGAAATTGCCCAGCCTCCATAGCTCTGGCTGCACTTCAGCTAAAGCCAGTCACCTCAGCAGCTATTGGGCATGGAGGAGCTCTGCTCTGTTTCTGGTAATTTATATCCCCCCTTCTCTTTTCTCTTCATATTGAGAACACAAGTTTTATTGTTCGTGTCCTTGACTCAAACTGAAAGTTTTAAATCCACAGATGATGCACATACATTTTTGTTATGTTGTCAGGCCATTTACTGTCAGAGCTTCCCGTCCTTCTTGAGGTGAGATGCAAAGGCAGTTACACTATCTGCTCCCCAGAAACTTTGCACTCCTTTTGTAGTTACAGGTGTCTCTTACAATGAGCTCTCCCTCTCACCTCATCACAGCCTCTAATCTGTCCGTACGCCCCATAGGATTATTTTTATCATCGTATTTTGGTACGGTAGAAAACCCCTCATGGCTGAGCTCTCCATTGTGACAGATGCTGTATTGACTCCCAAGATAAAAAACCAACCCAACAACAAACAGTTGCTGCCTCAAAGGGCTTGCAGTCAAAGAGCAAAATAAAAGCTAACAGATGGCCGTGGGCCGACACGCAGCATCTTGTATGTGGCACCTCCTTGACATTGTTTTATGTGAATTGTAACACTCTGTCAATAACCACTTAAATACTTAATGGTCTGGCTTCTTTCCAGTGAACTTGGGGCGTGTAACTGGAGCCCCAAAGTTACTTGCCCTGTTGTCATGGGCTCCCATTACCAAGACCTGCAGACCTCCCTACCCGGTCCCTTTCCATCACCTGCAGAGGCAGTTCCTGAGAGCAGTGCTCTGAAAACAGCGCTCAGCACTCAGTGCCTAATGCAGAGGGGAAGAACCTGCTCCCAAGCATGCATTTGCTGAAGGATGTGGAATTGTGATAGAAAAATAATCTGTATGCAAAAGTGATTTCATATGTTCCCATGCTCGGGGTTTTGCACTAGGAACACTATGCCTACTGCCCCAAATCCTCTTTAAAATAAGGCACATAAGAAACATATGCCTTCTTCGTGCTCGCTGTTCCAAAGTTGTTTGTGAAAGCAGAGTAATTGCAAGCAGAAGGTCATTTGCATGCCTGTTGCATAGGAAGGCTTGGTCTATCTCGCAGTTGTTCATAGGCCATTTGCGCATCTCTCCTGTTCCCTTGGACAGTGGTTTTCTGCTGGCTGTTTTCTCCTGAGAACCAGCTTCAAAACTCAGTTCAGACACGTTTGAAGGAAACCTGGTTTGCTGGGGAGGACCAGATCCTGCAAGAATCCACAAGCCCTTCGGCAGGGACGCTTGCAAAGTAAAGACGCTGCAGAAGATAAGATGCCAGAGAATTAGAGCCAGTAAATAGTTGTCTGGATTAATAGACATAAGCACAAGTGCTCAAGGGAGGAAAATAGATTACATTATTGACTGTTCATCCCCTGCAAAACTGCCTTAAGGGAAGAGTAATATGGTTTGCTTCCCCTCAATTAAATATTTGTTAAATGGTTTGTTTCCCCTCAATTAAATATTTGTTCTGGTAGTTCCTTTGTGACAGAAACACAAAAAGCAGCAGCATTGCCTATTCTCGTTACTTTCAGCTAATCCTGAACATGCTGTAACTATTCGTCGGTTCCTACCCCCCAATTATTTCCTGTAAAACACAGCTTTCTCCCATCCATTCTTTTTTCTCTCTCTGTTTTTCAAACACTTCGCTGAATGACTCATATCACCTCTCAGTAAATAGGTTAAGTCTAGGAGAATGATGAAACTGCAAAGTGCCATGTGAATAAACAGTGCTGTCGCTTGGGTGCTTTTCCTGCTGGCCGGTACTATTTTAGAGGCACTGCGGTATCTGCGACAAATTGCATTAGTGCTCAGACCGCGAGGTGCAAGCTACTGTAGGAAAAAATCATCAGCAAACGCCTTTGGTTTTGCTGTTTTTAATCGAAAAGAAATAGATATTAATACCAAATGGTGCTGCTTATCTCAGCAGTTTTGTAGCAAATTCACAAGGTCCATACGCTGCTCACAGAAATAGATGTGAGCACAGTTCACCCCCGTGCTCTGCAGCAGCAGCCACAGAGTTAGATCAAGAGTTAGGAGTGAGAAAGTGGAGCCTCCTGCCTCGTATTTTTCAAGCTTCAGTCCATCAGTGTAGAATTTCTGTATTTGTTTAGCCAACTAATGTGGTTTAAGAAAATGAACTCCATCCTGTTCTGGTATAAGTTTTTGTATATGTATTTATGATGTGCATCTTCTGCTTGGAATAGTTCACTTCGTCTCATTGCATGTTAACTAAAACTAAATACAAACTTCATTTTTTCTCAGTAACTTACTAACTATCAACTAGAGAGAGCCAACTGCATGACTCAAACATGTGTCCACCCCTTACAATTTCAGCCAAAACTATCTGGCACCAGAGGACTGCAGAATGAAAGTCATATCTAAATATATGTGAGCAGAAAGAAAGTCAGTTAAAAAAAGACTTTGTTATGGAAAGCTACTACAAACCAAATCCACGGTGGCCTGGAGTTCCTCCTCACACCCAGGCTGATCTAGTTTTCCACTTTCAAGGTATGCTTCCCAAAGTGGCTACTTAGACTCCTAGAAGAACTTCACCAAGCTGTCAGACACTATGTAATGCCTTACACAGAGTGACCGAGCAGACTTAAAGGGTTTATCTGGTAAACAAACAGACTATTTATCGTCCTCTCAGCAAATTTAATAATACAAGAGTTTTTGCTTTTTATTCATATGGTTTCTGGCAGCGTCACCATTAACATTCAGAGGCAGTCCCATGCCAGGTAACCCAGGCCTGGAGCTGGGACCACCCCGTTGCCATCACTCAGATTTGGTTTCAGCATGCGCAGTGCTGAGGAGCAGGCAGAAAAAGGGTGCTGAGGCTGGCACTTACAGAGACACCCCAGTTCGATGGGGTGCCTCTCCTCATTGTAGCCATGCAGTGACCAAGATGGGGTGCTCTACATTACGGGTTTTTACACCAGTGTGAAAACTGACCCTCCAGATGAGCTCCAAAGGCTTCCTGCCGTGGCAGGAGGGAAAGTGCACAACGTTTTGCCTGAAAGTGCAATTCTCTCATTGCCAGCTGGCACAGATTCTTCCTCCAGTCAATGTGTAAACAGAGTTTGCACCTATCTTAGAATCTCTAGATTAAAAAATTATGTTTAAATAGTGAAATTCATCAAGCTAACAGGAAATCGCACTCAGGAGCAGAATTTGCTCTTTCTCTTGCCATTCCAGGCAACAACCCAGGATGAGAAAGCTAGTGCGTGTGTATCCTGCAGATACCATGTAACCCCTGGTTCTTGGAGGAAGTGCCTAGAAAACTCAACTCATCAATTTATAATAGATTGAAATATTCAACTGGGTTCAATAGGAGAAACCACCACAGGTGGCACCCGCTCAGTTCTAGAATTCCTTCCTTCAGCTCACCTTAGTGCACCAGTTGGTGCCTGTTCTCCGGGCCAGAACACCATTTGTAGGCAATATAATTCTCCCATACATTGTTTGCACTTCTGATTTCGGTCCTCTTGTTATGGGGGTCTCAATAAACTGGTCTACCAGGGAATTAAACAACCCGTTAACACCCGGTTCTCTTCTTAACTGATTAACTGTGTGAAAGTCCTCTGGCCATGGAAGCGTAATGATTTTTTACTAATCACTTACAGGTTCAGGTGCAACTTATTACTGATTTACAAGATTGTAACCGTTTGCGTAATGGGCTGAAGTGAAGCATGGCAAACCGGGACAGACCCCATGGTGTGTAGTACGGGGAAAGCAGTGCGGGGTCCACGTTATCTCCACCCGTGCAAAGTGCTCTGCGTTCCTTCCCCTGGAGCTGCTCACTGCTTTGTATCACTGGGAAGAAAGGGCCTGGAGGGCACAGTTGGCAGAGTAACGACTTCTGACTGAGGATTGTGCATGGATAATGTGGAGAGAGCAGCCAGCTTCGTGCAGTGGTACCCAGGGGCTCCCAGGACACGGCATCCCCAGGGTGGGGGATGCTCCATAGTCTCCTGGCTTTGGATGCCATAAAACAAAGACAGAACACTGTTTTCAGAGTGCTCGTTAACCTGTGTTGGCTCAATGTTGATCGTCCTAATAGAAATACTTAGGACCTAATTTTTAGAGATATTGAGTGCTCCAACCCTGACTGATGGTTATGGGTTTAAAGGTGTTATCTTGCTATCTTACCTTGGTGGCTACAAGGATGCTTACAGTGCCTGAGCTCAGCACCTCATGCCTTTGGTAGTTTGGGATTCAAGCTACCTAAGGACTTTATAACATCTCTGTGGGATTATTTTGAAAATGAAGTGCTCTCCACTATCTCCACACGCTCCGTACAGGCTCATTCTGTGTCATCATCACACGGGCTCCTTTCCTTCCAAGTCATCATCATCTCAGGCTCTTTTTTTTCTGTTAAATTTCCTTCAAATACTTCTGTGAAGTATTTAAGTTCCCTGTGTGTGACCTTCACAGTCTGTCTGCATTTTTCAGACTCAAGCAAACCTTTGATAGAGCTGGTCCTTTGGGAACACTTTGGACTTGGCCAGGGCGACACGGCAAGATGACGGCATAGCAGAGCTCCAGGCTGCGAGCCCCACTGTCCAGTTGTGCCTTAACCACTAGGTCACGCTTTTCCTCACAGTTTTAACACAGATGTTTCATAGCAATAGGCTTTTGGTCTTTTCTGGAAGCAGGCTGACAATAGTGGAAGTGCTTAGAAAGTCCTTAAAAGTTCTGGGGTGTCGTCATGGACAGATTTGTGCTTTGAGTATTTCCTTCTTGATACTTTTGATGTACAGTGAATTTAGGACACTTTTTTTTTTTTTTTTTTTTTTTTTTTAACAGCAATGCTATCTTTATTTTCTGCTCTTTTGCTGCAGAACCACGCAGCTTCCTGTTAAAGATTTTGGGTAGGATGGTACCACAGATAGCGATCTTTTTTTTTTTTTTGCACCTCACTCTGGAAGCTTACTGACATAGAAGGGGAGCTGAGTTAAATGGCATGAGCGAAATAGAGATCCCGCGAATCGCAAGGAGTTTAGCTATTGATGTGAGTTGGGACAGGCTTTAGCCAAAAATATGTGTTTTATTTAGATTCTGTTTTCCATCAGATATCTATATTATGATGTTAAATTCATGGAAAGATGCCGATGGGTTTTGAGTCTACTGAAACTATTGTAGCAAAAATGCATCATGGGACTTGACTGAGTTTGGGGCTCTCGTAGTTTGAGATCAGTAACTTCTTCCAAGAGTTTGCATGAGTAACAGAGATGACACGATTGCTGTCGAGCTGGATGGCATTAAAGAGGCTTATAGTTCACACAGATAAATTACAATACAAAAAAAGTTCAAGGGTGCCTCTCCTGGCATTATTTCAATAAGGAGAAAAACCCTTTGGAGAGGTGGAGATGCAATTAAAGCAGAGCTTTACAGCTGAGCACTTCTTGGCAGTTATCTGTCCCAATTTTCCAGAAAAAGCCTTTCATTGCTGTTGATTTATAAAAACATCCCCCCACCCCGGTATTTTTCCCCAAGACAGTTTGTTGGATTTGGGCTCCTTGTGCCTGATACACCTAAGTTTGTATTTACCAGTCAATTAGTTGCTCTGCTTGCATGTGCAGAGGCTGATTTTCCAGGATGCAGAATATAAAATAGGCTGTGTACTGAGTGGTAGGTTCCAGCGTATGATACGTGGCTGCACGATCTGAGGGAGCCAACGAAAATATTTCTCTTCTATATATAGTCACCTGAAATCCAGCAGCAAAGGCACTTCTGAATCCTGTACTCAAAACTAGCTTAGTTTTTAAGAAGCACTTTTTCCTCCTTAATATTGGAATAATTTTTTAATTTCCACATGGTTTTGTGGGAAGTGCCAACTGCTTTCATGATGCATTCAAAAGAAATCTAAAAAGATTAGATAGAGAAAAAAAAAAAGAAAGAAAAAAAAAGAATCAGAATCTTAAACATTGCCATTTTATGAGAAAAAAAAACTTAATTTGTATTTGAAGGAAAGACTGTAACTTGCATAACTTCTTTGCACATATCTTTCCTCTTCCTTACAACTCAAGCAGAGTGTAATTTACACCCACCGTGCTTAGATCTCTTGATTTGAAAGAAGGGACTGACTTTTGATCTGGCATAAATGTGTCATGCTTTATTTGGGCCACGAAGATGATAACACACCTGAGTTTTGCAAAAGGCAGTGACTAGTCTTTGACCTGACTCCCAGACACATGGACCTCCTGTGCCTCCGAAGCCTCAGATCAAGTTACCAGCATTTCTCGTCTGTTTTGTGATCAATTTAGGAGTGTAATTTTTTTGCATACTTATTTTTAGATAATATCAGTTGAGAAAAGAGGGGAAAAAAGTAAAATCTAGTGCTGGATCTGAGCAAACAGAAAGGTCAGCGGTTACGTTCTGCCTTATGTATTGTATATGCTGAAATGTCCTTTTAATAAATGAAAGCACAAAATGAAAGAGTAGCTGAAAACTGTAACATTTGGCCTTGCAACATAGGCCAAAGGTTACTTTTTTTTCTCAAAAATGGTTTTGCAAATCTTTTTCAGAGCTGATAGATACACACCTTAGCTGGATACAAAACATTATATGAAAAAGAATGACTGTGATCTTTGATCCAAGCAATCAAAAAGAAAGGTAATTGGTATTTTTCTGCCTTTTCTCCAGCTGTGTGTTTCTCTTAACCTTTATTTATTTATTTTTTCAATGAAAAAGTCATGCCCCTTTTTATTTGGCTTAGAGGGTTTAAACTCTTATTTAATTTACTTTAATTTTTTTCATCCTTTTTCTTCCCTACGTGTGTACCACGGAGCTGTCCTGCATTAGCTGGGGCTTGGTGGGCAGGAAAGGAGAGACGGGGCTGTGCATGCTGGGCCGAAGCATCCTGCTGGCAGCAGCCAGGACCACGCTAGGACCACGGTTTGCCTGGTCACGTCTTCGTGGCATGCTAAAAGCTCAGGGTTCAACTTCCCTCCCTGGTTCTTGAAATGCCATCAGTCCCTCCCCGTGAGCCTTGTGTTGGCTGCACATATAAGATGCCTCTCGGCCACGCTGGCAGAGCAAAGGGAACATGTGGGATCCGTGCCCAGCAGCATGGTGCAGGGAGCGACCCGTGGGAGGTTGGCTTTGCCTCCTGCGATGGGACCTTCGCTCTAAGAGGATCCCAAAAGCCCAGCCACTGCAGCGGACACAGTGCTGTGACAGCGTTGACTCCGTTGGTGTTATTCCAGACACATAGACGGAATAACGCTAGGAGAGCTGTTACTGCAGTGCGTGTGTGGATGTGTGTGTGCGCACGCATGCATACGAGTGTGTGCATGTATGTAATCAATTCCAAGGAGCCTGACTCTTTGCCAGCTAAAACTGGAGACTGTTTTCTGTCTCTGGACTACTAGTCGAAGCTCAGTATTTAATACAACCCATTATCATCCCACAAGCGAATACACTCCAGATTTCTATCTGAGAGGATGCGAATTAGAGTCTTAAACGTCTTTGAGAAGTGGAGCCTGAGAGCCTGACTGTAACCCATCAAAGCTCGGTGATTAGCACAACGCAGCCAGCCCCCTGTGATTTTAGCCAGTCTCCGAGCTAGCGTGGGGATCTCCAAGCACCAGAGCTGTGGCAATACCCATCCAGCAGCAGTATCTAACAGGATATGCTGAAGAGATTCAGGCCTCCCTAGGCATTTCCTTGGTCTGGATGGCTGACGTCAGCTCTCATTTCAATACATTTTTTTATGATTTCATCTTTCATAATCTTTGCATATGTCCTCATGTCCCCATTTAATCGCTCATTAAATGGATCAACAGCAGTGTGCTCCAGAGCTGTCACATGCCAGGCACCTTAAATAACATTTTATTTATTAATCACGTTATCTCTGTTTCCTCGCAGCTAGAAATGAGCAGATAATGAGAACCGATACTTGAGAGGCATTTTAACCATGTTACCAAAAAAAGATAGGTGGGACTTCAGAATAGCAAGTTCCGTGCATGAGCTCAGCTTCCTCTGAAGTTTAGATATGTCTCAGTTTGCCGGTTTTGTTCACCCTGCTATTGAAACCCAAGCCGCTGAGATTACACCTCAGGCTGCATCCAAGTGCTCCCCAGATCTCTGGAGCAGATGCGCTGGAGGTGGGCGATGTCACCAGGCTGTGTGGAAGTGACTCCAAGCTGGGAAAGCAATACTTGCCTTGGGATCCACTCCATGTCTGTTAGTTTAGGGGCTCTGGGTGTAGATTTGGGCTTTTTGTGCTTGGGCAGTCGTTGACTGGCACATCCTTCCCTTGGAGCTCCAGTGCAGTCGAGCCTAAATTGCCCCTCACTGCCCTCCACATGGATTTAGCTGGAATTCAGGGTGAGTACAGGACATTCAGGCCACCCGATGACAGGGAGCGACCTTGTCATTCAGATACAACAAAACCCCAATTTGCAGCCTGTGAGAGCTCACACGGAGGGAGCCTGGCTGTGCCCTCCAGCGTGGTCCTGCAGCCCCTCCACAGGGCTGCTGTTCCACGTCCCCCTGCAACTCTAGCTCGTTCAGATTGCTGTCCGTCTGTAACCTCAGCCCACAAAACCCACCGCTGACCTCCAAGGCAGCATGCAGGAGGGAAAGTGAAGGCTGCAGGCTGAGTAAGCCGTCACCGCATCGTCCCACCTGCCTGGAGCCGCGAGCGGGACCGCGCTGGCTGGGCTCGGGGCTCGCGGTTTGCTATTGCTGCTCGATAGCTTTCGCTTCGCCTGAAGCTCAGCCTGAGAAACAGCACCAAAAAGGGACCCCTCCGAAGGCTAAGGGTTAGCAAACGCCATTAATTACCTGCTCGTTCACCTAATATTTAACCCCTCTAAGACCAAGATGACTTGGCTCGATGTTTCCATGAGCGGTGGCTGCATCGTATGAAAGGAAACTCGTACACAGCATTTTTGGTGTGCTGGCAGCTCAAACAAGCCTGTCAATAAATAAATCGGCCTGCAGCCTCAGCCCACTTGTTTTTAGAAAGGAAATGACCCTGTGAGAGTGGGTGCCCACTTCTTTTACCTCACTGCTATTTTTAGCTGAGACTGTGAAAAATTTCCATTGAAGACCTGCTCCTCTCATTTCCTGGGTAGAGCAAACAGGAAGCCCTTCTGACTGAGCCACAGGAGGGCTTTGCCTGAAAGTAGACCAACCTCACCTCCCTCTGGTTGCTTGCTTGCACTGCAGAGCAGCAATAACCAAATCCCCCCCCTGCGATGTGCTTCACGGGCATGGATTCACCCAAAAGGCTGAGGACAGAGGCCACCAGGTGACAGTGGCTGCAGAAGGCTGGGCAGCAGGAGAGGCCAGGCTGTCAGACACCTATTTTTGGCCCATGTGCTCCTCAGCAGGCACCAATCTGATTGAAACCAGGCGTTTCCTGGCTGGAATGAGAAAGAAGAGCTGAAACCCAGGCTGCTCACAAGGGGATTTCTGAGCATGGAGGGATGGGATGTGCCTCGTGTCAGAGCCCACGGCAGAGACCAGGGCGGCTCGCTGCACTGCTGGGCTCCCCAGCCCATGGGTGGGCTTCTCCAGTGAGACCCTGCAGAGCCTTCAGCCCCCTCCTCATCCTCCATCAGCACAGGCCATGGGGCACATGGAAACTCAGAGGACTGCTGCCCTGCGCCTCCCACCCTGCACCTACACTGCTCTGTGCAGATGTTTGGTCCTTGAGAAGTACCCAGCCACACCAGACAGCTGTATAGCAACAGCTCTGAGCTTCACATAAACCATAGATACTTTTTTTTTCTGAGATAAATTCCATTGTTGTTAGAAAGGAAATGACCCCGTGAGAATGGGTGCCCGCTTCTTTTATCTCGCTGCTAGTCCCAGTATTAGTCATACTATTATAAATTAACGCGTGTGATCTCCCAGAGATGATACGAGATTGGGCATCGCATTTTACTTGTTGGTGAAATACTATGTTCATTGCTATTTTTCATGATCATTTGTTAGAAACAGGCTTAAGTGTTGTGGAGTCTTACAGCTTTATCCCTGACAATTAATCAGGCTTGGGTGAGGATCTGCTCAGCTTTGACTTAGTCCTTGTCTTAGCTCTGAAGTATCAATGGGGTGAAATCATTCAGATTTTGAGTCTGAAACCTTAGAAAATTTGGTCTTTGTTTTTAAGGCAAATTTCGTAGAGTAAATAAGCAGTTTCCAAAGTTGGCAATCCCCCCTACCCCCGTGAATACAGTGCCAAGGAGCTGCACGGAAACGGAGTCCCCAGACAGGCAGTTCTGGAGTTCTGCACCAACACACACGTGTGTTAGGGCTCTCTCTTAACAAAATCGCTGCCTAGAAAGAAAAGTTGTGCCAGGAGGTACCAAGGGGTGCTTTAGGCAAGCATGTGAAAGGTGTACAGGAGAGGACGGCTGTTGTGTACAAAATGTAATACTGTTCAGTTCTTTTTAAACAGAGAATGAAGTGATTCGGTGTCTTCTCTTGAGCTTTATTTCCAAGCCTGTCCCCAGAGTCTTACAGCATTGTATGGAAGTTTGCTTATGCTACAATCTACAAACAAACCAGAATGAGGACAGTGAGATTTTTGAAAAGAAAATGAACACAAAAAAGCCAATGCTTTTGCACCTCAATTGCAGTCTCGGTGTTTTCAGCACTATCCACTATATTTTGTCCAAATCTGGCCCTTCTCTTTTCAGAATACTCTCATTTTATCCTAGTGAAAAATGTTAAAATGCTTGGACACTTAGAGATTTTTTATTTTTATTTTTTATTTTTTAAAATGTGGGTAAAGGAAAAGTCTGTGAAGGAGTTGTGTTACACAGGGGACGTAGCATGTACTGGACACATGGTGCAAGTTGTCAGTTGTGTTTTCATGGTACTTGGAGCATGCCAAACACTGTGTAAACCCTCTCTCTCCTCTCCTTCCCTCTTGCTTACCAAAAATATGTAGCCTGCCTTATTAGGCTAAAATGTTAATATTTAAATCAAAATAATTATGTTATCAATAGAGAGGGGATGTTTTCAGATTAACAGCAAAGTGCCCAAAGAATTGCTTTTACTTCTCTTGACTTTGAAAGTGCTCTGACATTTCTTCCTCTTTCTTTTATTTCACAGTTAATGAAATTATCAGGAAGGAATTTTCTGGACTCCCTGCCAGAAATCAGACATAGAAGAAGAGATTTGTGAGACAACTTCTAGCGAATCCTTCCATAACTGACCTCTTAGATCCTTCCAGTGCCCCTGCAACCTCCTGCTTCCTTAACTGTTCATCTCAAGGCACCAATTCAATGCAAGGAACAATGTATTGGCATCAAGCTGACAGCCTTGACTAAGCAACTCGCCACCTCTCTCTGTAAACACCGAAAAGGACACCCTTCCTTTCGTCCAAAGATCGTATTGTTCTCATGTAACGAAGCATCTGTCTGAGGAAACTCTTCAAGCCTGCTGCAAAATACCTAGCTGTGTATCGATCAATCTATCTGAGTAATAAGGGAGAAGTAAGATGTCACTCCTGAACGCCACACAAAGCAAGGGAGATTATATATTAGTGCTTATTTGGGTGGGGTGGGAAATGAGGGAAGAAAGAGTAACATATTCCATAACAGAACAGCAACATTTTGCAGTTCACTAACAATGATTTGCCCTCCAGGTCACAAAGCCCTTCTGAATTTTTTTTTTGTTGTAGGAAACTGAGGCAGCCCAAGCTTACTCGGCCTTTATCCAACCTGGGAGCAAAAGCTGTGTTTTCTGACCCTGAGCACTGTGATCGGTATTTCAAAGAGTAGATAGCAGCTGAATCCAGGAGTCTTCTCCATTTTTTTCTTGTCTGACTGGATAGGAATTTGACGGAGAAGGATGCTTGCAGAGAACCAGTGAAAAGAGCAATTCAGCAGTTGTAACACCTGTCCCAAGGTAACATACACTCACATAAAACAGAAATTGATATATAGGAGTTACAGTAAACCCAAAGATTTTTATGATTTACTCTCATTAATATTTAGGCTGTGTATCAACACATCTTTGATATTTTCTCCCTAATAAATTGTTGCTGTTTCTTTTCACACAGAACCTGCTGTTGGCTGGTACCTTGTCTCAGCAGCTGTGTTTAACCATTCAAAGCTGCAAAAATATTTGCATTTTACAGAAGCCATATGTTCCAGAAAAAGCATACACTTCCTTACATACACGTTGTTTCTTTAGCTTTGCAAAGCTACCAGCAACTTCTGGAAAAGTTGAATTTCCACACAAGTTATTATATTTGTTGTGTTTTGCTTCATGTGTCTGAATATAATGTACTGACACATGCTTATCACAGTAAGAGAGACCTTCTGCCACCTGCAGTTGTACAGCTAGCAAGTTTATAACATTTCGGTGTGTCTTTGGTACCCCACTGTGATAAAAAGGCATCCAGAGTCAATAAAAAACATGCAGTAAAAAGTCACCATAATATTGTAGGCAATACCTAGTAATCCTTAGGGGTTTTGTAAAAGAGGAAAGCTGGCATTTGTTATGAGTGTAGAGCCTGAGCTCTGTTCTAGAAAACACAGTGAAACTACCCTGCTCTCAGTTGTTTCACAGCAAACTTTTCTGATTACCATTGTGCCCACATGCTCACAGTAGGAATTAGGTTATGTGAGTACCAGCACAGCAGCTGCCTACTCGCACAAACCCTACAGACTCAGTTCAACAGAAATCTTGTCAGGAGTATTGAGAAGAAAAAAAATCTGCCACTTAAAGGTGACAATCAAACTGCAAAGAGAGAGATGGAAGTGAGGGATAGAAGCATGAGATTTTCCAGAACATCCGACCCTGCCCCAGCTACAATCTTAACCTGAAAGCTGAATTCCACAAGTCAATGGCCTTTTTTCTACTGACTTTTGCAGGAACAAAACTGAGGCTTGGACTAGCTGAAACGGCCTCTGTATGGGGGAGTTGGTGATTGTTAAGCAGCACTTACACTGTATAGCATTTCAGCTGGCTCACATGCCTCAAATAAGCTATTTTGAATTGTTTTTAAACTGCCATATTGCCAGAATCTGACATATATTATGGATTTTTAATGCAGTTTGACATTTTGGACAATTTTGAAAAATTCCTAAGAACAAAAGTTGCCTGTCAGAAATTCTTTACTGCGGCTGAGCAAAAGAACAGCTTCACAGGGTTCACACTGCCAACAACCATCTAGTTTTCCCCAATCCAACCTGCAAAATTAAGGTATAGGAGAAATTTAAAAACAAAACAAAACAAACCCATTCACAAAATAAAAATAAAAATAAAAATCCCCAAATAACTGACAGAAACATTTCTCTTGCTGGATTTCAAATACAATATTAAAGAACATGAACAGCAAATCTCTAGACACATAGATGTGGTCTGAACATATTGCTGCTTATCTGGTGATTGCCAGTAGTAACCGACTGTCAATAATCCTCTTTATACAGATGAATATCCAATCTTTAAGTCAGATAGCTGCACACCAAATCCACTAGCAACTTTTCTCCCACAACATGCAATTGCATTATGTGTCTTCAGGACCTGGACTGACTTTAATTTTAAATTTTTGCCTCTGTCTCCTAGTGATCATTTAAGCATCCTTCTCCCCTTTTTTCTATGAAGCATAAATGTATAAAGCAGACAAGAAAAGTCTGGACCCATAGTAAAAGCTTTTAAGCTTTAAAAGGGACTCCAGCAGGCAGATGCCCTGAGCCCCTGCAGTGCTCCACTGAAGCTACTGTGCAGGATGCACCATTAAACATGAGATCTACACCGGAACGATAAGATATACACTGCTCTTGTGTGTTCTTTCAGGCAGTTTGCTGCAGACAGAGGGAGAGGAATTTAATTTTTTTAAAATATATATGCTACAAGTGCTTTACTCGTGCTTGCACTAGCAGTATTTCTTCCTCATTTTTAAGGCATGGATACTAATCTGGATGTGTGTTTGTGTAGGTGCATATACATGCATAATTATATAATATAACCATGTAAGTATATATGGTTATAATATATATATGCACACATATATGCTTCTGCATGAACACACACAGCATTACGAACTTGGATCACAATCCTATAATTGGCTCCAGTCAGGCAGACCTCTGCAGGCACACGGAGCCAGCTAGTGGATCGAGTGTTCATAAGATGTATATAATATAGACTACATTTTAGTGGTTTTATTTACAGCTACATGAGGTCAGGCTGTGCTACTCTATCTGCTCTTACGTGCCACCATTAGTTAAATAATACAGCTTTAACCAGCTTTATATTTATTTCTGGAGAAAAGGAGTATCCTCAGACATAGTGTTATGCATTGTTGTCTCTTTTTTTTAAAAAGAAAACTGCTATGTTAAAATTATATAGCTAGGCTGAAGAACTTCAAAATATACAGTACTAAATTATTTCCTGTTCTTGCTGAGCAGTGTTTTCCAGTATTAATATTTTGTCGCATAATACACCTCGCTCTCTTTCTGTAGAAGCATTAGCTTAACCTTGGAAGAGTTAATACCATTTTATGAGTAATTTGTTCTCACTTTATCTGGAAGATAGCCATATTTGCACATGAGGAAACCCTGTCTTTCCTCAGTTATCTGAATGTTTCACCACAGTGCCTTCCTGCCATTGTACCAAAGGCCTCCAAATATATTGTCTACAGGGTGAACAACTCTAATGCATTTTCCATCAAAGTTATACCATGTGAAGTACATGGGGCTCATTGGAACTCAAAGTTCATCTCTTTTTTTTTCTTTTTTTTTTTGTGCGTGTGTGTGCATTTTTTTTACTTCCATTTTTCCATCAAAGCTTTGGCTGCAAATACAGGATGAGCTTCTATAAACGTCTGCATCAAATATATGAATACGTAGAATAAAATCATCCTTCATGATATGTAAACAGTCTAAGAGTGGAATGGGAGTGGACAGATACCAGGAAGATTTTTTTTTTGTCAGTTATGGGTGTTGGAAGTACGGTTTGCCAGAAGAGTAATTGCTTGTGAAGATACTTGCAATGAAATATGAAGTCCTGTTTTTGTTTTTCTCCATGAGAATGAGCAAAATGTAAGATCTGAACAGCAATGGAATGAAAGTGTCTAATGTATGTGTTTTTATTGGTAGAAAGAATGTAGAAGAGCCATGGTTTTTGCACTTGCTTTATTTGTATCCATGTAAATATGTATCACTCCATTCTTCTGGTAGGAATACAGCATTTTCTGAATGTAGAATATTTCCAAAACCAGCACTATGTTATTCTCTATTGTATAAAATGCTGCTGCTTGATAACGTATCTAAAACAGTTCTCAAATTAGCTAGCATGTTTTTTAAAGTGTATTTTGTAATCCATATCTTTACAAAAAATTTCTATGCTTTTTGTCTGACCAAATATGCAACACCTTTTGGATTAAGGATAGTATTTATAAAGGATCAATTTTCATTTTTCTGAGTGTATTAATTTTCTATGCAATTGTCATTGAATTGTTATTGTCCTCAAAAAATTATATTTGATACATTTTCCAAAGACTTCAAAGACAGCTTTAAACACTTCGGATGTCTCTAAATATTTCAATCTGACATTTTTTCCCTGTGTTTCTTTCCGAATTGCTTCTTAATAGAGAACAATTATCTGCCATCTGGGATTCAAGAAAATGAGTATCTTAATTTCAAATCTTAAG
The DNA here is from genome assembly GCF_964035555.1 of Netta rufina. Lineage (NCBI taxonomy): Eukaryota > Metazoa > Chordata > Aves > Anseriformes > Anatidae > Netta > Netta rufina. Next base: position 8,827,327 of record NC_140140.1, on the reverse strand, counting down.
TCGATTTACATCTTCATAAATCTTGCACCACATAAAATCACCTGAAGTTCCAGTTTACCTGCAATGCCGTGTTTGTTATTTATATTATGTACTCCTATGCAATAGGAAGAGGTGCCTACGTCAGGTGTAGAACGGGTGAACCAAATTCTCTGGAAATCAACTGTTTGTTTTCCTTGTCGTTTACATTGCAGTGATTTCGTACATATAAATGTAAGGCAGCTATCTGCCACCAAACATGGAAAATTATAGTTCTTTATTCATCTCAGTTCAGAATGAATAACCCACGTTTTGAATGTTGGCACCGGTCTTTAGTGTCTGCTACTTTGTAACTGCAGCAGGTGATAGCCAGTAGTAATTTCTTTAACTATCAATCATTGTCTAATCCATTATGGTCTGTTTAAGATTTGTTTAGCCATTTTCATTGTTCCTCGTGTAGATAAAAAAAATAATTTAAAAAATGGGGACCTGACCCATGTTACAATAAAAATTTGAAATGAAGATGCTGGTACATCATATAGTCTAATACTTCATAAAGGCTGTGAGTGAGTGGTTATCTGGGAAGAAGATAATATTTTAAGTTTCTTTTCAATAACTCTCTTAAGATAGCGAATTTGGATAGAAAGTTCTGGAATGACTGAGTCATAAAAATGGATAATGATCCATGTGTTTGTAGTATGTCAGACATACCCAGATACGTGCTGGTAGAATAACCAGTTATTCTTGCAGAGCTCTAAGGATTAAACTGCCATCATTTTACCGCTGCTGGTTCAGTGCCTTACTACAGGCGTGCGGTGAGACCTGGGAATATAGTCAAGGTACTGCAGAGGCTTAACAGTGGTGGCCTAATGGGACCCGTGTTTGTGTGTGTGTGTGTGTGTAATTATGAATTGTTCCCCTCACCTCAAGAAGTCCAAGTGTCCTTGTTGAAGCCTTGCCCATATGTCAAGGGAAAAAAACGATGTTAACAGATACGCATCTCTCAAATCATTCTAACAGATGTCTTTTTAATTAAACTGTTTGTTCAAAAGACTAATTTTAAGAACTGAAAAAGGGTTTATATAATTCACATTCCTACGACAACATTGTTAACCTCCAATGTAATAATTTTTTTGCTATCATCTGTAAAATATTTTTTATATATTGCCTGTACTATGGTAGTTTAGCAATAAATGAGAGGATATCATCTGCTGCATGATTGTTTGGTTTATTCTTAAATACCTTTATCATCCTGTATAAACTAATGCCAAGTCACCCAGTCGTCTTGTCTTCACCACCCTCCTAAACACAATGGTGTGCCTAAAGATTTCAGAGTATGGAGTGCTTCTTTGGAAACGTGATGCCCAGTGTCCCTATGAACTAAGATCCCATTCAGCTTCTGTAGATGAGACTGATTCACACAGCGTTAACTTAATGAACTTCTTCATTTGCTAGTTCCCCACCCCAGTAAAAAGCACGAGACAATCCACATTAGCAGGTACTCCACAGGGGTTTTGCCCTGCTATAGCATTAATTTGTCTGAGTAAATGTCCTTCCATGCTCTAAGTGTTTTAGAGACTGGGGATGTGCTCCGTTAAATTTTTGTTCAACTAAATCTTAATTCTGCAGTTCTGTATTGCAGACACCAAAAGACACGTTTTCATACTGCTGTGCTGGAAGGATGCCCAGAGCCCATTATGTCTCAGTAAGAGTCAAGTTTATATAGCATACAATTAAAGACATTTACCTTAACAGAATCAATATTATCCTTTGCATTTAAAAACAGAGAATTCAAACCATATTCGATGCATTTGTTGGACATAGAGCAAGCGCTTTGCTTTGCTTATTCACAAAAGCCTCAGAGCAAGAGCCATGTGGAAGTTCTTAACTCCCAGTACGCTGTACAAAGGCTGGGAAGCTCATAAACCAGACAGGCTTCGCCAACAAAGAAGCTGTTACTGGCTAGGAGAGAACATTTTATGATGAGCAAATATATGGCACACAGGATTTTAGCTTTATTCAGCAACAGGAAAATTTAAGTAACTTAACCTGGAAATTCCACAGCTAAGGGCTAACTTGAGCACCTGACCTGATACTCTGGCTTTAATTTATATCTTGGGTCCAAATTACAAAACTACCACAGTACCCCAGATTTTTAGTCTTAACGGGAAATTTCCTGGATTTTGTAGACTTAACTCACTCTTTTATACCCCTTCGACACAGCTGACTTTTTTCCCAGTTTACTTTTCATGGTAGCAGCAAGGAAGAACAATTCATGTTCCTAATGAACATCTGGGTTTCGTATAAGACCTTGCTTGCTCGCGTGCGCAATTGTGTAAATACGTGATTTACAAGTTCTTTTTTTTTGGTTGTTTTTAATACAAATGTAATTTACTCGATTTAAGAAGCTGTCTTTCAGCTTAATACCAGATTCTTTTCTAAATACATCATCACTGGCTCGCCCAGGTGGCCACACTCAACCACTGCTAACAGTGTGTGGCTCAGAAAAGATGAGCTCCCCATGAACCTGTCCTTGTCATCTCTGTCCCTGCTGACCCCCTTCTTGCCTGGACCCTGTCTGCAGGCAGCTGTCATCTTCGTGAAGTCGTGTTGGACAGAGGCTGGAATTATTTTTATTGAAGCAGAGACTTAGGGCAGCGGAGCCCATGCAGAGGATTTGAGCTCCTGCAAAACCAAAGGGCAAGACTGCTGACACAGTGAAATTGCTGAGGCTGTGAGGAACCACTTAACCTAAAGGCCTGGGGGAAGGGGGAGGCAGGAGAGGCTGGCAGGAGCAGTGCTGCACACAAATTGGCCAAATATATCCACTGGAGGTGACTGCAGTACAAAGGCACCTCTTTATTCACCTGTGGGTAGGACTGAAATTGCAGCCGAAATCAAGTGGGAGAGTACGGAGCCAGAGCACAGCAAGAAAGGCAGGCAAATGAAACAGAAACAACATCTGCCACAGGCATATAAATAGTAAAAGGATGGATTTATTTGTGCTAACTAGTTCTGAGAGCTCACCTTTGCTTAGGGATTTTGGATGAAATGGACTTTCAGGCCCAAACCTACAGGCCACAGCTAGGGCATGGGGCACGAGCAGCCTTGGTTTCTTGAGAAACCAAACAAAAAGTGCAACAGAACTTCCTCCCCCAGCTGCGGCATTTATACCCTGTGATGGGAGGACCCTCCTGGCAGCGGACCGGGACACTCGGTGCAGAGCCCTCCCCGTCCCTGCTGGGGGAAATCCGGCAGCGCTGAGCTGTGCCGCGGGAGCTGTGAGCTTGTGGCAGCGCTGTAATGACAGCCTGGGGTAACTGCAGGGGGAGGTGGGTTTGATCTGTATTAGTTCTGACAGGTGATATCAGTGACTTTTTTGTCAGCTACATTATTTTTTTGAGTTTGCATTTTTGTAATGGCAGAAGTTGTCACAAATCCATGTGACAACTTTTCACATCAAGTGAACGTGAGGCATTCATGCCCATCAAAAAAAATCAGAAGCTTGCAGCCCTTCCCAGCTGCCACCAGGCATCTTCACGTCTCATTGCCTGTGCAGGAAGGCCAAACGGGCTTGGCAGGCTTGCTGCAACTACCATCCGACTTTGCCTATCCCAAACTAAAATTAAAGGGTTTCCAGCATATGAAGAACACCCATAGGAAACGGGGCTTCATTCGTGTCATTTCTGTGCAGTGGGAGCCCTGGGCTATTCCTGCTCGTTCACAAAGCTTCCCAGGCTAATTTATAAAGTGGATTCCTCCCGGCCTACAGCGCAGGCGCTGCGGGTGCCGACAGCCAGCAGCACAGGAGCCTGCTCGGGTGTTGTATGGGGATATGGCCGTGGCGAATGGGCCGTGCCAGCCCAGCGTAGTGCTGGGTATGAGTACAGGACCCTGACAGCGAGGAGAATTTATTCAATTCCTATGCCACCAGCTACAGCCCAGTAGACGTGAGGCTGCGCTGACTGCCAGGATCGTGCCTCTGAGTGATACGAAGGGCTCCAGTGTGACCTGCTCCCTGCGGACACTCGTCATTTAGCAAATACTTGGTAGAGCCTTATGGCTGGTGGAACAGCTCGGAAGGTTTATGTCGGCCTAAGTAAATTTTTCATGGACACTTTATATAACCTTATTGAAAGTAGAGTATTGTCAGGAAAACCTTCTCAGATGGCTGATTATATCAGCACGGGCAAGCCACTGAAACCTGAGCCTAACAGATGTTTAATTTCTGAGCTTTTTCATGTCAGGCTTCAGAGAAGCAGAGACCTTTCCTTTCTGAGTTGAAATCTCCACCCAACAGCATAATCTACCATTGGCACTGAAGTGCCCTTCTTTCCCTATTATTTTTCTCTTTCCCCATTCTAAACTCAAATAGCTCCATAAATCGGGATCCTTGCTGGCTATGTATGCAGGGCTTTTGCAAGAAATCGTTCTGGCTTCAGTTACTTTTCAAAAGGCCACATAATACAAGAAATAAGTGGAAGGAAGAACTGTAATTGAACCATGCCCACATACCTTACATTTCCTAGGCTTTCGTACGGGACTGGGATATGTAATTCCGTGCCTTACAACAGCACTGCTCCCCCGGGCTGAGGCTGGGGCCAAAGCAAAGGCTGTATAAAATTTGCTCTTTAGGCTGTCCTTTTTTTTTTTTTTTTTTTTTTTTTTTTTTTTGCCCCCCTTTACCAAGCAAAAACTCCGAAGCAGCGTCCCGGCGGCCAGGCGCAGCACAGCAGAGCACTGCCACCTGCAGGAGGCTCACGGCTGCCGCACGGCCGAGCTGCAACCGGGTGTGCGGGGACAGGAGGGGACACGGGGCCTGCTGGCAGCACGCCTGGTGCACCCTGCGTGGTGCACGGAGCGCCTCTGCAGGCGGGCATGCAGCACCCTCACATGCAGCACCCTCACATGCAGCACCCTCACACATCTCACCCTCAGCCTGTGCCCCAGCTGCGTTTGCTGGTGAAGGAGTTTGCTTCCTCCCCAGCAAAAGGCAGCAAGCAGCACTGCCAGGCGAAGCTCAGGGGTTGCTCCCCCAGCAGACACCCAGACACCCACTTTTCCAGGCACGGGGCATGCACACACAGCATTTCCAACGCTGAGATGCAAGCAAGCAGACAAGCTCCCCACCCGCCCCTGCGGGGCTTCCCAGCCATCCTTCCCCAGCTCTCGCAAGGCCATGCCAAGCCCAGTAAGTGTTTCATGATTGTGAAAACTATTTTGTCTGGAAAACCTTGTTTTTCCAGCCCTCCATGCAGCCTGATCTGCCTCGTGCCGCTCAGTTCCCTTGTAAGAAAGCGGCGTGTTTCAGCGGGCTGAGCTCTGCCACCACGCCTCATGCAGCGGGCAGCGGGCGATGAGAGTGGGTGCTGCCTTTCCTATGAATCGCAGCAGCCCTTTATTAAACCGCTGTTTACACAGCTGCTGCACTGGCTGTGTGACTTCCTGGCCTTTTTCTCCTCTCCTTTCCCCCGTACCACACACTCAGGCAGCCGCCAGGAGCCAGTAGCCCCATTTCACAGACGGGAAGGCCGCAGGAATGGCAGGCTGTGAATTCAGCCCCCACCATTTCTCTGGGTCACAAAACACGGAGCAGGCTTGGCAGCAATTAACCTTTTCTTTAATTATCCCTCCCTTCTTTAGAAACAGGTTAAACGAAACATGTGTTTTTTATAACTAAAGAGCTACATCTAAACAAGATCTATTTTGTATTCATTATGGTCCAGGACAAATCTGCTTTCCTAAAGCTGCATCAGATAAAGCCAGATCTTGCTGGCCAGCCTCAGGCCCTCTGCAATATGCCTAATGAGGAAGGCTTAGCTGCTTTGTTTTTCTTACCCAGGGACATGGCGAGAGCTCCATCAGGAGAACTTAGGAAATAAAAGGGATTTGCTAAACGAGAAGAAAATCTGAGGGCAATGGTTCCTTTTTTTTTTTTTTTTTTTTTTTTTTTGAGACAATACCTGCTGTGTGTCATACTGATTTTTATTCCCAGTTGAGAAAAAAATAATTCCGTATGGGAAATAACCAGGAATCTTCTCCCTCCTCCAAACATGAGTGACAAACTTTGTTTCAAATATGTGACAGCAGGTTGGAGTGTGAACTTTCCCTGGCTGGCACTCCAGGGCACCACGTTCAACCCTGCTGGCTGAAACCTTGGGACCTGCCCCTGACAGAGAAGCAGCCCTGTCAGGGGACTAGGAGCCCATCATGTGCCTGATGAGATCTCCTCTGCATTGTGTTTCTTTAGTTTCGGAAATAAGCAGGTTTGAAGCAGGACAGGCTGATTCAGAAAAGGTGTCAATGTCCTTCAGGAGCCACTCACCTGTTTGCAGCTGGCGGTGGCTCTTGCCTCGTGTCCCCCAGGTGCTGGTACGGCTCCAGGCGTGGAACCGACTGCAGGTGAGGATGGGTCACTTCTGAGCGAGGGTCAGCTGGCAGTTGGTTCATAAGCAACTGCAGTCAGGGGCTGACCTGGTGGCAGCTGAAAATTAACCTGGCCACCACTTTACCCAGCACAGTTTTCAGTGACGGAAGAATCCAAGCGAAACAGCAATAGAAGAGACCTAAATGCAGTTTGGACACACAACAATTTAAGAATGGCTGCAGGATAAAATGGCTTCCTTAGAGAATTATGCACATTCACATGCTTGTAAGTATTTAGTAGGACAGTCCATCTGGTTATGCTTTTGGAGACAAGATGCTCTTCTAGCCAATAAGCTCCTGTATGAATCAATATACCCAATTTTCCACATGGGAACCTAAGCCAGAAGACTCCCTGCATTAGCTGTCAATCACAGAGAAATGAAAACATTGTAAAATTTTAAAATTACAAAATTCCTTGGTTTTATCCAGTGCTCTTCATCCACACAGTATAAATTTCTCAAGGAAATGTTATAAACTTGGTTGCACAGATGGCAAACCTGAGGCATGGGGAAGGGACTCACCAAAGTGCCAGCTCCAGCAACTGAAATAACCAGGGACAAACCCCAGTTGACCATAGTCTGAGCCCAGATCAAGAGCCATGATCAAGAGCCATGCTCTTTCTGCCCTCGATTTATGAAGTAAGAGAAGGCTGCAAGCATCTTGTACTGAGGAATAGCCCAAAAAAGACATGGGGCTGGCAAGCATGGGCTGGCGCTCAGCGCTGAAAGGTAAGCAAGCGCCACACCAGAGTCCCATATAATAGTCTGGCACGGAAACCACAGTTCATAGTGACATTGTTGCTGTTGGCACCAGGTACCTGGTACAGGAGAAGGAGAAACACCACCCTGTTATTCTGCTGGCCTTTGTTTCTGATTTATGGCTCCCTCTAAAGTACAAGTGAAAGGTATTCACTTTACTTATGGCATGTGGTAGAAAGTGGGATTGCGAGAATGGCCAAAATACCTCCTACATTTGCTGCAAAGACAGCAAATTCCAAGTTTATTTCCTCTTCAATGGGTACAAAATTTGCATGCTAATAAAGAAGGCACTGGGGAGTTGTTATGAGTAGAAATTCAAGATATATCTTCCACCCTGTAATAATGTGGTTTTGTTAATCAGCATTCAGTCCCAGATCTTGCTTTCAGATGCTGGGATTACGCTCCATGTATATTGACATTATACCTGCCTGACTGCGCTGCTTCCCTTGCTGCTCACCACTGGTTTGGGGATTATTTTTTTCTTCTCTCCTGTGGGATTAAAGCAATCTGAAAGGAAGCATGAGCTCAGGACAGGAGATGCTTTGCAAGTCTCTGATTTGGGTTCACAAACCAAATTTCCAAGGGAGAAGGGGGTACCCCATCACAGCAGGACACTGGAAAATATGGTAACAGGCAACATATGTTAGGGAGTAAATCTGCATTAGGCTGAAATGAACAAGGTATGTCCCTGTACGGATTTGCTCATTCTGAACCAGTTCATTTTCTTGAGCTTGCATTAGAATTTATACGTGTTAATAATGCTTAATAAAAAGGCATTTTTCCCTCTGCAGTGCTACAGCCAACCAAGATGCAGAATCTGTTGGTCTGGAAGCTTGAGTTAAAACTTGCACAAATTACAGAGGCTAATTTATTACTTTAATTGGATTCTGACTTCTCACATGCCTCATACCATCTCTTGGTTCCTACTTTCCTTTATACTTATTCTATATGAGAGCACAGGGATTGTTTTAGTCCCAACAGTTTATCTGTCTTATTACATGAAATCTCTCATACACTTTCCATGTGATTAAATTTTATTTCATATTAATTAATTTCAATTACTAAATAATTTATATATGTTCAATTATTAAATAATATGTGAAAATAATTAATTTCATATTAATTTAATTTATTTCATTGAAGACTTTTCTTTCAAATCATATTGGGGACATTAGTCCAGTCCTTAATGAGGAAAACATTGATGTCACCAGTGAATCAGTAATCACAGGTGGCAGCAAGTGTAGGAGCCTCAGCAGCGAGGAGTGTGAGCCATGAAGTGGGGAGTCTTGGCCCTACGTACTTCTCACCTTGCTGTAAACCCAGCCCAGGACTTACCAACACTGGAGGCAAACTGCATTTTGTCAAATTTAGCATACAGGGCTGGGTCCAGCTGCATTCCCACTGTGGGAAGGAGAAGAGAAGGCTGGGGGTGGTATGGGCACAGTGGGGAGAACAGCAGTAGGATCAGTCCTACCCCAAACCATCCATAAGAGAGCCACTGGCACAGAGGCTTTTGGAGGGCTGGCACCATGTGCCAGACAAGCTTCTCTCCCTGACTGGCAAGCCGGGACCCCTCATCTGCGCTGTGCTTATGTGGAGCAATGTTTAAAGCCTATTTCATTAACCTGTCACATTTTTTTATTGTTCATCTTTGTGTAATTTTAAGTATACCTGTCTAGAGCAGCAACTCTGAGACGTAATGCAGCTGAATTGTCAGCACTATCTCTTCAGTCATCGTGTTGCACATCAGCATGCACAGAATCAGCCCACTGATAGCATCGGGCTAGTGTCCCAGATCTATTTTCGTTTGCTGTAAAAAGAGAAAAGAGGGGAAGGAGGAGAATTTCATCCCATGAAACATTTTTCGTGGTTGCTGAGAGACATCTAACTTTAAATCTCCCTAACTAATAAACACAGTGCACTTAATTTTGTTTATGAAAACAGATTTATTGTGATGGCAAAAAGCATGAGTCAGTGCCCTGACTGAAAGGGGTGTGCTGCAGCTGGAGGCACTCACTGAAAAGCAATGCCTCGGAAAACAGAAGAACTCTCTTCTCGACCAGTGCCAAGAGATGCAATTTCTCCTTTAACAAAAACCATGAGGATCCAGGGACAGGAATCAGGCTTCCTCACGGCCTGGCAGTGGGTTGTTGAGCAAGCATTGCCATTGCTATGAAAAAGCTGAGAATTTGTGAACGAGCAGCATGTGCTAGCTGACAGTGAGTGCCATGCACCCAGCTCAGCGGCATCCTAAGGATGCTCCTCATGAAGTTGGCCTGAGCCTGACTTGCAGGTATGGGCAAGAGCTGCTGCTGGTCCCTCCATAACACACAGCAGAGAGACAGAAGAAAAGGCGTCTCTCTCTCTCTCTCTCTCTCTCTCTCTCTCTCTCTCTCTATATATATATATATATATGTATATATGAGCCCCCAAATGGGGCAAATTGCTGACTCCAACAAGCATTTTTCCGTTCTTCACTTCCTCTCAGACATTTGCAAGGACATTTATTTTACTTGGACAACACGAACATTGCTACAGTGAGATGAAAAGCAGGTGAAGAAACATGGGGATTTGGAACTATCACTGGGGCTCCCTGGCCTCATTAAGGTCTTGAGGTTTCAAACAAGCAAGTGCAACAGCAACACTATTTCCTTTAACTCATTTTATTGTCTGTACTCACCATTAGACTTACTTCCCATACACGTGCCCCATATTTTGAAGTGGAGTGTCTATTGTGGAAAATGCCTTTAAGGAGCCCCGAGTTGCTGAGCATGTTGTCCTTGTTGTAGCCACCAGCTCTGTGTCACTCTGCCACCAGCACCCTTGCAGGGCGAGCCAAGAGGCCAGGCTGATCAGATCTTCATCTCACCCTCAGCACATTACTGGCGCTTCATAAATAATGACAGCCCTTCCTTCAGATCGTGGGCCTTTTGTTTTTATTCCTCAGTTTCACTGATGTAAATCTGCCATGTATGCATGAGGCCGTGCCATGGTGATGAATGATCCTGAATAAGGACCCACTTAGCCAATTCACTGTAAAGAGTTTCATTGTGTGGAGGAGGGTTAACACACAGGGCTCTGTTCAAACAAAATGAGGTAAACAGAAGTTCAGTGCTTTTCCTTCCTTCCTTCCAGAAAAAAAGAAAAAAAAAAAAAAGAAACCCATTTTCCGAAGGCCAAGCATGGAGGAAGGAAAGAAATTTAAATTCAAAAACTAAAATTGCTCATCCTACATTGGTGCCTAGGTCAGACAGGCAAATATACTGGACATAAGCACAAACAGCATCAGGAGGAAGGTTTTTAGACATCACAGTGAAGGCAGGAACAGATGCCACCACATCTACCCAGAAGGCATAGCAAGCTACCCAAGCTCTCTAAAAATGTCCCCAAAGGACTAAACAGGCAGAGATTTAAAACTCTGTGGGTTCCACTTTCCGTGTAGGGTGGACGAGAGCCCATCACTCCATAGGGGGTGGCAGCCCCAAGCCCACACAGCGGCTGGTGCTGGTATCACCACTGGTGCTTCAGTCCCCTCAGCTGCTCAGTGCCCCATACGAACACAGCTGGCGGCTTTCGGCGGGGCTGAACACAAAAACACCGCAGCTGCAGCCAACTATTACATGCTTTTAAACATCCAGTCCGTTAGGATTGGGACTCTAAAAATTGAAGATAGTTAATAAATTAGTAGAGTTTCCATACAGAAACTGTAGTTAGTATTGTTGCTGTCCAAACAACTAACCAGAAAAGAGTGATAAGATTTTAGCTATTAATAGCTATTTGCTATTGAGGTCTGTGCTTTGCCCTACAACCACACAGTCATTTAATATTTTCAACTATTAAAACACGCTCTCTAACAAGCTGCAGCAAGTACGCCACACGTGCTCACAGAGGAAGGCAGGGCCGAAATGGGACTGGTGGAATTACGTCATTGGAGCCTAGTGTCCTGGATGAAAACCACCAATTGTAGAAAATCTGCACAAACCAATGCCCTACAGGGAAAAGGAGAAGAATTTGGGCAAGCTGAAAGGTCAGCGTCCTGCCACAGGCAAGGCACCGTGAGAGGGAACAGGGCACAGGGATGCCACTGTGGTGGGGCTAGGTGGCAAGATGGCCGCTGGGGGGAGACAAAATGGCGGCTGGGGGAGACAACATGGCGGTGGGGGAGACAAAATGGCGGCTGCGGGGGGCAGGATGGCAGCTGAGGGGGACAAAATGGTGGTTGCGGGGGGGGGCAAGATGGTGGCTGGAGGGGACAAAATGGCGGCTGGGGCAGCAAAATGGTGACTGGGGGGAATAAACTGGCAGCTGCAGAAGGCAAGATGGTGGCTGGGAGGGGCAAGATGGCTCTGGCTTTGTAGTGCCTCCTGGACATGGCTGCTGTGGCTGTCACATACACAAGGCCAACCCAGGGATTTCAAATGGATTTTGCATGAACACATGTTTTCATACAGGTACAAAGCATCGAGGTGTGTTGAAGGCCACTGGTTCTCCTGTTGTGGTAGTTTAGTTGCTTGTACCTTGACTTGGTTAATAGTATAATTCATTCTCTTTCTCACCCAGAAATGCCCCGAGCAAAGTTCACCATGTTAAAAGGAAACTGCAGTTTCAGAGGGTTTTCAGCATCCTTCAGCAACAGTAACTGTACGTTCAGCTTAATAATTCTATTAAAAGTCTGTTATGTCTAAATTGGAGCCTTAAGTAAATGAAAGATGAGAAGCAATAGTAGAATTCTCTCAGTAGACCATGCAAGTCACAGGTTGGTGCTTTCTGTTACTGTAATTCACAGGAAAATTGCCTTAAGAAAATTAAAACTCTGTAAGCCAAGACTTTTTTGTCTTTTTGGTACCGTATTTGTCCCCCAAAGCTTAAGGTGGTTGAAACACACACATCCTTTTTCAGTTCCTTTAAAGTCTATGATGAAACAATGACTTTTCCTTTATCTTCAGTACAAAACCAATTCTTCATCTGCCACCAAAACACCAAAGGAAAGAGGATGTGGCACCAGCCCAAGTGAAATGCCAGAAATTTCATGCAAAACCTGTGGAAATCATTTCTCCAGTTCTTACAAAAGCCACTTTCCTGATTCCCTGGTTCCAGAGCATGAAGCAGGAGGAACCCAGCAGCATCCCTGACACCACAAGGGCCTGGCTACGTGACTTGCCATTTACTTGTGCTATAATGCACCTGGCACAATGAGGTCTTGGTCCTTTGTAATAGTCATACATGACACACTGGTACAAAGAAATAATGGTGAATAATAATTTTCCCACCAGATCTATTTGAAATAGTTTGCATCCAAAAGTACTTATAATTCAGGGGGGGGGAAAAAATCTATTAAAAACTAGTTCTGTGGTACTAAATTTGGCTCAAACCAGCCTCTTAAAAAACAAAAATAAAAACCTAAGTACTGTAGATTAGTTGGCTTTTCACCAACCAAGTCTTGATTGAAAATCAAATACAGATGTGAACAGAAAAAAAGCAGCAATTTCAGCTCTCACAGCAGCCGCTTGTTGTTGGCATGCTCCAGAAAAATATCAGTGCAAACTGGTACCGTCTGGACCACTCTGTAGCCTTCGTGGCAATTACGCAGCCAGAGTGTTCCTGCTGTCCCTATTAAGATAAACAGTGCTTTTCTGCAACAAAGAGAAAGGAGGGATTAAGACAAGAAAAAAGGACTCAGATGGGAAAGCTTAGTTTTCTTACAGCTAAAGGGTCTTTGTGCAACTCAGTGCTAAGAGTGAAAGCATAAGCCAAGAAATTCATCCTCTGGCTTGTCCCTGACATTGTCTAGATGGGAAGAGTCCTCCTGCACGTGGCAAATGGGGACTCTATCACCCCAAATTGTAAACACCGGCCAGAGAACAGCAGCTGACTGGGAAGGGAGAAGATGAGCTCTAAAGAGTTTTAAACTCCTTTAATTTAAAAAAGAAATGATGAAGAAAGAGAGAGTGTGATGATAAAAGATGTTTTGTGCTGTACTGGCAGAGGAGCAGAATTGATGATGTGATGAGTCAGTACCCTCTCCATCATTAACAATCCTCAACATGCATCGTCCAAAAGCAGCCTCTGTTTGAGATCTCTTACTGTAATATCAGCCATACTTTCCTTGGGACAAGGATCTGTCTTCTCTCAAACTTTACTATTCTACTGGGGGAAAAGTATCTTTTTTTTTGCTGTTTCTATCACCATTACAAATTCCTTTCAGGACAGACAAGCTGCTTATGTAGCTGGTTGTCTGTAGGGCAAGAGAGAACATTTTGTATCAAAATAAATTTCATGTGAATGATACTATTTATTGTGCTAATCTCGGACTATTCTAATTTGCCATACCCAGAAATACTAAGAGAATTAAACATGAAACGTTGAAAACCATATCCATTTCCACATGCAGAGTCTAACTTTGCTGGATTCCTTTTTTTTTTTTTTTTTTTAGTTCTTGCCATAAGCTACCTGGCATTCCCAAACACCCACTCCCGTGCACACGATGCTTGCAGTGGCTATCATACAAATGACACGTTGTCTTTTGGCAAAAAGCTGCACAAAGTGAGGCTTGACTCAGAGACCTGTTCACCAGCAACTGCACGAAGTCTTCTCAAAGTTTCCTACAGAAGCAGAGCCAGAAGGTCTCTCTTAATTAATTCTCTCTAGAGAGTGGGAATTTGGAACATCTCTGCAACACTAACTAGCAGTTTTTAAAAAGAAAATTACTGTCTACAAATACAAACAGCCCCAGATGCATTGGTTTTCTTCCTTCACTTTGTCCCATATACCTACAACAAAATAATCTGAGAACGGAAATACCATTAAAACAGAAAACTGGAAAAAAAGATCCTTGCATTCGAAAACCATTCACTAACATGGCCATGGATAAAATACAAGGTCTGGTTCATGACTCATCTCTGAATCTATAACTATTTTTAAATACCAAAGTACTTTGACTTTTATGTAGTCATGACGAATAGCAACAGGCAACTGAATTCACGTCCTTAATGTGAAATATTTTATTAAAGACAGTTCTCCACCTAGCCATCTGCTCTCTCTCCCGTCTTTCCTTTTTCTTGGTTCTTCATCTTGGACTCCTACCTCTTTTTTTCTCCCAAGAGAGCATCCAACCCCAAAAAGCACTCACAACATTGCAGAACCATCTTGAAAGAAATGTGGAAATATTCTACAATTTTTACAGGAACAGCTTTTGTACACTTTACACAATAAGATACTGCATATTTCTTAAGAATAAATTCTTTGAAGCTGTCTCCATATTGTTCAGCCATTGCTGTCATCAGCCTCAGCAAAAGAAGAACAAAGTTAGCACTACTTAATTGCCACATCACTTTGAAAACAAAGATTTTCTCTACTTCTGGCTCTGGTATCTCCTGGGATATCTTTTTCACACAGTATAACAATCCCACTTTGAAGCTTCCTTCCCAGCACGCAAGAGGTGAACGATACATTAATGATGCTATTCCAAATAATTGTGTACTGCGGTTGCACTCCTAGTTCTTCCCTGAGGGCCACCAAGCACCTTGCATGTGATTTGCTTAGAAACTCTCAGTTTGAGCAGCTCCAGATCTCCTGTGAAGGACTAACATGCTCTCTGTGCCCAACATCTGGGGCTGCCAGAGGTTAATTTGGGCTCAGTGCTAGGGTGCCATGACTTCTACAGGCTGCTGTCACTGTCACGAGGAGCACCTTTCCCTGCACAGTACCTGGGAAGGAGAAGGTAGAAGCGGGGATGGAGACAGCTGAGCTATATCTGCCCCTGCTGAGGCAGGAACAGCCCAGGGACATGGTGATGGGAGAAGCACTGCAGAGGTAATCAGACGTCCTTCTATGCACCGTTTTGCCTGCAGACTTTGGGCACTGCAGGCAGAAACTTAGTGTACAATGATTCACATCAGGGACACCAGCAAGGAAGCATGTTGGCTTCTATCTTTTAATAAAAATAACTGTTTTAACATTACACAATAAGCACGATCTTGCTGCAGAGAACAGTTGCTAAACCAGCTTCAGATCTTTACAAGCCTGCAATCCTCAAAAGAGAAAGGGAGGGAATTCAATTTGGAGTTAGAGATCTGTGAATACCTATTTCTGCTGGGGAGACTGGCAGGACACCCAGCTAGGGAGAGAGCACGGTGGGTGCGGGGGAGTTATTGTGGGCAGCCAGAAGAGGCTCACACTGGCTGCAATTCAAAGCAAAACATGTCATAATGAAAACAGAAGGAACAGGACTTGTTTTTTCACCAGCTATTAACTCTTCAGTGCTTTTCTGCTTCTCCAATTTACACTTACAAACATTCACATATTCAGTGTTAAGGCAAGATCTAATTCATCACCGCTGAAACCCCAAAACATAGGTCACCGGAGGGCTCTACAAAAGTATTATTTAACCTTCACTAACACACTTCAATCATTTGAGCTCAGTCAGATGGGATGGTACCATCTATTTTAAAGAGCAAAGCGATGCATCACAAGGCAAGCCACTAACAATGCTCATTAGCATAAACGAATTAAAGCCAGGAGTCCTGGCTTATGGTCTTTCCCTCCCAACTGGAATCTCTGCCTAATCAGGTTCTTTTCCTCCCATCATGATAATGGCATATCAGAGATCTTTTCCAGCCCTGTAAGTAACCATTACTCCATGAAAACTGTATTTCCTAGTTTACTTTTTCCATCCTGCTTGCTTTGTGCAGGGGGGGCATTCAGGCCGCTGCAGCTGCCGTACCCTGACAGCGGCCTTTCCTGCCTCACTGCAGGCAGCAAGGGCCTCTCCCAACCCATCCCCTGATGCCACAGTTCAGACAAGGTGCTGGTATTTCACAGGTAGCCCCTCAGATACCCAAGGGTTTAAACTGTCACAGAAAGGACAGCCTGGATGTCTAGTCCTCTAGATTATGGGAAAAATCCATCTTCCCCAAAGGTTAACCCAAGAGCGCTTGGTCTCAGAGCCTGTCTGCAGACAGGCTGTGTGTAGCGAGCACAGACACAGGGGACGATCTCCATGACGTACAAGTTTCTTTTCACTTGGCAGGCTGCTGGCCTGATGATAATTTGGGTCCAGTATACACACACAGTGTTTCAATCCAAGCTCAGGATTCATGCTGGAAAGCTGAACTCATATATGCACAGCCCTGCTTTTGTCTAATCCATTCAGACTGTGCTGATGAGAGCCTGGGTCTCTACAAAGACACCCATTTTGCTCAAACTCATGCTTCAAGACAGTGAGAGCTGGATGCAAGCCTGCGCCAAAGCCTGCATGAAAGCAAGCTGCTCGTGGACACGTCTGGACTTGGACATGGACTTGAACATATGGTCCATTAACAGCATAAGCCTACCCCAAAAGCTGGGTGATCTGGCTCCTCTGAGTGTGATGCCTGTTGACCCTAAAACCTAAAGATCAATCATGATTTCAATAGCAATAATTTTAGCAAAGCCTTCCAGCAATTCTGGAGCTGGTTTGTCAGCTTTTCTCCTGTTGCCAGAATGGACATCAGTGCTTGCACTAAACCCAAATCCTTTCAGCTCCTTTGCTATGCAGCTCTGTCCTGCACTTGGACAGCCCAAGCCCAAAACTGCTTGCAAGCTCATGGAGCATGGCTGGGGCCTCCACCCAGCAGGACTCAGCTTCTTTTCAGCCCCATCTGCCAGTTGTTACCTGCTTGCTTTGAGGCACTGAATTTCTATCAAACTGCGTGGCTCTGCCATTTATCTCCCACGTGTCAAAACATGCATCCAGACAGAAGTACGTGCAGTATTTGTGCTACCACGTTCACAAGAGAATGACCACGTGTGGGGATTTGGACCAGATGAGTGCTGTTTCAGCATGAGGCCGTATCAGTCTAAGCCACTCAGGTTACATCCCTACCTCTTCGAGTGGGACGCAGTATGTGCGCTGCTCACTTTGTCGTTCTCTAGGGGAATGCATGGCATCTGTAATACATTACCATCTTTTCAAAGAAATGTTGTCTACATTAAGTAGAAGTATTTAATTAGCACTTCATTTAGAGCATGTGGTACAGCTCACAGTTCCATTTTGGGCCAGAGATGATTTTCAAGGGTGGGTGGAAAACAGCCGAAAATGCCAGGAGGCCAGAGTAGTTTGCAACAATCACTCCCTGCTTATTTCTGTTTTCACATTATTGCAAACTTTGCAGGGAAGCAGCCATGGTTCGTAGCACTGGTGATGTAAAAGCAGAGCCTGATAGCAAACACACACAGAAAATCATAGTGGCAACATTTACAAATGCCATGTCTCACCTTGATCCTGTTTTTCACCCATGGCCACTCTGTAAGTGCAAGGTCCCTTCTGCAGGAGGCTGTCCCTGGGCCCGCAGGTCTGCAGAGCTGGAAGCAGCTTCTCACCAGCCTCTTTCCCTGTCCCTGGAGCCTAGACATGTGGACAGGCCGTATGCATGAGTCCTAGCCTCGCCCAGGGGAAGCCCAGATGATTCAGACACCCCTCTGAGTCACACTCCCTCCCCAGGGAGAGGCCAGGTTGTTGGCTGGCCAAAGCTAGTAACAGTTTGTAAACCCTGGGCTTGGACAGCGCGGTGGGTGGTGACACCCCATCTCCAGCGCGGAGCTCAGCTCCTCCACACCCTGCTCCAGCAGGTAGCTCACCCACGCACACAGATTTCTTGCTTCCCTTGGAGATAAACAGCCAGACTCCCTCGTGCACGACCAAGTTCTAAGTAACTAAACACAAAACGCTCCAGTATTGTTTAATGGAACTTGTCCATAATTTTATCAGTTCCTATGAGGACTGGGATTCAAGTGTCCATATTGGCCTAAATATTCCTCCTTGGATGGAGAGCCAAAACCTCAAACAGGAGCTTCTTGCCAAGATCAAAATCAAGTCAAAAGACATCTTACAAACAGACAAGCAAAATCATTGCACTAGATCTGCTGGAGTGCTTTGGCTATGTACTTTGCACTTCTCAGGCTGAAATCTTGATCTGACTGGCTTCAGATTTTTTGCATTTGTTCCAACCTCCCAAATGAGCTACCTATTACCTTCCTGGTACCTGTAATAAATTATTAATAATAATAATAAAAAAGACAATCGGTACATCTAATAAATATAACATTATCAGAAAAAAACTCTATCAGGCATTATGGCAAAAGGACAGGACCAACCAGCTGTGGTTTTCTGTGTTTTGTATACATGCACATGCATCTATTCATATATAGATAGTGATATATCTATTTATAGATACACGATAAAAACTATTCCTTGACTGTGTACATACAACAAGTATTAAAGTCAGTGTGACTTTGGTGAATATGCATGTACAATCATTCATCATCATCATCACCTATTTTATGTACATTGTATCAACAGTTTTCTATATTGTGGCAACGTACTATGCCATCTTTTTGCAAAAGCTTTGCTGCAAGTGACACCAGTAATCTGACAAATTTTTCACATTTGATTGTGTTAGCAAGTATCAAAATCTCTGAGAAAGAATTTGGCCATAACAATCCAGTTATCACTTGAGATACTACATAAACAATACATGGACAAGCAGGACTGCTGTCATTTTGATGATGAGAGATTCACACAAAATGTAAATGTTAATACTAGCTGGAAGGCAACACACATCTCTGGAAATTCAGATTTCTGATATCCAAAATACAGCTAACAGAATAGTAAGGCTGCTGCAAAATCTTAAGTTCAGGCTATAAAGCAACCTTCTGAGACTCATATTTTATACTCTGGTCTGCACTGCCAAACAGCTTATAACTGTCTCCATTCTGCGTGTGTATATCTTGCACTTCTGAAACCCTAGGGCTGCATTTGCAAAGTAGACACTCTACAACTTTCTTTTTTTGTGTATACTGATGCTTGTCTATACGTAGCTATACAGACTTTTTCTTTGGCAGGAAGTTCCAAACACACTATTATTATGGGCACAGACTTGGATTTCCTTTGACAATATAGTCCATAATGTTTCATGAGGTAGAACTTCTAATGCTGTATCTAACACTAGGAAGCTTTGTTCTCTGCAGTGGTATTTGAGCTCATGCCTGTTTGAAGGCTGCCATAGTAAGGAGCTGCTCTGTGTCTCATGTGGGATTATATATCTCATAGCAGTGTGTAATTTAGTGACTCTGCTCCAGCAAAATATAAAGTCCAAGTCAGACTCTGGTCAGTCCCGACGAAGTGAACAATGTGTACCACCAGCACAGCTCTGCTGGGCTGTCTTAGCAAATTAAAAGGTTGGCTCCACTTTACCCAAATGTAAATGCAAAAGGTGCTTGTCCTGATATTTGCAATTACTCTGTCTGCTCGCAGTAAATGCAGCTGGAAAAGGCTAAATTTGCTTTTTAGAATTACATAATTCAAATCACTCATACACGCTCCTGGGAAAAGCATGGCTGTTCGGCTCCAGTTTATTCTTGCAGAAGTCCGTAACCAAGTATGAGCGCTAGCAGATGCAGGATCAGCAGCACTTCAACGCTGAGCATCTCTGTAGCTGCTTCCTTGCAGCTGCAGCAAAGGGAGTTGTTGAGTGTTGGAAAGCAGCAGCACACAGAGTTGTTTTCTTGGGGAAGCAAGGGTGAAGAAAGTGAATATAAGGGCAAGAGATCTCATGGGAAAGAAACTCTGATTTACATTCTCTGAAGACACAGAGATAGGAGATAATGAGGAGAGAGGAAAGACATCTTAAGCCACAATTCTGCTGGCTTTCCTTCTCCTCTCTGCATATTCCCTGGAAGATTTCCTGGTGGCACAAATTGCTTCATGTGTATCTTGTTTATTTTTGGACTGCATAACTTCCTTTGGAGTCAGCCCAGCCCCTGTTGGGAACATACGATAAATCTGGATTCATTTGAAACTCCCTTTTGGAATAGGCAGAGGTGTCCCTGTCAACATGTCAGATTAGGAATGCTCCGTTTGGTTTAATGGAGCTGGTTTTTGGTTTAATCCAAAAGGCTCCATAAACTTCCATTGTCATTTGTGCTCCAAAACTTGCAGTCTTAAGAATTAAAGTTTTTTTTTAATTATTTTTTAAAGGTAGTGGCTTCCTCATTATATTGAACTCCTTTGTTTTTTGTTTTGATAGTAAATCAAGTCAATTGTATCCACCAGAGATGAAGTCAATCATATCCAGCAGAGATGCTCCATTTATCCTGGCATATAGGAATGTATTTTTATCAATCTGAAGCCAATATAATTTTAATTATCTGCAAAGTTAAAAAATGAGTCAAAGAATGGGGAAAAACTAAAGAAGGAAATTTTAAAAAAGGATACCCCAAACTGATTACAGTACAGAGTGGAATCAGAATTATTCCTTATAACACAGGCTTCTCGGATGTTATTGGCAACTCAATTCAGACGTTCTTTAGCATCCACTTCTCAAAAGACACTCAGATTATTATTACATTGTAAAAGACCACAGTCATTCATTCCTAAAGGAGGTGAACTGGGTAATAATAATAGTCTTTTCCATTAGTAAAACTGTTGGGTTCTCTGAAGTGTCATTTTATGGCAGCTGAAACTTTCAAACTACTGAATCAATCAGAAAGCCTTATTTGATATTTTTTTTGAAAGAATGGATAATGATGAATGTTGTGCACTGGGCTGGCACTCCGGACATCTGGGTTGAAATCCCATCCCTGGCACAGATGGCATCTGGCACCCACAGAGTCTATTGTGTGACTTCAGTGAGTAGCCGCCTTTCATTCCCCAGCCCATGAAAGAGGGATAATAACCCTTCCTCATGCTCTCATTTTTCTGCCTGATCCAGTTAGGTGAAAAATTCATCAGCTCAGGCCTTTCTTTTCATAGGCACTAACTGGCTAAGTGGCACCTGGTCAGCTCAGACTCTGTCAACGTAACTTGCCCAATATAACATGTTTTTCAGAGATTGCTCAACGGTTTTGGAGGAGGCATCTTGCTCCATTTTGAAACCATATAAACCAGGCTTTGTCACGTGAAGGGCTTGCTCCCTCACTTGTGTCTCACTGGAAGGGCAGAAGTTTTCAAGGAAACACTGCTGCAGCTCTACCAGCATGGTGCAGTCAAGCTGCCATAGTGTGAGGAAATTACTGTTTGTGAGAGAAAGTGGTCAAAGACTGACAAAGCCAGTAAAATGTAAAAATTTCTTACATTTACGCAGAACCCCAGCCCAGTCTACAATAAGTAGAGTGATCAACATGGTGAAGGGAAGGGTGGTGGTTTTCTGTCCTCAAGTTGCAGGTAGGTAGTTCCCATGATTGTCAATCCACACAGCTCTTCCCAGACATAACCTTAGGCCTCTCTGCATAAGGAGGGGCAGACACCACAGCCCTGCAGCTGTATCAGAGTCTTGCTTTTGAAAAAGCTTTGTTAACAAATAGGAACAAGGATTTGAATAGGTTCAATGCCTCTAGAACTGGATCTTTCGGCGTTGCCCAATTGTAAGGGCTCCTTCACTCCCCGAAATATTGCTCTAAGCCTGTTTTTTGCTTTATTTGTTTCCTCTCTGAGAACTGCCTTCAACCAGTGAATACCCAAATCTCTAGCAGAGGACAGACTTTATAAAGGGGCATCTGCAGGTCCCTGGCCTGAACCTGCTGGATGCTTCGTGGGATTCTCTGTGGCAGCCAGTGGTGCTCCCAAGGAAGATGGGGAGGTTGGGGTCTGGGTAAACTGAGCAGAAGATGAGCTGCCAGCCACACAACATCCCAGGGGCTCCCTGCTGCAGTGCCAGGCTGCTATTTCTATACTGCAATATATGTTAGCAGTCCTGGCCCCTCTGCTTCCCCTCCCGCTTCCCAAGGCACAGAACGCTCTGTGGGAGCTCTTCTCCCTTTCATAAGTGAAAGGGAATGTAGCAGCCCACTTTGTGTCACCAACTGGCAAATACGCAAACCAAGCTGCCAAACCTTTGTCCTTAAAAGAGCTGCCCCCTGCACCTTGCCTCCTTGTGCCAACAGGACAGGACAATGACCTGGATTGCTACTGCACCCATCAGACATGCTTATGGTCATTTAAAATTTGCATTTAATTCTTTTTTTTTTTAGTCCAAGTTATTTAAAATTTATTAAAAGCTGACTTCTAGGTTGCCTGCTCTAGTTTTCATTCATAAAAAGTATGCTCAGAGCTCCCAGGATGCTGATTCTGTACTGCCCAGCTGATGAGCTGCCAGGCAGAAATGTTTGTTTTCTCTTTAAATGTACACAAGCAACTCCTGGAAACCAAATCCGATTCAAAGGAACTTGACTGCATCATGAACATGGAGACTGTTAGTTTCTGTCTGACCACAGACACACTGCTTGCTGTTTTAGCATGATGGGTAGCATGACCTGGTTGCGAGCTGTGCTGCAAAATTAATACCAACAGGAAAAAGAAGAAAAAAAAAATGTCTCTATAGAGCAATACACCAGAGAGGATTCTTCTATCTCTGCTCAGTTCCTTGAGGAAAAACAAAAACAAAAACAAAAAACCAACACAGATACATTTCAAATGAAATTCTCATATGATGGGCTCTCTTACAGGCCAGTGTTCAGGTATTAATTTAAACCTGATTGCTCATTTAGATGGTAAAATTAGTTTTTGGAAGTATGTAAAGATCACTGGAACACAAGCAAATCAAATACTGTATCCTTGTGCCAGCAAAACAAAATAGAGAAAGTAATTAGAAGGAGATCAAAAAAACCCCATACTTTCCTTACAACATAGGCAACTTTGAATATGTAAATTAAACACCTCATTAAGGGCAGCAGCACTGCTGATCATCTGCTTTGATAATTGCAGATGAATCCAGAGCAAAAGGTATAAAATTAAAGGTGAAATGCAAAGGGAGTTATTAAATCCTTCCAGCTCAAATACACAAGTTCCAAAACACATACACAGAATTACTGATGAGAATTGGCTGGAGGTTACTACAAAAACATTTTCTTTAGCTTCACTTTCAACAAGTCTAGTTCCTAAAAACACATTTACCATAAAATGACTTAGATAGTAACTAAGGCAATGAAACAAGTTGTCACAGGGGTTCTAAAACCCTGAGTGAAGGAATTTTGTAGCTGCTATTTTTGGAATGGGTACATCAACTGCATGTGTGGGGCACTGCACGCAGCCATGCATCAGGCTGGTTGCCCTTTTCCAAGCTCAACACCTGAATGACACTCAGAAAGCTCAGCACATTCAGAGAAATGTTCACCCGTAATTCTCAGAGCTGGAACAAATAAAGCTGTCATACATTTTTAATATTTCTCAGCTATTTAGAATGTAAATATTCATCATTCTTGCAAACCAAAGCCTAATTAGATTCATAAATGATTATTGCTTCAACGTAGAGCAGAAAAGCAGCAAGCATTTCTGAAGCTCATTTCACCTGGAGGAGCCCTGGTTATCTCATGCACATTAATGAGATAACAAGCATGCGTAAGCTTACCTCTTTGTAAAGTACTAAAAGGCAAACACAAAGCTGAAGAGAGGAACTCCACAAACCATGCCATCCTCAGGCCACCCCCTGCAGCAGCTTCGTTGACGTCGCAGGCACCTCTGGGACTGTTTGCTCTGATCCTGCTCAGGTTTTGGTTAACACATTCCTGGTACTAAGGCCTGATGTATGCTGGGAGCAGCACCACGAGGTCAAAGCAAGAGCAATAGCGTAGGCAAGACACAATGGATAGGGTGGGATAAAGTTATCAGGCAGCCACCATCACCTTCTGCACCCTTGCTTATTATTTGTCTGGAAGCTTCTCCAGAATCCAGTAACTTATGGAAATGGTATAGACCATACTTTCAAGCTGAAAGATACAAATAAGTCATCTTACTGCCAAAAAACTTTTGAAGTGGATCCAATAGAGGCCAAGCTGGCTTTCATGCTACCTGCTGTGATACAGGGGACTCCTGTGCCATGAGGAGGAGGAAGGATGAGTGCTCTCCCAGTGGGCCAGGGAACTATTTTGCTCATGGGCATGCGAGTTACAAGTTGTGAATTGGAAAACTTGTGAGTTAAAAACTCCCTGAATTCATGAGTGCTGAATTAGTGAATTCACGTTAGACTAGTCTGTAAAATGGCATTAAGCCCTTTTTTGATGTGTTCATTTTCTTTTTTAATGAGCTCATAAATTTTAATTTACAGAGTAAGTCATCCTGTAAATCTGAGAGATCCAAACGGACCATGGCAAACTCTTAAGCAAAAAAGATAAAACCAAGCATATAAGATTGTAGGATCAAGCTGAACTTGTTAGCCAGATCATGCCTATGGAAAAAAATAGTCTATTCCAGCACAGAGCAGAGGACAGAATTTTTTTGGTGTGTTAGTCCAGAGTTATGCCCTGAATGGAAATTCAGTAGTCAAAAGTGCAAAGTCCCTTGCTGGCATTTGCTCAAGTGTCCCATTTCAGCAGTGAGCTCATCTACAAGCTAGTGGCTGTAGTCACAAATGACAATTTCCAAATTTCTTTATTCAAGTAGTCAAAGCTATCAGTTTCATTGGGCCTACTCACATGAGGACAAGCAGGATTTTATCTTTAATACTGATTTTTGTCAGAATAATCATCTTCTCTCTTGCACCATATACACTGATCCCAAGAAAAGGTATTGACTGAGATGGGCTTCAACACAAAGAAAAATGGGAAGGAGTCTGGATATGAGCTTTAGGTTTAGAGATGTGCCACCACCTGGTTAACCCCTTGCTGAGTGTGCCCAGGAGGAGCTGGAGGGCTCCTGCTGATGATCCTTGCTCTCTTCTCCTCACAAGACACTTCCTCCGAGGTGGATTTGAGGTGGAACGGCATCTGCATTTTACAGCCCAAGTTTCTCCTGTTCAGCTATATACCTACAGAGAACTTGAGTGAAACACATGTTTCATGGTAAAATGTAAAGGGAAATGTAAAAAAAAAAATAAATTTTATTTTTAAAAATACAATGGCCCCCATTTTAACTTCTTGCAGCACTGAAGATCTAGTTTTCTATTTTCATTGTTAGAGAACTATATGGATTGCTTCTTTAAAATATATATATACATAAAAATCTGCAAAGGCTCCCAAACCTCTTAATCTAGATGGCTGAGGATTTCCAAGGGAACTTCACAGCAATCTGTGGTGAGCTGCAAATTGCACAGACAGAGCCCTCGAGTGTCCTTCACTCCTCCTGGAGTGGTTGCTCAGAGCAGGTTGAGTGTCCACATGCGGCAGGGTGAAATTGCTCTCTGTGGGGCATATTTGCCTATCAGAGGGAAAAACAAATACTTGGCTGTGCTGCAGTTATAGCTGCAACTCCCGAGAAGCCCTCTGTGCAGCTAAGGGCATGCATAATGCATGTGGACTAAACACACATAGTACAGATTTGGGGATATTTCCAGCTCCCAAGGTTTCTGATTTTGATCTACTTTGCAAAGAGGCGTGCTCAGCTCCCTGGTGGCCGTGCCCTGCTAAGGTACCTCCACTCCAGAAAGACACCAATGAAAGTCAGAATGATAATTTGGGTACAGCTGCTGAGCAATTTGCCACCAGTAACACCTACAGCTTTGTCAGCTGCGAGATTCTTAGTTGGGCACAAGAGAGGAGGGGCAGGCTCTGCCTCTCCTGCCCCAGGTAACAGTGCAGAAAATTTGTTCTGCAAAGCTGTCTTTATCTTTCAGTGTATTGTCTTCTTTAGCAGCACTTGAAGCAGAATGTTGTCAAAGGCAGGACACACAAATAGAGCATATTCTCAATCCATATTCTCATCTGAGACCTGATGCAGATGCCATGAATTTTCCTGTTCTTGCCCTAATGCAGAGATAATTCCATTTCCATCCCACTTCAAAGTCTTTTTGATTAGGGAAATTCAACTCTGCTCTGCATAGCAAAAATGATAGGCCTTGCTGCCACAGACTAATAATTAAAAGAAAACAGTTCTACTACATATTTCAAGCAATTAGGCTGACTGTACCTCATTTTAAAGATCATTCATTATTATTCATTGAATCATGAGAGATGCTGCAAATTATAAAAATGTAAGTCTTCCTCAATAGAGAAACCTGCTTTAGGATTTGCTTGTATTTGGATTTTCATTACAGGAAAGACTTCTCGTTCTAGCTTCTTTAAAGTATAAAAATAGCACCAGTGTTAAAATTAAAATATAAATCTGTTCTATTTGTGTTAACAACAGTTCTAATTTCAGGCTGCCTTTTTCCTGAGCTACCCTTTACTATGTTTCCTTTTGACAACTGGCCAAGATCATAGCCTTGAATTCAAAACTTCTACTGTTTTCATGTGGGTCCAGTTGAAATCCCAGTATCAAATTATTTCCTGTAATTTAAGTCTCTCTACAATAGATAAAACAGAATTAAGTAAAAATCAGATAATTTAATATATTTTTTTAAATAAACAAATTTGAAAACGAAGTCTGAGATAAAAACTTTGAGATAAAAACTCAATATACTGAGATATAAATTTAATAGCTACTTACATTTTTATACATATTTATTTACTTTTGAAATAATATATCGTTGCTGCTGATAGTGTGAAGGGAGTCAAGCAGTTATTCTCCAAAAAGCTTGCCATTTAAATAAGTAATTGAACTCTACTTCAAATAGCATTTGTTTCTTTTGTAGGAACACAGAGGAAAGAAAATTCAGTGTATTTGAATTTCAGTATATTTGTGTTCAATGAGTAGGTTATTTGACACTGAGAAACTAGCTAGGAGTTGAAAAGGCAAAAAAGTTTGTTTTCTTCTTCCGATTTATGCATACAAATGAGGTGTGAGAGCCTGAGCTCTGTTAGCTCAAAAATGTTGGCAGACACATTGACAAGAAACAATTGGTTCAATTTACTGACTCCAAGTAGAATTCCCTCCTTTAATAAATGCATTCATTTAATTGTGAAACACAGCTAGGTAAACTTACTTCTTTTCTTTCTGAGGAGTCCAAAGTATTTGAAGGCAGCTTTTAACTAATAATTTTAAAGTGTTACCTTAAACATTTACCGATAAAGCCTTTCCTCAGGGAGCACGCAGAACAAGCAAAATGCATCCAGCACATACAAATTTAGAAAGGATTTTTGAAGCACAAAATCAAAACAGCTTTAAATTGGTTGTTTACAGCTAATGTTTCTGACCGATTGATTTAGATCATGACTTTTATTTACAATTTAAATAACTTAAATCAGTTCACTCCAAATACTTCCCTTCACCCCAAAGCAAACACAGCAGCTATTAAAGAGCTCGTTAGCATACGGCTGCAGCACAACAGAGGGCAAAGCTCTGTGCCATAGCTTACACGGAAGATAACTGGAATTTTATAATTTATTTACATTCCTCTAGGTAGAAAAGTGCAGAATACTGTGCAGAAAAACGTCATTCTCCTCCAGAGCCACAAGAGGGGAGCCTTTTCCTTCTGTAACTCAGAGAAACTCCTGCTAGACAAATCACCACCTGGAAACCATTGACTTTAAGAGGGAAAGTCAGCTCCTTTGATCTAGCAGAAGAGTTTGGCATCGTTTCCAAAGTCAATAAATACACACAGAGAGTCAATTAAAAAGAAACCAACCAACTTATAACCACACTAATTATTTATATATGCATGTTAAAGACTCATTGTTCCAGGGACTTTACATGAAAAATTAATTTATATAGAAGCCTGCAACTATTTTTCACCATCGTGTGAGAGTGTCTGCAAACCCCACGTTGTTATTCAGAGCATTGTGGTCATTGGGGAATCCATGGACTTCTGCTAAAAAGCCAAATACTTCGTTTTGAAGTTGCATGTTCAGCAACAGAGGACAGGCTTGCAGTAGGCTGGGAACTCATTAAATGTAGGCTCTAATGTCATGCCCGCTATTAAAGCTGTCTAAGCAGTTCATTCTGTATGTTGCAATAACAGGCCTTGAGGACTAAGAGGGTCTCACCACGATAAGAACAATTAATGCACTGTAGGCACTAATTTTGTGCCCCACAAACATGCTGGGAGCCTCTGTCACAGCTCAAACCCCAAACATGTGGCTCAGCTCACAGGGAGCCTTGCCAGGCTGGGAACCAGGAACATGAGTGTTACTATACATCCACAAATTCACCTTTTTTTTTTTAAAAAAAAAATCCTTTGTAGGAAGCCTTAGGTAATTCCTGCCTAATTCCATTCCCAGCTACAGGCAAATGCCCTCACTGAGGCAGAGGTGAAGGAGGATTACCCAGGGAGCACCGGCTGCTCAGATGAAGGAGAAACCAAGGACTCAGAGTACAGAGGTGAAGGATGCTCCAAGGTATGAGCAGGAAATATTAAGCATTAGAGAAGGAAGGAAGGTGTGAGCTATGTCATTTTTCAAATAGACTGAAACTCAAATATGTCTTTGTTTTCTGGATAGAAGGTGGCCCAGCTAGATGTTCAGATTCCCTGAAATTGTGCTTGTACCCCCAGACAGAGCAGCACGAGTCTGATAATGGTCTGGGTACTAGTCACATAAGAACTGAGGCGGGTCTGGGCTTCAGGCGCTGGTTTGCTGCAGCCCCGTAGCAGGGCTGGATTTGCCCTGCAGTGTTTTCACCAGAGCTATGTCCTTGCGTGTCCCTGCAGCAGGATAAGTTGCTGACTGCTTAAGAGCCGTAGTGTGAGTATCTGGATATTGTATCCCCTTTATTCTACTTACAGTTCAATCTCCTGAGCTTAAGGACAGCTTTTCTCGCTCCTCCCACTTCCCCCCTCCCTCCTGAAGCTGTGGAATCAGAGAGCAGTTATGTTACCATAACATTTGATAAGCTCGGTAAAAATATCAGAGAACATTTAGTACCTGGAGGAATACAATGGGATTTTCATCCATCACTCTGCCTTTGTACAAGGCTATTATCTACAGAGCACCAAGCAATGATCTAGCACTAATAGACATCTTCACAATAGTCTGAATCAAGCTGTGACATAAAAGTTTCAGGTGACACAGCCTCTGCCACGACTATTTAATCCAGAGCCCATTACCTTTTAATATACACAGTGGGTTGCTGGAAAGACCAAGGCATGCAACGGCCGTCTGTCAGTGGAGAAATATGTGAGACCTCTGGTTTTCACTGACTGAAATTTCAAGAGCATAAATTATCTGAAGTAGTTTAAAGAGTCTTTATAAAGCCAGCTCTGAGCGCAAGCCTACTCAGCAGCCGTTCTGATGGCTTTCCAACTTCTCACTGGGAACCTCGTTGTCTTCTCACCACAACATAATTTTTACATAGTAAACGGGCGTGGGACATCATTCTTGCTGTGCGCTGCACATGTACAACCCTTTGTGCAGTGTAAATCATAAGGCTGTGAATGAGGAAGCACAGCCGTGACTGCTGGATTGTCAGAATTTATGGAACAAAGCTTACCCCAAAGTAGAATTACTTTTTATTACCAGTGCGATTATTTTTTTTCAAAGAAACTAAGCATAACAAAAAAACCCTTCACTTAAAACAGGTCCACAGAAGAGAAATATAATTGAGATCGCGTTCTTTATTTATCATCAGAAAGGGATGAGGTTTAAAGTGGTTTTGTTCTTCTTTACAACTGCTATCAATTCTGACCTTCCCATATAACTCATCAGCAATCTCTGATTCAGACTCTTCTCCCTTTTTAAATAAAGGGAAAGAAGTAATGAATTTTAACAAAGACATCCTTAGGCCTCAGAGTTTCTCAGAAGTCTGTGTTAGAGCAGCATTAACAAAAACTGAAGAGCTTTAGATAGCCTGAAAAAAGTTCTCCTCACCATGGAACAAGGCTTCATTTGCACAATATTTCTCACTTCATCACCCTGTATCATCAGTGACCACACACCAATTTACTTCTGAAAATTAGGTGCCTTTTCAGAGGGGCGATAGAGCCTTACTTAGAAGTAAACTGCATTTAGTTTCAGTTACAGAAGCCCTGGCCCCAAGACCTTGGCTGCCTTGCAGTACGAGCATGCTGATGGTGAGCAGATTTCAGGTGCTTTCCAGCAGCAGCTCTCCCACCCCTCGTGGCAATGCTTCTGAACACATCCCTTAATGAGTTACTTGGGTGAAAACAAGTTCAAGCCGTTGCCTAGTGAGATATCAATCCTTCTGCATAATTAGCGGCTGTCTCTTGATGGTATAAATAGTATTATTAATTACACCGATATTAATACTGCCACTAATATTATAAGGTTTCATTATGGATACAAATTGGGTTTGCTGCAGGATCACAAGTCATTAACTGAAGAAATTGGCAACTCAACCTTCTCTGCTTCTCTAAGCAGAACGCAGATGTGGACACTGGAATGTGTCCCGTGCTACAGGGTGTTGCCTTTTTAATTTTCAGTCCATCACCACCCTTTTTCATTGGAAAAAGGGCAGACCAACCATTGCTGTAAGAGGCTGAGCCTTATTTCTATTTTGCCTGCTGAAATCAAGTGAGGGAAAGGTGCAGCCAGGGAACAGTGGGCCTTTAGGAAACACCAGAGGGCCGAATACCCGGTACCATTTACATCCTTTGCTAACAGATTCTCCTTTGCCCTCAAGACACTTGTTGGTCCTATTTATTTAAGCAGACAAGTAGGCCAGCAGCTGGTGACGCAGAATCTCCCTAAATCGCTTCCTCCCCTAAATACATTTCCATATATTTAAATTTCCCTGATAAGTTGGACAGACATTGGAAAAATGTATGCTTGTCTTTCCTACCTGTGCAAAGCAATCGCAGAATTTCAGTCTGCATAAACACCCAGCTGCCTCTCCCTCCTCTTTAATGACCTCAAGAAAAAAGTCCCATTAAGATTACTGGTTGGCTGCATGTACTGTCAGGTCAGAAATTCCTCTTTCTGACAACATTTTATTGTTATTTGCCAGTTTCCGTCTGTGGCCCTAACTGGAACCGGGCACAAAGAAAGGAAATTCTTGCAGAGATCAGTGGGGTAGGAGATAAGACCCACACTTGGGCAGAAACTAAAGAAACCTCGTTAATGTTCACGTCTGCAGGGAGGCTGGCGATCTGTTTCTTTGGCTTTACTCATTAATCTATTTTTATTACTTTTACATGTATGACTATTGTCATCTACGCTTCTGCTACTTTATAATACTTTACCAAATTAGTTAATGCTAAAGTTTAAAATGCACCTGCATAAAACAACTTACTAGGATGCAATATTCTAGAACCAAAGTTTTATGAAAGAACCAGTTCAACAAAAGTGGGTCAAGCAACGTTCTTAGATGCCAGAAGTGAGCTAATCTTCCTCAAGGACGATGGATCTCAGGAACCTCTCATTTGTGAGGCAGATCAGAAAAAAAAAAAAAAAAAAAAAGAGAGAGAGAGAAAAAAAAAAAAAAAAAAAAAAACAAAGAAAAAACAGCAGATCTCTTTTCTGGTTAAAAACTGTTTAAGTACTACCCGTACAGTATTTGGGTACATAAGGATAAGGATACAAAGGGCCCCAGCCCAGCATGTATCCAGTGGACTGCTTTGCATCATGCCCAGGGATAACAACCCCGGACTGAAATCCCTGGGGCTCTGCGGGGCTGGAAACTGCACAGGCAACTCCAGCCTCAAGTTGCTGCTGGCCTGTAGCCCAGCTGTGATTAATCACTGCTATCAGCATCCCTTAGCTGTTCTGTGATTCAGGGCTTGGTGTAAGCACATTCATTTGAATTCATATCGCTCATAAAATTGTGCATCTAATTACCATTTGCAAGCATGCACGTTGTGGTAGGCAATTAGGAAGCTGTTGATCTTAATGCAACAAACATTAATGCAACAAATATTTGGGGGCTTTCTACAGCTCATTAAAAAGAAAGGTTTGTAATAATATTTGATATTAAAATCTCTACTTTCAGAGATTGGAAATTGTGAAAGAGGTGGGTAAATGAGGATAAACCCATATACTACACTTACAAAACAATTGTGCCTAGGAAGAGCAAATTAGACTTTGCAAGGTCATTATGCTGGAAGAATTAACCAAGCATTTTAACTATTAATAAAACTTTACAACCCTGAGTTTCTGGAGGGGATAGGGAAAAGAAGAATAAACACAAAATTGCTGGGAGTAGTGCTAAATGCATAAATTGGCATATTTGTAGCTATTTCCATTCTGTTTATATTTCTGAATTCATTCAGTCTTCCTTAAAAAAATAATACCAGCCTCAAAGAGAGCTGCAGAGAGGTAGTTAGGGTTTCAAGCCATAGCACAGGATTGGTGGGGACTGCCTGGTGCATGTCAGCCCACGGGAGCATGGGTGTGAGGAGGGGACAGCTGAGTGAGGGCTCCAGGAGCACCCAACTCCTGACCTCCCTCCTGTCCCCACACTTCCCCCGACAACAAAACCGCTGCAGGAATAAAACCTTGTCATCTTCTTCTTCACCCACAGGACCAAGGTGCACAGCCTGCCATCTGACACTCCCCAAATAATTGGAAAACCACCATCCGGAGAAATTGGCTGGTGCCTTTTCTTGCTGCCTTTTCAAGAGTTCACACAATCGCAAGGTTTCTTCTGATGAGAGAGAAGGCTTCCTTTTTAGCTCTGACCTGGAGCTGGCTAAGAGAGCAGCAATGCAGCAAGGATGTTCGCAGCAGGTGCTCCCAGCCTGCATACATAATGCACGGCAGCGACACCGGGCAGCCACAGCATCACACGTTTTTTCTGTACTAATGATGCGGTGCAGCCTGGCATGAAAAATGGGGGGGGGGGGGAGGGGAATAAAATAGAATAGGGAAACAAAACAGGTGATTAAAAAAACTGTCAGAAACACCTAGGCTTGATCGATCAGTTATATACTTGGGTAAAATGAATACTGTAAAAGGGTTCCTGTGCTTACAGTACAGTAAAATCCATGCTGCGGACCTCCAAGGGCTCACAAGCCATGCTTTTGAAGCTAGCAAATGTGATATTTATCTTCAAAGTGTTTAGTCCTATCATGTTAATGCTTTGGTGTAAGTAATCACACAGTATTTCCCACTGTGCATCAAAATGAACAACATTTTTTTTTTCTAATAATATACAAGCGAGTAAATATTTGCAGAGGCATTCTGCACTGTGCAATAGCTGAGACGGATGACAATGTCATGAAGTCACAATCTCAGGAGAGAATAAAGGTAGAAGGAAAGAAAGAAAAGATCAAAATTAAGATCTTTGCAGCTTTAATCTAGCACCTTATACCCTGAAATTACAGCATTTCCCTCTGGAGTCAAATGAGAGGGCATACCAGATACAAAGTCCAACTAGGTCTATTTTCTTTTTCCAGCTTTTTCTTACAAATGTGAGGGAAGGCCCTTTTCGCTGCGCTGAGTTATGCACCCATATAGGCACACAAGTCACCAGCAGGGTGACAGTCCCACAGATCTGCTGTCACCCCTAGAGCAGCGACCTCCTTGGCCATGCTCCGGAGCACGCCGAGTGCCAGCGCCGCTTCTCAGCCAGCCCCAAACCACATCGAAATAACCCCAAACCACTCAGTATTCCAGCCACAGGTCAGCTGGCAGTCTTTGGCTTTGAATCTTCCACCAGCCCTGTGTTTGCGAGGATTTTACCTCAAGCTAATCAGTTAATTAGAGTTAGGCACTCTGGGAGGTTCCGCATGCCTCTGCTAATGAAGAGGCTGCTGCCGCCAGCCGGCTCACACAGTCCTCTGGCAGCTCCCTGCCCTCCAACGTGCTTAGCATTACACGCTGAGGGAATTGAGAGGCTTTCCATCGAATCCAGGGGGTTTTCCAGGCCAAATGCTCAAATTCTGAGAAGCCTTTGGATGCACGAGGCTGGGGAGCTGCAGAACATTATTGCAGAACCCAATCTTTGAGGTTTTCTCCCCATTGGTGTCTCCTGCCCATGAGCTGGAGTTGGGCAAGAACATGCAGCAAGTCTCCGAGATTCCCTTCATTAGAGCAGAACCTCGTGGGGCAGCGAGTCACATGGAAAGGGGCTTTTGGTCCAAGCTGCTGTTAGTAATAACTGATGGCAAAATATCACTCTGGCATGGAATTAATCATAAAAAATAGTACTCCCTCACTGCTCATATACAAGGGGTTTCGTCTGTGGTTTAAACTACTTCAAACAGCAGTCAGGTCCTTGAGGTTGCCAATGCTGAGCCCTGTGGTGGTAGGACACAATGACCTTGTTATAGCAAAAAAAGACCAGAAAAGAGTCTGTCCTGCCTCTATAAAAGTTCTTTTCCCACATAGTAATATCCACTGAAATGATGCAGCAAACACTGGTGGTAGGGAAAGAGAATAATCTGAAGAAGATAATTTACAAACCATCCTGCTTTGCTGGGAAGCAAACACGTTCAGAGCTCCAGAGCTGATGTTCTGGGCAACAAATGCAACCTGTAAACGTGCAAGTGACCCTGCTTGCAGAAGTGTCACTGCCTTTTGTTAATGAATGCCAGGACAGCTCCTAATTTCCCTGTGAGAGTCCCTGGAGGAAAAGGATTCCAGAAAGCCACAGTCAGGATACAGGGGAAAAAAATAATTTAAAAAAAATTTTTTTGAGAATATTCTCATTGAAAAAAAAAACAACACATTAAACCTGCAAGAACCTGCTAGGACAGTCTCTGTCAAATGGTTAATGTAGCACTTCCTTCACTGAATACCTCTTCAAGCATGAAATAATCTAAACCTATACCTCTCATCCCACATCAGGTTTACACTGCATTAATTCATTGATGTTGCTTCCAAACTTAGAATTAGGCATCTTGATCTCTTGTGCAGTTTAAACACTAACCTACATACCACATTTTACCTGCTCTCACCCCAAACCAGAAAAACAATCTTTTTTTGTTTGGCAGCATACTTTGCAATGTGCTTTTTTCCTATCTAATTTTCTTCATCTATCCCAGCAAGTATGAGGCCTTGTTCTGTAGTTTATAAAGATTAGTGAAAACAAAGATCCTCCAAGATATTTTCACTGTTTGTCTCTTTAGGCCTAGGTAAGTCCAAGCTAGGCATGTGCTTAAAATACTAAGCACAGGGATTCACCGAAGCCAACTCATTTGTCTACATGTGTAATGAGAGGCACAATGAAAGCACTGCTGAAATACGACCTAAATGATTTGACTGATGTGCTAGCTGTAGGTTTGTAGCAGAACCAGGATGTGAGCTTAGCTTTTTGCAGCATCCCAGGCTGGTATTTTAACTTTATTTTGACTTCTGCTAAGCTCCTGCTATTGTCACACTGGAGTTCCCAAAGCATTTATTTGAACCGCACACCCTGAGATAGATCACAAGATGTTCAAGGGTTCTGAAGATGAACATTTTCATTCTGTAAGGAGTTTTGATTTTTTTTCCCACTTTATCAGTAAAAATGCTGCACCAAGAGAGAAGCATTTTTTTTCCAAAGTCCATACAGCTGCAATAATTAAAATGTTTAAAACTTTAAAGTTCCAGTTGTATGTTTTGTCGTTGTTGCTTGTTTTACAATTAAAAAAGTAAGCTACAGCTTGCCA
The DNA here is from genome assembly GCF_964035555.1 of Netta rufina. NCBI lineage: Eukaryota > Metazoa > Chordata > Aves > Anseriformes > Anatidae > Netta > Netta rufina. The sequence continues at coordinate 8,791,842 of NC_140140.1, read as the reverse complement.
TTCACCCTCTTCTATATTGCCATAACTCATCCTGCAGCTGCATTTTGGTTCCCTGTGTCCCTGTCAGGAGTTCTTGTGCAGTCTCAGAAAACAGGGCAAGCAGAGCAGTAGGCGACAGCATACAACAATACGTGCTAGGAGAAGGAAGCAGTTATTGATCGTTAATGCATCAACAAGACACAAAGGGCCAACAATTCGTGGTTCAGTGAAAGTGTTCCCTCTCCTTCGCTTTTACTCCCTGTGAGCACCTTCCCTTCCCCTCCTCTGCTTCCTCCTGCTACCCACTGCTTGGGCTTTCAGGGCCATATATGCAGTGGTATGTGTTTGAACCCATCGTTTATATGGGTTGATAAATTGGAGCGTCATCATTTGCAGATGCAAAAGATCACCCACAGAAATGTCGGCTGGGATTCGCTATGTGATCCTGCTGCAGAGCACTGCGTCTAGCTTCCACTTTATACTGCACATTACTTGAAGTTACTTGAGGGTGAATAGCTCCCCTCAGCTTTCAGACCTGAGGATTTTATGGCTCAGTGACTGTCTTCAGAGAGTGTAAGACAATTCACTTTACTGCAATGTGCCTCAACCCAGGGACCTCCAGCTCTGAAAAGGAGATGAATGCTGGAAATCCAAATTACACAGCTCTATTTCTAAGAGAAGCTGAATGTTTTCATTCAAATGCAGGTATTTAGTTATTTTATTATTTTCTACAAAGCAATAAACACATTCCTTTTGCAGCCTGAGGATAGGTAGCTGCCAAACACGATGTCCAGGTTTTGACTGAAAGCTAGAAAAAATGCTAAAGATTTCTAAGGATCATGAAAAACAATGCAAGCTGAATCCGATAAAACCTGTTGGCATCTCTTTTTACAGCTTCCCTCTTAAGATAAAGCATACAGTTTAGTATCAAAGCTAAGTTACTGTTTGGAAAGTTGAGTGATGTAATAGTAGGAGAGCGAGCACTTTGCTCTCAAGGCAGCAGCAGCGCCAAGCCAGGCACAGTCCCAGTCCAGGTCCATTGCTGGCAGGAGTGCTGTATGAAACAGAGCAAACACAGCCTGAATTACAAGAAACAGGCTGAGCAGAAAGCCACGGGGATAGAAAAAAAGCAACTGTTTTTGACTTGTAAACTGAATATATTTGATACAGAAGTGGTAGCTGGAGAATAAGAGGCAGAAGCTTCATGCTTGTGCTTTTACAACTTAAAGTGTTGAAAATAGTAACCTGTTTAAAAAATAGATTTTAGATATTTTATGAACATCTAAAACTTTGAAGAAAAAAAAGGTCTGAAGGAAAACCACTCAATAGAAGTCAAAAACCCCAGGCCTAGACCTGTGCTACTTGGTTCAAATGCAAATATAGGTATGAGATACTGTTATAGAAACATGATTTTCAATCTTTCCTTGTGGTTTCATGGGGTCTTCTGAAGATGCCTGGAAAGCAAAGGTTTGTAAGACCTTGTTTTCCTCCACACTCATATTCCTGCATCCAAAGAGACAAGCTCCAGCTCCCCCATGCAGAGGAACACAGAACTGTTTGTCTGCCACTCGCTTGTAAAACAATCAGTATTTTTAGAAATCTCACTTATAAAAAATGCTGCTCCTCAGCTTGTGAGGAAAGATACCAGTTGGCTGGAAGCTGCCCAGAAGGAAAAGAGGAATTGACTTTCCTGCTTCAAAGAAAAAGCTTCTTAACAATTGCATTCCAGTAAAGACCAAAAGCCACTGACCAAGCAGATCACATTAAGTCACTGACTTTAGAGTTATGCCTACAGGGAGCACAGCACTCTGACTTTTGGCCAAAAATATTGATACTTCCTTTTTTTTTTTCTTTTTCTTTTTCTTCTCTCTCTCTCTCTCTCTTTTTTTTCCCCCCATATCTGGAGGAGACAGAGGGCAAAGGGTGTTTTCAAAAACAATTTTCCTACACATTGGCAATTTAATTCCTTGGCATGCAGCTGTAGGGAGATGAAAAGGCTGAGGTGCAGGGAAAGCTTTATAGTTTCCCAGTGGCTGGTTCCTCACCCACCCCCAGGGTGGCCGAATTACAAAATCTCCCGTTTGTTGTGAATTTCAACCTTCTGTTTTTTCTGTCACTCTCTGTAGCACATAGGAGCATTTCAGTGTGTGCAATCCTTAAATGTCAGCATAATGGAAAGCAGATGAGTCTTTTATGGCTGCAATTTTTCACTCGTTTTTCTTGCTAAAACTATGCAGCGGGAATACAAAAAAAAAAAAAAAAAAAAAAAGAGAGATTTAGATGGTGAAAATTGTAGTTTAAGTCAGACACCACCTATTGCTCATTGCTTTTGCCATGTGAGGCACACAAACACATTCAGGTAGCAGTCTACTTTCAGACTGCTCTGCTGCAAACAAAACTTATGAAGTCAAATGTGAATTCCTCGGTAGCACTGCCCAGCTTTTCTGCCAGTCAAGCTTTGTTATGAACTTAATTAATTATCTGATGCCACTACATGCTACAAGGCTCCCTGGGTGTTGGTGTTGCACAGGGTATTTCACACGAGTGACAGTGCATGACCAGACAGCAATGCATCCCAGGGCATACTGGTGTTAAGGGGAAGCAATTTTTATCCTGTTTCTCCTCCTGCCGTGCTTCCAGAATTTTGTACGTGGCACTTGCACAGCCTGCAGAAGGAGCCAAAGATTTAATGAGCATTTGAAAGTTAAATAATTTGTAGATGTGACTGTTCTGAAACCTCTGTTTGCAGAGAGCCAAAAAAAAAGCTATGTCTCTGTACGCAGATGACGCTGAACTACTAAACACTTATCCAAAAATGTCTTTAGAAAGTACGGGAACTGCCAATCAAGACAGACACGCAACATGTTTAGGAAGGTCACTGCCTAACGATATGCTATTGTTGCACGTATGAATGAATGAAGATATGCAAAATTATGAGAGTATAAATTAGCATTTAAAAGGTGGAAAATGTACAACAAAAGACAGACAATTCCTTGTCAAAAACAATAGCCCAATGATCTTCCTTTGAAAATGAATCAAAGGAACATTTCAGAGTAATGCAGTCGTATAGTTTTGAGTTTTGTTATTTAGTGGTTTTCACTGAGGGTTAGGGGGCACTGAGGGCTGCAATCCATCACTGGGAAATTGAAATAGCTCCCTTAGAGTAAGTGCAAAATTTAATTTGTGTGAAAAAAGTCAAATTTTCTACATCCCTGCCTCTAGTGGGAGGTGTCCCTGCCTATGGCAGTGGGGTTGGAAGGAGGTGCTCTTTAAGATCCCTTCCAACCCAAACCAGTCTACGATTCTACGATCTGTGGACTGCAGAAGTAAACGTAACAGTTATTTTCTTTCCACACTTCTGAAAACTTTGGAATTTAAACAGTTAACTTTAAAATTTAAACAAATCTAAACTTACGTGCCTTTTTAAGAAAGTTCATGGAATATTCCTCACATAGTTGCATTCATTGCCTGTAAAAATGGGAACTGGATCCTAAATCACCATGAGTAAGCTTTTAAAATGTGGCTCTGAGACTAAGGCCTTTTGGTACAGGTGACCTACAAGTATCTACACTAACGAGCCTTAAGTGTTTCCCCAGCTGATAAGAATCAGCTCCAGTATTTCTGACTGTTCCAGAGCAAGGCTGCTCTGGCCAAGGAACATGTACTCAGACTAAACCTGGGGTTGTGGATGTTACACCCAACCTGGTAATAAGCTGTGTATGCCTCATCCTCCTGGAGCTCATCTGACTTTGATCAAACAAGACTATTGTTTAAGAGATGTCTAGTCTGCAAAAGACAAAGTTACAGGCAACTAATCCTGATTTAAATGTGCCTCCCAGGTCTACCAATGGGAGGATTCATCTCTCCTTGATTCAGAAGATCTTCAAGCACCCATAATGCATCAGGTGTCTGTTTTGCTCTCTCTTTTGTTCTCTTCAAGTCTCTTTGTTCTCTTTTTTTTTTATTCTTCTGACCCAACACTTACTGCTTTATAGGCAGTGATCAGCAAAGATTGCTGCTGCAGCTACCCATAAGGGACGTCAGCCACACATTTCATCACTGCCACACAAACACATCCAAACAGACATACAAACACTGCAGGCCTAGAAAATTGTATCTTTGAATTTCAAATATGTTCCAAAAGAAAAGTAACGGGATCTGGATCAGATCCTGGGTTTCTAACCTGCCTTGTCATCCACACACACGTAAGATCTTACAGTGCAGAAGAGCAGTCATGTTTTCAAGACTTGGTATCTTTTCAGCAATGCTTATTGAAATGACACAAAAAACATCCTTAGCTTTTCTACGCGCCTAGAATATTTGTCACCAAGTTATGATCTTTGAGAAGAACCAGACGGGAGCTGCTTTGTTTATGCACTGCACAAGAGAAAACCTGCCCGAACGCCTCTGCCTTGCAACACTCGCCTCCTGTCAGGCACCGGCATGTAGTGGTTAGAGACCAAGAGGCCAATTTGCAGGGCTTTCCCTCCTTGTGGGCTCCTGTTTAAAAAAATTCCATTCTAATTACAGCAGCCCTTCCTTCAGACGAAACAGACTATGGCAGGATGGGGCAGTAAGGTAGCACAAGTGTGACATGCGGCCTGGGCTTCTGAGACACGGCGGCCCTCATAGGGTGCTCCAGGGTGAAATCAGAGTGGCCTCAGCAGCCAGGTGATGCTGACACAGGGACTGCTCACCAGTCCTGAGCCATGCAAGGAAACACATTCACAGTGCACACAGCTGCTGGGGTAAACCCACCTGTTCATCCACGCTCCTTCTGACCCAGTCAGCCACAGCCTACCCCAGTCCCGGAGAGATGCTGTCACCTCCCAGCTCCCCACACACCACACAAACACCCCGTGGCTCGCCAGCACCCACAAGCTTTGCTCTCAGATTCATAGGCTCAGCAAGGGGTCGGGGATGCCGTGTGATCCACAGACGGAGTGTGTAACAAGGTCATGGGGTGAGGGTGGACTCTGTTGTTCCCTCCAGACTGCCTCAGTGCAGTCCTGCCTGCCTGCTGTTGCTACACAAAGGTCTTCAAAAGCTCTTGCAGGGATGTACAAAGCAATCAGGCAGGCCTGAAAGGGACTTGCTATGGACACCGCACTTGTTTCCTCTAAGGCCTGCCACTTTACTTCTTGTTTAATCAGTTACTAAATAAAACCCACACTTTCCTACTTTCTGTTTACTCAAAAGAGCTAATGAAACCACTTCAGGAGGTAGCTTAACCCTTTAGGCAGTCACCTAAGGCAACTGTAGATAAAAATCTGCCTGTAACTGACCAAATCCACAGCAATGCTTCACACTTGGGAGAGCAGGATTCCCCCTGTTACGTTGTAATTTGAAGATGGCTGACAAATGAATGTCAGAAAATCGAATAGATGATCTGTCCAACATAGCATATTTTTCATTTACCCTGCCTTGGCTATGAATAAGATCTTTACGGTGCTGAGCCACCTCAAGAGGCAGCATTATTCAGCTGCACAATTGGAACAAAACAACAAACAGTCCAAATTAATTCTGTATAAAGGCAGAACAAATTGTGTCATTTGCAATGCAAATGTGATTTCAAGCTTCATTAGCATTTCCTTTAAGGTCTAGTGCCTCAGTACTTGGATGGAGTGATGCTTCCCTAACTCCCAGACATGTGCCAAACACCCTGCCCACTTCTCAGCTCCTTAGCTCAAGGAAGATTACAGAGGAACACAATGAAGATCAAAAGCCAATATTGATAACATACATTGCTTTGCTCCAATTTGGAACGAAACCCCAAAGGTTAGTTTTCATTTTAGTGGAGTAAATTCTTGATGAACTCTTAACATTGCGATGTACTCCGCCTTTGCTCAAAGAGCCTTCAGAAAAGTAAACGTGGATGAACTCAAGTATTGATTTCCTCAAAACCAACACAGACCCCTACGAGCTTTCTTCTACTTTCAGGAGTGCAAATGGAAAAAAAGTGAGAAAAAAGTTTGTAAACATGGAAATATGAAATAAGAGCTCCAGGATTTGACTGCTCCCACCCTGCTTTTCCCCTGGGTGCCCCTTGCAGTTACAGTAAGGAGGTCAAATTCCTCCACAACGTGGGAGCACAGCGACGAACTGTGGGGTTAGGGCCCTGGGGACCTGCGCAGGGATGGCAACACCAAAGCTGCACAGCAATAAAAAGCCATGGGCATGTGGCAGGGTTGGCTGGGACAGGTACAGCACTGTCCCAAGTTCCAGGCCTCTCAACATACACTGGGGACGGATATCCTATGGGAGGACACGTGATGGATATATAATATGTAATTTAATAGTGAGTAAATACAATTAATGGAATATCTGGGAACAAACCTACTAGTAGATATTTTGGAAAGAAAATACTAGAGATTTTTAAAGGCTACTAAAAGGGGAAAATACACTGTTTAAGTTGGTTTGTGAATTCAAGCTGATATTGTTACACCAAAGTAGCTTTCCATGGGGTATATGATGTATAAACCTCCATGTAACAGAGGTATTTTGTCAACTTACATAACTTTATTTGTGTAACTGGAAAAATTTTCCTTTCCAGGCAAGCCCTCAAGGATGGTTGAAGGGTATAGAAATACTGGTGTTTTGACACAGCGGTCCACTAGAGGTCCTGCTCAACTCAGAATGATCTAAACACGCTTTCCTAAACCTGCCTCAGTTAAATGTGATAAAATGCAAATGAAAACATGCCCAAATCGTGCACACAGACTGGATACATAGATGCACACACTAAATTTAGGATATGCAAATTTGTATCTGATTCATATGCCCAACAACTGCCAGTGCAGGAATAAATCAGTTAATTGGCTAAGGCCAAAGCAGCTATAAGGTAGCCAAAACACTGACTGCTGACCGGTCCAGGTACGTAATCACAACAGCTGCACAGAAAACTGAATAAACACCTTTCAGGAAATTGGGCTCTGTACCACTGCAAAAGAAAGCTGAATGCCTGGGGCCATCTTCTGTCTTCCATTAAATAAAATCTTACCTTGGGTTCACTGAACAGTTTGCCAAGGTTCAGCATGGGGCTGGTGAGAGCCCATCTGGCATTCAGGATTCTTGCGTGGATCTGGGGTGCAAATAGTGCGTCTACCACGAGTCAGACACCGTCAGGAAGCGAGATGTGAAAATCAGGCTCTGCTCACAGTCCCAGAATAGCTGGGTGTGAGTAGCTGCAAAGATAGCTGATGGCACCAGTTACGCAGCTAAGGCAGAAGGTCTCTTCAGTGGTGCTGAGGCTGAAGCACACAAATAAAAAGTTGGTTGCACAGCACACCAGGAATTGTTCTGAGAGAACAACAAAAAAAGTCTGAATGGAGAAATAAAATGTGGATTACATCCAAAGATAAATACGTGCCCTTAGATGGCGTGTTGGACCTGGATCAGCAGGGCTGGAGCTCAGTCGGTTTGGGAGCTGATGTGTCCCCCTTCAGCCACTCATTCTTTGGAAAATTGACCCGTGGTTGTTTTTCTGATGGGGAGCAGTGGAAAACCAAGAGGGCAAGCACGGTGTGTTGCAGAGAAGTGGGGTGCACAGGGTGCTGCACATGCACGGCACTCTCTGCCCTTTCACAGCCCACATTAAATCTTGTTCTGAGACCAGTAGAGCAGAACAGCTTTACTTGGCTCCTGTTTTGCTCCTTAAGTCATAACTTTTTATTTTATTGACAAAATCAAGCTTTCTACCTTCTCGGCACTGCAGAACCAACACAGGGAGCAGACTCCCCTGCATGCATCATGAAGACACAGCACAGCTCTTGCTGCCAGTAGCTTTTTCAGAGGAATGGCAGATGCAGACAAACAAATACCAGCTGGTAGAAAAATCGAGTCCTGAAGTCTCATCTGGGGCTTCATTTTTTACCTTCTCATTTGAGACACTCCTTTAAATCAATACAAGGGCCTTCCAAAGCTGCACACATGCCATTGCTTCAAAAACTTCTCTAATCATATCTTGTGAAGACGTGAGTCATGAGCAAAATTCTGAAAGCCAAGAAGGCTTTAAAATTAATCTCAGTAATCATCACATTACCATCAGTGCTGCCTAAATCCTTCCTACAACTCACTCTGACATTTTACAAATAAAGATAAGGGACATTACAGAGTCCAGCTGGCCAGCTACCTTAGCCTGCAGGTGGAGATACGGGAGGAGAAAAGCAGAATAATACTGAGGGCTAGCTGAAAATGAACTAGTAACCTGGGGGAAGGGAGAGGTAGAGAAAGATGGGGAAGCCACTAAATTCTGTGTTTTTTTCCCCCTAGAATGTTTGCCTGGTTTGAAACCTAAGCATCCAGAAAAGGAAAAATTCTAAACAGAAAAAATCAGGGTTGCATCTTTTTGCATTAAAAAATGCTTTCTCCCACCCCCTTCTATTTTCATCATATTTATTTGGTTTGTTCAAGCAAGCTATGTCCAGAACCCCTGCAAATCCGTGGTAACAGCCCCAGCCCCAGCTGGGATGTGGTTACGTGCAGGGCTTTGGCACGGCCTCTCTCTTCTGCAGGAGCTGCTGTATCCCAAACACCCACTGCCTGTCCACCCCTTGGCAACAGCCTCTCGGAGCATCCTGCCTGTGGTCAGGACAACTTTGCATCCTGAGTGGAGGAACATTGCCCAGCAGAGTCAAAACAAAAGAAATTAGAGGAACCAAGGTGGGCAAAGGCCAGAGATTTATCACTTTTGGAGCTTTGTTTGCAATAACTAAGGAAGAAGGTCGCAGAGCGGAGAACCCTATTAAGCTGAACTGACCTGAGCGAAGCCCAGTATCCAGAGGCAAAAGACAAAAACAAGGATGAGGGAGTTTTAATACCATAGCCACAGCCCTCAGAACTGGAGGTGAGAGGGTGCAAGGACTACAGCAAATATGGGAGGAATTTGGGATTCAGGAGGTGTTGATCTAGCTCACAAACTTCCTGCAGTGCTTTGCTGATACAAAATAAGGTCTCTCGTGTCACTTCAAACTTCCATGAAGTATTAATATGAACACACTCCATTCCCGCATAAAGTCCCATGGAAACGGGTCACAATCTTCTTGTCAGATCATATCTAACAGGTACTATACATATATTTATTTCTATCTATTTATATAGCCTCCATCACCATAGTAACTTATCCATCTGTTAATACTACACGATCTCTTCCTTTATTCAAGAGAGATAAAATACAGTTTTCCATTATCAGCCCTCAAGGTTACTGCACCATTTTCACAAGTGATCTCAAGAGCACATCACAGCCTGCCAAATTCTGCACTGCCGGTGATGCCTGCTGATTACTTTGGCCTGGGGCAGGAGCAGGGAAAAGAAGCTCTCCTCCAGCAGGGCAGAAGAAAGCAGGCAGAAAGAAGCCTGCACTGGAGCACAGAAAAGAGCAATATTAATTCCTGCATTCTGTTCCATCTCATGCCAAATCAACTGCTCTAAATATTGATTTTTTTTTTTCTAATGCTTAAACTGAAAAAAAAAAAGAAAAAAAGAAAAAAAAGGCAAAAGAGAGAATCTGAGTCCAAAGAGAGGCTGTGGGCACCAGTTGCTGCACGTAATCATTGAAGGCTGTAGCACTGTGAATATATTTCTGATTATGTTTCAGTTCTTCGTTATTAAAAATGGACTGCAGTTGATTCATAGTTTTGCTGCAATCAGCTGAAACCCAATTACCATCACAGCACAAACCACTTCTGGTACAGACTCTCAGACCACCAGGAAGAAACACTGCTGTATTTCTAAAGCACTACTTTCCCCCAGTGGCAAATACAACTTATTTGTTTTTACATGGTTTGGGAATTTTCTACAAAACTTCACAAAACAGACACTGACAATTATACAGTGTCTGGACCCCTTAATGGAGCTGGATTTTTCCTTTCCAAGCTTTGACTCCAGCCATGGCCCTGTATTACAACATCACTGAACCATAATCCTTCCCCCGCAGTTTGTCCGTGGCCTCCCGCAGCAGCAGAACCCACTCCCCACGGCCTACCTGTGTCCTGCTGGTCCAAATCCTGCTCTTTCAAGTAAAACCCATTCTGACAGGCCTACCAATTTTCTTTCACAACATCATGGTTAGCAGCAGGGTAGGGAGCAAGGTTTACTCTTTGGCCAGACACTCAACATAAGCAGCATGAGCAATAACGGCTCGCCACCCTGCCCGGTAGTTTCTCCTCTCCTCCCTTCAACATGTCACTTTTCTTTGGGATTGGAAGGATAGGAAATTACTTTCATTTTCCTTGAATATTAGAAACAAATTTCTCTGTGCACGTACTTTTGGTCGATCCTTCCTGCAGAAATACAGCCCAAAGGCTCTTGGTACATGGCCATGCAGCCCAGTATAAGAAAGAAGAGATCTGTGCATCGGCTGAAGGTCAGGGTGCAGCACAGGGAAGCACGGGAAATGGCAGAACAGGGTTATTAGGAAGTGGGCAGCAGGAGAAAAATAAAAGCCACACTGCGTCTTCGTGTTTCTGTCCTTCTTCAGAGGCTGTTAGTGAAGTCATATCTCTATTGGCAACATCACAGTCGTCTCCACAGCAACCGATGTGATGCTGCAGAATGCCGAAACGTCTGGTTTTTAAAAAGGTGGGAGGAAAACACAAGCATGGAGCACATAGGGGTTGAACAACCACACGGGCCTAATGACTGTGATGGGAGATGCATAAAAATACTGCCTGAAAAAGAAGTCAAGCAAAATGAGCTTCTGAAAATGTGTGTGTGTAACATCTTCCGGCCCCCTTGTTACATCTAGTGGGCAAAGATAGCAAAGAAGTCACAGAGGCAGCAAAATAATCCTACAGCTGGCATCACTGCCTCTCTTTCTGGATGCTCCCTGGTCCTGCACAGCCAAGCGAGGCAGCTGCCAGGAGCAGCACTGCACAACTGTGAATGAAATACCAAAGTGAGAGGGACTGCCTGTGGAAAGGCCCAGTGTGAGCCCGTGTTTTACACTGTGCTAAAGAGCAGTTGCTTTTCTGAGAGGGAGATCCCTTATCCTTTAAAGGACCTAAGAAGGATTTGCAACCATAAAACTTCAGGGGATTAAAGCAGAAGGAATTTTATTTTCCAAATCCAGTCTAGATGCAGCCAAAAATACTGTAACAGCGTTCTGTTAAGTTTGTTTGGCTGTTGCTAAAAATCCTAGGAAATTTCTGTTTCTCCTCCATCCCCAGATGATTCTCTAACACTTTTCCAGGAGGCCCTGTGGGGCTTCCTACAGGAAGCCGAGATGGGTGCTCCCCATTCTCTTCACTGCCCTGTTTGCGATTCCAGTCGTGTTCCTCCTCGTGCAGGAACAGCAGACAGGGCCCTCGGATTCAGCACACACACGGCTCGGTGTCACGGGTCCTTTCCACCACCTCTACCAGCACGCACTTACAAAAAGAGCCCAGATGCCAGCAAAATAAAAGCTCGTGGTAAGAACAGATTTGGGCCAGTGAGCAGTAACCTGCAATACCCCAAATCCCCTCTATCATATCCTAGATAACATTTCTGTTCTTTGTGTTTGTGAACTGCAAATTATTATAATCCAATTCATGCAAAACAGAATCCTAAAAAGATGAAAAGGCAATGTTTAGAATTTGTACAAGAAATATAGCACCGTAAATATTTTTAATTGGTACTATGAATTACGTTTGGTTTATGCTGCTTGCACTGTGCACTATACATGTTTTGAAATCAGGAGTTTATGACTGAGGCTGGCTCATGGTTTCCACCGAATGCACACTAACAAGAACTGGGATATGAGAGCACAATAAATACTGTTGAATAAATGGGAAAACTTTTCACTGCAGAAATAATGTATTTTTCCTGAGTCTCTCTCCTCCTTAGCTTGACAACAGAATTTGATTGTCTTCAACCTATCTGGAAAAAAAAATAAATCAGAAAATGCCAATTTTTCAAAGAAGAGAGGGAAATGTTTGCTCTGCTGGCAAAGGGTGCCTGAAATCATAGTTTAAATTCCTTCTCTCTCTAAATCAACTTAAATGGGTTGGTTAGCTACCTTTTGCCAAGCAGGTATGTATCCTTCAAAGTTTTGAGGTTTTCACCCAAAAGCTCAAGTGTTTGGTGGTGTTTTTTTTTTTTTCACAATGACAATATCTTTTGAGGATGAGAAATCAGTTCCCTTCTCAACTCCATTTTTAAACAGCAAGTCAGAACAAAGCTATCTACTTCCTTCATGCTTTTCAGAGGTTTCTCTTCCTCTGCACTTTGTAATAACAGCAATTCAGAGGTGTATGAAAAGTGACAAATAGGAAGTTAATGGCACAGGAGTGTTCTCCTTCCTACAACAGTAGAGCCAGCTGCCTACAAGAAGGGAGAAAGGCAGAAGAGAAAGTTGGACCACCCACTTTTTTTGCGTGGATGAACCCCAAAGGCTTTCAGCCTCACCCAAACCTGGCCCACTGGCACATAGGGCAGGTGCACGGCCGTGGCACATGCACACTACAAGGGCAACTTCTGCATTCAGAATGGTGCATTGAATTTTGAAAAAGTCTGACCCCACATTATCAGGTCTTCATGAACTGGAAAAAAACATTTCTTTAAGGTAGCGAGGCTTGCATAACGAAGCTAACGCATGCCCTTCACACAACATCAGTGAAAGCTCAGTGAATTGTTAAATGCATTTAAATTCCATCGCATCAGGAAAGATGAATCCTCACTGCAAAAGATTTTCAATAACCCTGAAATGGCAGAAGAGTAAAATTACTCTGCTAAAATCTAAGGCACTCCGAGCTTTTCTCAAATTTTTATGTTTATGGCGTTAAGCTGCCAGGTAGGGCTGCCGCAGCAGCCCACAGAGCACCACAAGATAACGCTCTGTGTGCACCAAGTAGTCAGCTGGAGCATACCAAAACAGGTCCAGGGACCTTCAACAGCAAGAGCTCTTAGAAAGAAGCCCTTAAGCATTGAACTGGGACGGTGAACTCTGCCGGACTGCCCAGGCCACCCCAGGAAGCTAATAGCTGTGGCCATTGTAGGTGATCCTTGCTTTATCGTATCGAAACTACATGCATCTGTTGAGGTTCAAAGACATCTCTTGTGCACTCCTTGGAAAACAACTGCACAATCATTCTTGCTGGCTGAACTGTCAATCGTAACAGCCTCCTTTCCTCTCCTCTAACTGAAAGCAATGGAACTACCTCAGAATACAAAAACCTGCAATGTGCTAGCAAGGATATAGTCTCAGAGGTGTGTTTTCAACCCTTCAGCATCCCAATCCTCTGCTGTTGCAGTTTTACCCTCTGCGTCCATGTACATGCATCCTGAGGTCTGTGTGACTGTCACCTACCAGCATAGGTGGGATTGGTTTCCCTCATTCAGCTGTGGGTGCAAAATGATTCTCCCTTTCTGCAGACAGATATTTTGAGACTCTCTTCCCAGTGACATTAGTTTATCTGTTAGTTTTATGTTGATAACAGAGCATTAGCATGCACAACTGCAATTCTTATTTTATTATTTTCCTACCTCATAAAATATAGAAATTTAAATCACCGAGGAATTAGAGGAATGAAAGGAGCATTATGTTTAAGCAGCTACAAAATGTGGTTTACATCATGTAATGGGACATGTTTAATGTGGTTTTACACAGCAGCCTTTCATCATTTACATTTGCCTCTGGCTTAATAAACTCTGTCATTCTGTTTATGTTTGTTACGGTTGGATATAAATGCTTCCCAGGCAGCATCCCCATGAATCACACCTGGAACATGGAAATTGGCAATCAACATTTTCATACATCACTTATGTGCTTCTGCCTCTCAGCCTTAAGCTTTAATATTTTATTTAGGAGTGTGCCAAGTGCTTTCAATTATACTTGATGGCCAGCCACGAGCACCGATATCAAACAGTGTGAAGTGATGTAAGGTTTCAGCCTGCCATCCTCACTGAATTATATCTTGTTCCAGGAGCCATCGTGCTGATGGGGCTGCAAACATCCTCTGGCTTATTGAAGGAGGTGAAATGGGGTCTGCGATGTGTGTGTTGTGGTAACTACAACAGCTAAGTGTCCTTCTCCACAAAAGGTGATGGGCTCATTGACAGCACCCCCATAGGTTCCAACAGAGACAGGAATTTACCTCCAAGCTTCTGGGTACTTCAGGCATGGACAGCAGCAGCGAGTAGAGATGTGTTACTGAAGATGGTTCATCTGGGAGGTCACATTTCCAGACAAAACCTTGCTTTTGTGCAGTAGCCTTCAGGTGCTGAGAAAGTCCTCCCCAAATAGCCCATATTCCAACCCATAGGTTGGAATGCCCATATGGAGTGGTGCCTCTTGAAGACATCACAGGAGCTCAGCCTACGCTGCGATCAGTTGACTCAACATATATTTTTAAGCCTACAACCACAGTGGGATTTCACAAAAGACAGAATACATATTTGGAAACTGTCAAGAAACAGCCACCTTCACGTTGCAGCTGCCTTTGGTACGTTGGAGCTGTCGGAAGTAACAGAACTGGAAATGGGGAGGCTGGAAAAACTGCGTAGGACCCACTTTGAACCCCAAGCTGCCGCAGAAGCAGCCTTTCTGGTGCTTCTCAGCACGTGTGTAGAGATTTCCTGTACAACAGCTGAGCCAAAGCTTCACTGCAGGTAGCTGTGATGTGTGTCCATGCACAAGGACTCGCTGCACAGGGACAGCCGTGGCTGCTGCAACAAGGGGAGGCGGCCCTGGTGCTCCCCAGCCTCATCAGTGAGGGGTCTGGGGAGCTCTAAAAACTTCACAGACCTCAGCAACCCTGGCTGCCGTGTGCTGTGGGGTAGCTGAGCAGGGACTTGGTGTTACAGGCACAAACTGAATGGCACGGAGAGGTCGTGCTGCTCTTGTAGCAGGGGCATGGCAATAACCTGCACCAGCAAGTCCATGGCAGCCAGAAAATGGAGATGCCTTGACAAGCTGCTTTCCATAAATCCAAGAACATCCAGAGAGTATTAGATATAGCAACTTTACATCCAATAAAACAAGAGTGAACATTATCGATTTCTTTAAAAATCGCCTTTCATGGGCATTTTAATGCAGAAGCAGTTTTTATGTGTAGAAAAATATTCAATCTATAAAAGAGATTACAAGCACATAGTTACCTAATCTCTTTCATCAGTTTTAATTAAAAATCAGTAGTGCAGGGTTGAAAGTTCTCCAAGATTTTATTAAGCTGGGCAAAGTTGGAGGAGGAATAACAAACACTCACAGGAAAGAAGTTTTGGTCTTATTATCTGAACTTCCACATTTACCGCTCATTTCTGAGCTTCTATTCTTTTCCTCCAGCACTTTCTGGCTCCTGCTCATTTTGATGTTCATAGTCCTAATTTAAATCTAGATACACTGTTTATGATATAGCATAACAAAGATTACAAATCTTGTTTGGAAGTTGCATTTTTATAGACATGTCAAGGAATGACTTTCATCAAATTCTTCCTAAAATGCACTTCACGTTTAAATAACAGACCGAACAAAGTCAGCATAATAGTAGCAAAAGAGGGTGAAAGAAAGGAAGGAAAAAAAAAAAAAAAAAGGAAATGAAACAGGTAATAAAAGAGATTTTAAAATGAGATCTGGAATCAAAAGCAGTGCCAAGAACATATCTCAATGGAAAGGAACTACCCTGCCTATTAGAGACAGCAGAGGAGAAGGCTCTTGTATAAGTCTTACAGTAGAGAAGGAGCGCAGGCAAAAATCACAAGCTATATGGAAAATCACTACAGCCAGGGTAATTCTGGGATGACAGGAGAGCCTAGGGAAGGACATGGCTGCATGTCTACAGCATGCCTAGAATGGCAGGGATAACATGAAGTGTGTGGAGAAAGGCATGAGTTCTCCATTAGGCAGCAGTAAACTCCAGACACAACTAAATCTCTACCCAGGACAAGACAAGAGAGGAATTTAAGACAGTAAGGCATTAAGACTATGAGAAGTGCTGGCAAAAGAAATGAAGTCAAAAAAGAAATGGGCAGGCAATAAAACTTTGCTTTTAGTCTAATCACTTTCTGAAGGAGCTTGTACTATACTCAGTAACAGCATGGATAGCTTCCACTCCCGGCAAACTTCATTTCATTCCAAATAATTATCAAAGATAGATTTCAGCTGCTCTACTAACACATGCGTACTGTATCAAGGTATAAGAGGGAGGCCAGAAAAGCAGATAGCACTTTTGCATTACTTCCACATTTGCAATCCCTGCAGTTAATCCCCAAGTTCCTTAATCAAAACTCATCAAGAAAACACTGTCAATGAAATCAGGAGAAATATTACTTGAGTAACTCTTGAGACAAGATTGAAGATTTTTGCAGTACTACATTATTAAAAGTGATGGGCAAGTACTGATCATTTTCTAATAACATCAAGTATAGTAATCTGCATGTTTTTAGTAGCTGTCTTTATCCAGTTTAACTCCAAAATCATTGACAACAGTAAGCTGTCAATCTTTAGCAGGTTTGGAAACCCCATTGGAACAGAAACCATTGAATTTAAGTTTTCCAAGTATCACGAGAAAACAGTAGGAAAACATTTTTTTTACTAGCTCTCATTCATGGTTTATAAGACAAAAACAACTGCAAAGTAGAGCATATGATTTGAAATGCTAGATGCTTAATTTGACCCAAAGTGACAAGGATAATCAACAAGACCTTCACTAGACTTCCAAGTAAATAGAATAGCACCTAGACCAAACATGTTGTAGTCAAAGTTTTAAATTTTTGTCTACTTACTGAAGATTTGACAGTGGATTTACAAAATCCACTGCAGCTTCCTGCTGGCTAAATCTTTTTTGGATATGTCAGGACCTACTTTCCAACAAAACACTGCAAGAAATATTATGATAAATCCATTCTATGTTGGCACTGATGCATTGTTCTCATGATTTGCAATGATAAAATACCCCTAATGCAACATTTTATTGCTTTCATAAATCAAATTCACAATGTCAATTACATTTCTGGTAACCTACTGTGAAAGATCTCACTCTTTTATTAGACAGATCTATTTCTGTGCAAAATACAGTGTAGTCCTATCATATATCATAAGAAACACTTGCAAAAAGTTTCTCAATGCCTGGAGTTTTCGTCTAGTCTTTCTGAGTATTGACTAACCATATTTATCAAAGCAACAACAATTTGCAGTGAGATGGAATAGGTTTTTGTTTGTTTGCTTAATTTCATTAAACTCAACCTAGAGACAGACTCGTTGTGCCATGAAGACAGAAATCTCAATGGGTTTGAAATCTCATGTCTGAAAATCTGAGATTTCAAATAGACAGCTTTTTCAGGCAGGACCCAGACTTTGGTTAAACTCACTACACGCTGAAGTTATTCCGTAGAGCTGTGATCATAGTTCTTTGTTCTGAGACACGCACAATTAGCCATGCTGTCCATGTACTGCACTGCTTCAATTCCCTCCATCCCCATTTCCACTGTCACACCACGTATAACCACTGTTCTTATCACCTTATCTTATGAACATGGATCCAGCTTGATTGGGAGCACTGGTTTTTCTGTGTTAAGAGAATCTTTACTTCCAGGCTGGGTAGGAATCTGGATTTACAGATAAATGTGCAAATAATTAAACTAGGGGAAAAAACTACTCACGTTTAAATTTCATGCTTAGGTTCATTCAGAGTTTGAAATGAAGGCATGAGTCATCAGCTCTTATTTTATTCAAACCAGGCCCCTGGAGAGTGTTAGGTTACACCAAGTTACACTCTGGCAATTAACCAGGTTTGTTTATTGGCTGCCATTTTTCTGATCCTTCATAGCAGAGAAGTAGCCTAAATTGCAGGAGCCAAAAAGCAGTGCCCATGTTACAGCACAGTGAAGCCTCCAAACAGAATGGCCGCATTGTCCCTGGGCTGCTGAAACCTCGGGGCTTCATCTCTATTAACTTGGGGCCAAAGGACTTGACCCTGAGAGGCTCTGAACACTTTCGAGGATGTGAAGGACTGTGTACAGCTTATCACAAGAACTGAGGCTTCAGGGTTATTGGCTCCAGCAGCTTACAGGAAGCACATCCACAAAGGTGTGAAGGAAAGAGAAGAGCTGCTCATCTGTTTCCCCTTCCCTTTGCAATGTTAATGCCTTAGGGTGCAGAGAAAACTGTTGGATGTCACATACAACCAAGGATTAACCACGACTTCTGAAGTTCAGACAATGACCTTTCCTAAAGCACATGATTTTCTGACAAAAGTACTTGTAAATTAGAAGGGGCTTGTCTGTATTTAAAGGTTCTGGTAGGAGGAGACATGGGATTTTTCTTTGCTGTACATCATTATTTGTATCGAAGACATTTCCTCATTGTAATTCTGAATGAGAATGAGCACTGCTCTTCACAGAATTCTCTGCACAGTCTCAGCGCTTTTCCTTTCATATTCTCCTTCAATGTATTTTTTTAATGTAGTGCAATTTGGTATCAACAAAAAAGAAAGCAAGAAAGAGCCCATTTCAGCATAGAGCCAAAATCCTCCTCCCAACTCAGCCCCCCGCAAAAAGACAGATATTACAGCTTTAGCTGGAGAAGACGGAATGACATTTTCCTAAATTCCTGAAACGCATCATGTCACTTTGCAGTACAATCATACAGCAAGAGCACAAAGGTCACAGAGACCTCTTGGTCACATAGTATATGTGACCACAGCTTCAACTCAAGACAAATGAAATGGTGAGACTGTGATTCTGTCCTGGGTGTCCGGTGGCACCCATAAAACAGAAACTCCAAAGCAAATGTGGATTTAAAGAGTTAGCTTGGCCCAGTAGTTGTCTGAGATGATCTAAAGAACCTGGGTGCACTTTTCTGTATATGGACTAGATTCCCTCACTATGTGATGAATACTGATCAGCTACACAGCCACAGGAGCATATTTCATTTGAAAGATGGAGCTGTTTGCTATATCCACTGAGATGGGGTTTCAATAAATGCAATATATGAGACACAGGGCTGATATATTTTTTCTTATTTGCCTACATCTCATTTTTGTGCATGTACATGAGTAATAAAAAAGAGGATTCAGTTGTTAATGATCAGATTTCTGTTTCCTCAAACAACTCCCATGCCTTTCAATTAGTTGTTTTAACAGGAATGGGAACCCAATAAAGCTAAAGCTTCATGAATAATTTGGACTTAATTGTCATACTTGATAACAAATCACTTCACTTATACCTTCATGCTCCATTCTGTCTAAGCTTTCATTACCTTTCATACAGCATATATTTTATTCTTTAAGAATGTGACTGTGATGTTAAACAATTGCCCTCAACAGAAATATCCCTGATGGTGGGCTGTACCTTGTACCTCTCTGAGGTCATCAGAGGCTTTCATTGTCTTTCACATTATGACTTAATAATCCTATTTCATTGTGTTCTAGTATTGTTTTTAATAATGCTTTGCATAGAATAGATGCTTGATTTGTATCTATGTTTGGTTAAAAAGGAAGG
The DNA here is from genome assembly GCF_964035555.1 of Netta rufina. Taxonomy (NCBI): domain Eukaryota; kingdom Metazoa; phylum Chordata; class Aves; order Anseriformes; family Anatidae; genus Netta; species Netta rufina. The sequence goes on along the minus strand of NC_140140.1, from coordinate 8,772,450 downwards.
GTCTGAGCCCTGCCATCCATTACACACTTTGTTATCTTCCACAAGACAGCCCTAAACAAACAAATGCTAAACTCAGGTCTGCCAGTGCCTCGATATGTTGTGAGTTTGGTTATTTATTATTGTGTCTTGGTTTATTACTATAGCACCAGCACACATTAGGCTTGTTCTTTCCAACCTTCCCTCAGGCAGCTGTGACAGGAGAATGAGTAATCAGTGGGGACTGCTGCTGGGCTTCTGCCTCTGCCAGGCACACAGCACGTACCTGGAAGCAAGGGGACATGCTCTGCTGAGAACTTGGATAGTCTGGTCACCACTTCACTGGCATTCCCTTCTAGTCAAATACACACAACCCCACCTGAAATAAAAACTCCACAGGAAATAAGATGGAGAAGGGATTACATCAAGATAAATAAATTCTCATCTATGAGAAGTGTCTCAAAAGCAGGAAGACTGAGGTTGCTTTTTCATTCAGATCTACAGGCCTCAAAAATCTCCTCTGAACTCTACCCTGTATGTGCCAGCACACAGCATATCATCAGATTTAGCAGTGAAAAACAATTTCCAAAATGGGAAACATTTTAATTCATCATTAGAAACTTTTTCGTCAGCTTGCCCAGACCACTTCATAGAATTTATGAGCTTCATACCCATCAACACTCATTTCACTGCCAGCCTCTGACAGGCTTTTCATCTTCAGACCATTAGACCTCCGCAGTGAAGCACAAGCCTTATTTGACCCACAAATATTTTTTTTTTCTCACTCTCTTCCTCCAGCAGAGTTGAGAGAAAAGCATTTGGTGCACTTTTTTACAAGGGCTTCATCTTCAAAGAATCAAGGCCTGGCTGCATCGTCCTTATCTTCAGCCATCTCAAAGCTTGACATCTCATCCAGCACTGGCAGTGAGCCTAAGCTCCCTCTACATTTGAAAAAAAAAAAAAAAGAAAAAGAAGTGCATTGTATGGGTAATTCATCACCTTGGGAAGACTTCACATCTTGTTGTTGCCTATTGAGGGAACCCAGAGCCTAGTTTAGCTGAGGGGTCTTGTGCCTGGCTGGTGGCTGGGAGGAGCAGAGTAAGCAGCCACTTGTTTCTGCCATGGTTTGTGCTGGTTTGCACACACACAGCTCTGCTCGCTGTGCACAAATCAAGCTGTACACTCACTGAAGCCTGTATTCCCCCAAAATACAATCACATGAATGTACATGCATATTTCCAGAAATAATTATAACTTTCTTGACGATATGGTGCCTGACGCACAGTCTAAAAATGCTTTTGAAAATCAACCTCCCTCTGGCAAGAGTCAAAAGAGAGGATTACATGTTGTGCTACCTGCTAGTCAAGGAACTAACTAGTCATTCCTGTTGGCAACTGAATGGGATGAAATACATCAGCATGCCTGTAATAACCAGATAAATAATTCTGCACCTACAATCCCAAAAGAATACTTTAAAAAAGAGACCGAAGCAAAGGAAGACACACAGAGCACCCAGGAAATGTATGTGAAGCCCCTGAGGCTTTGGGTCTCATGAAGAGTTTTCTTGTTTATTTAAAAGATTGGATTTATTATTTTTAAAATCAGCTGCCCACAACCACTTTTCTTAGTTTTAAAATGTAAATGTTTCTTGTAATCTAAAAGCAGGCAGCGTCAATAAGTGGCATTACAGGAATAAAACAGCACATCCAGTTTGCTGTCAATATAATGAAGTTTACAAGTGACAGATGTCTGAACCAGCCTCCAGGTGAGATCACTCACTTGGTAGCCCAGATTCACAAACAGCATTTTACACTTGAATAAGATAAAGAAGAACAAGAAACCACATATTTCAGAGTAGGAAGCTGGAATTGCAATTAGAAGATTTTTTAAAAGAGAGAGAGAGAGAGAGAGAGATTGCATGTTGAGTGCTGCTGAATGAGTCATATGTCAAGACTCCAATGTAGGGAGGATGTAGGAAGAAATTCAGCATGCTGATTTCAGCATCTCCAGAATTACAAACAATTTCTACTACTGACAGATATTCAAAGATTGTCCATAAACCTAAAAAACAAAGGGTGATAATACATGTCTTATTAATTCAAAGTAATCTGTTTCAAGAACAGTTCAGCTCTCCTAGAACTAAGCCATTGCTTCTGCCCAATAGAACTGGACAAATCAGTATAGATTTGATGATGCTTTGTCTGTATAATCATATAGATTGTTAACTCCTGGGGCAGGGAGTGAATTCATTACAAATTTAAAAAGCACAGCAAATAAAATATTAAATACTATGTTGATCACAGTCATTATCCAATAGCACTAGACCATTACATGGTGTAACATGGGGCCAGTGGGCAGGATATTTCAAATTAGTCAATGCTATGGCTTTTTGTTACTTTGATTAATGACATTTGCATGCTGCAGAAGGATCCAGTTCAGTTCCCACTGTGCCACATTCATTTCTCCAACAAAGACTACACATGCTGCCAAACCCTACCCTGTGGTCCTCTTAGTCTTTTCTTCAGGCAAAATCCCAGTAAATGCCACTGGAAGCTTTTCCTGACTAAGAACTTCATTATCTGACCTTTAATGTTATGCATGAGCATTTTGTGAGCAATGCAATTTACTAGTAACACTTTCCATCATACGATCCTACAAAAAATTCTTCCTATCTTAGGATAAATTCAGCAACAAGCAATGTGAACTCTTACTGATTCCTAATGGGAAGCTCTGATCACTAACATTTGTCATGCTGCCTCGTTCTTTGACTTTTGACGTGTCACTTGAGCAGTCTTTGCCTCAGTTTCTCTACCAGTGCCACATGACATTAGAGGCAATGAAGGAATTAGCTTATCTGCAGAGCTGCTTAAAAAGCAAAAAGTGAATAAAGGCCATAACCTAGTTAGGAATTAGCATTAAATACTGATTGAGAATTTCACTTTCCTGGTTTGTTCTCATCCCCCAGTACAGACTGCTGCAAGGCCAATTACAGCTTGGGTCCAATGTATCAAGAACTGGGCCTTCAAGAAACTAGAGAAGCAGCTTCAGCCCACATGTCTGCAGCACAGGTTAAATTCACTGGAGTTGATTCTACCCAGCATTCAGGCACTGCACTTACTCAGATGTGATTTTTTCCTTTTTTTTATCCCGCTCACAGCAAAGACTGATCTCATGATCTTGCAAGCTAGAGGTAAGAGGATCTTTACCTTGAGCTAACCAGGGCAGCTCTAGAAGCACTGCCATGGCTTACTTGTGTTCACTGGCTGAATTCAGCTGGGATGCATGCTGAAGAACAGGCTCGATGGACGCAATTGCAAAAATAGGATAAGCACCATTAGAAGGGACTCCAAGCTCCTCAGGAAGTGGGGAAAAGTGCAAGAAGTAAAAGGATGCCTTTTAAGAGAAACAGTGAAGCATTCTTTGACTAGAATGAATGTATGAAAGGAAGGCAAGTTTCCAACACCATAAAACTCCAGCTTTTTGCTGCTTCACAAGTTCTCACAATGATGGCCCTTAAAAGCAAGTTTTGGGTTTCATCTTCAAATTGAATGAGGAAAGAAAAAACTATACCAATGATACAAAGAGACAGGGCTAATTAGAATTTCAATCTAAGGCCCAGGTATGTCCCAGATAAGAACAAAAAATGAAACAGAATTGTAGAAAGCAATCCTACAATAACAGCCACCTGACTTACATACTAATAGGATCACCACAGCAGTGATATGTGGAGTAGGGCAGCATTTCGTTTTGGATCATTTGCTTTTTCCAGACCCAGAGTTCACGTGGTCCTTCTCAACTCACTCCTGCTGCTCTTCCTTGCTCACCTCCATACAACCATCCCCGAGACCAGGGATGTTTCACTGAGTGAGCTACTCAAAACACCACTTCAGACAACAGATTTTCCAAAGCCTAAGGTGAGAAAGAATTAACTTGTTTTATCTAAAGCACTAGGTGTCAGTACTTTCTAGAGCACTCAGCTCTGATTACTGCAGCTGACTGACCCAACTGCATACAAACACACACAGGTGTGAGCCAAGGAGATGGGAGCCTTCGTTTTTGGCAGAAAAGATCACAGATCACACAGGAGGATGAGAGAGGGTTAACAGAGTAATACTGCCTCTGTTTCCCAACAGCCTCATGAATCCACAAGTAGTCAACCATGAAAAAGGACAGCTAGAAATTCCTGAGTCTGAGTCCTACTCTAGCCCTCTAACTCAGAAGAAAAAAGTATTATTTAAAATATAGCTACAAAAAGCCACAAGAAGCTGCATTTTAGAGGCAGAGATGTTTAATTATGCTGTTGAGAATAGCAAGGCAGGCAGACCACATGAAGAGAGGGGTTAAAGATACAAGCTGAGAAAAAAAGATTGCAGTGGTCCTTTGAGTGACTGAGTGACTTGGCTAAATCGCTTCATCTCAGTAAAATGAGGCTTGTGTTGAGGAATACTGCCCATACTTTCAAAGCACGTCACAGAGGGTAACATACAAGGAGCTCCACAGGAATAAAAGTAACAGTGTTCAATTCTCTTTTGTTATTAATACTGTAATTCCTTTTCCTAACAAGCCAGTATGTCTGTGTATATATATATATATATATATATATATATATATATATATATATATATATAAAAATAATTTTTTTCTGCACAGAAGTCCCAAATACCATAACACCAGAGAATCCTCAGAATAAAACAGGCTTTAAAAATGTGGCCTGTTTAATCCCATCATTTAATCAATTTAGAAGAAGCAGGAAAGCAAGGAAAAAGGGGAACAAGAGGCTGTGAAACAACGAATACATGGGGGGGGGAAGTCTCACACCTTGATTGTGGCTCTTATTTCTCAGTTAGGAAGCAGCTGGCTTCCACGTGTCCTAATCCCTGGCCTTCTTAAAAGCAAATATCACCACTGCTGCTTGACTGCAGATGATGGCTGTGCTGCACGGAGTGAATTCCAGCAGTACCTCATCAGTCATCCCGTCTAACTCAGCAGCAGGGGCAGCCCAGAGCATCAGTACGGTGACATTTGGGCTCCAATTATATATCATTGCATTAAAAGCTCAAGAGCTGATCTTGCAGCATTGTTCTGTCACATGGCACCCATGGATGAGATTCCTAAATGGTTTTTAAAACAAAGACAAGAGGACAGCTATAACAATTACAAGAAACTAGCCACTTTGAAGGACAATTTGCTGTGGCATTTGGTAGGGCCTTGCAGTTGTGTTTCTGGGCCTTTTGAAGCTTGTTGTTGAATAAGAATTGTAAATGCTACATGGCAGAGGTACAGCACTCTCCAGCCTACATGAAAGCTGGCAATTACACAGCTGCAGGCAACATAAAAAGCCTTAAAAAAAAATTCACACGTATAGTTTAATAACACCTCAGCCTCCGTGCTGCTCTGAAATTAGGTGCTGCTTCAGAGGCTCTGCTCCTGCCAGGCCACATCTCGGCAGGGACGAGGGCCGCTGAAGGGAAGGCCCCAAGGCCTGGCTCCCTGTGGCGGCTACATCAGCGTCCTGCAGCAAGGGACAAGGGACGGCAAGGCCAAGGCTGTGCCCTCCCCACAGCCCCCACTGCCTCCCTGAATTCCTCCTCTTCTCTAAGAAACCTAATTATCGAAAGAGAGCTGCAGGGGCCTAGGAATCGCGTGTGTGTTCTTGCAGCGCTTAACTGCCGTGCAGCTCCTGTTAATTAATGCTCTTGATTTGCATTTGCATTGGGCCTAACTTGATTACACACTTTGTTCCAGCACCAGGGGACCGTGTAATTCCCTGCTCAATTGCAGAGATGGGGGGATTGCTTTTCATTGATCACGATGCTGTAATTCAGGTGCAGCACAGCCCTTCATGTCAGGCCAGTGACAGATTACTTTGGTTACCCTGTTCCATGCCTCTTTCCAGCAGCACATTACACAGCTAAAATCTTAGGGTATCTAAAAATAAAATTGTTTCTTTTTCCCTTATCCTTTTTTCCCCACATTTCCCCTCTAAACACACACATTCTGTCTTCCTTTCAAGAGCATTTGCAGCAAAATAGTACACATGAAATAGGAATAAAAAACACTGAATGCTAGTGAGTCTCTCTTAACAGGTTTTCAAGGCTTCCGTTCATAAGCCCACCAAAGTAATGAGCTCTTCCTTACGCTGTCTTGCAGCTCTAGCCCAAAGAGTTAATGGTGAGAGAAGCATCCACATGCCCGTTTTGCAGCTTAAAGAATAAAGTCAGAAAGCCAAGGAGACTGGACCACACGCACCCAGCATCGTTACGTTTTGTCCATACCAGCCATGAGTGCGTGTACTGACATTTGCAGAGTCTCTGGCAGGTTTAGTAGGAAATCTGATTCTTCCCTCTCCCTGCACCCTGCAATCCCTCGGGACTGAGCAGCCCATGGACACATTGCTGCCATGTGCACTTCTCCAGCTTTGTGGTCAGCTGGAGTCAATACATTTTCCTAGGCCAAGCCTAACTTAACCTCCGCTTTCTCCTGTATGTCATCACTCAATCAGCATGGCACCACCACTCATCCTTCAGGCCGCTCTCAAAAGCTGCCCTTCCCCCCAAAACACAAAAGATGAGATTGTATTAGTTTGGGTTTCACGGTATTTTCACAGAAACTGTCAGCTTGCCAAGCCCTAGAAAGCCTGCAGTGTACCTCCAGCTCCCATTCACACCCATCGCTGAACCAGACTCCCCAGCTGGATGGCATCTCCTGTGGTTTGCTGCAGTAGTTCAACAAGAGAGTGGAAAGTTCCTAGCCACAGAAATATAACACAAGAACATAATAAACCCAGTCCAAAGAGGGGTGTTTAACTGATTATTTTTTTTAAACATATGCATATAAATACAGGGACCCTCAAAGATATGACCATGCGATTGAGTCCTTCACTTATTTTTTTTTTGTGGTTTGCTTTCAAAATTCAGATTCTTAGTGGAGTGCCGTTCTGTGAGTTATGCAGTTTCTATACTGAAAGTCACACTGAACAGAAAGAAGCTCAGGTTCTGGCTGAATAATAATAAATAAATATTCGCCTGCTCTCAAAGGAGGTACAGGAGACAGGTGAGCCACCTCAGCACTGAGCTCTATGGGGAGAGATGCCTTCTCCTTCCCAAGATAAATTAACTTTATGCCACTGCCTTTACATAAATTCTGGTATGTGCTACATTACTTTCAACTTTACAGCTTAGTTGTCTCTGCACTGAGTCACACCGTGTGCAGATTTATCCTTAGACAACCAAACCTCCACAGATTGTCAAATGGGAGTACCAAGCAGCCATGATCCTTGGGGCCCTTTGACATTCCCAGCCATATATCTACAAGCTGGCCTTGCCCATAAAGTATGTAAGCACATCTCTGAATGTTTTTTTTTCTGCTTACTTGTCAGACTCCACAGCCAGGCATCTGGATATCAGACACTGATTTTTTTTCTGTATTTTGCACAGACTTCATTAAAAAATAACAAATACCCACTAAATACACAAGCTATTTCCCATAGCTAAGATCTGCTTTAGACTAATTTCCGTGATGTCTTCCATAACCCTAGTTGCCATTCATAGCATCATCTGGCAGAAACAGTCATGCCTACGACTATTCAGTTTGAAGGCAATGCACAGTAAAACAAATTAATTTTATTTTTTAAATTTTTAATATTAATTTTTATAAAGTTCCATACAGCTAACCACCATTAGACAGCCACTGTTTTTGAGGTCATATAGCTTCTTTTCATTTTGCCTGCCACTCAGCTGAGAATCTGTAAGTTACTTAAGCCTTCAGTGCTGGACCTTGTTTTACCCTTTGACAGCAGTGTATTTTCTTCTGCTCAGCTCAAAGGGGGTAGTTTTAATTGATTAACTCAGACATGCTCCAGAAAGACTTTCCTCTAATTTAATTTTTAAATTAAGAACATCGTGTTCACATTAGGAGCAGCAATAGGGAAAGAAAGAATAATTTCTCAATAATTATTAAAAAGACCAGAATTTCAATTAAATTCATGACCAGTAACAGGAAGGGTAAGAGGATCCAATTACAGCAGCTCTTACTGCCATCACATGCTCCATGGGAATAAAGATGATCACATGTGTGAGTAAAAATTGCAATATGAGATCCTATTTAAGATGTATGCTCTGAACTTCTGCAGCAAGCAGCTTTGATTTTCTGCCACTTCCACTGACAAGCAACACACTTCTCTCCTCTAACTTACACAAAGTCAGTATTTATCAACGAGGTATCCTTTGGGTTAATAGATATAAAGAACCCATTACACGTATCTTATTTTATAGCCTCCCAGTGTGCATTAAGGATCTGTGCATTTGCTACCAGCTCAGCTAGACAGTTATAAGTGGAAGTAGAATTGTGCTGGCTGCTCTTAAATGGAAGTTTCAAGATGGTAAACATATATATATATCCTGTTCGATTGGATGAGATGGAGAAATTTCTTGGCTGTCAGAACAGCTGTTTCTCTAAGAAGAAAGAGGATGTGTGCATCCTGTGTCCCTTGCTTCCAAAAGAAGAACAAAATAAATCTTTCCCTTTCATCTTTTTCTCACTGCAGGGATATCATCTCACTGCCATCGAATTGCTGCCACAAGTTGTGAATGACATCTGAATTGAAAGCCTCTGCCCACTGCACAAGGGGAATGCATGTAACACTGTGTAATCACGGCTGTGCAGTGATATTTACTTTAATACTGTACCCAGACAAGCAGAAAAGGCCAAATCAAAATGGCTCCTGCTAAATGAAAGGGGTGAAGCTTAAGGGGTTACAGTTACAGCCACCTGCAGCATACATTTCTAAGGCCAGTTCTCCAAAACTTGTGCCTTCAAACACTCCAATGAATCGGTCAAGTTATACTCCACATTTGCAAATCAGCACATCACCTCGAAAACATGGAAAATCCTTTCTAGGGCTCAAATATACCATTCCAAGAAATGTGGAAAAGGTACATTTTAAGCTACCTTTGCAAAAGGTCACTTTTGCAGGCACTGCTGGGCACATCCTTAGTGTATGTTGCCATTTACGCAGCCTGCATATCAAAAACGAGCTAGGAAATAACCTAGGAGGAAATGGGATCAATTTCCAACTCTGTTTTCTCCCCAGTTAATGCACTTCATCCTGCGCTGCCAATTTTCTAACAGAAATATCAAATCCACAGAAAATACCAAACGTAACTGTAAAAATGACACCTGGGTAACGTGAGCCCAGGTTTGGTGTCTTTGCCCCAAGACGGGAGAAGCTGGGAGAGTTTTATCACCCCATTGGTCTCATCTGTGGTCTTTGCTGGCATTCTCCCTACCACCACGAGACCCCAGAGGGAAGGATGTTGTCCTCATAAACGTGTCTGAGAGCACAGTTTGTAACTGCAGCCCACAATGCTCCCACACAGGCTGCCTATTTGTTCATGGAGTTTAATTGATAAGCAAATGTCAGGTTTGTTTGTTTTTTAATTATTTCTCGGCTCAAGCCATCAAAAAGTTCTGGAACAGAGAGACAGCAGCTATTTGGAAAGAAAAAGGGCAGCTTCATATCTGTGAAATAAATTTACTGCAAATAATGAGTGTGTTTGAAATAATTGATCTCTCCAGAGTGCCTAGGAGCGTCTTTTCTAAAAACAAGTTGGAAAACACAATTTAAGTTCCTTTCAGTTCAGAGCAATGGAAGAGTTGAGAACATCAGGGGCAAATATTTCTGCTATGTCCATGCCTGAATCCAAGCATGATCTGAGTGATGAATCATTTCAGTCAAGGGGAAAAGTAATATGCTTCATACCTTAAAGAATCGAAAGCGTCTAAATTCATGCTGCACAGCAAAACAAATTATTTTAAAAAAGCTCACTTGCTGGAAACTGCATCCAAGGACCTGCTAGGAGACTAGGCAGCAGTGTTGGGTGCTGTCCTCTGTTCTGTGATAATGGGTTGCTAATCCTGAATCCTAGCCTGGTGCTTGTTCTCATGAAGTGCTTTCCAGCCAGAAGATCTCAGAATATTTGGGAAACTTCACTGAGCTGGGGCAAGTTTATCTGTAAGGGAGCGGTCATGCCTGATGGGATGCTCACAGGTGTTGTGTTTGCTTCATGTAAAACACGTTAAACAAAAGGAGGAAGCACTATGAACATACCATGGTTCCTGACAACCAGGCTTTCTGTTCCAGCATTCACTGGTGCTGGCAAAGTAAAATACCTGTGCATCTCAACTGGCAGAGAGCTATTAAGACAATTAAATTTCTCCTCTCAATATCCCCAGCAGATACAAGGCTTCCCTGAGCTTCAAGCAATCTGTGTTGGGGAGCGTTATGGACCATTATTCTGAGATGTGAGGAGAAATACAAGAAAGCTTAGTGAAAATGCAAAAAAGACATGAAAGCAGCAATGTTGCTTGGGCAGAGCTACTGGGCCCAGTCTGAGCCTGGGAGTTTTTGTTACAAGGAAGCCAGATACAGGCTAGGTACTGACCAAAGGGATGGTCCATCCTATTTGCTCTTCGTTTCTTGTAGAACACCAGTTCCTTCAGGGGGTAAAAAACAGCAAAAATCTCTAAGCCAAAATAATAGATGTTGTAGTTTTGATTTTGTACAACTAGTCCTGCCTAAGCCTTTTTTTTTTTTTTCTTTTTTTTTTTTTAAATAAAGGGATCCTCTCCAAACACAGTTGGTTATATATGCTTCTGCTCTCCTGGATCTGGTAGTTTCTACACTAGAAGACAGGCAAGCGTGGCAAATTTTTTATGAAGTATTGAAAAGAATACTACTCAAATCCCCTACTCAAATCCCAGGTGCTAAAATAGCATTGCTGATAGAGTGGAAATGCTAGAACAGTGCGAATAACATTTTTTTCTGCAAGAAAACAAAGAATATTAATCAGACAGAATTGGTTCACACTGGAATTTTACCACATTAAGACTGTAAAGCTGATGCCCTGCACAAAAGCAACAAACCAACCATCCCCACGCAGATATTTCATGCGGAAGGGCCACGCTGGATTTCCTACACGGAGATAATGGATGTATTTATTTTTGAAATGGCACACTTTGAATGTTACATTTTCAATATGATGGAAACTTTTATTCAACCTTTATTCATAAATAAGTCCAGCAGCTTTTTGAGAATCTGGCTACACTGAAATAATTGTACAAGTATGCTCACATTTAATTTACAATGAAAGACCAAACAAAATAAAACCCTTTCACACACTGAATTTCCAGTAGTTTTGTCACTTGCTGTAAACCCGTCCACAGAGTGACAGGGCTCATTTTCTCTTTGCTTGTTTTCAGAAAATAACATAACCAAACTGAACCCTAGTATTAAATCTCACCCAGCCCCTGACAGCAATGACACATGTCAGCATTGACTGAAAGAGAAAAGTCACTGACCACCAAAACAAGAGTTGTTTTTTTTGTTTGTTTTGTTTTGTTTTTTCCCCAAAAGGAAATATTCTTTCTTCAGAAAGGCAAGCTGCTTACATAAATAGAAGAAAATTATTAATGTCATTTGACTGAAAATGAACACATGCAGCTGCAACAAGACTTCAGCAAAGTTTTAAGCTGAGCCTTTAACTCCAGCTTGCTGGTTGCTGAGCACAAGCAAGATGAGTAACAGCACTCAGCACTGTTCCTCCTCACTGACTCAGGCACAGACTACCAGGGAGTACACATGCCTTCAGAAATGTTCTTTTCAATGTACAAACATACTTCACAGTAAAATACCTAGTGTTTTTTTTTTGTTTTTGTTTTTGTTTTGTTTTTTTTTTTTTTTTACTGTTTTAAAATGGATTTTAGACGAGTAATGGCAATGCACTTAGTGTCCTGGTTTTGTCCCCGAAGTTCTCCTACTGATGCTAGAACGTACAGAAAATAGTTGAACAAATGAGAGACAGAATGAACAGTGGGAAGGGAGATAGTGAAAAGCCATTATCTGATGGGAGATAGCTCAGCATTTTTATCACTGTTTGACTAATGGAACTTCAAAACTGGGCAAAACAGGAAGGGAAACAGGTCAAAGCCAAACACCAACAGTGAAGAGCATGCCCATGAAAACCATTGAGCTACCAGGGAGCAAGCACGGCTCTGGGCACACAGCCACAGAGAAACGACTGAACTGAGCACACTGCGTCTTGGAGTCACCCTCCACCCAGTTCACATTCAAAATTCACATAAACCCTTGTGTTGCGCTTCAAGATACAAAAAGTACATGCACGTTTTAGTCTTATCTCCAGGAACAGACAGTGCTTATGGTTATTAAGTGACTGCTCCTTTTCTATGTAGCATAACAACACAAAGGGGACAATCTCAGGGGACAATCCTGGCGGGGCTGTGCCTGCTTGAGACCCCCTCCTTGTCCAGAAGGCCCAGGGATGTCTTAAGGGCTAAGTGAAAGCACAGCAGCAGACATGGCTGCTTTTATCTGGTCTTAAACCAGATAAATCCATGTACTGTGGTAACATTGCTAAATCACCTCTTAAGCATTACTCTTCCTCTTCCAGGCTCTCCATCCCTAAATTGGTTTGACTGCGGAGCCTATGATGCTTCCAAAATGGTTTGATTATCTGTAGCTTTCCCTTTTCTTCCCTCTTACTGAGTCAACAGAATAATGAGGAGACTGTTCCTTGGTTTTGAAGCTGAATGAGTAAATGGCATTCCTATTCATTATTTATCTGCTTTGAAATTCTCATGAATACCACCAGTGGTGATTACCTGATTTCTATCAATTTATTTCTAGATCACAATCACATACAAAGTGTACTGAAGGTTGCAGCTCAATCTGCTATTGATGAAGTGATATATATATGTTTTTAATGAATACCTAGAGGTTCAGTAGTTATAAGCAGAGCTGTTCTTTGAAATTCCATACTGGGGATACACTGAATAGAAATGCATCTCAGTTTGTTGGAGTTCATGCTATTACTTGAAAACATCATAATCTTTCAAGAAAAATTATATAGCAGATATGGAATTAGATCTACATAAAAGGTGTCTCTCTCTCATAAGGTCTGCCATTGCTGCTCAGCAGGGTACTAGCACACCAACCAGCACTGGTAGCATCCACCTAGGCTGAGATGAAGGCCACTTCTCCAATGGCTGAGTACTAAGGTAGGCAGAGAGTTTGCAGGTAACTGCAAGGAGTTTAAGTCCATGAACAACTGAGCAGTTACGGAGGCTCACATCAGCTTAGCACCGCAGAAAGTTGGGCAACTGTCACCTTGAGTGGCCAAGAGACCCCTGCAGCAAGCCCGAGGCAGATCTCCCTGCAGCAGCCCGTGCTGGCGGTGCCAAACGTAGGCATAGTGTCAGACCTCTAATTACATGAGGCTTTGCTACCAGGTTTTTCCCTGTGTTTCACCACCTGCTTTCAAAACACTGTAATGAGAAGGTGTCCCCTCACAGCAGTGACAGAAACAGCCTGGGGAATTCAGGCACTTCAGGGTTTTTAAAGCTTCCTGTAGGACATAAGGAAGACTGTGTCCTTCATGCTGGATTTTATCAGACATCCTGGGTTGCGCCATCACGTTCAGTGAGTTCTAGACTGTAGATCTTCATTGCTTTCATGTCACTGCTTGTTTTACAGGACTTTGTTATAGGTCTTTGAACAAATACATACAACTTGGGAGGCCTTGGTAAATAAAGGGCTGTAACAAACTGACATTTTGGATTACAGTTACTGATAAAGAATGATAACGAACTCTCTTGTACAGTTAGCATGCACAAAAATGAAAACCAGTGCAAAGCTGAAGGACTAGCAGCATTTAATGATTGTCATGACAACGAGCTATATGTTTGGCTCAAATGAAAGACCAGAAACGCTATACGGCTGCAGATTAAAAATCAAATTATATTTCTTGCAGCCACCTCTGCCAATGCCATTGGTTTATATCATCTAGAATTTTTCGGACTAAGAATTGTTACAGATCTTCAGGTCATCTGTAGAAAGTTGAAGGTCACAGTGCACTTCAACTGAAGTGTTGAACAAAAGAGGTTCAGCTGCTTCTCCAGAGGACAGATAAGAATTGTCTGTTAGCATTGAATGAATTTTTGCTGACTCCACGCAGAGTACTTGCAGTTCCGTGCCAGCCATGCCTATTTGCCAGGTGTGGGGTTAGTCCACAACAGCCTCTAGATCTCCTCTGACAGCACTCTCATGCTGGAGAGAAACCTAAAAGTCTGTTTTCAGTTCTGGGTAAGGACCAAGGCTGAAACCTTCAAAACCTGTTGAATATCTCAGGAAATTTCTACTTGCAGCCTTGGATACAAACAAGCACGCTGTGATCTAATGCCACCTTCAATCCAAAACACGGATGGGATTTATCTTCAGAATCTGTACAGCCAAAGGAATCTTATTAAGACAGGTGGCACTAAAAGATTTCAGGCCAGCTTATACTGAAATTGTGCAAGATGATTTATGAGATGTTAATGCTATTGAATTTGAACTCTGATTCAACCTCGGACGTGAAGCAAAAGCTGATGTATATCTGAATGCTGACAGCTCTCCTACAATCTATCTACTCCCTGCACTGTCCCAGCTATTCCCTAACCCAATTTAGCCAGCAGTGATCAACAGCAGACCCAGGCAATTGAGTTGTTTTCCTCCAAATCTGACAAACTTTACTCTGACTCAGGCTGATCGTCGTTCCAAAATAGGGAAAGGGAAGGCAGCCAAGTCAAGGAAAGGAGGAGGAGGAGGAAAGGGAGGAGCTGGCAGTTTCTTTGCTTTTGGAAAGAATAGCAAAAGGAAGCTCAGATGTCGGCACATCCAAACAGAACGAGTATCCCATTTTTAATCTTTTCTTCCCCATTAAATTCAACTGTTGCACGAGTCTTGGGATAACAGTGAAGCAGAAAGAATGGGTAGGGCATTCATGTGGCATGAATGTGCAAACAGTGAATGACTACATTTTATATATACACGTATGTAGCATGCACAGCCACTGCCCATGAAGAGGATGATCAGAAATCCTTGTGGTGGGCATAGCAAAAGATCTAAAGGGGAAAAATTGACCATAAAAGCACCCCAGTCTACTTGTTTAATAGGGGAGGGACACTGCAGTCCTTATGTGATGATTTGCTCTTTCCTCACTCCCTCTGAGCACATTACAAGAGTGTACTTCCCGCCCTCGGAGGCATTTGTATAAGAAAATGGCAGTGCCCAGCTTTGCAGTCAGTCAGCATTAAAGCTGGGACTGCTGTGAGCTGGCTGGCTGACTGGGTGTAATCTGGGAGCTATTAGCAAGAGAAATGAACCAGAAAATATCCATAATAAGCACATGACCAAAAATGAAGTATTGAAAGGAGAATCCATCCCAAAGGGAAGGCAGCCACGAAACTGTCTGCTCCTCACATGCCCTGCAGCAGGCACAGTGATTTCCTTCTGGAGTTTTATTTCCTTCTGGAGCTTTCTAGCATTAAAGACAGCAGTAGGAACACAGCACAAAGGTTTGTCATTTGGCTCTCTTCTTTCACACCTGCCACTCAGTCCCCTCCTTGTGCCTGTGTGGATGCCAGCAAGACCCCTTCCACAACCCTTTACGGATCTGCAATGTTTTTCTTGTCTGAGTGCCAAAGCATGTCTCTGTTCAGCATTCGCTTTCTATGGAGACCGATTCTTCCAAGGGGCTGGAGTGCCCTCAGGGATGCTCTATTGCACAACAGGCAGCGTGGAGGGTGTCTCTGGTTCCCTTTCTGCCCAGGGGAACACACGAAGGGTTGGCAGCTCAGCCGAGGCACACTTGCAGCAGCATTTTGGGACAGTGCCCTCCAGAAGGATGGGTGGTAAAAAGCTATAAAACTATAAAGGAAGAGAAAATTAAGAAAGGACTGTAAGGAAGGAAATATCTGAGTGGAGCAAGCACCATGTCAAGAAGGCCAGTGACAAGGTGAAGGAGCAAAGCAGTGTTTCAGATGCTGGAACTGGCGATGGAAGGAGAGTCCATGAAAACAAGCTCAAGAAGGGTCTCGGAAGAGCACCCAAAGTGAAAATTCCTATTTCTCAGATGTTAATATAAACTAATCCCACTCAAACACAGCCCATGCCAGCTATTCAGCAGGAGCCCTGCCCTGATGTGCAGAGCTGCTCTCAATGCCAGGTTCAAGGGCAGGACCCTGACGTCCCCTTGGCCACGAGGGCCACCGGCAGCAGGAGGCCAGCTCGGGGCGTGCAGCACCCTCC
The DNA here is from genome assembly GCF_964035555.1 of Netta rufina. Taxonomy (NCBI): domain Eukaryota; kingdom Metazoa; phylum Chordata; class Aves; order Anseriformes; family Anatidae; genus Netta; species Netta rufina. The sequence continues at coordinate 8,756,330 of NC_140140.1, read as the reverse complement.
CTGCACGGCCCCACAGAAGGGACCACTCGCTGCGGTTGTTGCTATAACAACCATAAGAAAGGGCCAGAAATAGAACATCTTCTGCCAGCAGGAGATCATATCGGCAGAGATTTCGCCCCAGCTTCTTACAGTGCGCCTGCTCCTTAAATATATACATGCATACATGTGTACGTCTGTATATAACACATGCATGCGTATAAATGAATACGTATCCGTCTGATGAACAGAGTATGTGTAGGTGATACCTATGCAGCCATACAAGGATCACAGTCAGCGGCACATACAAGTGCGTGGCTTCAGCCATGCTGTGAGGGTGGCCGCTCAGAGCTCTGTGGCAAGCAAGGGAAGAGCTCAGGTCCTTCGCCCCTCCTCTGTCCCAGGGAAGACATTTCTGGTGGTGATGTGGCCTTGGAGCCCTGCAAAAATCTTTTCTACTCTGTCTAGAGAAAATGCACCAAGAATTCTTGCTAGCCCTCTTTTGAGCATCAGAACGGATAGAGAGGAAGGGCTGTCCTGCTTCTTTGGAAAGAACACCAAATAATTCAGATCATTCAGGTGAGAAAGTTCCCCGAGCAAGAAAGCAGCGGGGGACTACGTGGTACGGGCAGCTCCCTGGCACAGACACGATGGTTCTTGCTCAGATTTCTGGATGATGCAAGGAACCCTTACCACATCCTTTCAGTGAATATCAGCACCTTAAACCTTCTCTGCCAACTGGGGGTTTTAGACAAAGAGGCATTTATTACAGCAGTCACGTTAAAAAAGTAAACTTTTACACTTCAGTTGTCACAGCAGCAAGGCACATCTGAACTGCACTCCCCCAGCAATCCTAACAGCTGCATCCAGCCATCGCCACCAGGGCACCCTGAAAGGAAGTGAATGCTGTGCTTCAAGCCTCTTCCAACATGAATGTCAGTCGCTGTTTTCAAATACTAGACATTGCCAGTGATAATAACACCTCTGCATTGCACCGTGCGTAACGCCCAGCAGCGCTCCCCGCAGCCCCTTCCCTTGTGCCGTGCATGCTGCAGGGGCAGTGCAATGACCCACACCGTCCTCAGGCCCCTCGTGTGCAGCAGACCCCACTGCCTGCCCTCTGCCCAACTCCACTGGAGTTCCCCAGCAAGAACATCACTGCAGAGACCTCCACGTCCTTCTGAGTAGTGTAGGAAATTTGTGTGTTCAGTTTTAGAGACAGGGAACGCAGACAGGATAATTCGCATGAGGCACGTCGTACATTTGCGGTTTATTATGGAGGGAACCTTCTCCATAAAATGGATGGGGAAACTGAGGCACGGGGACATGGATATCTGAACTAAAGTCACCCAGTGACAAAACCATGAATAATTCCCAAGCCTATTGACTGCAACACTATGTTTTACACACAAGATCATATTGTTTACCAGCAAAACCCAAATCCTAGTAGAGATCATCATAATCCCAGCTAAGATTAATAACTTTCCCTTCAGAGTCCCCAGGTCTCATCTGCACTGGACAACACACTGAGATAAAGGAAGATAAAGATAAAGCTTCCCAAGTATCTGATCACATCCCTGTTATTCATTCCTGCAGCTGTTTTAATCCCACTGATTTTGGACTAAACTTCAAAATAAACACCATGGTGCTTTTTCCACCACCATTAAATGTAATTAAGAGAGCCAGCTAGTCAAAGATAAAATCCCTAGCAGAAAGTCCATAGCGATGTGAATTTTTGCTCCATTTTTTCAAAGCATTTTGTTTACTTGGCATCTTTGTTTTTCATTCATCGTAATCTTTTTATCTATATTGATTTCATTTCAAACTGTGCTCTTAATCTCAGCTAATAAATGTAGCTGTTACACCATTTCATATTCCAGTTGTCTGAGAAGTTGACACAAACAGGTTTTTAATATCTCAATTCCCATTTAAATATTTTTCAAATTATGTTTTCAGCACATTGTCATCTTGTTTACTTTATCCTGAGTCTCAATAACCGTGTATCATGACAAACACCTGTGACTACAGGGCAGCAGATATCAAGTTCAACCTGCAAAAGAGCTGATTCCCAGACATTGTGCATCTGGTTTTGAACCTGTAAGGCATCCAAATGAGGGTACAATATTGGCGTGTGATGAGGTACTGTGTCCAGTTCCCCTGGATGCATACAAATGACTTATTTTTTTTATCCACAGCCACACCATTTGTGCATGCACTCCCATTAACGCTGCCTGTCAATTAAGCAACGCTTTACTGACAAATTGCATGAGAAGTCAGAATTCATGTATGTAAGGAAGACTAATGGACATGAAAAATCGAAACCCTCATCGTTCAAGCAATTGCAAGTTGCACAGAGGTTTCTTATAAACCTCTGCCTCACCTGTAAAGCCAACTGAAGTCAATGGAGCTGAAAGGATGCAAACAACAGCAAAATCTTCTTTCTATATACTCAGAGATTTTCGTCCCAAAGGTTGCAGAAGAGCTTTTCCAAGATACATAATGTGAAATAATTCAATTCATCTCTGAAATGAGACCATCTCGGAGGTGAAACCTGATAAACTTTTATAAAAGACACTTGGAATGTATGGGCAGAACATGCTGTATGTTAGCATTGCAATCAAATGTATTGCTCAGACATGGATTAATATCACAGTTCTGCCAAAAGACACGTGCATTGCCATGAGACCCTGTGTGTTTAGAACCTCAGCTTTCAGCCAGAACCAAACCAGCTCCTTGTGGCATGGTTCAGTGTTGACTTGTGTGCAACCTATGCTTCTCTGTGTGGTGGGGCTGCAGAATCCTGCCCTTCTTTACTCCTAATCAACAGCTTCTCTTCATCAGGGGGTAGGCAAAGGGCAAAACTGAGGTGGCCACTGAGTCCTGGGGGAAAGACTAGTAAAAGAGCAGAAAGAAGCACCATCTCATTTCATACAAGAACTTTTTTTTTTTTTTTTTGATGGAAATTCTGATTCTTGCAAAAAGAATTTGTTATTTGAGGGCTGAAGTGATTCCATGACATTTCAGGGGCACAAGTAGCAAAATTACAGGCTACTTGCTGGTGACCGTTTTAAACTAAACAAATCTTCTGCTGATCCCCCTAGCAAAAAATAAGCAGCCTTAAGAGGCCTCCTTTGTATGGGACAAACTTGCCCTCTGCAGTGAATGTGCTGCAACAAATTCCTTTGTAACTGACCTCAGCAGTGCCTGTCCCATGTGGGAAATTAATTCTTGTTATACTCCAGCTATCGATCCTTTACCAGGGATTACTCCTTCACACACCTTTGGGCTCACTTGGGAAGCTTAGCTCTCATTTCATATCCATGAGTGGAGATGAAAGGAAAACTGCAAAACAGCCACTTAAGGAGTTTGTATTATATATATCAAATAAGTGTGTTAAAGAAAATCTTTATTAACAAAAATCCTTTTAGAGAAATAAATATCATTGTCAAGATTTGCTATAATAGTGGGATAAATTTTCCCTGAGTAACAACAAATAGAAAACAGTGCGGGTAACCACTATTGGAGCACAGACAGCTCGCAAACTACAAGGCACAGCTTGGAACAAATCAAAAGCTTCCACAGATCAATATTAGTAGCAAGTAAAAGCCATGTCAGGTTTTGATTTTGCAAAACTATTAGTAAATCAGACCAAAAATTCTTTTCATCTAAGACCAAAGTTCAAATAAATATTCTAACATTGATTTGTCTCTAAATATCTGACTTGGAACAAAACTCCACCAGCAGAGAGGTGAACACATGAAGCCATGGAAATAAAGAAAACTCTGTAATGAAAAAAAAATTAACTCTTACCAAAATGAAAACAAAACCACAAACACAACAATTGCCCTTTGAGACCTAAATTAACACAACAATTCAAAGTCTTGTTGTATCAGTTAATTTCAGGGCACGTGGCCTTAGCTGCCTCCTGCTCTGACCCTAGACTTTAAAGCCACCCCCATGGCATTTGCCCGTGGTCTTCCCATCAGCCTTCCCGGCCCACTTTGATAAGGAATTGCCCTGGCATCTCAGCAGGGCCAAGCATCAGCGTGGGTGAATGCTGCCGCATCCCGTGCATGTTCTGTACATACAAAATACCCAGTGGAAGTGCCACTAGCCCAGGCTAACATTTGACTGAAATTTTGAATATAGACACATGGTGAAATGGGTGTATATATATATGGAGGTGGGAGCAATGCACTTACACAGAGACTATGCAAGGCTAACCAGGCTCCAACCCTCACAGCCATCCCCAGTACAGCTATCACAAACCTGCATGCAAGACGTGTACTATGCGGTAAGTGGCTCTTTGTTCATGGCCTGCTGTGACTCAGATTTTATATCCCTTTCTAAATCATCTCTAATGATTTCATCTCTAATGATTTCCTTTGAAGACATTTTTACCCTAAAAAAAAAAAAAAATCATTTCTGATGTAAAATAGCATTCTGAGCTGATCCATACTTTGTCTAAGAGAAAGAATCAGATCAAAAAGGAAACACTTACTTCTGTAACACAAATCTATAACAGCAAAAGTCGGCTGTAATTTAATTAGCAGCTATTGAAGATTAGAAGATTTGTGATTCCTTCACTAGAGAGAGATTTTTAGGACCAATTAACACAAAACGAGATGTGAAGCCTTGAAATTTAGAGAGAACGAAGGTGGGAAGTAGACATGAAAAAACAGATACAGGAACTGGAAACAAAAAAGTTTTCTAATTTTTAATCACAATTCTCCTTGCTTGGGGCAAGACACGCTACTGCTATAAGCAGGTAAGTGCCTAAAGTTGGGCCATAGCTTGCTCAGCTGCTGAACATAATTCCTGCTCTCAGCATCCCTCCGTTTACAGCAAAGTTGCTTACTCATTAAAACAAAACAAAACAAAACAAAACCACACACATATATTGTTAGCAGGATTGCCTTTTACTGGGTCACGAACTTTTATTTGTTGCATCTAATCAACACAGAGAAAGAAAATGGTTTTGTCTTGACTGGAATAGCATGGGAAGTAATATATCAGCAAAGCACAGAAGCCAAAGACAGTCCACTTACTGCTGCTGCATCTGATTGTTTGCTTTATGGTTTAATAGTGTAAATGGAAAGACAGCTTAAATGTTAGCATATCTGACAAGATGGTAAATTCAAAACAATAAGGAAGGAAATAAAATGATTCATGTGGAATTTAGATCTATCTCAAAATATGCCAGCCACCAGATGTCACGAAGCCTGCAAGCGATGATGCACTGAAGCGAGAGAAGGGCAAGGCTCTGGCAATAGCACCCAAATGCAGAGCGCGGCAGGAAAATTTTCCTATAAACCTCCATAAATCTCAGAGTCTTGGAACGAGCGGAATAAAACACACTTAAGACAAAACAAACAGATTTTCTCTGCAGTCATCTACCTCAAAGTGGAAGTAATGTGTTCAAAAGCAGCATCCTGAGCACCAGAGAAAATACGGGCCACCTGTACACCACAAAGAGCATTTAAAGATATATAGGGCCAATCTGATCTGCCATAAGCACAGACAAAGTCAAATGCTTACCATCACTCACAAATTTTCAGAGACACAGCCAGTTACTTAAACTGCTAGCAACACAAATTCCCAAGCATTTATTTTTATTCATGTATATAGAGAGAGAGATGGTCATCTGCAAGCTCACTGTAGCCTTCATGCAGCGTTTGAATCCCTACGTGAAAGCCACAATTTAGTCTAATTAGAAAGGAATCTTTCTGTTGACCTTGCCAGACCCATTATTGGATACTTAGGGAATCACACAAAATATGTACAAACCAATTTCCATCACGTTCTGATGCTAATAGCAAGCTAGCCTTAAGAAATGATACTCAGTAAAGAACTTAAAGCCTGATTCTTAATATTAGTTCCACAAAAAGCATTTGAAATCTTAAACTGAAGCAAAGGTTAAATCTCACCATATACCATAATAGTTCTGTTTCACACACTGTAAAAAGAATGTGCATTTCCCCAACCAAAATAGCACCGTAAATCAAGAATATCTACTGAGAAAAAGATGTCAATAGGTATGAAGCAGAAAGAAAAAGTGATTACTAACATTCTGCAATCCAAAGAAAAATTCATTTGGAGCAATAAATAACTTCACTTTTGTTAATACAAGCTGCTACTGCTGTTGTGTGAATACAGCAATCTCCAAGAACTGCAACAATATGAAAAAAAAAAAGAAAGAATGAATTTGCTCAAGGAAGTAGCAATTTATAACCTCTGATAACGCTTCCTACACTTGATTGCTTTTATTTACTACTTTTCTGTTTTAAAAATTAAATACTGGACTATAGAGCTATCTGGTGCCTGTGCCAAAACTCTGTATATGGTATGGCAGATGTGAAAGGTCAGCATTTATACTGCTGTATTGCACAGCCCATTAATCATCGGTCTCTGCTGTCACCTAATCCCACTGCAGGATGTTGTTGTTGTACGAAGTGCTTGGAAATTAATAAAAGATGAACAGAGTAATTTGTTTTATCTATCTGAAAACTATATAGAGGCTTAATGCGTTTTGCACTGTGGTAAGCCAGACAAGGATACCTATCTCTGCTACTAATCTGAAACCCAGCCTTACAGGATAAACTATTCTAAGCAAACCAGAAGACACGGATCATTATGAGCTCCCTAGTTTAGGAGGAAATGAGCTGTCCTGCACCTTCACTGCATTACCTGTGAGCATGTTCACAGGGCTGAGCTGGGCCAGAGCCAAGGGCTGCGGCACACCCCGCTCAGCGCAGCAGGATGCAAAATCCTGGGGTTCCTTTACAGCTCGGGCTGGTCACAGTGGCACTGAAGGCGATTCAAGAGAGTCAACTGAGGAACAAAGCCAGGAGGAAGGAACTGGAATTGCTTACTCCAGCAGCACCAAACTCTTAGATCTGATTAAGTGAATGTTTTCTCTAATGCACAAGACCCAAACCCAAGGTAGATAAAATATAGTTATGCTACAGGATTACCAAATTCTGAAACCTACAGGCAAAAGGGTTGGGATTTAAATTCACAATAATCAGGGCTAAAGCCTTAAACACTGCCCCCACACAGTGCATAAATGGCCCTTTAATTACCAGCACTTGGGTAGTACAAGTGACATGGTCAACGCCAGGTCATGCTTCCTGTGCTCTCATTAGCCGGGAGATGCGAGCCCCAGAAGGTGCAGTGACCACAGCTAATTTAGTCAAAAGTAAGGCAGCAAAGCATGAAAACAGGCATTTAACCTATGCAGGAAGGAGCTCGAGTGAAAAACTGTATTAAAGACCTTTGAACATGTGTTCTGCAGAGAAGAGCACCACTCCGTTGGACACAGGGTTGGTTTGCAGCAACCCAGGAGCTCTGGGAAGCATTGCAACCAAAATTGGGTGCCTGGGCTGTGATGCCAAAATAGGGTGCCTGGGCTGTGATGCAGCAGGATGTTTGTTAACAGCAGAGCCTTTGTCTGGGGATGCAGCAGAGTGACTTCAAAATGTTAGGGTAAAAGTTGTTGTAATCAGATTAATCAAATTAAACATCAACACTAAAAACTTAATAAAAGAGAGAGTAAGACTGATTTTCCACCTTTTTGACCTTGAGTTGTTAGTGAAGCACAAATGCCCTTAGCAAGAAATGTGCCTGCTTGGCGGAAGCCCGAGAGTCTGCAGTTGCACCTGCGTAACTGCCACATTGGTCCTGTTTATTTTATTCTGACTGAGGATGCAGCAAGGGAAATATAGGGCTTTGAATCCGAAGCAGCTTGTGACATATAGAAAGGAAACAGAAGTGATTTTTTCAGTCAGATCACCCACTATGTCCAAAATAACAATCCACCCTATCCACTCTGACAAAATAACACATAATAGAACTAAAACTGGGCTGAGAAAAATAGTCTGTTAAGCTTCCCATTCCTCTGAGGGCTGACGTCTATTTTTAACATGGAGAACTGAAGTTACATACGCCCCATCGAAGCTGCCTCGCTGCAGCCAATTGAGAGAAGCAGCCTGCAAAGCATTAATAATTCATCTGATTTAGTTTAGCTGGCATATTTCAGCAACCAAACTGCACCAAATCCTCCTGCATGGAAAGAGAGGGGACATTTCGGAACAAGCTCTCCTCTCTCACTGTGTTTTTTTCTTATGTCTTTCTTTCCCATGCACTTATTGGTGATGAAAAGCCTTCACAGGCAGTCTTGGAGGAAAAAAAAAAAAAAAAAAAAAAAGTCTCCACATAGCACTGGAGTGGGAAAAGCAGAGACACTGGTAAGAAAAGATTTCCATGTCAACAACAAACCTCCAATCCAATCTATTTCTGGTGAAAGACAGATCATTCTGTGCTCCTTGACAGTCGTTTTGAGAAGTTATCCCTGGCATGGCAAGAATAACAAAGACCTTTGTCTGCCAGCTGTACCTTTACATTGCATCCAAGACCAGGCTCTTTTTCCATTCAGTCTTAAAGCCAAACAAAACTTGGACATAACTTGCATGCAAAACATCCCTCTTTTTTTTTTTTTTTTTTTTTTTTTTTTTGGTCCATGTTTTTTGAGCCATGTACAGCTTCAAAAGGAAAGCCTCTGTTGCCTTGCCACACCAGCACTTCACCAACTCTTCAGCATACCGAGTCCTGCATTTATGTCCATTCATTTCACTTTTAAAATGTTTTCTAGAAAATGGGAGTGAATTAAAACAGTGGCTGTCTCTAGGTTTATTCACTGTATTGATTGCTCTGGAGATGAGTGGGAGTAATTATTCTGAAAAGGTTCACTCTGAAGAGTGAACATGGAGGGTGCTAAATGTATTCAAAGTGGTGAATAACACACAGCTGAAAGTGAGAAAAAGACGCAATTATGAATGAATGAAGAGGAAAGCACACAAAGGACAGGGGTCTGAAACAGTAATTTCTGCTGACCAGTACCTCATAAAGGGGAAGCTGAGAAGGTCCTAAATAGAGATTTCACACTTGTGAGCAAGCAGATGTGTTTGAGAAGGGCCGGCTTTATCTCTAGACATCCCCACCACAGCCTCCTATGGAGGAGGGGTCGGTGTCTTCAAGAATCGCGTGGATGGGCAGGAGGCAGGATTTACTGCCTGATGGGGTTTGTCCCAGGTTAGTAGTGGTATTTAGCACTATCAGGTTTCACAACTTCTTACAACTAACAAGAGTCCTGTGAGATTTACTATTACTTTTAATAATACTGGTAAAAGTGTTTGTCAAAAACTGAGAAAAATGGACCATAATCCAAGGACATTAATCATCCAAGCACCTGGGGACAGAAAGTTCTGCAAAAGAAAGGACGCAATGTCTGACAATACGCCTCCAAAAAGAAGTGCCCAGTCTGAGACGGGCTGGGATTTCGTTGAGAAGAGCTGCTTGCACCTCACAAATAAATGGGTTAGGGCTTTGTGTGTGCTTCCTGCTCGGTGCTTTCTTAGCTCTGAGCTTTTTGTAATTGCTCTTTTAATAAACATATGGCTTGCTTAGCACTTGAAAAAAATAAAATAGGCCCCTCTGGCATGAATTTGTTTGCAAGTTTTCATTTTCATGAAACACAAACCCCAGGTACTTTGTATTCATAAAAATCGAACACCTTTACCATGTTGAACTTTGCCCTCACACGGAGGAGATCATTTAGTCATTACTGAATCATCTTTCAGTAATTAAGTCTCTTCTACATAGCAGTTATTCATCTGAGTAGGTCTTAAAATATTACAGAAAGAGCATTAGAGACCACTTTTAGAAAAGCCATTGACTAAAGAAAAAAAGAACAGAAGACCATTTGTCCTTCCCAGTTTGTTGTTCTGGCCCCAGTCACACACAGCCCCTAGGTAGTACTGGATTAAACATGGATTGGATAGGAAATATTAACTCACCCACGCAGAGTAGGAGCCTTCTCTTTTTTCAGAAACTTCAACATTTTACCAGAGTGCTCATTTCCTTACATTTTGCAACTGTTTGTGCCATGCTAATCAAAAGTGAAAAGCTGTATCTGTCATACCCAGATTTGTCATCACGTGAATATTTTGCCAACAAATCTTAGAGGGGTGGGAATTTTGTTGCTGTCCAAATGAATTTATCAAGTTGCCTAGGTTAGCCCATTGTGAGGCATTCTGTGCCTCGGAGCGCAAACAAAAAGAAAGTTATATACAAGAGAAAAAAGGACCAATCTAATCAACTACAGAGGTCCTGTAAGTGTTCCAGCACCAAATTTCCCTTGGAAGCGTGGCATAGATCAGTACCCCCTGGGCACCCACCAGCTGACTGCTGCACTGACGATGGAGCCGGCCTTCAGCAAAGAGCAGAACATGCTGGAGCAGGCAGCACAGAAGCACAGTTTGCACTTGGAATTGCAGTAATTTTCCTTCTCAAAGTTCCCTCTTGCACACAATCCAGTGCTGCATTACAGACACCGCAGTGAAAAGCAGAGAAAGCCTCACCAGCAGCAACACCTTATCCCCAGAAGGCCTCTGTCCTCGAGAAGAACGTAGTGAAGGTCGTCATCGGACTGCAGCTCCCGACCAGGCTGCTCTCAGGGGAAGCAGCAACAAGTGCTGTGGACGTGCTCAGGGCTCAGGCACAAGCCTGGAATCACAAATTCTGGAGGCAGCATCCCCGTGGGAGCCATGCTCAGGTGCCTCGACCTTTACATACTGGTTCCCCATCACTGGCAACCCACAACTCAGCATATTTCCTCTCATGGGGAGCAGTCTTTCAAGTGTTATCCTTCTGCTTGACTGCTGTGATTACGCAAAGGAATTATAAAATAGAGCTACCAGCTCTGGCTCACTTATTTAGTGAATAATCCTCCATCTTCTGGTAAGCCAAGAAAGAGAAGCAGCAAAATAGTGTAACGAAATGGCATGACCACAGGAAAAAAATCAGGGTAGCTTTCCTATGGATAGCTGAAAATGGCATTAATTTCCTACCTGGAACAGGGATGATGTATTGGTTGAATAGAAAACCAATTTCTTTATCAAAAGTTTGCATGCACAGTCCCTACAGAGCTCCTTTAGCAAGAACCTCAATAGGGCAAAGTAAAGAAAGATGAGATCTCTTCATTCTCTGCCACTTGTAGAGCAGTGATTAATCCCCCCTTTTCTTTCTCCTTTGCCATCCCCATCTCTGCAGGAGGAACTCCTGGTTAGTCAGCCAGCCATCATAAAGCACGGATCCCCAAGAACAGGGTTTGTGTCAAAGTATCATTAATTCCTGCATCCTTACTCCAGAAATGCTTTTCCCTTTAAGACAGCTGCTTAATTTAGCACGTACAACAGCTCGAAAACAGGACGGCGGTGGCTGTTTTGAGAAACCTGACAGCAGCTCTCTAAAATATCACAAGGACCTCGTACTTGCTGTGACCTTTTGCTGCTGGATTATGATGAGGAACAAGACTACACTTCAAAGGCCTATCAAAAGCAGCACCACTGGGAGATGGCTGGCCTTCTTCAGCACTGCTCCCCGGAGAGGAAGCATAACTCAGGTGAGCAGTCATTAAGGTGTGTGTGCCTAGCGGTTCCCCAAACACGCCTCGTAGAAGGAGCTTGTCTTGTTTTTGTCACCATAAATTTCCAACAGGACGGGAAGGCCTTGCAATGGGAGCAGGTACTACATCAGGAGAAGGTCATTTTCATTTACTGACTGACACACTGGCTCTGATACCTCACATTTTTGCATCTTGTATCAGGCTCTGCAACTGCATAATGCCACCTCTGCTGCACGGGGTTCTTCTGCCACGTAGCAGGAAATCACCTCGTTAGGGGGAAGCAGCACAGGATTGCATCCACATCCAGATTTAAGAACTTATACATCCTTATCTAAATTTAAAGAATTTATCGCTTCTCATAGGAAGATTTAATTTTCAAGAAAAGAAAATACTTTCAAAAATACTTCAACATTTGGGCTACGAAATATATGCCTTGATTTGGAAATTCTGTGCTCCCGTTTACTTTGCCACATTGAATTTCCTGAGCGATCATTTACTCCACTATGGATCTTCCTCTTCGAGGGTGGATGCTGGACAGCAACACTTCAGAGGCCCATCAGTACGCTCCCAGAAGAACGTCCTTTCCATAGGGAGCAATATGTAAGGAAGTCAACGGAAGCATCAAATGGGCAAATGCAGCAGCATATACAAAATAAACTGGTTCAACTCAGAGCCAAAATATTTTTCATTTCCTATCAAAAAATCAACATGATCTGGGGGAAACTTACGTGGGAAAAAATATCTAGGAAGTCTAACATTTCTCAAAAAACAATTAGTATTCAATTTTAACAGTCCTTGTACTTTATCCCATCTGCAGTCCTGCATGACTCCAACCAGATTTTGAAAAATATAAGCATCATCTTGTTCTTTAGTTGTAGCAACCTATTCACAATGTTAAAACTAGCACATTCTCAAATTTCTTTTCACCTTTTGCCACCTGCAGTGATTCATCCCTACCTTTTTCCTTCCCCTTCCCTGAGGACTCATTTAATCATCCCTGCAGGATGGATTCATGGCTATTGGATCAAGCACCCTAAGTCTAACAAAGGAGGCTCCTCCTAGACACGGCTGGAGGAACTGGATACCCCATGCAAAAGAATATGCAAGTTTTAGTTCTCTGTTATCCAAAATATTCCAGACAGCCCAGGGACCAGCCCTTTACTGCAGGCATTCGCTGTCATATTCATGCTTCCTTCAGCATACCTTTGACTAAAAAAAAAAAGTATCTTTTGTTGATTTAGTCTCTTTTTCAATGCCCTTTGCTTGTGGGCACACACCTGCAAAGGGCAGCAGGGACACACAAACTGCACCTGGCACTGACCCCTGAGGGTTTGAGTGCTGTAAAAGTAACATGCCCATAAGGCATGGACAGCCTTTTTTTTTTTTTTTTTTAAAAAACAAAACAAAATAGGTATTTAGCCAGCTTTTATGTCCATGTAGTCTAGGATTCTAGTGTAAGACATCATTATGTAACCAGAGCAGAAATTTCCCATATGCCAAGGAGAAGTTGGAAAAGTTCTCCTCCCCGCCCCGAAAGCTTGCTGTAGGTCAGATTGCCCTCTGGAACAAGAGATTCACAACAAGACAGTTTTCCTGCAAAGAGACAGCCAGTTCTGATCACATCTCATCTGGTTAGGACCGGAAAGCCAAATAAAGAAGTGCAAATCGCCAGCTGACCCAAACAATCCTGCAGGTACGTCACACGCCGTGTTTGCTGCCTGTGCTCACTTGTTTGTCCCCTGCCCTCGCGGCTCTCGCAGCGAACAGACGCACAAACGCTTCCCGCTGGTGCCAGAGGACAGCCTTATCCCTGGGCAGGAGGCATTTATCAGGAAAATAAATTCAGTTAACACCAGGGGACTCATTTTGCTTTTGAGCTCATAATTCAGGCTTCTTGATTTTGCTTGTTTCTGCAATTCCAGATATATAGAGGCCTGTATTAAAAAGTTGCCTGGCACAAAGCCTGCATCATTTGCCTACTCCTCAATGCCAAATGCTCCTGCTTTTAGCATCTTCTTCCAGGATTCTCAGAGCACGCAGCCATCTGCAGAGCTCCCCTCCACCCCCAATTTTCAATTATTTCGCCGGCTAAGCAGCAGTTACTCTACCACTGAGCTGCAATTCCCATGAGACTCCGCAGCTCTCCTTCAATCTGACTGTATTTCTAGCTGAGCATCTTTCCTGTTTTGTGAAATTATTCTGATCAGCCAAACATAACTGGTGTCGTGTAACTTCGCAATTCCTGGACAAAGCTGTTTAGAGTCCTGCAGCTTACATCCTTCAAGCCTTATGAATAAATTATAGCTCCCTGCACCAAAATATTCCAGTGAACTGACAAAAAAGCTCCCCGCCCAGAAGCTTTGGTTTTTAACAGCTCTTTTCAAGACAGCAGAATTTCTAACCAGGAGACTTCCAGAGGTCTGAAATCTGCACTAACAGTGAAGAGAGTCCCAGACCCGGCAGGCTGAACACGCCTGAACACTGTCACTCCAGTTTAGCAGCATCCAAGAAGTCTACTTAATTATTCTTCACACATTTCCCAGATGAAATAAGGGGAATGGGTAATCCCTATGCATTTACAGGATACTGCTTGCTGGCTGGTGGGGCTTTCAACCTGTTCAGGAGGCCAGGGCAGCTCCCATTCACTACCCCAAATCCCCACTGCCCAGCAGTAACGTGGGTCATGCTCAGGGCTCCCTGATCCTTATTTCCCCTCTACCTTGCCCTTCTGTTTTAAGGTCTCCACTCTCCTTGCACAAGTACTTACGGAAACATAAAATCAGTTTCTTCATAAGATAAGCAGAAAATAATATTTGAGGAAGAAGATTTGCTATTTTTATCTTCATTTTCTGTTCCCGCATTTTCTAAAGAACTGTGCTCACATGGACAGATTTCTCGTAGCAATTTTTAATCACTTGAGGAAGAAAAACTCTCTCTAGCTTCTGCTGTACCTTGATTGTTGCTACCACAGACACTCATTTATGATTCTGCCAGCTCTGTATGCAGACGAGGCAGAACATCATTCAGAAAAAGGCCACACTTACGAATATTAAGCCAGCCTAAACGCTGCCACTGAAAGCAACAGTCCCAGCCCTCCCCAGCCGCCCACTCCCACCGCAGCTCCGTGCCAACGCAGGCGTTCGTACAGCTGCCTAAGGAGTAAGTGCATCCGAGGAGCAACCTGGCAGACCTACAGAATTATTGTTCAGCTGTCTGTCTCCTGGCCCAGGCCGGCAGTGCCACTGAGTTTAGGGCACAAAGGGAGGAAGGGCAGCAAGCGGCACTGAGCCCCCAGGTGTGCTGCCGTGGGCGCTGCGCCCACGCACTGCTCGCAGACACCAGTGGGAGAGGTCAGGAGCTGCGTAACCGTGTGTGTCAGCTCATCAGGAGGGGAAAAGGCAGTTTGCTGCCACTCAAAGTCTGAAAGGAATTTTAAGATGTGAAGGACTCCGATTACAGCAGCTGGGTCTTGGCTGGGACACAGCCGTGTTGCGAAGTCCGAGCATTGCTTCAGTGCCTTCCAGGACGTAGAAACCGGATCCCACAGCTAGGCACAACTCCTGACTGAAGGGCAATGTCAAAGCCATCACTTCCCACGGTTCTGACTTCGTGCACAGAGTAAACAGCACAGAAATGTACAGGAAAATACTCCTCTTGTGTGAGCCAGCTGGTTGCCAGTACCAGTGGCTTGAGTTTTTCAGGAACTAGCGCATTTCCACTGCAGCGCTGGCATGACATTTCTTCGATCAACAAGCGCTGCTGTCACTGCCCCTTTTCACTCACATTCTCATAACAGGACACAACACAAAGCAGCTCCACATAATAAAGTTACCAGAAGAACTACAGCCCGCTCTGCCTCTGAAGCCCTGCACCCAGAGCACACCAGGCCTGTCACTGAGCACAATGTCCTGGATTTACTCCTTTTTAATTGAAACAACTCTGGTGGTCATTTTTATAGTCAGGCCATTTTTATGGTCTCCCCTTCAAGTCATTTGAGCAGCTGTTACGCTTCTTTGGTTGCCTTTGTTCTATTTTTCATTTATGCAGGTTTGTAGCTGGTGTTTGCTTTGGATTATTATTATTTTTTAATTTATTGAGCTTGCTTACCCTCCCATATTCATGTGACATCATCACAGGAATCGCAGAGAGGACTGCAGCTGTGAACATGATCAAATCCACCACTGAGCCTTAATAGCGGTCATAATCCTGAGGCACAGAAAATGCCAGTGCCTGTTAGCGGCAGCCCTAACTCTGACCTTCCTCGCACCACACACCTCATTATCGAGATCAGCCTTGATCTCCCTCCAAGTTCAAAGAGATGAGCCCATTTGGATAACCCCTATCACCGTACCAGTAAAGATGGGCTCATGTTCAATTAGAAAGGGAAAAATCAGGCCTTTTGGCACGGGTGCTGTTTTGAATTGCCAAAGTGAACTTGAAAGCGTGCTAGCTTAGAGTTACCAATTCACACAAAACGAATCCAGTCCTTTGTCCATCCTGCATACCCCCTTAGACTAAAAGTGTTTGAGATCATACATCCTGCTGTAATCACTTCTGTTGGTTTAACTCAACTGTAGCTACTGAGCTTTGTGCTGTTCGCTGAGTTTGATATTTCCCCATGCAGTTCAGTCGTTCTTCCACGCAAGCTCCTCTGGCTGCAGCATGCGAGCTGCTTGCCAAAGATGCCAATAAACAAAACAGCAGCAACAAGCCCTGAGCATAGAGCGAGGCTGTTTGTACAGACAAAGTGACAGGAACATATATCTGAGACTGCTTAGCTGCTGTGACATTTGCCTAGCCTGTATTTTAAATGCACTGCTGTAAAGTTAGCATTAATCCTATTTATATAAAGTGATCCTGTTCAGCTACTGAGCACTCTTCTCCCTTTCCATGGATGTACATGGAACCACAGAAAGTGATGAAACCTATAATTCACCATGGTGACATCCACTGGTGTTCTGACAGTGCTGAAGTAGTTGCTGTTTGCATGGGGTTTTTGTTTTGTTTTTAAATTTCATATTATGCAAAATATATATTCTTAGTTGCCTGTTAAATGAGAGAAAGGAAGACTTGTGATGTAGGATTTATTTTTTTTCCCTTTAAAAATTTTCAAATCAGCCTTTCCTATTTCTCTACCTACACAGAAGCAAAGACTTGAACAGCAAACACTGGATGAATCCCTTCAAGGTCTGAAGAAATGCAGGTATTTCCATACTAAAAAGTAAGATGTCATCAGAAGGGGGAACCAACACTAAAAGCTGCTTTGAACGTGAAATGGAATACATCAAAACATGAATGAGAGCAGCAGAAGATGTATTCTGTGCACAGACATCAATTTAAAGCACGTTAACCTCCAGAGAAGTGGCTTCTGCTCCTGGAGAACTCAGCACGCTGCCCCTGCACCCTGACGTGCTGTAACTCCGGAAATGCAGGAGACTTAATTCTCTCTGAATTTCACAAAAGCCATCTTGCTTCGACTAAAAAGGCATTGCAACCATTTGAAGAAACAAGGCTTCCCTTGTATGTTTTTAAAGTTGTCTCTTGTACCCTTCACAAAGAACCTGTAACTGATGATCAAAACTTGAAAGGACAGTTCAAATACATTTGCCACGTGTATTAACTGGACTTCAGTTCAATGGTAAGATGTCTCAGAGTACGTAGGATAACTCTTGGAGAGCAAAAGTTTCTGCGACATTACCCACACTTACTCCCTTTGTTGTGGGGATTCTGATAATCTGCTGCACTACAAACGCTAGTGCGGACAGATAGGCACATTGCTTGTTTCCAGTTCAAAGTTGTCTTCTTGTCTATTTGGCAAATGACCAATTTATAGAGAATGAGAAAAACGGAGAAATTAAAACAAGCAAAAGCATTACACTTAAAATCAATTTCAATTTAGGTATGGCCCCTCTGCTGAGAAGCAGACATGTTCTTACAAAGCAGCCCACTAATCACAGAAATAAATAACTTTTAGAGACAAGTTTTTCCTGACACCAGAATAATATGTCAAGTGCTGGAATTTAATTCCCATTTCCAATATGTTTGAAAACTGAGCAGATTTCCATTTCTGCAGGTAACCATTAGTTAGGTGCAGTTCCATCCTACCTTCATGAGCACATAGCCTTCTGCTGACAAGAATGACCGCAAAAAAATAAAACACACTGCCTGGAAACCGCTTAGCTGCTGTTAAGCAGCCGTTCTGGCATTATTTTGTAATCTCAAACTTGCATCATTATACCCAACATTACATGCAGTATAAGATAGGTGTGTTTTATTTAACCCAAAGTGTTATATAATGACCAGCAACTTTTCAAAGCCTAATTTTGTATCTTCTTAGCTTTCAGCAGAGTCCATTCCACTAAAGAAATTACTACGCACACACAAGCATTTACATTAAGGTTGTTTGTTTTTTTTTTTTTAAAGCTGTGGGAACATTAAGTATTCCCACACCCTCTCTTATTGCCTCTCCTTTAATATAGTTTCTCTCTTGCTCTGCTTACAGAAGTGAATGGAAGCACACTGGTGGGCTAGGAAGTTGGGGGACAGAGGGACACGTGCAGGGGGCTGCATAGAAACAGGCTAAAAGCAGGACATGACGGAATAGTTTGCAGATACCTTTGTCTGATGAATCTGTTGTTCATTTGTGAGCCTTTCTGCCAATTGTTCCATTTTCTGTAAATTGACTATAAGGTAGTGCTTATCCTGGTTTCTCTCCTGCCTTATTTACAAATGTTATTTGTTCCAGCGCTTTGTGCCTGGCCACTTCGAATACCTAAGATTACTACTATTGTTTCAGAAGAGAAGCTCTTCAGACAGAGAGAGGAAAGCAGACAGACACTGATGGCAAGAGTAATGAGGGATATAAATTCAGCCGTCTCCAGATATTGTGACTTGCATTGCGGGAGAATAGTGTTCTTACTAAAAATACCCACTACTTAATAGTATAAAAACAACCAAAAAAAAACCAAGTAGCCACATTCACATTAGCATTTCTGTCTGAACACACATTCAGAAAGGCAAACAACTTCATATGCCTGTTAGTTTGGGGGTGCTTTGCTATCTCAATTAATTTAATATAGTCATCTAATAAAAAGATGATTTGTTTTAAGTACAATTATATTATACTTTAAGTACAATTATATTCTGTCCACAGACCTTAACAGAACAGGTTTAAGAGTTTGCTCTGCTGTCTGTGATGATAAAGGCAGAAGTTTCTGCAACTTCATGGGGGATGCAACTGAGTCGAGGCTGATCCCTTGGGAAGATTATGCCTGAAAACTTCTCACTGTAGAGTTTGCAATGCTTCCTTTACAATATGACATTATACAGTGTGCTGTATAATTTATAATAGTCTCATAACTTCCCCCTCTATCATTACAAGTATTCATTCTCTGCAGTTCAGATCCAAAAACCTCACCATTAATATTTTTGTATCTTCAGTATCATGGGTTGTGTATTTGTCTCACAGCTCTAGGGACAGTATCATCCCAGCTCCTCTAATGCTCTTCACCAAACCTATTTAAATTCTACCAGTAAAATGAAAATAGTTGAACTTGTCTGCTTTCAGAAGGGATTTCTGAGAGAAGAATGGAAGCATATTATGACAATATATGAAAATACCACAAAACCAAAAGGCTCTTCGAGTACTTACAGACTTTTATGCCCTCTAGGAATTGGTAGATAATAGTCATATGTCATAAATGTTAACAGAAGATGCCTACAGAGGCAAACATTAATATCTGAAGCAAAGAAATGAGTATTCATTATCACTTGCAATTAACATTTTAATTCATTAACCTAAAAAACGACAAAACTAAACTGTATTTCCAGGTTTAAAAAGGTTTAATAAAGTGGATTGATTACCTGATGTTCTTAATGTTTTGACAAAACTCTTTTTGGAACAAAATGCAGAATTATTTCTTGCATGATGAAAATGCATTTTTCCTTGGTCCAAATTCCCTTCCTTACAGAGACTTTTCCTGGACAATGACTTACACTCGCCTATTCCAAGTTTGGGATCAGTCATTATACCATGATCATTGCAATGGAGCTACTTAAGACAAACGTGGAAATCCAGATACAAATTTAAGTTATCACATGATTTGAATTCAATTCTCTACTTCCCCATTCCCATCTTTTTTCATCCAGGTCATTCTGACAAGCCATTTCATGCTAAGGCAGTACAAAACACCCCTGAGCACCAATTCCTTCCCCTCACAGGCTGAAGCTTCATGAGGTTGTAACCGAAGGGTAAGAGAACATCAAAGTTCTGTGAAAGCTCTGTGACTGATTCCAGTCTGAGGCTTGAAACAGCATCCTCTTACGAAGTCCCTGTTCCGTGCCCTCTCTGTTGAGTCAAGATAAGTTATGTCTAGACAGTAACAACCAAATATCTGTCCAGGAGCTCATTGCAGATCTCCAAAGAGTCTTCCCAGCTCACTGCAATGCTTCACTGCCCTGGCCGATGGCTGGTATTTTCTCAAATCTCATCTAAATCCTCCCTCACCTCAAATAAAACCAAGTAACTGTTGTCCTGCTCCCTCCTGAATTAAACCACTCGTGTTTACATTGCTGTTTGCTAACATACTGTACTTGAATCCAAATCCAGCTGGAAAATGAAAGAAACTAGAATTTAAACTCTATCCCTTCCCACGTCTTTATTAATGTTTAGAGGAAAAAATATTGCTGGAAGGTACAAGCATTTTTTCATGAGTAACTCACCAGTCTAGCAAATGGCTGCAGTCCTAGCCAGTCCCAGCTGGAACTAATCTGAGCCTTGCCTGAGGTTCAGGAGGATCCTTTAACTATCTTGAAATTACTCCTGCCTGTCTGTAGATTGTGGCTCCAACACAGAAAACATACCTCCTGAGTCTTGCTTCTATAGTATCAAGCCCAAATTGTGTTAGCATTTAGCAGTAATGTTTCTGCTTTTAAGCACAGGATACTGTGACACTTTTTGCATGAAACAAAGGAAAAAGGTATCAGGAATTAGTATGTAAGACATTCAGATTTCACACCTATTGTAGAGAACAGCAGATAGTAAAAATAAATAAATAAATAAAAATGAATTAAATAAGTAATTTACTCATAGGATAGGAAATACTGTAATGAATAGAGCATTCAGAAAAAATCAGGCTGAAGTTGCTGTGCACTGAGGTTTGAAACCTGCAGTGAATAAAGGCAAGAAGTGTTCTGGAGAGCAATGCAAAAGTTTTATTCAAGTTTCTGTTAAAATAGTTGGTGATATTTGGCAAATAAACCCACAGAGCTCTGAATATTAGAGAGACAGAAGTTATTTATGGCCGGCAAAAAGTGCAAAATACCAGACCATATTACTTTGCAACAGAGGCAGGCTATGCCAGATGTTTCATGGCAGTATATATTTTCAGCCCTTAATTAAAAGAAAGAAAAACAAGAACAAGAAGTCCCAAGTCACAATCATTACAAAGCTTTGGAGGAAAAAACTAAATCAAGTCTCTTACCATCCTCCAGGGACTTAAATTAAGTGCCCAATAAAATGGGCAGTTAACCATATAAGCATAGATCTCTTCACCGCTTTAATTAAATGTGACTCATCTAAGTCACAATTTTCTTGGAAACTTCAGGTACATTCTTCTCAAGGGGGAAAAGCCCCAGAACATGGAATAGGATGAAAATTAGTTAACTAAAAAGTTGCACTCTGGAGGTACAGTGTGCAGATAGATTCAATATATTACAAGGAACAAAAACAGAATTTGCAAAATGATGTGTCATGCTTTGTGACACTTGATGCACATTTCCTTCCCCCTTCAACAGGAAGGCAATAGGAAGAAGCTGCAGAGCACGGTATTTCAAGGGAATGGCAAATTTATAATTATACAAATGAACACTGAAGAACAATCTTCAGAAAGGAATAATATATTCCTATTTCTCCATATCCAGTGGAACAAGACTATCCCTTAAAGATGTGCCCAACCTCCCAGGAACAGAGGGCAGAAAAAGAGCAGAGCTTTCGTGGTCAGGAGATGCTCTGTACTGAGCCCACTCCTGCTTAAAGGTGAGCAGCGACTGTCCCAAATCCTGTCGTATGCCAGTTAAGAGTGGTGTGGTCCGAGTCTGGAGAGCTGATTGAGCTGAAGCAACCTATAGTTCATAGGAAACTGGGACATTTTGGAAAGTTTTAACTCTGGTTGTGAATAAAACCTGAAGTTTTAGAAACTTTCCACCAAAACACACTAAAGGACACATTTCGGGAAGAGCAAAACTCTGTTCCAAGAAGAAACCCAGGCAGCAACACCTGCTGCAGACCAGCTGCACCGCCACAGCTCTGGAAAACTTCCCGGGCTGCTCCCAAAGTGGTGAGCCCAGGAGGGGACCCTGGGTCCCCCGGGGGCTCTGGGCACCCAGGAGCAGCCCCACAGCAGGACGGCAGCTGCCAGGGACTGGGCTGCACTGCAGAAAGCTGCAACAACCTTTGTGTTAGAAAAGTCCAAAACAGGCAAAGGCCAAGTGTGAGTGCCTCCCAAGCTAGCTCGTGTGTGCGCACATCTGCTCCAGCTGGAACTAAGGCTGGAGACTGGTGAACCCATGTGGGTGAAGTAAGAAGAGGTTTAACTTGTCCCTTTAACTGAGTCCAACCCCAAATCCTGCCAAGGATTCAAAACACTTCCAGTTAAGTGTTTTTCCATGCAACACGTGACATGCAGTTCCAGGGCTGGCACAGAAACAAATGCTCTCAGCAGCCTGTCAGAGCAGCACAGCAAAGAGGGCTGGAAACTCTGAAGATGCTTTGCTTCATTTGCTGCTAGAGGAACCAGGAGAAGTTTCCAGATTTTTGCAACTTTTTCAAATGAAAATTTTGGAATCCTAATCAAAAACAAGTCCCTCTAGATCCTGCTTTGCTTTTCTATTTTGCAACAGAACAAGAGAAGTAAATTTGCCAGAAGTATCTTTCACTCAAAATTGAAAAATGAACAAAACTGCGCAGTTAAAGCACCACAGAGGTGAAAATACTTCACACTGGGTGAAAACAAGAAGTAATATCTAGTAAAAGAGCCTTTCATAAAGAGATGGTATGTCATTCTCCGCCTGTAAGATTTCTGATCATAGCTTTATTGCATTCTTTGATCTGCTAGCATAAGAAGAGGATATGTGAAAGATTATTACAGAGAAGCTGAACTAGATGAGATGACCGAACCATAATGCTACTCCTGCTCTTTCCATACCGTTGTATCCACTGATGACTTATTCTGTACAAGACTGAGATCATCTCATATTCCTGGATAAACATGCCATTATGGGTTGTTCTCAAGCCTGCAAATAAAAAAAAAGTGGGTATTTAAGCCTGGGTGATAGCACTCCCTGTACAGACGTGAGGTATTCTTTCATGTGAGGCTGCAGTAACTGCCCCAAGCCTCCCCCAGTTCTGCAGTCAGGCCAGGCTTTGCCATATCCTCATTCCACTACTTTATCTTGAACTGTTGGCATGGCACCCAGCCTGCATGAACGAACTCCTGCTTCATTAAATGTTAATTCCTGTTTTTCCAGGAGTGTTG
Source organism: Netta rufina (assembly GCF_964035555.1). Lineage (NCBI taxonomy): Eukaryota > Metazoa > Chordata > Aves > Anseriformes > Anatidae > Netta > Netta rufina. Next base: position 8,733,356 of record NC_140140.1, on the reverse strand, counting down.
TGAATGATGCATTATTGATGTTTACAAAGTGCTTGGGAACTCCAGACTGGAGATGAAAGATGTGATATGTGATGATCTCTCCAAGCATATCTATAGCAGAAGGAAATGGGGCTGAACAGTGGATTTATTAACCTTGGAACTTTATTTGACTTTAATCATTGTTGTGACAAATGTGGGTTTTAAGTGGGAATTTAGAAGTGAATTTAAGTTTTAAACTACAGCTCAACTGTATTTTGTATGAACTATGCCTGCCACCTACCTCGGGTTGCCAGCTGGAGAGAAGAACGCTCCTCAGATGCTCTGCACTAGGACAGAAATGCAAACACTTCAGAGAAGTGAATGCAGTAAATATACAAATCTAAACATCTGGACACTGCTAGCTTGTCTTGCATTATTTGTTTTCAATCATCTACCTAAGTTCATTACAACTCTTTTTCCCTGCCAGAATCTTTGATTTGAACATCCGTCAGACAGCAAATATAAATAGCATCCAGCAGCTCATGCTTGGTGGTCACTTTACCTCTGCCTGAACCAGACAGATTGTTCTTGCTGCAGGGTAGACCTGCACAGAACAGTCACTGAGCTCTTCAGATTTTGGGAGAAGTTCCATATCACTCCAGTGACATTAAACTACATTTGAACTTTAGAAAACCTAATTTTCTCTTTTAGATCAATATAGTCAATAAAGGTGTTAGGGGAAAAAACAATTACCTTTGCTGTACTTCTGCATTTTATAATAACCCATGAGCAGACTTTGTTTACCAGCTAACAGAAAGTCTATTCTCATGAATCAAAAGGAAATGTCGGTGACCTACTAATCACAGACGGGGAAAATAGTGACTATGGACAGAACCTTTATGGGAATTACAAGCTGTAATGATTTCCTCCAGTGACTTGAATCACTGCTCTCACCCTTAAGCTTCAAGAGGATTCAGATTTTTTTCTTGTCTTCTGTATTTGACAAGAATTTTCTGGGTTATTAAAACAGAAGGTATTATTGGTGCTGTCTACAGTAGTGATCTGTGGATCAATTAGAAGTTATATTTAATGTATTATATTTTTTTATAAAGCTAGTAACACTATTTATTAGAAGATAACTGTATGCTCAGGGAAGAAACTATCTTAAATGTTTGTGCAGTATGTAGTAAAAGAGCCTTGTTCCAAATATAAGAAGTGTTTAAGTAGGAGAAGGAAGGGGTGGTTTCTTAAATCAGAAATAATAACCTTGCCAGGAGATGCTCATGAAAGTGGAATCTTAATATTTACTTCGGCTTTCAGCAGCACTGGATTTGCACTGCAATTTATCACCTCTTCAAATATTGTACAATGTACCTAGACACAAAACATTAGCCACAAGAAGTTTACCAGAAAAATATTATATCAGAACAGTGCCTATTTTAAGCATACACCTGGCCTTGATTTATCTTCACATTCAGTCAAGGACAAGCTATACATTTCCATATTAAAACGAGTAGGATTTTTCTTTGTTGCTTCCCCTCATGCACAAGAGGTTCATAAGAAGGAAAGAGTTACCACAGATCTCAGCTCGTATCCTAAACAAGCTCAGAAGCAAAAAGATGTAGTCAGCACCTCCAAACCACTGTGCGAATATTGCAGATTCCTGCGTTAATGAGATCTCCACATCCCTCTGTTCCTAATCCAGCTGCTGGAGCACTGCTAGCTACAGAGGTCTCCAGCTGGTTTGCTGCAGTGTTCGAATCAGCCCAAACCACTGGCACTCTTCCCAGAGGAGAAAGGGTCCAGGCAAGGCAGACGACTCACATCAAATGCAGATCGCTATCTGAGAAGCCCTCGGTGACTAAGATCAAAGGGAGACAGTTGTGCATGTGTGTGCTAAACCACTACTTAGAAGTAGTCTGCTGGCACCTTTTATCTGATATATTAACAGCAACTTGTTGAATGGCTTTAGGTTTCAGCTGTTCATAGTATCCAAGACTGTGTTCACTTATGTTCTATATTATTTACAATAGTTCTTACAGTTCTATATTTCTTACACACACCAATTTATTCTAGCAGGAAACTACACAGACCTTCCACTTTGTTTGACTTGCTACCATTAGCACCAAGTTTCATCGGGGCTTGAGGGACCCCAGATATGAAGTTCAGTTCTGGAAAACACTCTCACTCAACTCACAGTATGACACCATAAGCCTTTAGCATTAAGCCTTCTCCCTGCTCACTTTGCATGTAGAATCATTTCTTTTTAATTTTTAGCTCCAAAACCTTGAATCTACCTGTAGATTCCTTAATAAAGCCAGCCATTATTCACCCAACAAAAGTCGCCCATTTCTATGTAACATCGGGTCCAGAAACATGTTTGGAGAAAAGTGAAAGGGAATGCCAGAGGGCAAAATGTGTCAAGCAAAAGAGTCAGATCTGAAAGTCTTTCAAATGGAAACACAAACCTGACATGCTGCCTTGGAGAAGCTAAAGCAGGTGTTGCAACAAGAAATGCTCCATTCTGTCTGCTGAGGTACACTTCTCATCAATAATGGATACTACTTAGCATTCAATTGGATTTCTCCACCATTTAAAATTTGATGCAGCTTGTTCATTTTCAGGAGATATTTTTCCCTTGAGGAGCCCCAACACTTTGCTATCACAGTTCCTAGAACTTCTTTGCTGGCACTTGGCCCAGACAAGTTGTTACTGAACGCATGCCTTTATTATTCCCGAGCAAGACAAAAATTGACAATTCTGATAAACAAAAAGTTGGATGCTCCAAGGAACACAGAGTGCTCCTCACACGCTAAATACTTCAAATGATACTCTGAATAGGTACAGGCCTCCAAGTTGAACTTGCCTCAGTGAACTTCAGGGAAAAGGTTCTCACTGATCTTTTGCAGGAAGGCTGGCACTGTGGTCTTTAAGATCAGTATTTCAATGTTGTACGATGTCCTGGGTATTCAGCTGGAAGCAGGCATTGATGATGCCTTTATGAGTTAGCTTGGGTTCCTAGAAGCCTAGCTAGACTTATACCCATTCACCTGATTTGGTTTTGATCTTGTGTTGAAATTGTTGTTCAGGTTAAGCAGCCTATTTCTCCAGTCCTTACCCAGAACAGAGTTAGTCTCGCTGCTCACATCTTGCTCAACTGCACAAGTCCCTCTGAGGTGCAAAGCACAAGACTGACAGATCATATTCCTGGTTTCAAGATAGCCCAACTTCTCCTCAAAGACTTGTCTGTATAAGAAAAGCCTGCCAACCTAAAGAACATATGGTTTTCCTTCGCACACTTGGAGACCCTATTGCTTCCATGTATAAGAGCACTCCAAACAACATATGGAGAAGATGCATTTTCTAGCTGGGCATAACAGTGGCTTTGGATGCACAAATGAGTGAACACCACAGAGCTTTATCTGCCATCGCTGCCATGCGCTGAGTCTCCAGATGTCTCAGATCCTGGCATTTCAAAGGGTTCTAAGTGACATTGTGACTAAAGTGAACAAAGCCAGAACAGGCAGGGGCAAAACAGTAGTCCCTTAGTCAGGAAACTAAGGTGCTAAGTAGTAAGCCTAGTAATTAATGCTTTCCTCTGCTAAAAATGCATCAGAGTTTCTTTTTTCCAGTCTCTAAAACAAATGTTTTCAGTTGCTCCCCCTCCCTTTATAATTCACTTGGAAAATGGAAATAGCAGCATGTTCAGAGCACTATTTGCTCAAAGTCACATCTGAGTATTTCAAAGAATAACAAATCAGTTGCTGTTGACAGGGGATTGTCCAGTCCAACACCTCAGCTAGGGAGGAGAGTTGCACAGGACCTCGCCCAGTTGGGTTAAAACCTTCCAGGACGGAGACTCCCATGGACAGCCTGCTCCAGGGTATGACTAGCTGCACAGTAAAAGCCTTCGATGTTTAATGGTTCCTGTATTTCAGCTTGTGCCCTGTGCCTCGTTATTTCACTTGATATTACTGAGAAGTGTTTGGGTCCATCTCCTTTACTCTCTCAACCCCACTCCCATCAGATATTGGTACACATTAAGGTCTCCCTGATCCTTCTTTTGAGGATGGAGAGTTCCTCTTCTCAACCTCACGAACAACAGGTGCTCCGACCCCTTTTGTAACTTTCATGGCCTTTGTCTCTTAAGTATGTCCTTGTATCTCTTGTACTGGGAAGCCTAGAACCAAACCCAACACTCTCACCGGTGCTGAGTAGAGGGACAAGTTAACCTCACCCACCCTGCTGTCGCTCCTCCTGATGCAGTACAACCATCTGGTGTATCAGCCATTCCTTCCAATTTTGCATCAGCTGTAAACTTGCTGATGATGCGTTGTCTCATCATCCAGGTCATTTATGAAGACATCAAACTGTATTGGCCCTAGTAGTGACCCCTGGCTGCATCTCTGGACTCCAGTTGGTCTTTGTGCCAGTGAACACAACCCTTTATGCCCCAAAAACTCAGTTTTCAATCCACAATGCTTATTTACATGTATGCAACCAGCTCTTCATCAGCTTGTCTATGAGGCAGTAATGGCTGAAAAAAGCTTTGCTTAAGTCAAAAGAAATTACATTGCTACTCTCCTCTCATCTACTGAGTTTGTCATTTTGTCATAAACGGCTGTCAGCTTTACAAGATTATTCCTTCAGAACGAAGATAAATGTTATTTTCCCATTTATAGAGGACACACATTAAGTTGCTCTTTACTTTGTTTTTCTCCACTGAAGTTGCACAATTTGTTTTGTTACACTGAACCTGAGTTGAGACATACATAACTTCACTTTGGTGGTCACTAAACAAAAGATTCCCACATGAGAACTGGAGTCCCTCCCCTACTCTTTTCCTACCTGGAGGAATTCCCATGCTCTCCAGGCATGCAATAGCCATATCTGAGTGTTTTGGTCCCTAAAAATATTAGCTCTCACTGAAAGGCAGTGGTGTGATGGTGCTTTTCACTATGTGCTACAGCAGCCCGTCATTACAACAGATGAGTGATCGATCTCCCTGTCTGCACATCAAACTTTTAATGTTGCCCTTCCAGTACAATATAATTTGTTAAACTTTGTGATCTCCACCCATAATCATTTTCTCTAATGAAAAGCCTGCATAGTTACCACATTGCTTAAAATCTATCTTAATAAGGATTATTAGATAATCATAATATTTTCAGCTAGTCTGTGCTGTCTTGCCGTCCTCAGTGGACTAAAGACAATCTGTTCTAAAACACTCATCTCAGGAAAGCATGATTAATGTATAATTAACAGTTTGTGTCCTAAAAACTGCTGTCAGAGTGTCTGCTGCACTGTGAACTCAGCTTGCAGAATAGGTCCCATCCTTCAAATTACCATAGATTAATAAGGCTTATTGCATTCTACATTTGTCCTCGGCATCCAGCTGTTCTCTCTATTTATTTTGTAAAAACTTCACAGCATGCAATCAGCTGTACAAGTTGAATGATATTGTTTCTACCACATAATCAAAAAGCACATAAAAAATAAATAAGGCACCTTCCAGAACATGCATATGGATTCTGCAGCTTCTGTACCTGAAGCTCTAGAACATCCATTATTCAACAATATATTCAACAATATATCCCCATCAACCATATGGCAGTTAAACACAACCACCCCAGTCTGTACTACAACCACAGACTATAATTTGAACTCATGAATCAGTTTCCTATTAAATTATCAATTCTCTGGGGAAAGCCCACTAATACCCTTGTGTCTTGGGCGAGAGCAGGACCTAGTCTTTAAGTTGCTTTTTAAGGAAATAATTTAACTTGTAATCTGACTTTTGGCACAAATTATATTCAGGCTCACACACAAAATATAGGGTGACCAAGTGGTGAGCAGTGTTGCCAGCCACAAACAAACTGAAGAGGAATGGAAATGGATTCAACTATTTCAGGACATTTACACTACCTTTCAACAGACGGGTGAGTTCCGCTCAGCCTAATGGCAGGGGCCATGTTTGAGGTGTTCAGTTTCTCCTGTGCCTATGGGAAACATTCATGCCCAATGCTAATAGTCCACAGATTAGGGATTAAGCTGGCCAAAGACCATTCAGAACTGTCACTCACATGACAGTACTCACTCTTGAAAAACAGCTTTTAAGTAAAGCAGGAACCTAGAGCCAAAGCACTTATCTTGTATGACTTTCTCAGCCAAGCTATGAGGTACACACATAACCTTCCCAAAGATGATGCTCTCCTAATATACCTGAGGATACAAATCTGACAGTGCGTCACTTGCATTAGGTTTATAGAATATACCTAAAGAATATAGGTCAGGAATATGACCATTACCCAGCTGTTAAAGACTAGATCCAGAAAACGTAACTCTCCAAACCATCTCTGAGAAATCCTTAATCTGTATTTTTGTCTCTTTTTACTTAAAAAGAGAGAAAAACTCAAGTAGTGGAATCTTGTAACCAGTCATTTGCAACGCCACTGATGAAACTCCGTAGATTTTAGACCATAACACCCCACTTTCAAATACAGTAACATTGCCAATTCAGTAGAAACTCCTTATATAAGAGGAGAAAAAATTGGAAGTTAAGAGTTCCTTTTAATGCCTTTACTTTCACCTTGAAAACTAATAACAAGTACTAAGTTATATTCCACCTTATGGTCATTACTTTTATTGTGAATTATATTTACAGCCGGGAGCCATGGACTGGAACATCCGAAGAATCGATGCAGAGCAGCAGCATTGCAGGGGGTTTTAGCACAGAACTGCACCCCTGAGATCCTATGCAGAAGATGCTGTAGAAACCATTCCCTGCAAGGAAGGAAGAACCTGCACTGTATTTTATGCTTCCGTGTTTATTGTGTATCTTAAAGATTTCATGTCTCAGTGCTGTCAAGGTTAAGCCTGTACAAATGGCAGGAAGGACCTGAGGACCCTAAAGTAATGGGAAATTGTGAAACCAGTGACAGAGCCTTAAGAAAATGGATTAGAGTGAAGGCAGAAATGCTGCTGTGAAGAGCTTCTGCCCTGAAATGGAGCATTATTCTCCGCTTGCAAATATACTTGCTGCTGAAGAAAACAAGCTTTTATTCACATTATTGGTTTTGAGGTTTACAAATGTTTTAGCTGGAGTTCCCTGTAGTAAAAGTTTGATCTCTTTGGTGCTATTATGTTTCCAGAATCAAGTCTAATAATATTGTGCAACTCACAGATAAGATATTTACTTTTAACATAATTCTGAATAATTTTCGTTTTTACTATTGAAGTAAGAATCAGGAACCCATTACACTCAATTCTTAGGGGAAAAACTCTTACAGTTGTGCAAATCCTAAGAGGAGGACAATATCTTTACACCATAATTCTAACCACCGATGTTAACTCTGTATCCAGCACCTAACATGCAATCGCATCAGCTTTTTGCAGGTGGATGAAAATGAGAAATGCAAGTCCCAGGCAGGCTCACAGATGCAGCCTTGTGTTATCTAAGCTGCAGGCAGCACCGGTTACTGGAGGAGTTAATGTGCAGTTCCAGTAACTGCCAGGCGAGCCCATATAATCAAGGAGACCATTTAACATGTTAAAAGTAAGGAACATTCCACGCCAAAGTGCTGCCTCTCATTTATCCCCAAAGAAATCCTCCTAATAGCTTCTAATAGCAATGTTTAAAAGCCTTCTCCTTGGAGCACATTGTAACACGCCTTTGTTCTTTCCCTCCCCTTGCAAGGCCCACTACTGAGAGACCAAAGCTATAATTTCCTCAGCTTCTAAGTGCTCCGTAGGTTTCGCTGACCTTTAGAAAACACATTCTTCTCCCTCCCCATCTCCTTTAAAGCAGCTGCTTTTTCACAGTACGCCCCGTAGCCCAGGCCCCGTGGTAGCAGGGGTCCTGCAGCACCCGTGGGTCCCCAGCCCCACGCAGGCCTCCAGCATGCACCGTGCTCAGCGGGGTGGTGGCAAACACAGGAGAAAAACATTGCTAGACATGCAGAGCAAAGAGCACATGGACTCTGACATGTAATTGTTGCTGATTGCCCCTCTTTTCTTGGCCGGAGCTGTACTGTTCACCAGCACCCGGAGCACAGACTCCTTGTTAATGCCCATCATTAGCCCTGCGGGTAGCCTGGGGCAAATTGCAGGGCCCGGCTATTACAAGTGCACCCTTCACGTCAGCATCAGCCCTGTTGGGCACTCACTTGGGGCCGCCTGCAGTTTCTTAGAATTTGAAGTCATTTACAAGGCAGCCAAGCTTTCAGACCGAAGCGTTTGCTGTGCACCGTGCACATACAGATCTGCACAACGAGGAAATCTAAAAGGGCTCACAACACTTACAGGCTCACAACAGCTCCAGCTCAGCACAGACATGAACAGGACGGCCCCACGTGCTTCCAGCGGCACAGCACACGCACCATGAAGGAGCACGGATCACCTGGGACAATAATCGCAAGTCATGGCCCAGGTGAACAGCCAAGGGACTCGCTATAACAGACTCGATGAGACGAGCAATGCAGGGCTGGTACCAGGTGCAGACTATGTTGGAAGCCAGACCCTCCCCGTCCCTGCAGAGGTGACCTTTGGGGAGGATGGGCGCACCAGTGGTGTCCTCCCCTCGACTCTGCCCACTTTATCACACTGCCAATGCACAACTAGAGCAGGTGGCAACCAACAATAAGAGCTCAGGGGGTTCATTCCCATCCATTTACTCATCAATGATGATTCACAAATGTTTTGAAAGCAGCACAGTGGACAACCTGTCCCTTTCTGCAAACTCCACTAGAAGTATTGTTTTTAATCACTTCCTCCAGATGAAATCAAACTTTTATTACCTGCCATTCAAAGCCAACTAGACTAAGATGAGCAGCACATCCTCAGTGTGATATGTGGGAGATGTGATAAAGTAATAGATGGGATTTTTTTCATATCCCATTTATTTCTTTAAATAAGACACCTGCTGAGCCACTAACTACGAGTGCAGAGTTCAGGACAGAGGGAGGTGCTGTTCCCTCAGCCACGGAGTTGGATGCTGTGCTTTGGGCACCTGGAGGTAACACAAAGGCTGTATTGCAGCAGCAGGGATGCAGTTTTCAGAAGTAAAACAGTTCCAGTGATAATAAGATGATCTCTTCCGTGTTATTGTGACATCTTAATGCACACATGAGACTGAGTTGCAGACTGATACTGTCCAGATCATTTAAGACTCGGAAGAGAAACTTTATGAACTTAATGGAAAAATTAAGACAGCAAGATTTTTTTTTTCCACCTCTAATTCTGATGGAGAAGACAGGGAAAATGCCAACTTTTACCAGCAGTAGCCCAGTTCTTCAGTATTACACAGTTATTCCAAATACTGTTAACACATCTTTTTTTCACACCAAACTTCACTCCAACCAACAGTTTCATTTTTGAAGCTTCACACACCCTTTAGAGACTGGCTTTGCCTGGAATAAAGGATCAAGGAACTAAAACTACACAATCTTCTCCAGAGACCAAATAAGACTAAACCAGACCAAATAATCTCCAGTATCAGACTTTAATGGACACTCATGCCACTATAAAAATACTCCAAACCCCAGAAGAATGAGAACCCATACAAACTTAATTTATACTATAACTCACCCGGTTCATTAGAGGTTAAGATAATAAATTTGGTACAAAAAAGAGCTCTCAAGAATGTCTTCTTGGTTTTAAAGATTTTGAGGATGAAAGTTTTAACTGTCGAACCCATTTTTAAACACAACCAAGCTCTTGTCTAGACAGATCAAAATGGATATGATTTCATCTCCTGTTAGACACAAGCTTCTGCTTTCCTTCTGACAAACTCTGCTCTGTTTAATACAGGTGTTCTGTATGGCAGATGCTTTCCAAACAATAAAGACATTTATGAAAAAATTACAAGAAAACAAGGTTAGTACACAGCCACCCCATCCTACCAACGGGACAGAAAGCTCAGTCCCTATCATCACTATAATCAATTCCAAAGCCCCCCATGCAAGAGCTCTTATTCAAGCACCACAGTTTAGCTCAGCAGTAATGGTCCTTTCAGAATTAACTTCCCTGTAAAGACATTGCAAAGAGCATTAACGATTGTAATGTTTCATTAATTAGTAGTAAATACAGGTAAATCAGCCAGACAAACAACTCTGCAGAACTCCTGGTGCTCAGAGCATGCTAATATGCTACTAATTAAGACCTTCAACATGCATTTTAATGATTACATTTGCTTGTTTAAGACTTGATTCATATTTTTACCTACTCTCGTTTTTCTTATTCAGAACAAAAACCAAGCAAAGACTATACAAAAAGAAAAATAGAGCCATTCCGTTCATGTTTGTGGTGATAAACTCAGTGTTTTAGCTTCCAGCCCAATCTGATTTCCAAATTAGGATGTGAATGGGAGACAAAGACAAGGAAAAGCATGCACACGGAGTCCCATCTGTGTAGGAGTTATTTCTAGGAAGTTCTGTTTGCTTGCAGGCATTGGCCAAAGTTCACCTCTCAGATGAGAGGTCCTGGTTCAGACCCCATTTGTGCACAATGGTCATTTGCTATGAGAAAATCAAGCTTTCCTCCACAAGCATCAAAGTTCGCAAGTGTCCTCCCAGCCACAGGATCCAGCCATCAGGTCTTTTGTAGCCATTTCTGCTGCTCCTTCTGAATCTCCCAGCTGGGGACAGAGGCACCACCATGCATGATGACCAGAAGAAAAGAGGAAAACCGATGACAATAGCACTGCAAGAGTCACATCAGGACCTTCTCTAGAGCTTCTCTAACTGGTGAACAGCATCTGGCTTGTGTCAATTCAGAGATTAACCAAGAAGCCAGAAAGAGTAGTAGTTAAAATACCTATTCTTACCTCCTTGTATACAGAGTTTCTCAATATTCAGCTACAAAAAAAAAAAGGCTACAAAAAAAAAAAAAAAAAAAAAAAGGCAGATACTTATATCCTAACCAGCTTTTCCCGGTTAGTTATCACACAGCCACCTTACAGGCTTCCTCTAAAGCTGAATGACAGTTTCTACTCACCAGGAACACTAGCATTTTGGCAGTGTGTGACCCTAAAAAAGACAGCCTATCTTAATACAGGTTAAGTACATGACAGTTCCTTTTCAGTTTACGTTGTTGTTTGAGCAACTATCAGCATAGACGGCTGTTTGGCCAAACTGGCTTCTTTCAATCCAACTGAGATCATCTAATCTCAGCATTGTAAATAATTATATAGTAAACATGCATAACCCAGAGGATGCTTTAATAGAAGAAATTCATCTGTGCTCAGCAGTGTAGAAAGATGATAATCATTCTGAAGTGTATGCACAGCCTAAGAGTCAAGTAAAGATTCACCATGACTGCATAGACACTAGACCCAAAAGGACAAGAATTTTGCATGACCTGGTGCCTCTAAAACCACAGGCCTCAGTTCACCAGCAGCCTGCAGAGCTTTGTCTGCAGGAATTTAAGAATTACATATTTTGAGAATAAATTCTCAGAGACTGGAGTGCTTCAGTGTTCAAGACTTCTGTTTCATGAGGTGTAAAGTTACAGAATAAATCAGTGAATCACTAGTTTAGATGTTTATCTCCAAAAGCAAAATGCAAACCATTTCTACTATATCACTGCATTTCTTAAAAAGAAGAAAAAACACACTCAGAAGATCCTCCCATCTGCTTTCTTCTCTGCTGTGTCCCTGCTTGGATTGCTTCAAAACTAACAGCTTCTGAACAAGTTCAGAACAGCAAATACCCCACAGAGCTGTTGAACTAAGTTTCAGAAATTGTCAGATACAGCCTCATGAGAATTTACCTAGAGGCAGAAGTGAGAGAGATCGGAAATAAAGCCATTTCCATCCTTTCTCACTAGAAATATTTCACAATATTAGAAAAATACCTAGATGTGAATATATTAAAACTAAAAGAAATGCATTTAAACAATACAAAAACTCTGGCTTCACACGGATACATAGTTTCAGTCCTTAATTCATCTCAGTCCTCCTTTAATGCCATTTCTATAATATTGTCTCCCTTAAGGCAAACACTGTGAGGAACAAGACAATCTAAGTATAATGGGGTTGCCTCTGAGAACTTAGGCTCATATATAGTGCAATCAGTCCCTTCTACAGACCAAATTAAAACTCACAATCATCAATTTACTGTAATCAAGCAATGACCTCATACTGTTACCGAAAGTACCAGTAGCTTAGTCACCTAGTCACTTCTCAGTAGGAAAAAAAAAAAAAAAAAAAAAACTCAACTGACCCTCCTAAGATGGAGCTCCTAAGACACTGCGTCCATCTGAGCAAACCAGGTGTTTGCCACAAAGCAGTACGCTTAGAAACAAGGGGTTCCTGCCATTAAACTCAATAACAGAGTTATTAAGAGTTCGTTTCCCCTAACGTGGCAAAAGGAGGGCGCTAACTGCTACATGTATTGCTGTATAAGCTCTTTGCATAGTTGCTGGATCTTGTACCAGCCAAGAAGCGCAATCACACAGACGTATTTGATGTACAGTGACAGTACTCTTTCAGAAAGGATTACTCCACTGACACATGTCCCCTATTATGTCCTAAAAAAAAAAGCAGCAAAAATTATTTAGTAATTGTTTTTTCCAGGGAAAGAATCCAGTGATGCAGAGACCTCTGAGGGGGGCAGTCCCCCCCAGCACGGTATTCTCTGAAGGGCTGAAATCCAAACAAGAGTGTGCCTGGGAGGGAAAATAAAAGAGGGAAGATACAAACAGATGCATTAAAAGGGAGAAATATTCTCTTTGTATACAGACTGATGATGAAAGGGAGGGGGAATTATGATGATTTCAAAAAGCCACCTTGAAAACAAGGAGAAAAATTCATGTTACAAGAAAGGAAAATAAACAAAACTGTCCTGGCAGGAAGCACGGCATCTGCAGTGGGCCCCTTACATGGCAAAGCCCTCAGAAATCCAAGTCTTTTGTTTGGATTTCACATTATGTGGCAAGTGAGAACAACTGCTCTGTACGTCTTTGTGGTTTGCCCATCTTACCCTTTTACGTTAGGGAATTTCGTATTTCTTTTGTTTTTATTTTTGGAGGGGGGCTGCATAGCTTGTCCCAATGACTTAGCCAAGCAGGCAGTATGCCTGACACCAACAACCAGCCTTTATTGCATTCGACACGAAAAGCCTTGGAGATGAAACTGTTCCCTACAGAGCAGCAGGTAGACGTGTGTCTTGCAATGGAACAGGCCCAAAAATCATTGTTCAGCTGCCTAAAACAAGAAACAGTTTATAACAACATCTTTTTATGGTAGATTATGCTAGCAAATCCTCTTAATTTATTCAGAGAACCAAAATTTCTCTTAACCAGCAGGCTCTGCCCCCTCTGAGTTGTGCCTCTGACATTGCGACAAGCCTGAGACCGTGTGAGGATGTCCTTGGAGTCCCCCAGCCCTGAGGGCAGGACAGGGCCGAGCCCAGGCCAAAGCTGCTCAGGGAACCTTTCACCCTCCTGAAAACCAGCTGCCAGGAGGAACGTGCACAGTGCAGCAGCACACGTGCAGGTACATCGCTATCTGTGGGTGACAGTGGCAGCGTCACTCAGCTGTTGGGTTGCCCAGGCTCACGGTTATGCCCACGTCAGAGGACTGGGTTTGCTTCGTGCACACAAACGGGTCTGAAGTTTGACCCCCCCCCCCCCCACTAACTTACCCTGGTAAATTAAGTTGTAAAGGGGTTTACACTGCTTTTGGACGGGAATATATTGCTTCACACACTTAATTATGGGCACTTTCTCTCGCAGGAGCCACCTGCTCCCCCTGCACTATAATTCCGATGCCAGGGCAGCGTTTGGTTGCAATTCTTAGGCAACAGTAAAAGCGCACTGCTCCCAGGTCTCCACATGCTGATAAGCTATTTAACCAGTCAGCTATTTTTAGCTCTGCCAAGCAATCAGGACGCTGTTCATAAACCACTTCACCTTAAAATATAATTGCTTTCCTCAGATGACATTGTCATGCTCTGTACTTTTCACCTTTAATGTGAAATTTCAAATAAAGGAACTAGATAAGGTGGCTTATTGTGAAGGTAAAGATGGTTCTTAGTCAGAGAGGAAAGATGAATGTGTGCTTAAGTTTTAGCTTAATGATACCAAGTGATTATCACTGCTCTTTGTGGAAAGATGTTGAGTCCTAATGGATGTTAAATAACAGGGGGAAGCAAATCAGTCAGATGCAATTATCAGGGCAGCGCTGCCTGCCACTCGGTATTTTTGAGGCAGCCCATCTTGGAAGATGCCTTCATTGTGGCTACAGCACCTCAAAGCCACACAAGAGCTTCATTCAGCTGATTTAAGGGTTGTGTCTTCAGCATGCAGCTGCCTGCAGGAAGCCTTCAGGGCCTATGGCCTGCCCACAGCCTCAGAGCAGCTCTTGCACACTGCCAAGCCCAGCTTTAAGAGCACAATCTCCAGTACCAGATTACACCCATCCATATGCCCACCTCTTTCTGTCCTGCTAGACTCCTATCAGCATGTTTTCTCTCCCCCGACCCCTCAGATCCCACACTCACCACCTCCCCCCCAGAAGTACTTTCACCCACTCCAGTTCTCTACAGGCCATCCGCTAAGATGCGGACTTTCAATCGAACTGTCCACAGCCAGCTTTGTTCTCCCTCATCCCCACAAGCCTTAGCACACAGCATGCTTAGGAAGAACGAGGCAAAGATCAGTCCAAGAGTTCAAGAGATTTGTAGACAAGTCCAATGCCTGCCCTGATCTGTGGGATGTTCATGTGAGCCAGAGAAACGCCATTTACAGCAGTTACTTCGAGTGTTACAGTGTCTGAGGAGCCCTGGGCATGTTATCGATACATTTACAGGCTCATTTATGGAAGAGAATTTAAAATAATAGGATACCAAGTGATCCAATGTCTCGATAGACAATCGACAATAGAGACAGTGTCTCTGTTCTTCAAGAATGGAGCAACAAGCCGTGCTACATTTCTGTTTCCAAAAATCAGAACAGGCACAGTTAACCCCACAAAGTAGCAAGAGAAATCTTCCTGTATCACAAGACACCTTCATCTCCAGCACATTTTTCGACTGTCACAGTCACATTTGCAGAAAGGATTCATCTTTATCTGAAACTGTAATTGAATGCCAGTAGTTACCTTGGTGACATTTAAAAATCTATTGCTGTGCTTTGCTGTCAACACTTTATAACACAATAAAGTGCCTCATGGAACAAGTCAGAACACAGCTTAGGAAATAGTTCCTATGACAACTATATAAATTGAGGAGATGGCAAAGATCCCAAAATGTCAAATGGACAGTACCACGCAGGTAAAGAAAACCCAGGCTGAAGTCAGTGCTGTGCTGAACTGCCGCACAGAGCCTGCTTCTAGCCACGTCTGTAATTAACCAGCCCGTGATTCTCTAGGTGCTCCCATTTGCACTGAAAATGCTGAGGACTCTGAAATTTATTATGCAATCAATCTGGCCAATTTCAGCAGACCTCTGCTGGGACTAATCATTAAGAATGAGGAAGAATCAATTCCTGCGAATAGTTTGTTGTACTTAAAATATTTAAAACGAGTGGAGAATTTAATTAAGCGTCAAAATGCAGGATTTCCATTCTGCTTTTTGCAGCGTGCCCATTACTTTCAGATGTCGGTACAGAACAGCCCTGAGAGCACATTCACCCTTTGTATTTACAGATTTAGTGGTCCTCAGTTACCCAGAGATGGATTTCTCTCCTTGTCACTGGCCCACAGCTGTATGCTCTTGGTCTAAATGAGAAGTAGAAGTCACAGCCTGCCACAGCTGTGGCTGCAAGCTGCAGCCTGCTCACAGCCTGAGTGGTCCCCAGCTCCTTTGCCAGGAAGCAGGCAAGAAACAGCTCACAAGGAGGAGAGGGGTGAGGGCATGCCATGCGTGGCAGTCGTGCACACATCAGTGTTACAGCAAACACATGTAGCTCTGCACAGCTGGGAGAAGACCTGGGCTGAAGCAGAGGATGGCTGAGGAAAGCAACCCATACTTTATGCCCTCAAGATTGCCTACAGCTCCATCTCTTCTTCAGTTCTTCCTTTGCCTTTCTCTTCAAGTTTGCTTGGCCTCTCCAGCCTTGCCCAGGTTCTTCTGTTCCTTCCCAATCGCCTGAAAGAGCAACTCTCCTCCCCAGCACATGGGCCTCAAGTGCTTCTGCCACAGACCATCTGGGGCTGGGACACAGAAGCATCTGGACTGTTGGTCCCTAAAGAAGGTAATTATTTCTTTTGTTGTAAATCAAAAACTGAGAACCAGTTTGTTTGGTAAATCCCTCAAAAATTTGCTGTGGCCTCCCTCCAGCCATCCCTTCATGTGAGAACTGTACACATCCTCTAAGGCTGTCCAAGAACCATGGAAATAAATTTAGGACTCAGGGCCAAGTGACAAAGCCCAAGTCAAACCAATGCTAATATAGCAACAGTGCCTTGTTCATGTGCTAATAAGCCCTTCTTTGGCAAAATCAGGAAAACGCACCCTCCTCTGAATGCAGCTATGCTCCCAGTATGGTGAAAGTCAGGTGCCTTGCACTGAAGTGCAGTGACCTCTGGCTGGGCTTTTTGGCACTCCCTAGAAATGTCTTTGCCACATTTTCATTTGGACTTCAACCTGAGAGAAGAGAAAGCCATAAGCAAAACTGATAAAAACACATGCTGGTGAAAGACAAACGGGGTAAATGAAGAGATTACATTCTTGCCCTCTAGTAAAGTTTTTTGTTTTTTTAACCTTAAAGCCACCCCTGAGTACAGAAAATCCTGCCACTGGAGAACACAAAGGATAAGTCATTTGCATACAGAATAGGCTCGCAGAAAATTAAGCTGCTGTGGAAAACTAGAGCTTATTATGCAAGAAATGTGATAAGCTAAAACATACAAAAAATCCTCCTCAGGATCTGAGCAACATGAGCTAAAAATATCTCTATCGTGTGTCATTTACAAATTCAAAGGGTTGTTTAGGCTGTGTTTAGATTGTGATCAAACAACACTCGATACATTTTTTTTCCCACTTATGATTAAAGATAGTGCCGGATTTTAGGTGTTCTGATTGCTTTCCCTCCCTTCATTTTATTTCTATTTTTAGTTTGCACTCAATGTTCCCTGCACCCTTGCTAAAAGCAAACAGCTCGGGGGGGACTAAGGGAATGCATGGTTATTGCACACGTTGCCCACTCTTCCTAATGACAGGCACAGGACACGAGGCAGGAGCCACTGCACCAGAGCAGCCTGGAGAGAGCATCCCTGATTTACCGATTTACACAATAAAGGGCTGAAGACATCACGTTCCCAGCCTCTGTTCGTGTTCACATGCTCACATCTGTGCTTTGCAGGTGCAAGCAGTACGTCGGGCTGTTAGCCACCTGCACACACCTTTCCAGCAGCACCAGGTGTGTTCAGATGCTACAGACACCTCTTGTGCCAAGAAGGTTTCCAGGCTCTGGTGCAGCAAGCTGCCAAACATCCCCAGCTTCCTGAGAGCCAGAGGCATGCAACACTTGGCTGGCATTATACCACACAAGGTAGCATCGTGCTCTGAAAGTGGCCCAGCACTGGGCTAGGTGACAGCTAACACGGGCAGGTGTCCTGGGGCAGCACGTGAGAAGTGCTGTGCAGGTGCAAGGGTTTATAATTAAAAGTCTCAGCACGAGTCTCCAGACTTTTCCATCTTTCAAACTGCAGAAAAAGAGTTCAAGAACCTTTCATCACGGCGCTGAACATAAATTACCATCATTTTTCTGTTATGTAACGTGATTCATCCAAAGCATGCACTGGGCTCTTTCCAGTTTCCACTGAAGTCAATACAATTGTGAGTGTTCAGCACCTCTGAAGAATCAGGACATGCTTATTCATGGGTATAATTTATGGTACCCAAATTAGAACGGTCTGTCCTTAAGTTACCATTGCAGAAAAACATGGCTTCTTACTCCTTTCCCTTTTTCAAGGATATTAATGGGGCAATACTGGAATTTACCCCCAGATCTTCAATCAAGTTCCTAGAACTGGTCAAACTTTCATGAACCAGAACACAAGGTTTGAAATACTGGCTCCAGAAATGCCTTCCACCCACCCATTAGATCAAGTGAGCTCCAGGATGATTTGGTTTTACCTATGTGAGCCCTTGCCTCCAGGAGGTTTCACAAAGAAGTAACTTACAGAGAGATTTTCTAACCCAAACATATTACAAGTTCTGGATGAAGAAAATCCACCATCTAGCAAGGCCATCTGGAAAGCCAAACCAGAAATCTGTGAGTTAAAAGCAGCAGAGTAGGAAGTCTGTGCTGACAGCTCTGCTCATCCTGGTGGCCACATGTCAGTGAAGTACTAGTTACCATCCCTTCTTTATATGCCTGTTAGACACAATCCCTCTTTCCTTCAGGATTGTGCCATCAAGGATGGCAATAAAAATCCAAAGACCAATCCTAGGTTTCCTACACATCTTTGAAAGACGCACAGGAGGAGGCAGCAGTTTGTGGGTCTGACCAAAGAGCAAACAGCACAGCCTACGCAGATGGTTTGAGCCCCCGTGACCCCAATGTGAAGCCACAGAAGGTGAGGTGCTACAGAAACTGGCCGAGCCAAGCGGCAGGTTGCCAAGTGGTCCAGCTTGGTTCACCTTAATCTCATAGCACGGCACCATGCCGCCAGAGCAGGAACAAGACCACGAACAGCAATGCTGCCCCTTGCACCTTCGCAGCTTCCCCTATTACAGCTGCATCTCCCTAGATCTCCTCCCAGGGTAGCACTGAAGAGGTGGGAGAAGTCCAACGGGCTCTGCTCCTGTAAAGCAAGCAGAGCAAGTCCCTCTTCTCCTCTGCATTCCCTCCCAGAGCAGGGAAGGAAGAGTTAAGCGAAACTCTTGGGCTGGGAATACACCAGAACCAGTAGGAAGATGATATTTTCCTTACACCAAATTAACAGATCTTGTTTTTATCCGGTCCCCCGGGCCCCGCACAGAGGACGGGCAGATGGATCCCGCCAATCACTTGATGCCACAGTTGCACCACACAAATGTGCTTGAAGGAAAACTCCTGCAGCACTAAGAACGAGGCTATTATAGGAGTCCAGAAACAACAGCTTGTGTGTTCGCATTTCTATTCCAAGTTTCAGATTCCTTCAGAAAACAGGAGGCCAATCTAATCCTTTTGACTTTGAATCCCTTCGAGGAAGGCTGCCCAATGTGCTGTCAGGCTGACAAGGAGACGCACACCTTGCTCCCCTAAGGCCAGCCTCATGCCAGGTCCACCCTGCGTCCTGGGCTCTGAACGTCAAGGACTTTGCAGGTATCAGACAGCATAAGAGAGCGATTAAGCAGAGCTGGCACATGCCATAGAATAGCTAAAAACCCCAAAGCAGCACTGAGTTTCGCAATTGCAGCATTTAAGTTAAAAATACCAGGGTGGTGGAATTACATAAACTGCAATCTTTACTGGTTTCTAAAGGCAAAAATCCAAAATGGCCTAAAGCACACATGGATAAGTCACCTGATGGAAAGAAACCTGAAAACACCCATCCTGAAACCCCACATGAGATGTCATTTCTTTCATTCATTTAGGAATGAGATAATTCAAAGCTTTGTGCACAGACAGCTAGCAGCGGGTGCTGGAAAGGTATGAACCTTCAGGAGGAGCACTTATTCCAGAAACAGGCTGTTCCTTCAATATCTCCTCAGTCTCTTTATTCTTTTCTCCATGCCTTCCAGCTCTGGTCTCCTCTGCCCCCTGAAGAAGCCTTTGCACCCTTCCCTCCCCAGCTCTGTGCTCTGCTTGTAAACAGATCTGTCCCTACACCAGGGACAAGCAACATATGGTCCTTAAACACCTTCCCAAATGGAAAGCTTCGCAGCTAGAAAGAAGGTGACAAACCTGAAACAGAAGTTTTGAGAAATTTCTGAAGCCAGATTGTTTTTTAAAGGACTTCATTAGGGACCAAAAGTACCATTAAACAGAATTGAAAAGCTTTTCCATATTTCGGCTAGTTTACAGAAATAAAATGAGATGGGTTTTCCCACACCCTACTTAAATCCTACACATTTAATAGGTGTCAAGCCCTTCTCAAAGGCCTCTGACTCTCTAAATAAGCCATACATAGCACTTATAACAGCTTCCTATACCTGCAGCTGCTGTACAGGCAGGCACCTCATCTCTTCTCAAGCTTGGTGTACTCAACCATAGAAGTGACAACAATATTTAGCAGTACTCATTTCACAGGAGGAGGTGTGGAGCTGGTTTGTAAGGCAGTGATTCACTAGCAGGGCTCTAAGTGTAGAGATGATAGGAAATTGTTCTTTTATTATTGCTAACCCGTTAATATAGTTTCATTATCTGCAAATGTAATGCAGCTCTCAAAAGCAGCTAGCAATTAAGAGCACAAAAGGCAGGAAATCCTTTACATTAAATCCCCAGCAGCAGACTCGTGCCAGTAACTCAGAGCAGCATTAGCCCCATGTACACAGCAAAGCCTGAAGAATAACAGAAGAATCTTCTGATTCTCCAGCAGCCTTGAATCCTGCATCATTTTTGGACCAGAAAATCTGATATTTGCAAGAGGAGCGATCTGTACGTGAAATTGTAATGAGGTGACTGATGATCGTTACCTTGGTGACATTTAAAACTCCAGCACTGAGCTTTGCTGTCGGCACTTTATAACACAATAAACTGCCGAGCAAGGGAAGTCAGCTCATCACTCAAAACGTGCTCCCATGACAACGGCGGCCTTCTCCCCACCTCGCCGGGGCTGGGGCCATCGCTGGCCAGCAGACCCTCGAGAAGCTCAGCTTCCCCAGCAGGAGCTACTGCGGGACTGCTGGTCCCTTGGGAGCTACCCGAAGGATTGGGCTGCCACATCTCTGCCGAGATTTTCTCTGCCAGAGCCACGCTGCTGAGCTCACGGCCTGACAAAGCAGAAGACACAGACCAGGCTTTAGCAGCAGAAGCATGGGGGAGAGATCTCAAAGCAGAGGCAGAGAGCCCAGCCATACTGCTGAAGTACTTCTCACTCTTTTCAAGTCACACATCGGCCGTTTCTTGTTACCCCCACTGCTTTAGGGTCAGAAGCAGCATTGGTGCTGGATGCAGTAGAGCAGAACACCAAGGAGCAGATGTAGGCCTTACTTTTAGAAAGGGGATTCTTGAAAGTGACCTCAAGAAGAGCCCAAATCTTTCCCCCTGTTTTAAAGTCCCGATGGTCATTAGGATAAGTCTAAGTGATACAGCCTAGGAACTCAAGTTCATATTTGCATTTTTTCCTTAATAACATAAAAATTCAAATCTGCAAAACCACAAGACAGTCCGCTTTCCATACTGCTATTGCAGGAGTCCCTTGTGCCGTGCATAATCTAACATTTCTGTTGTCTTAATTGCTACTCAGAAGCCGATCTGCTCTTGGTCAGAGCTGAGCAGATGGGCTTCGGGAAGCCGTGTAAGTTCTGTACATCTCCAGCTCTGCAGCCTTGAGTACAATGATCTGTTTATTGATTTCAACACACACGTGGGTGGTTTAACTTAAAAAAACTAATATTAGGTATCATGTGTTACAAAGTAAACTTTCACTTACAGGAAAGTTGTTTCTATAGTAACTAATGTTTTTCTAGCAGCACATTCCACATTAGGGTTGCTATAGGAACAGAACCATAGGGATGCGCTCAGCAAATAAGTTGCCAATAGCTTTTTTCCCTTGCCCACTACACCCTACCCACCCTGCCTACCTGAAGGTGAACACAGCACCCTACCCACCGTGTCTACCTGAGGATACCTCAGATAGTCTCCAATAGGAGTGTGAAATATTTGCTGCCCACTCGAGAGTATGATTTCCCCCATGTGATTTCATGCTCACATTCTCAGGAGTAAGCAAGATGCTCGATTCCGGATCAGGTTATGAATCCAGACAAATTGGAGCTCCTGAGCAGGAGGGTATTGGAACACCCTGATGTATAGGAAAAAAGGAAAGTTACTGTGCTGGGAACACTGATTCCAGCTATGCTCATCCTCTTAGAAGCCTCAGGGTGCTGCTGGTACATGTCAAAGGGACATCAAGTCATGCCAAGAGGAGGACAGGAACTCTTATGCTTTGAGCATATATTTAGGCTTAAGCATTCCCAAGGGTAGTGTACAGACTCCCACTCACATCAAAGGAAAGTCTTCAAAAAGATCACAGCTATAATCTGGCATTTACATAGCAGCTGGGATTTTAATTACTATTTGTTCAGTACCTTCCTGTTCATTCAGTAACAGCCAAATGTACACCTTCAGGACTAGCACTGTTCCTGACCTTTGCTTTGCCTTCTTCCCCACTCTTTCATTTCTCACTACACTTCCCCGAGATGTTTCTTCTCCAGCCCCCTCCACCCTTTGATTTTCACCTCAGCCCTCCCCAGAAGTAGCTTCTAGCTTTCCTTTACAAAAGCAGCCCCTTCAGTCTTTACTCTTTCCTTCTGCTTAAGTAAGAGCTACAACAGATTCTCCGGATCTGGCCACAAGGGCCCTTGCTAAGGCAACTCTCCTGTCAGAGGAAGGCAGGGAGCTGTGGCACCTGCTGCTTCGACAAGAGGCTAACAAGCACCTGGTGGCAAGCTGTGCCAAGAAACCTGCCCTAGCAGCACAGCCTGTGCGTGCCTTTCCAGCATGGAGAGCGGCCATCCCCGGGGGATTAAGGTGGGCTGAAGATCGTTTCTCTCAGCCATCGCCTTTGCAGGCTCTATGGATTCAGGAGGCCAGCACTGCTCTGTTTCACACTCAGTTCTCCACCACACAGGTGATCACACAACCAGCAAAGCAGCAGCCCAGATTCAGCACACCCATTACCTGCTGTGTGAGCCTTCACTGCTGCTGTCTGCCTGGCCTCCTCTTCGAAAGGAACCTTTGTTCCTTCAAGCAACTTTTGGCAAACACTGTTTTGGCATTTAGTTGTTGGATCAAACGCTTCAGAGCTAAACCACCCAGCCAGAGGTGCCACAGGAAAGGAGAGAAGCTGTAACTGTCCAACCACTTTACCTACACCTGAGACTGACTGGCTCCAAATTCATCACATCTATGGTGTCTTTTACAGACTATCCTCTCCCAGGATCATCTTTTCAGATACAGAAGCTCAAAATATGGAAGAAAATGGAATGATTATTCAAGTGACATTATGCATAACTTTCCAAGTCAAAACCACACAATGTGGGGACCTAAAAAAACAACAAACACAATTTCTCTGTTAACTCCATTCCAGCTGTGGCTCTGCTTTTTAACTAGGAAAATGGCCAGGCTCATAGAGGGCAACTGCTCAAGCACTACACAATTCCTGCTTCCACAAGTACTTCCAGTGCTGGTTTGCATACTCCCTGTGCTCAGTAAGTTGCAATGCAGGGCATGGTGCTGGCATCAACTGCACTGAGCACATGAAGAAAAGAGAACCATATTGTTAGAAAGGTCTCGTGCAGAGGGACTCACTGTCACCAGCAGAAGAGTCATTCCCACTCCATTCTTAGTGGTATGTATAAGTGATCTACAAAAAAACATTGGATTTGGGTTAGCTGGTAAGATCTGTTTTTATTCAGCTCTATTTCCAAGCTGCAGAAGCACCCTTCAGAGTGTTTTCAATTATTTAATCTTTCTGTAACTATGCAATGACATAACACTGAATGTGATATCCTTCATACTTCAGTCTGCCCCCACCTACCTCTCTTAATAAGAGAAGTAGCAGGGATACAGCTCTTGGTATATCGTACTGGAGTGTTACAACAAAATAGTCCAAATCCTACTGCCTTTGAAAAAAACATTTAGAAAGAATGATAGAGTCCCTGTTTCCACTACAGATATAATAACCCAACAATACAGCCTGAAATAATTGTCATAAAAGAAGTTAAATTAGGCAGCCCACCACTAGGGTTTTAGAGGGACCACCCCCACATTAGGCATGACAGGAAGGAAATAAAAATCTGAGTTCTGCAGAATCCCACTGGAATTCCAAATCAGATTTATATGGGCTGTTATATGGGCAGCAATTTGAAAATGACCTTAAAATCCCTTTGCTGACAGACTCTGCGAGTTACAGGGAGTTTTGCTAATTCACATATACAGATCTTACTCAGCCAGGCCTGTTTGCTTGCAAAGCCTTAGGCTGGAAACAGCTCAAGCTCAGAGTTGTTGTTTGTGCATGCCCAGGAAATGCTAAATATAGACTGAATAATATGCAGACAAATCATTTTTATGAACTTTTTAGGTCAAGGTCCATGCCTTCATTTGTGCCTGAACAGCACCTAGTGCAGGAGGAAAATCTGTCCCAGATACAAGTCTCCAAGCACTACTGCAGCTTAAGCAGTATGTTTAAGCAGTAGTTTTGCCTCTCTATCTAGATATTTAAAGTTATTTAGCTCATCAGCTCCTGCTGCCTCACCGTATTGTGTCACCCTAACGCAAGCGTAGTTCTTTGTAAGCTCACAAAGACTTGCGAAGACAAAAACTAAGGACCAGCATTGAAAAGCCAGAAAGGCGAGCCCAATCCAAAAACCAGTCTAAACCTACAACACTTATACACCAATTAATAGCCTCACTAACATAGAAAATCAGTCTCACTACAGTTAGTTAGCTCTTCTGTCATCCTACTTCCCCATACTTCCAACTACCTCCTTTTGAAACAGATTTGTATTTTTTAAATGAACAGTGATAGAAGTAGGTTTTGTTTCCGTGCACAGCCTCTTGATAAAGGCTATTTTATATTACTCCATGAGTTGAGGAACGATCCATAAATCAAGAATTATGAAGGGATCACTTCACTCATAAACCTTCTGTGCAACCACAGCAGACACGTTTGGGTCAAACAGCCATGAAGAAATGGAGTATAAGATCACAAAGGTGTGAATTCCCAGAAGTTATCCTCGGTAACAGGATGTCCAGATGCCATAGTTTCTCATGCAATGTTTTTTAGAAAGTTTAGAATTATTTTATTCAGTTACCAACTGAATGTAAAATTAATATATATATATATATACCAGAATTACAACTAAGACCTATTCCTCTTCTCCTTTTTGCCCCATCCTAAGAGAGACAGTGTCTCAACATGCCAGTATAGGACAGAAATCCACTCACAAAGTATAGCTGAGAGGAAAAAAATTATAGTGATTATGAAATGCACATTTTTATTTTAATTTATTTAATTATGCAGAAGCATTAGCTTTTCCAGGGATTGTTATTTTGGCATCCAAGGTCACATTAATGAATAACATCAATAGAAATGAACCACAACATTTGGGTGCAAGTCTGAAAGCTCCAAATATTTAGAAGTGCTTGAATACATCTCCCAGCAGAGAGACAGAGGCTGTTTAAGCTTAATTACTAGTGACCAGAGCTTAAGTGTCAAACAAAGGTGATTGAGAGCTGCCTTGCTACCTGTATTTCTTTAGATTTACAAGGCTAAATCCAATTCCCAGTTACGGTATTTCAAATCTGCCTTCAGTCCACTGAGACCCAACAGAAGAAGAGATCAACATTTCATTCACAGATTTCAGCTATTCTAACTTCTGGTTGTCATGGATGAAAGCAGTAGACAAATTCTATCTCTCTGTTCATTCTGAGGACAGCCTGATCCTATTTGGGATTTTTATTCATGAAAATCACAACTAAAGTTCCAAACGTCTTAAGATTCTTCATAACCCTCACCCCAAATGGGCTGCATCCACACCTTGTCTCTCTTAGTGGGGCTGCCATTAATAATACAAGTTGTCCTGCCATCCCCATGATCTGGTTTTGGTTAGAACGAAAATGCCTGTCCTGGAGACAAATACCTTTATCTCCCACTGCAAAACTATCAGACTCTCATACCTTGCACAGTAGACACATTTAACCCTAACATCCACTCACTTCCCTAACCCTCCATTTACTGCTCATATACAATCCCCGGGTCCAGCCTCAGCCCAATCTTATCATCTGCTCAGTCACCTCCTACACATCAGGTCACACTAATAATTTTGGTGTTTCAGAGTTGCTCCAAGCTGATGAAGGATTTAGTGTTTAGTTGTATTTCAGAACCTGGCAGCATCTGAAGCTGTCAGTGATTTGCACTGCTCATTAAATCAGTGAAATCAGTTTGAGTGATTATAGCTCTCAGTCCTTAACTAGGCAACAATCAGGGGCTTTTAGAAACTCATTTAAAAGCACAGAAGATGCCCTCAGGAAAAAAATTAAAAAGAAAGGAGTGGAGTTTGGGAATGGATAGGACAATTTCCCCAAGCAAGGAAGCAGTACTGAATATAGAAAATAAATCCACCTTCTCAAAACACACAGAAGTCCTTCAGAAGGAGCCCCTTCACTGTACCTCACTGCAGCTGCTGCTTGCAAGTTGCTAGAAGCAAACCCAGTAACAAAATTAGCTTTTCCAAATGGCAAAAACAGAAGGTGGCAAACTGTGACATATTCCCAGGCTCATACACCAACAAAACATCCTGTAAGCATTTTTTTTTTTATTAAGGAAATTTCTAAATACACAGGCTGGAAAAATAGTTACAGTCTTAATAAGGAAGCAAACTTCTACCGTGAAGTCAAAGCACACTGATTAATTACAAACCAGGTGACATTTCCCACTGACAATTTCCACTGGCTATTTTTACAGCTCTGAACAGCAAACTAGCCAAAAGAAAGTGTTTTGTTAAGATGGTGGATAGACTGACTGCTTGTTAAGCCCTGATTACCCCTTAAATATTTGGCTAGACATGAATCTCTTGAAGGATAGGTCTAAGGATTGTTCAGTCTGATCCCATGAAACTGGCACAGGAAGCCCACCTTGAAAGATCCCTGCTGCCTGCGTGGAACCTCACAGCATCAGCTTAATTACTGAAAGTGGACTGAATCCCCTGTACTACCCAGAACCCAAATACGAAAGGTTGATACAAAGCTGGGCATCTCAGATTGCCCTGGACTATTTATTAAAATTTCATCAATTATCATAGCAGTGCTCCTGTGCACCAGGATAAGCACTGAGATGAGAGGCCACTCATCTGGGTCAATTCACTCTCCAAACCCGCAGGTACAGGAGCATGTATATGCCCTGAGCAGGTATTGTTCAAGGCAGATGGATTATTCCAAGCTCTGCTACTCTTTTTTGCTATTGTAATTTTGTCCTAGCAAAGGCATGACCTCTGAAAAAGCTGTTGGGTTTTACATTCGGGATGTAATCAAACAGCATTTGCCATTTTTGTCCTTAATCCAGACAGGATACCAAGCTTCTGTACCTTATTCTTGTGGTAAGATACATCAGTGCAGCGGACAGATGTACCATGTTTAAGATCAGACTTATTAGTTTTTGTTGTTGTTACTTGTTTGCTTTAAAAGCTTCTGGCCTAAAGGTCTACATCTGTAGTATTTAAGACATTATCTTACACCACTGCACAAGGCAACACAGCACATGCACTTCTAAAGCAACTAGAAAGAGGAAAGGAAATAATGAAAAAAAATCACTCTACGATTCTTGCAGAGAGAAAATGAGAAGATACATTTGCACAGAGTCCAGCAGGCCACCCAACATTTTACTATACAAAGAGCTGAGTCTGCAACAGGAGTTTTGCTACCAGTTCATCGGGACAGGCTCACCCGATTTCACCTCTGCAGTCCCCACAGCTGAATTACAGGTGTTTCTGAAAGTCAAGACCAAGGCTCTGTGGGGTTCCAAAGTCTGTTGCTATTGCAAGAGCTATAAATAAATCTCCTCAGATCACCTAAAGCCTTGCATCAGTATAATTTCAAACAAGCTCCAATGGAAAATATCAGCTACTCCAGGTTTGTGTGCTTTGCTCTAATAGCATTGAATGCCTGGGCAACAAGATGAAGAGCTCTTGCAAAAACAGAAGAGACAAGCTGAGATAAATCGTATTATGTACTAATATCCACCCCTATTGACAACACTTATCTGTAAAACTAAGGTCTGTGCAGACAAGGGGAGTTAAAAGCTCTCTTATCTTCAGAAGCGGCTGTCTGCAGTGAAGTTTGTCCAGGCCCCATCCTCCCCACGTCTGGCTTCTGGACCGGAGGGACCGAAGGAGATGCTGATTCCGCTGAAGTCAACAGTAACATGAAGTCCACCAGAGCCAGGATGCAGGACCCTCCAGGATGGGGAGGGATGCTGGTTCACCCGCACTGCACGTGCACACGTCAGCAAAGCAGGAGAGGCTTGGAGGAATATTTATGACCTCACAAAGCACGCCTTTTCTTGAGCAGAGGCTAGCGTTTGCATGCAGCCACATCACCCGTACTCAGCTCCGTCTGTTTGATAGCACGCATTTTATCTCTGCCAGCAGGAAGGGAGTTAAGTCAGCCTTTTGTATCAGCTACAAGTCTGCAGAGTCTTTGTATAGCTTTGTACCTCTGGGACCAAGGTTATTCAAAACTAGAGGTTTTCACAGCACAAGAAGAAGAAGCAATTCAGAGTTTAATTTTAAAAGTCCTTACCTGCATCGCTTGTGTCCTTCTAATTTAATCTCACAGCCTCACCTCTGTGTCAACAAATGGTTTACATTTTAGTCTGGTTTATTCAGGCACTGAAGGTTGATGGCTCAGTGTGCTCCATCCCAGGCATCCCTAAGCTTGAGGGTTTGACCTGAATTCTAAGTGCTGGTGAAACTGATCAAAAGAGTAGAGTAAAAAAAAAGTGATAACAGCACATGGTAGGGAAGAAAATGCAATTGCAAGCTATGGAGGAAGAAAAACAGCAGAAAGATACGAAGGAAGAAGAAATTAAAAAAAAAAAAAAAAAAAGAAAGAAGACCTGCACCATACATAACGTGCTGCTTTCAGCTGCCCAGTAATAATACCTCTGTCACCACTACAGGTGTTACCAACAGATTCAGAAGTAAGCCACTGATATAAAGAGAAATCAACATATTCTTCTGAAGAGCAAAACAGCTTTAAGTGCTTTTTAACAAGAACATATTTAAGTACTCCCTGAAATAATCTGAGGACTGTTGAGGCAATAAGTAGCACACTGCTACTGCTGGGAGTTCATCTAGCAGCATCTTGACTTCCTGGATTCCTCTTTTGAGGAAGCCCGAAAGTTTTAAAGAAAAATCGAAGAGACTTCTATTGCAAAAATATATTTTCAAATCCCTGCTTTGTAAATCAGTTGAATGAATTTTGGATTTGGGTGTTATCTTACCCCTTTTCTTCCTGATAAGGACCATTTTGTACACCAAGTTTTTCCAGCGTTCTCCTGTAAGGACTTGAAGAAAGTCTTTTTTTTTCTTCTTTTTTTTTTTTTTTCTTTTTTTTCTTTTCAGCATCTCCTAACACTGCTGCATCCCAAATCGTTGTTCCCTCTTCAAATCAAGATATTCAGGGCCTGTTTCCCTTTGGGTTGCACTTTAACAATGTGCACACAGAGTGTAAAACATTTCAAGTAATTTCCCTTTGTTTTCCCAATCCCATCTCCCAACACCGCTGAAGAGTTACAACAATGCTGTCACGAGGTACAAGAGGAGTTCTTTTCTCTTAATTCTACATCTCCACTGTTCATCCACCCACACCCTGATGGCAGGTTCGAGTCCGGGGCAGATCTCTGTGTGTGCAGGTGCTGAGAGGTGATGACTGTGCTGCCGCTACTGTGTGGTTTCCTTCCCTGAGCTCCATGACCAAGTGAGCACGGCACGGTCTGTATGCTTCTTGTGCCACCCTGAGCATTGGGAGCTTTCAGCTCAAGCTCTTCTGGTGTCACCCCATGCTCTCAGTGCAGGGCAGCCCTTTCAAATGCCCAGTTGCATTTTTGGCATTACCAGAAATGCAGGGAGAGCCTCTGCACCTTAGCGGGTACTGGCAGAAGCTCCCCTTAACCCTAACCATTAACATCATCATCTGACAGCAGCTTTCATTATCCCACTTCTTCGAAGCTTTGTGGTATGTCAATTCATTAGCATAAAAGATCAAGGCTTCATTTACAAGACAAATACCATAAACAAGAAATTAATTCAACAGATCAGTTGATTTCAAATGAGAATGGCAATGTTAATTTCAATGTTAAAAAAAAAAAAAAAAACCCTCTTGGTGCAGTAATTAAATTCTGTTCCACCAGATATAGTCAAGCATATGCTCTGCCTACACAAGGCCTGATTAATTGACCCTAAAATGACAGCATCCACCCAGCAGTGGGGACCAAACTGTCCTACATCACAGAGCCCAGAAAAGGGCTCTCCTGCTGCAGAAAAGGAGAACCGGCTCTCTTCTGCCTTGCAAAGCTCCCCCAGCCTTCCACAACGTGATGCAGGTTTCCTCTTCTGTTTTTCAACAGCCTCTCCTGAATTTTTTTCCTTCCAGGATGAGGTTAAATGGACTTCCTTGAGGCAGAAAGTGTGATGATGAGCACTGGATGAAGCTTGGTGCCATCGTCCACACCCTGGTATTCACACAAAGCTGCTTGCCCTTTATTGGCGTGGTGCTGAGCTGTGTATCGGTTTTGCATGGGGAGCACAGCAGGGCTCCATTTCTCGCTGGACATCAGACCACAGGCTCTGCCTTTGCAAGTCTCTTTATCTAGATTGATGAAGGCAAGCTTCAGAAAGAGTATTTCAGCAGCCTCATATAAGGGGCATTAGTCACTGCTGCCTTGGTGCCTAGCAAGAGCCATCAATTTGTGTGAAGCAGACAGACGTAACCTTAGAGTGAAATGCAGCCAGGCTCACTGACCCGCAGCTTTTCTTCTCTTTCTGACTCCACAGCTCTGATGAGACCTGTGGGAGTTTGGACTTCAAAGCAATGCAGGATCATGCCAATTAGGAGACTATAATAACCAATGTAGAACTAATCCCCTATTCCCCCAGGCAATCCACATTGACATCCACCACTAATGGAGACAACTGCTGAAACTGCTGGACTTCCCTGGATCATCTCAAAGATGGACTGCGATACCCAGCTGCTGTGGGAACACGGGACTGCAACGGGGCTGGCAACCCATGAAAGCAGGCACATAGCATCTTCAGCATTTCTCCTGCCACAAACGCACATTTGAGAGGCATTTAAACAGTGAGCCTCAGCACCAACCTATGTATCTTTCTAGAAGAAGACATATAATAAACAAGGAGGTTAGAAGAAAGAAACCAGCAAAGTTTTAAAACTTAGAAAGTGTAATTAAAATATAACAGTCCCTTTTTGAAAAACACTAAATATACCCGCAAAGCTTTCGTATAATCTGTTATTTGACAGCATTCTTAAACTAAGTGTGATCTCTAAAAGCAACGCTGAACTGAAAGAGCAAATGGATGGGGCTGTAGTAGGTTTCATGACAACACCAGGAAAGCAAAACTAAAGATGTTGGTCAGAATGACAGGATTTTGTTTAAGAACACATGTACTGCTTTGTAGCTTGCAGAAGAAAAATTGATTTTCCAGACACTGCTATAAAACATGCCAAGAAACAAGTGTAAACCAGAGAAAGCACAAGCTATAATGAGACAATAAAGCATCCAAATTTTTCCATGTATGCCTATTTATGGAGGGAAGGAATTATCCTATACTTAACTTTGCTCCCTCTGTCACAGGTCAAAAGACAGGGAACATTTATAGAAAGCAGAGCTGAGCGTTGAAACCGATGTGCATGGAGCGCTATCGACAGGGGTTTAGCGGGGCTGATGAGCAGCCTGGGACCTGCAGCCAGATGCCTCCTTTGGCACCGAGCGAGAGCCACGCTGCAGTAACCCCTGCGAGCCCAGGAGTGGAGCTGGTTTGTTACAGAAACAAAGACTGAAAGG
Organism: Netta rufina; assembly: GCF_964035555.1. Lineage (NCBI taxonomy): Eukaryota > Metazoa > Chordata > Aves > Anseriformes > Anatidae > Netta > Netta rufina. The sequence continues at coordinate 8,701,726 of NC_140140.1, read as the reverse complement.
AAACGATGGTGATGTTCAAATATTTTGATTCCACTCATTATCACAGGGCAGAACAACTGCATAACAGGGACCTTTCACTGGGTTCAAAGGAACTAATTTCATTTATATGTACATTACTTCAGATTGCACTGTGCAATAATCTCGTTGAAGTAAATTTTTAACTCATGCTAGAAGTTACACAGTCAGATACATGCACACTAGCAAACACACCAAAGGGAAACCTCAGGGGAGAAAGCAATTGCTCCCAAAATGCAATAGGAACAGGCAATGAGCTGTGGGGTTCTGGTCCATATAGCCAGAAGTTTAAGGACAATTGAGAAAATAATTCTACTCGTATTAATTGTATCCTGCTTGGTTATTCCTTCCAGGCTATTTAAGCATGCTTTCCAAAACCGCACTAATTTGTTCCATCAGTTATGGCTTAATGTCGTCCTGACATGCTTGCTTCATCAGCTTCCTGATTCATTTCACATTTTATGCATCTGTTTTTTTCCTTTCCTTTCAGCTTTACTTTTTCTTAAATACATCAGACTCATGTAGGAGCTTGTCCAGGGACTGAATGTCAGTGCTTGGAGCTGAATTTATCGTTCCTGAACTTATCCCTGCCGCAACAGCAGATCCCTGCATGTGGCCCAGTGAGAGGCAGCAGGAGAAATGTGCTTTCTGTGCTATCTTGGTGCTTATCTTCCTGTGTGCTGGAGGCAATAGGCAAACACTTGGAAGAAACCTCAGGAAGCAGAAGGGTGTACCTGGCATTAACTTTCCCTGGAAAAAAACAAAGGAACATCCCCTCTGTGCTGAGGGAAGCTGGAGGTAACGAAGACCAGTGCGTTTTGGGGACACAGACCAGACAGCCTGGAAAGCAAAACGCACTGTGCTGTGTTTCACAGCACATGAGCATCTACCATGTTCTGGCACAGCTTTATCTGTGTGTCCTCATCTTCCTGCAGTGATAAATAACACCTAATGTGCATTTCCATCGTTCTGCCCTCCGGGCAGGGGAAATCCAGGTCAGACAGGGCTGGACACAGTCAGCCAAACACCGGGACTCCAAAGGGGTGCTCGAGTGATGACAACTGGGAACCCCGCACGTCCACCTGCTGGAGGCAGGACAGGGCTTGAGACTTTGGCCTAATCTGGAGTAGAAACTTCTGTGCTTTTAAAAAGGATCTGTTTGCTTCTGGTGATTTAATAGCTGTAAAACCAAGTTCTGGGATCTGAGGCTCCAGCAAGCAGTCTGAGCTCACAGTACGTGCTAGCCCATGTGCCTCCTGCAGGAATTGCTCTGGTGAGCTTCTGTCCCAGAGCTGGGCCCTGCTATTAATCCCAGCATCCGCCCTGAGAAGGAGACAAAATCCATCTTGATTCATCTGCCCAAGCCCAGGTGTGGGCAGCGGATAAGCAATATCACCAGAACAACAGGCACAGGGGAAGATATTTCCTCGCCTTGTGTGCTTTGGACTAGCAGATTATCTCAGTGTGCAGAGCAAAGCTGAGCAAATCCTGCAAGTGCCTTCCAAAAAACAGGGGGCAGGGGGAGTAGGTGCTATTATTGGTGCCCTATTGTAGTTGTAATAAAGAAGTTTCTTCAGTTAATTTATTGCTGGTTCTCCCTGAAATAACAAATAGCTCAGGCTGCTTCTGCAGAAACAGTCAGCGGGGAGCGGACTGGCATCACGTGCGTTTTACACCTCCCCCAGCTAATGCCAACATTGAAGCCGCATGGCAGTTCTCAGGGAGATCTCAAGGAGCTTTTACTCTCCTGCGAGGTTTGCAGGTCCATAAACCAGCCAAATAGTACAGCAAAGCATAAATAAAATATTTTCATCCATGACAGACACAACAGTATTCCCCAAAAGCAGAGGAACATCGAGTTTGCTTGCTAAGACTACCAGACTGAACGACTTCAATTTACAAATATAAGAGGATAATAAGAAAATATAATTAACTGATTTTATTTAATAAACTTGAATAATTGGTTTATCCTTTCTTTGCTGAGCTTTTCCTATAGATTAAAAGCTACAAAAAGAATAAGGTTGCAAAGAACTGGGAAAACCTGCAAATTACTTATTTTGGTACAGATCAAACATAGTGGCATATTCCCAATCCTAGGTTTATTTTTCGTGTGTGTCTGGGTTTTCCAGCATTAATATAACCTCATACACTGATGAAGTAAAAGATCTGAACATTGAAGCATCTCCTGTGCATTTTCATTAGTAGGAGGAATACCAAAGCAACCAACGCTTTCAATTCCAGCCTGCCAGCCACCCGAGAGGTGAAGTTCCTAAACAGAATGTGCAGAAGTGTAAATTCCATTTCAAAAGTGAATTTGTGCCATACAGAAGGTATTTTCAGGGTATTTAGGCACTGAAAGATGCAGATATGCAAGTGCTGTAGTTTTCTGAGATATTTACCAATTACATTCCATACAAAATTATACACAAGTAACTACCCTAATGGTAAGGGGAAAAGTGACTTGTTGTTGTACTGTTGTTCTATTCTCCGAATGCCTCTTTCAAAAGCTTTGACAAACTAATCTTAGTTGTTATGCTGTCCAAAATACAGCATGTCATCCCACTTGATTTAATATTGACGTATTGATCAAAGCAAGTAAAATAGCACACAAACATTTCAGGAGAAGTTGGAAAAACAAGTGTGACATGCAAAAAAGACCATGATGATCTGATAAAAGTCATCAGGCCTCATCAGTGATAGAGAGAGAGGCTCGGTGAGAGCTGCACAGGGCGGAGCAAGCTCCAAGAGAAACCCAGGGAGGGCGAGTGTGGCTGTGGATGACTCAGTGTGCAGCACACTTTCTAGGCGAAATCTCTGAACAGCATCTGGGAGCACTGAAATGTCAGAAATTCCAGTACTCAAAAGAGGGCCAAATTGTAGCAGGCGGGCACCCTAGGGAGCTGAAGAACAGGCTGCTGGCTCCACTGCTTTGAGGAAGGGCTCCTGTGGAGCGCTTGCGCTCAGCCTCGCAGCATCCTGCCCTGCCTCTCCTGCCTCCTGTGCGCAGCGCAGCCACGCAAGGCAGTGCTTGGCGTGCTGGAGGAGGCTGCGAGCTCCTCACTGGTGTTTTGACTGCTGTAAAGTTCTGGCTGGTGTTTTGACTTGCAGCTAACTGATTTTACAGCGTTTGCAGAGGTACATGGATAACCAGATAGACCATCCTCAATTTTCGGTGTCCCTCTGAGCAGCAAGTATCACTTGTGAGAATATGCAATCGCTAAACACAGCTTTTGAACTCAGAATAACTCAATAATTTATCTAAAATTATAGTCTTAGGCTGTTTAATAATTCACAAGTGCCCATAAAGATTTTTAGGATTATTTTTATCAGTACATCAGACATGCAAACCACTCCAGTGGGTAGCACCTGCACCCAATTCCCGATGTGGAAATGCCCCACTGCCTCCAGGACCACATGGTATAGAATTAAAATGTTAAGCACACTCTCTTCCCTGGGGAACACTTGAAGGCTTTCATTATTCCAGTTATAGATTCATTATTAATCCTTTCCAGATCATTTCAAAAGCTAACAGCTCCCTGATTGCATATAGCCGTAGAAACTACTGGGAACGCAAGCAGCTTAACACAGCAGCGTTTCTGACACATCCTTCTCCAATAAATAAAGGACCTTTAGTGGCACAGTTACACGAGGTCTTTCATTTTTTTACACGCCTTCTCAAGTAAAAAGGAAAGAAAGAGGATGAAGAAATTTGCTTCTGACATTTGATACCAGTTCAGCACAAATATTGGGAACTGGGAGCTCTCCGTGGCATTCATCTGCACCCTTTGAAGTTGTACCTACACCAGGGGCACCAGAAATACTCACTCTGTATTTTCATCTCAGGTGAGATGTGAATATAGCACATAAAAATCCTTCTGTCACTATTACTTAGCCACATGGTCAAATAGGATTTGTTAAATGGTGTGTTTTACTGAGCAAAACCAGTGTGTGATGACTAAATATGAGCCTAAATAATTTTTGCTATGTCATACAAGGATGATAAAGAACAATGTTTATTGCCCTACAACCAAATCTTCAACAGTCTCACAAAACTAAATCTACATGCAAAATGTTCAAGAACATGAGCCTGAGCTGGTACGGGTAGTTATACATGGGCAATAACACCTAAAGAGCCTTTTTTTTAACCTATGCATGTATAGCAGAATAGACACAAATGTTCTTCTATTTGCCATCACTCTTCCTCATGGTGCAGGTGACTGAGCAAGATACATATACCCGTGACAAACCCTTCATCTAAAAGGCAATTTGCACGTGCCTGCTGAAAGTACATTTACAGTTGCACCACGTGCCTACAATCAAGGGCTTTGATCTTCCACTGACTCCAGCATGTGTCTTAGTGAACCCCCTGAGTCACCCCGCCGGTTCAGTGGCCACTCGTTGCACCTACGCACATCTCAGTGGGTGCACGCACAGGTATCGAGGCACGAGATTTGGCAGTGCCGATGCATTTGCATTTTTGCAATCCTATTTTCAGGGGGGGAAAGTTTTTACGATGGGCTGAAATCCTGGCTCACAACTACCTTGTTATGGCAGAAAGGAGGGGGAATGGTTCCCAACCAACAGAAAAAACAGCTCCAGCCCTGTCGCTTCTGGTGGCCGTCTGCTCCTGTGCACAGAGGCTGCGGGAGGTCAGGGAAGTCCCAGAGGAATGAGCATGGCACGAACAGCATGCCTTGGAGATGGATACTGATGTTTCTGGGATTTTTCTCAAATCTCTCTGATCTGAGATACTGAATGAGATATTTTCAGTCATTGGGCACAAATGTAAATGCTCCATTCACTGCGGTGGGTATCTCTGATTTGCCTTCTGCATAAATACAGAGATCCAGTGCAGGACATTGCAGTTTCCTTGCTTTAGACTTAGCAGTGTTAACACATTTGATAAATAAAATAAAACAGTTCACAGAAAAAAATCTGGAAACCTATTTAAAAATCTGAACCATATTTGTTTTATTTTAGTTTACCTTGTGCACCGCTAAATAAACAAAGATTGCACAGAATGTGTGTAATCTGTAGTAGCAGCTAAATCAGCCTTCTTCATTTGCATGTTTTGCTTTAAACTCCTGAGATATTTTTATGTAGAGAAAAATAAATGTTACTTTCATTTTGCTTTAGCTCATTTTTATACTTTTCTGTGATAAATTATTCTTTTAATTTGAGTCTGGAGAAGAGACGGAAAAGCTATTTTCTACAGGCTGAAACATCATTGTCAAAGTAAAATGAAAACATCCAGTTCCACAAATCTAGAGTTTTTTTGTATGTACAGATGTCTAAAGAAATTCTGGTGGTGCTGTTGTTCCAAACCAGTGCAGCAGGTAGTGATGGTAACAAGACTAACAATGACAGAACCAAGCAGAGATAATTTAGCACACGGATATTTTTATTATTGCTATTTGAAAATGTTCCTGGTCTCTATAGTAGCACTGCTGTCAATAAATATTTCCCTTCTTTCCTTTCCTTCAGTAGGTAAATTTACATTTTTCTCTTTAGATAGCTACTATCGTACCAGACACAAACTGTCATATGTGAGCCAAATTCATTCCTGAGTGAATCCTTCATGCTACAAAATATTTAGTCAGGAAAGTATTGGATTAAGAACAATTGAAATGAAAATAATGTTGTTATTATTTTTCTACTTAATCAGAAAGTGTTACAGGGATAAGAAAAAATAAAAATAATGGGCCAGTTAGTCCAGACTAACCCCAGCCATACTGAATTTTGGGAGAATCGGGTCCAACATTCATTCCTTCAAGTGTGCTTTCTAGCTCACTTCATTTAGACTTGAGTGCACAGACTACATTTTGCAGAATTTGGTCCTCAAGAGGTCGTACAGCACAGTTGTTGCTCTTTCTGCCACAAATCACATCCTTCCAGAGCAGCTCTTGTGATTACAGCCTATGATCAGGACGGGCACGACCTTTCTGTTCATCCTGTGCCAGACCCAGAGACACAGAAGTTCAAGAGAGGATGCAAGATTCAGGGAAGTTTGGCTCGGGACAAACACATCTTTTCTTTAAAAGTTCTTGAGATTTGGAATCACATAGTGCTAAGGACCGTGGAGACTGTGCATTGCTCACTCCTCTCCTCAGACAGCAGGACGGGAGAGACGCCACAAGACGCTTAGGCACCAATTTGCAAAGCACTGCTCCAAACACTGTGCGGTGCTTCATTTCTCCCTCTTACTCAATATATTATCCCTTTGGCATCCTGCCACCTTTGTCATAATGGATTATAATTTCAGTTTGATGGAAAACTTTGGACAGACTGTTCTGAGTCATGGCAAGGAGTAACTGTAGTCGTTCTAGAGGTTTAATTTATACCTGCCAAATTTTAGGCACACAGTACAGTAAAAAAGGACTGAAAATGGTACAAACAAAGTACTCCTGCTGGAACCTTAAAGTGCACTATGGCTCAAGAATTAGCCTTGATTTCTGTAATTTATTATGTGAAAAATTAGAAAAAAAAATTCTATATTCAGGAGTGGTGCAGATAACTGGGGCTGATGTAATCAGTCTCTCTCAAAATGGGCATTACGTACTGGAGAGGATTTAAGTGGTTTTAGGAAAGGATTAAACATGCAGTGATCTACGCACATAGCAGCACACTAGTAAGTTAGGCTGTAGGAGAGCAGTGAGAAATTTACCATATGAGGACTCTCAAGGAATACAACAGACCTCGCTCTAGAGTATCATCGAGGAGCTGGAACTATTTGGACAGCATGGAACACCTCTCGAAAGATTTTTCTGCCCAAAGTAGCAAGAATTAGCATCCATAGTACAAGTCATGCTAAAGCCTTGCAGCACAGAAGGATGCATCACAAGGCTGGGGACAACAGAGCAGGTGGATATGGGTGGATATGGGATGAACAAGGAAGGAATTCTCCTGTTACAGAGTGAATTGAACAGGCCCCAGCCCTCCATAACACATTAGGGCTGCAACTCTATGTACAGTTAAAGCATCACATCAGCACGTAAGGAATAATTCCTGCTCACAGCAGGAGACACAGGAGTTTTCCAGGAACTAGAAAAGCTATCTGTATATTCAGAATGGCCCCATACTCTGCCTGCAGCAAATGACTCCTGCCCACAGCACAGCATCATATAAGGAAGTTTGCAAAGGAAGTTTTTGACAAATCATTATATGATGGCTTTCAGAGAAGAGATAATTGGATGTGTCTCCAGGTCACTGACTAAGTAGTGTTACTCTCAGCTAGAGAGGAAAAGTCCAACTGCTATTTCTGTAATTAAAAGTAAAATCAGTATATTGCTAACCTCCTTCTACCAAACCAGAAACCCACAACAAGAAGCATGTGTCAGCTGTACAATTACAGCACTTCAATTAGATCTATAAACCCAGCTCTTGGGCAGCATATCAGCATCTCCATTCAGATAAGCCTAGCTGCTCCCTGGAAGCAGAACAATCGTGTTCCGCAGGGCTCCCAGGAGAGGCTGTGTTATCCACCGAACCGCTCAACAAGTTGTCAGTGAAGGCTTCAGCGAGCTGGCAGCCGAGCAGACAAAACCCCGTTCTGTGTTCCCAGGGCAGCAGCACATTTTGCAGGAGATGGGGATTTCTATTTGTTAAGCAAATGGGAAGTCTCGGGATGTCATGGCATCCCACAGCAGACAGCGCTTGAAAACTGATGATTTATTAATTAAATCAATCGCTCACTGGCCAGACGCAGTCTCCACCTAGCCATTCTGAAGCGTATCAAGCCCCATAGCTGCAAACATGACTTGCTCCTTTTGGCCTCTTAGTACAGCTCCACTCCATAAAGGGTTATAGCACACACATTATAACCCTAATACTGCCTTAAAAGTGCTAGTCTTCATATAAACATGGCTAATGGGATTTATACCAGACCCTTGAAGAGCATTAGACCCAGCCAGTCCATCAGCTTTTGGTGTTCAGAGAGCCACGAGCAGTCTATAACTCTCTTCTTGTGCTTGTTTTGGCAGATGAGTCTAACAGAACGACAAAGAAGAGAGAAAATGAACCTAAACATCTCCTTTACTGGAGACAATCAGCTTCAAGGTCTCACCCCCACTGTACTTCAAAAGGCGGCTGCTCTAGGAACAATAATGCTCTGCACATGCTGCTCATACTGCTATAACTAAGTTAGTTCATGAAATCATTACAGAAATACCAGCACAACCTTTAGTGGGGACACAGCTGCTGAGGAAATGTTTATACTGATCTAATTTCTTTCTTTTCTCTCCTAGATACGGCTGTACTGGTGTAACAAGAGATCAGACAATGCTAACACAACTAGCCCAAATTTCTAAGGTACGTACGGCTGTAAAGCCATAAACGAAGAAAAATGAGATTGCAAAATAAATGTAAAAAGAAGTCCGTACAAAACACACTTTAATATATCCATAAAAATATCTGACGGAGCTAGTTCTTTCAGTAACTTTATATACCCTGCACTAGAAGTTGCTCCAGAAGATCTCCAGCACAGCATTTCTGCAAACCCCACACTGCAATTATCGCTGGTTTACACCTCCTGGGCACTAAACGCTTTCCACGAGCGGACAGTTAAGTCACTTACTGAAACAGAGTAGATGGTATCTCTCCAGCACACACTGTGCTGACGCTTGAGTGCCCATTTTCCAATTAAATTAGTACGTTGTAGATTTACCTAGTTGTCTGACAGAAGAAGAGGAACTGCCAAGAACTCATTAACATCTTATCGAGGTACTAGCTGCTAAACTAAGATTTGATTAGCAACACAATCAGGCATTGTTATTTTGGCAGCGTGGTGTGGATTATATAGAGACTGAAAAGTGGGGAGATTTATCGTGTAATTGTAAAAAAAATAATAAAATAAATCATTTTGTTGTGTAGTCCTAGAATGCCTGCAGATACAGGGCAGTAGAGTGGCCTTAAAACATTTCTTCCTACAGAGGAACTATCCATTTGTGAGTTATTTCAACAGATTTGTCACGACAGTGCTGTTTTCACTATTTTATGAGAGAAATAACAAATGCTGACATTGTTCTTCAATTCCCAGCAGCCCAGAGAACTTAGCTGATCAGTGCACACACACCCCAAGTCCTTTTCCTTGCCAGATTAAGCACAGAAATGGCAAAAAGGACAGATTTTTTGGCTCATGCTGGAAAAATACTCTTTATTATTTGTATCGTGTCAGCCTCTAGGAGCCTCAGCAGTGGATCCAATCCTCGCTGTATGAGGACAAACAGAATTACGAGTGTTAATTAAACCACAAGATGCTTAAAACATAAGCCAAAATACACATCAAATAAGAAAGAAGTATGATAATCTGAGCGTCCATTCTGCCACACTGTGCTAAAAGACAGCAGCAAAACCTACGGCAGCTATAATATTTAAAGAGCAAGAGGTACAAAAAAAGACCTCAGAGTCTGTGCAAGGTCTTGCTCCAGCTACACCTGCGACCCCGCGCCAGTTTCATTGAAACCGAAGGAATTTTGACTTGAATTTCAAGAGGAAAAACAAGCCAAAATGTGCCATGATCGAACTCCTAAAGCATGCAATTGAAGTCTGTTGTTGCCTAGAAAGGTTCCTAGTAGCAAGCTAACGCCAGGCACAATTACATCCAAACAGGAAATGTCAAGAAATAATATTTATTTTTAGATAAATACATGAGATTCAGGAGTTCAGTAAAAGTGAATGACTAATGCATAGTAAGCCACCAATGAAGAACCTGATTTTATTCTTCTGATTTCTACAGAATTATTTTTAGAGCAACATTTCATAAACTTAATAAGAAGGGAAAGAATCTTATTAACCAGAAAGCTGGTCTACATTTTGCGGCAATTTTGCTCCAAGCAAGACGTACAGCTGAACAATAATTAGGTACAATAACTACATTATGCATGTCTTGCTTCTTGTATATGAGGGTCCATTTTTGAATTATAAGGATTACATATTGGTTTAACTTTGAATTATCTATCCGCTGCCATTGATACTTTCACATGCTAGGAAAACCAGGAAAACCAAACCTCTCCTGGAGGTACCTGGCCTGGGCTCTCTGGACTCTCCACTATTTTCATTTTTTAAGTGTTAATAATTTCAGCAGCTGTTGAATCATAATGAGATAAAGTCATAATCGGAATTTAGTAAGAGAGATGTTATGGTTTGTCACACAGCCATGAAAGTATATGGGAGACTTGTTTATTAATTTAAAAGGGCAACAGGACTACGGGGCTGTGCCTTTTCCAAGTAATACAGTAACCCACGGGAAAAGTTTTGGAAGCAGGATCACGAGTATTTATTTTAGGGCTACTTACAGGTAAAATTTAATTAGTAAAATGCAATTAGTACCAGAAAAAGGGACTACCAAGGGGCTATTCATTACTTGTAGTGGGGGGTCTAGCTCTAAGGTTAAATGTCAGGTAAGCTACCAGATGTTTTACAAATATTTTTGTATACACATGCTGTCATTTGAGGGTTCCCTGGTGCTGACCAGCTGTGTCACTCACAGATAGCCTGCAAGGGGCAGGAGGACACATCCTCTGGACAGCACGGGGCACTCTGCCCACATACACTGCTGTTTGCAGCAGCTGTGGGGCAGGAAGGCAGAAATCCCCCTGTTCCCACCACGCTGGAGGTCGTTCCTTCCTTCCAAGCTCCTTGGGAAATAAGGCTCTGCTCACAGAGGACAAGAATATCAGAGTCTGTCTCTGAGCTTAAAGGACTGCTTTAAATTTTCATTAGAGATGGGGAACTGCGCCGAGCCAGGAAGCAGAATCCTGGTGGATGGTCAAAAGCACCATTTATAGGAGCAGCCCGCAATTACCCACCCAGAACCATTGTTTACCACTGTCAAATATTTGGCAATTTACTGCTTTTCTACAGGGCTTCAACCACTCATAAAGTTTTTTAATTAAAAGTGCACGACACAACTTCAGACATGGAATGAAACATTCATTCGCACGCTGCTGTATTTTCCAAGCAGAGTACAGATGCAGAGAAACAGCAAGAAAGATGCTGCTCACAGCCAACCAAATGAATGGCAAGGATCTTGTTTTCACCACAGCATGCAACAAATAAACACATTAAATGTTTGTGTACTGGGTGTTTCAGCTGAGCACAAAGTTGCCCATTGTGCATGCAGAGATGGAAAATTCCTGTGCAAATGGCCAGTCAGCTGGTCTCACTATTACTTGGGACTATAACTACATTAACAGCTCTGCTACCTACAGAATTATCTCCAAGTCCTGCTGAGTTTGGGAGCTCATTCAGGGCCTATTTTACAGCGTATTCTCCAGATGGTTCCCTTCCTAAAGGGAAGATTTCCAGTGGTGAACATGTGCATTTTTTTTGCTATTGAAAATATTCTGCCCTCGCAGACACAAGAGACAAATCTCCTGAGGGAAAATAAGCACCAGCCGTAACACAATTCCTCCAGTGCCCCAGAGCTAAGACAGGAACAGAAGCACTGTGCCCTGTCTCCTGGTGTCCTGGCCACTGCCTTGGTGCACAGATCCACGTGCAACCACGGTGCTGAGTGAACAGAGGAAGCACCAACTCAGCGCAGCACTGTGCAGAACAAGGGCAGCACTTACCTGGGGACTCAAACCACACAAACTCCTCAGGTTCTCATTTACTCTTTACTCGGTCAAACCTCGAAGAATGAGGTTTGTCTGGATGGAGAAGGCAGGGATTGGGACTTTTTAAAGTGTTGTGTTTACCTGCAGAAATGCCATTGTACGGCATACCCCCATGGTTTTGTAACAGCAATTGCAGCAGTCATGCAGGATGTTTTTGCCTAATAAAAATTTTCTTTTATATTGTCAAAATTGTTTTTGAAAACTGCATCACCAAATTTGTTATTGTACAAACCAAAGTATTATGACTAAGATAATTATTTCAATTTTGCTTAATGTGTCATGAGCATGAAAAATTGATTGAGCCAGAAAAGCAAATGTAATGGAAACCCATCTTGTCTTCTTAAATATATCTTTGAACAGAAGTGAATGTCCAAAAATTGTGTGCCTGGCAACTTCCAGTGACATTTTGACAGTTTGTGGAATCTATCATCAGGGAACAACTTGTAAATTTAGTTTGGCATTAGGGACTCTCTCCCTGTTAAGTGTTTCATACCACAGATTCTGTTTTGAAAGCGGGGCCATTTGGCCTCTCTATTTTTCTTTTCTTGTCCATGACAGAATGAATCTCAAAAGGGCTGACAGTAAAAAGTCTTTAATTTGAAAGGCTCCCATTCAAATGGAAATGCGCTGGAAGGAGGGAATGGCTGACTCCAGATTTCTCCAGTCTCCCTGCAGAGAGCTTGGACTCCAACACCCTGGAATTTTACCATGAACTAAACCCAAGAAACTAGTCCTAGAGAAATAAAGGATAAGAATATGGATATTGAGCTGTGAGTTCATTCAGTGGAGAGGGGAGCTGGCAGCACGAAGAGACGCTATTTTCTGGAGAAGATGCCATGTGTTGTCCTGGCCATTCCTGTGCCCTCTTCAGAGCCTACTCTCAGACCAAACCTTCATGGGTGAAGAAGTGATGAAGGCAGGGAGCACACACTGCTGTGCTCCTTCTTGCCTGTGGATTGTTCCACTTGTTGCCAAGGCGGTGCTTGTGCTCCTGCTGTGCCTTGTCCATGAGGGATGAACTGCCATCAGATGGGTGGGATGATGGAAAATAGGGGTTGTGTGCTACTGCGGGAGCCTAGGGGAGCTGGATGCACTGAGTCTGTTCCAGCAAAGGGGAAGAGGAGAGCCCCAGCAGGGAGCTCTGCGCTCCTCCCCAGAGGACGCAAAGCAAGAACAAGGCCAGCTGGGACCTAGATTTACTAAGCTGGCATCTAAGACTGCCAGGTCTACAAAGCTCTGGCAATTTTCACAGGGAATTGCATACTAGAATTCATATTTACATCAGTAAGGTCCAAAGACACATCCCTAGACCCACATGTATACTATATGAATACACCCACATCTTCTCGTTGCCTGAACAGAGGCCACGAAAGAAGATTTCTGTGACTAATCTGAGGCAGATGCAGTAACAAGGTGTTCAGGAGTGTTATCTACTCTTTCTCATAAAGCTGAACAATACTGATGCCTAAACACACGCTTGGAAAGGCATTTCTCAGATCCTTTCAAGGCTCTTTCGGTTCAGCAATATGAAAAAAAAAAAAGTGACATGTTTTTGGAAGCCTGCCAGAGCCGTGATAAATAATACGCTGCCCTGATAGTTTCTATACAGCAGCCCCCTGAAACGCACTGCAGCCAAAGAACCTTCCTCTCCTGTAAACACTTTTGCTGGTTTTGTTAGTACAGGATATAAAATAATAATTTAGATGTGTTGAAATAATGCATTTTATCAAATGTTTTGGTATTTTTTTAATGTGGCTCTGCAGTGGCATGCCACATGGTTACTGTTGTGTGCCTAACCTGAAAACAGATTCAAAGTGCCAAGAGCAACCTGCATGCAGTGATGCTCCTGTTTACCCTTTGCTAGTACATTAACTGCACATTCAGATTAGGCAGAGATTATGCAAAATATGCAAAATATATGTATGCAGAGATTCCTCTGCTCGCTCATGAAGTTATAGGATTTTCCAAGGGTGGGCACAACCTACATGGAGTAGCGTGCTGCACAGCCAAGCCCCTGAGACACACTAAGCTTAGGACTGTATGCTGCACAGGCCAAACTAAAATCTTGTGAGACTTCAAGTACATCCATATCTTATTCCCTGTTTAAATTAAAAGGGGTTTTCTGCACAACTGTGCTCCTGACCTCCTGCTGTTTTCCACTTTCAGGACCTGTCCATTTCCTATTTGCTTTGTAGAGTCAGAGTCTGTGCTGATTCTGTTTTTGTGTCCACCGATGTTCCCTACTTCTAAAACTCCCATTTTCCAGCAGAGTAGACCACAGGTAGCAGTCACACACACGTACACCAAAGGAGTGTTCAGAACAAGCCTCAGCGTATCTGCAGTGGGGATATGGGGGAGGCTGGCAGCATGAGGTACCGGAGTAAGACTTCAAGTGTTTGTAAATTAATTTTAGTCACATTGGCCACCTTGCAAACATAAACATAACAGCCACGGAGCTGCAGATGGAGGAGGTATGTGTTACTCCTCTCTCCCTCAATGCCACGATAACGCGATACAGCCGTGCAGAAGCTCGTGCAGGAGTTCTCCCTAATCATTTTCAGCAAGAGCAAACAGAAGGAGAACAGTAGAAAAGCCTGACTCTGACCATGTGCAATCACAAACGCAAGCACAAAACTCACAAAAAAGCTGCACAAGGAATAAAGCTAAAGGAAAGCTTTTCTCTAAACATGAATGTCTGAGGCTCTGGTTCAATGACTAAAGACCAGAGTAAGATGTCTAAATTGAATCCTGTCTCTGCTACAGACCTTTTGTGGCCTTAGGGAGGTAATTCCAGGTGAGACTCCGCTGTCCAAATGTGGGCATCAGATGCCAGATTACCTGAGATTCCTTTTGCAGTGAGTTGAGTCTTGAGTCACCCATTGAGTCAGACGTTACTTTATTTGTGCTCTACTTTAAAGCGGGTAACCACATTTGGTCAAATGCATCTCACTTAGCAGCAAAGGTAATTAAATTGACACATTTACCTCAAGCAAGGCAGGCAAGGAGATCATTAGCATTCCTTGGAGAAGGACCCCAAAACCAGACAAACACGCTGCTACAATGGAGACAGGGCTTACCTGCAGTATGTGCTCAAGGAGGACTGCTCTGAGAGCTTGGAGACATGCTTGGAATGGTGAAGCTGAGACTTTTAGCCAATTGCTTCTGGCTGGCAGAGCACTTTACCTCTCTGGGGAAGCACAGTAAAGATAAACACTACTGCAATGCAAATGCACGTCTGTGTGGCTGGGGGGGACATGTCCTAAACCAGGGCATGGAGAAAGTACGTGGATTTCTGAAGGCTTCTTGTAGTGACAGGAAGAACTGCAAGATGTGAGGAGCACAGAAACACAGGAACCTGGATTGTTGAGTCTCGTCCCCTGCTATTGCAACTCTGTAACCTAAGCATCTCTGTGAATTCCAGCAAAAGACAAATTGCTGTTTTAACTGGGTTACTTGTAATAAAAGTCAGGGACGTGTTCCGAAGCTTTACCCACAGGAAGGTGTGCTACAGAAGAACTGCATTAAGAGTAATGGGGCTATTCATGAGAAAAGACATGAGAAGAGCAAGCAACAGAAATGCCTGCATAGGCCATAAATCAGCAAAGAAATGTCTCGCCATGCAGTGACACGAGAACTGGGTCCATCTGCAAGTAGTGTGCGATCTGCTTATGTCAAAGGTCACCTTGGACTCACAGGGGAAGCTGACGATGGCAGTAGCGTTTCCAACAGCAATTACCATCCAAACATGGAAACACTCAGGCTGAAAGAGATGTCAGGCAGCCTTCTTGCTCAGCCTTCTGCTCAATGCAAGGGTAGCTATGAGAGCAGACTTGGTTGCTCAAGTCTTAACCAAGCTGGCCTTGGAAACCCCAGGGCAGTTGTCCTCCTGCCATGCACCACAGTGAAGAGCCCACCTCCAGCTTTCTGAAAATCTTGTTGATATTGGAAGCTATTAGGAATCCCTGAAACCTGCTATTCTCCAAGTGCTCAGTTCTCTCAGTCTCTCAACAGAACATGTGCTCCAGCCACTGACCATCTTGGTGGCCCTCTGCTGAGCTCAGTTCAGTGTATGGATGTTTATCCTGTCCTGTGGGCCCAAGACTTGGTGCAGTATTCTAGAAGTCATCTAGCAGGGAGTAACCACTGCTCTTGATCTGTGGCTAAGCTCCTGTTAAATACATCCCAGGATGCTGCTAGTGTTCTTGGTTACCAAGGCACATAGCTGGCTAGCGTTCAGCACATGGACCTCCATGTCCATTCCAGGAGAACTGCTGAAAACTGCCATGCCCAGCTCATTTTGAGGACCTTTTCCACCAAGCAATGGCTACCACCTGAAACCAGCTCATCTGCTGCGCAGCCTGGGCCAAGTGGTCCCACGGGTGCCCACAGCTTGAGAATTTTAGGGAAGGCCACGATCATTACCTAATCTGCAGTCACTTTAAAGCCCTTCTTTCCTAGTAGGATTGTCACATTGGAAGGGCTGACAGAGCTGAACTGGCAAACACTTGCTGCTTCTGTTGCTGTGCATGGTGCTAAGACTGAGTAGCTGCACTCTCTCACTGCCCTTCACAGTCTTTCCCCATTGCCAAAATCACGGGTGTCACATAACTACTTTCTTTATGCAATAGCAGAAATCAAGATACAAATGCATCTGGGTATAAACAGAAATGCAGGAATAGATTTCCTTGGTCTTGAAGGAATTCCCATGTTCTGTGTGAGAACACCACTGATACACAGCAAAATGTATCGTGGGTTTTGATACATTCTTTTTTCAGACCTTTTTGAATCTCTGTACAAGAGCAGTCTGTGCTATCCACCTTCAGCTTAACATTTTGCATATATATTACATAGAATCCTCAAAAGACAAAAATATTAAGTTTTCTAAAAGCAGGTGAATAATTTTTCATACATAGTTTATTCAACGACTTTTGCTTCTATCTCTGCTTAGAGAGTCTTCCTCAAACAGATGGCATTTTTTTAATGTATCCATTAGTTGAAATTTTCTAATGAGTAAGTTCTGTGAACAATCCTTGCTCTGTAGCTTCATTTTGCAAATTCTCATCTTTCAGCTGCATAGGAATTTACATTCTGTTTTATAAGAAATTAATTTACCCTCCTGCTTTGTTTGGAAAGTTAGAGGTGAAAGGTGCTGTAAAGTTGAAATACTTTGTTTTGCTGGCAGCACTGCTCCTGACTGCAGAATGATGCTGGAATTATCTGCAAAAGCCAGAGAAATGACAGAAAGGGATTTCAATGTCAACAATCAAAGGAACAGAGGAAAAGCAGCCGTAAGCTGCAAAAAGTAATGAAAGTGGGATTAATTTTTTACTCTGTGGCAATGCTAATTCCTCAAGGAGCAGAAAGTAGTAGATTTACTCAGGGAATCCTCAGCCAGTTTGTGCTGCAGTCAGCTTATCACTGCAGATGAACTGCTAGAGCACTTCTTGTTATCTTCAAGGGCATGTACAACTTTTGTTTTTCACATAAACTCCATGTTCATGAAAGATGGAGGAAAGGCATGCCTGAAGAGTACAGATCTCCATTTGCCAGAACAGATTTAGTATAGCCTGCAGTTAGTACTCTCACATCTGCCTTTCATTTCTCATTTCAAAAAGTCAGGCTCTCATGGAAGTTCTTGACCTCACCTGACTCCGCCAGCATCCAAAAATGAAGTGGTGATTTTGACAGTAAGTACCAAGCGAGTTCCAAGATGCTTAAATTTGCACTGGCGATCAAGCAGTAACAATTTTCAATCATTATTGTTCAAAAGTGGATTTGAAAACCGCTTACTTGGAATGGATAGCTCCACTCACTACCTGCTGCAGTCTCCAGATCTTAAAGAGATACTGATGCATAGTCTGGGGTGACTTACTTAAAAGTGCTGCATTAATCATATGCAGGATGTGTAATGAGTTCTTCTTCTATGCCATGCTATTAAGCCTCTCCTGAATAGATAGGTGTAGCTTGTTTGACAATCAGAAATCCTAGAAACATGGGCTGGTAAACATCTCGGGAGATCACTGAAACAAGATCTCTGCTCTGAGGAATGGCCGTTCATGCTACAGCCAGCCCTGATAGATGTTTATCCAACCTTTTAAAAAAAAAAAAAAAAAATCTCCTTTAAATCTTCTTTCTAAACCTCCTGAGATTCTGGCTGCTCACACAGTAGCAGGTGGGTTTTTTTCTCTCTTTTTTTTCCTTCCGCCTGATATCTTAAGTAATCTCCCTAATTGCACTTCAGGAAGTTGCTTTTTATCCTGCCATTGGTGGTCACAGAACAGCTGATTACTGCCATCTTTACAAATGTGTTTACACATCTGAAGACTGTTCCATGTCCTTACATTGTGTTTTCTTTTCGAGATCAAACAATCAAATTCCATCACGCCTCATAGCTTACATTTCCTAAGCCCCTTGCAGCTCTGGTTGCTATTCTCCTGTCTTGTTTGCCCACATCTTTCTTTAAAAGTGTGTGTAACGCTTGAAACTGGATAGCGTGCTTCAGCCAAGCCTGCCTGTTGCTAAACAGAACAGAAATAACACCCTCCAATGCCTTACATACGATCCTCCTGCTACTGGAGCTCAGAACAGCACAACTATTTTGCAGCACTGCACAGTCCATGACCCACTACAATCCCAAGGCTCTCTCCTGCAGTATTTTCTCCTAACGAGACAGTCCTCGTTTGACATGTGATATTCCTTCCTAAGTGGCGTACTTCATACTTCTTCTGCTAGAATTTTATCATGCTGAATTTAGACTGGGTCTTCAATATCTCAGGGTCATTTTAAAACCCAGTCTTGTACGCCGTGACTGGAATCACTGCAAGTGTTATAAAAGTACAATCCACTCCATCGCCCAAGTTATCACAGAAAATACCAGCGAAAAATGATCCTGGAAAATTCCCTGGGAGATCCTATTTGTGTGTCCTTCCTTTTTGACACTCACCATCCATAAAGGCTTTTGAAATACAAGTTTTCATTAGCAGGACTGTTATAGAATACACAAAGGGCAAAACTCTCCATACATCTCACTGTGGTCAGTAAAACCAGCTACCTCCCTTCTAGAGTTAAAGGCTGAGAGCCATCCTAAGAAAACTTCCCAAAATCAAATAAAAATCGGATATCGGGAAAAAAGCAGCAAGTTGCTCTCAGCCACAGCCGATGACAGCCCTCCAGAAGTGCTGTTTAACAACTCCTGTTGAAGAATACAAGCATGACTATTTCAGTAAGCCCACACAATTCTGAAGCACAGTCCAATTTAATTTAGAAAAAAAAAAAAAAAAGAGAGAGAGAGAGAGATTTTGCTAAAATTACTATAGTATAGGTTTTCAATTTGTATTACCATAGCAACAAAGGACCTCACTTGAAATGAGACCCCCCCTCTGCTCTTGGTGCCAGTGCATAATGCTCAGAACAGGAGACAGCCCCTGTCCCACGCGGCTCGAGGTGCCTTCCCCAGCCCGGCCCGAGGTGCCGGAGCCCACCCGCAGGAGTTTCCCTGCCTCCAGGACCCCTGCCCAGGCAGGTAAGAGCAGCCGAGGAGCAGGAGCGCAGCAGCTCTGCGCCCCCCGGGAGCCAGCACACGTGGGGTGGGAGTGGTTTGCCCACGAACGAGTCCGTGGCAGAGCTGAGGATGCTGCCGGCTCCTTAACCCCGCCACCCAGATTTAATTCCCCGCTTAAAATCGGAGCCGATCCCCGCTCCGAGGAGCTCCCCCCGGCTGTCCCGCAGGTTCCCGTGCAGAGCGGGCACGGGGAGCGCTGCCCTGAGCTGTGCGAGGGGTGCGGTGTGGTGACCCCTGCACGGGATTTCGGGTTCCCTGGAGCCATCCCTCTGGAGGGGGGGCCGTGTGTGTGTGTGTGTGTGTGTGTGTGTGTGTGTGTGTGTGTGTGCGTGCGTGTGTGTGTGTGTGTGAGCCTTGCACACTTCTCGGGGACACGCTCAGCACCGAGTGGGAAGAGCACCACAAGTTCATTAAGGGGTGCCACCGGTGGGCAGCACCCTGCTTCCAGCACCCCACCGGGGGTGACAGCGGGGCAGCACCCGTCCATCCGTCCGTCCGTCCGTCCATCCGTCTGTCCGCCCGCCCTCCACCCTGCCGCCTCTGCCAGGCACGACCCCAGCGGGCTGCCCCCTTTCCCCGGCGAGCCCCTGGCCCCGCGGAGAAGCGGCTCCGTAGAGCGGGAGGTGCGGGCGAGCCCCTCCTGCCCCGGCCCCGCCGCCAGCTCGGGCGCGCCCCCGCGGGGCGGGCTCTGCGCGCCTTTTGCGCGGCTTTTGCGCGGGGGGAGCCTCCGGGTGCGCCATGCGGAGCGCTCGGCACCGGGACCCTCGCCGGCTGCGGCTCCGGCTCTGGCTGCGGCCCGGGGAGCGGGGAGCTGGGCAGCGGCACCCGGGGCTGCGGCCGCCCCCATGCCGCGGGGTCGCCCCCCGCCGCCCGGCACCAGGCAAGTTTGCGGGGAACTTTTCCGCCGGGGTTGCGGGCACCGGGAGGCACAGCCCGGCACGCTGGGCTCCCCCCCGGCTCCGGGGTTCCCCTCCGGGGGTCGTGCGGGTCCCCGCAGGGGTTGCAGCAACAGGTCGGCTCCTGCGGCAGGGCTGGCAGAAGGAGCGGGCTGCCTCCGCTCCCCGCAGCGGGAGGCGCTCGGCTCCCGGCGGGGCCCTTCCCGGCTGCTCCCCGCCTTCTGCCGGCTGCGGGAGCCGCCTCGTCCTGCGGGCTGCGCTGGGGATGCTCCGCCAGCCCCGCCGCGGCTCCCGCTCGCTCCCGCCGAGCCCGGTGGCGGCACGGCGCGGTGCGGAGGCTGCCGGCTGAGATTTCCTCGTCCTGGGCTAACCTGAAGGTCTCTTGCAGAGTTCTCTTTGAAATACTCGAGATGGCTTTGCTACCGAGCTACTTAGGGACTCGCGGTCGCGGCAGCTAATAGGTAAAGTTAACTGGTCTTGATAAACATTGTATTTCTAGCAGGGTTTTTTTTGTTTGAAAAGATTTGGGGGGGCAGAGACAACATTCGTACAATATCTGCTCCATGACTACCTTCATTTCAATGGCAAAATACGGCTATATGCAAATAAATGCCAAATCCTTTACTTTATGACAAGATGTTTAAAAGACTGTTTTCAACATGACTTGCTAAAATTGCTTAACAAATATATTTCAGTGTGAGCGAACTACCGTAGTTATTGCCTGTAATGTATGTCCGAACCTTCTCCTGGGGATATAAGTTATCTAGCAAAGTTATTTCACTTCTGAATGTTACCGGCAGAATAGGGCTCAGCCATATAAAACAAACCACCGGGTAACGTTTGTCATCATTCAGTTTGTAGGATGTCACAAGATGCCCTAAAGCGTAACACTGACCAGATCAAGGAGAGCAGCATGCAGATATGTTTGGCTTTTTGTGTTTGTGTGTTTTTTCAGGATGACTTTGGTTTATGCTATACATTGACCCCTGTAAGTTTTACTTCAATTTGGCTGGAGGTTCACTTTGCAAGCAGAGCTAAAGTTTGAGATTTGTTGTTGCTACCTAGAGAGCTGTGTGAGTACAGCTTGGTATTGCATGGGGGACCCTGCCAGTGGCGATACAGGATGGAAATCAGGTGTCAGAAGAGAGCTGCATTTAACACTGGCTATTTTAACTAAGAAAACTATAAAACATGGAAACTGCAAAGCCGTTTCTTACAGGATCCTTTCTGACAAGTCACTGTATTCACATTCACCCTGCACTGAAACTTTTTTTCTGCTAAATTTCGAAATGGTAAAAGGCAGCAGAGATCAGTTCCAGGCACTGGAATTGATAGAAGAGTCTAGGGGGGAGTTACGCATCTTCCTTGCATGCTTGTTATCACCCAGGCACAACTTTGAATTGTCTGCATCACAGAGCAGTACCAGGACTCCTTGCAGGAGCTCTGATTACATCAGAGATGCACTGCAGAATTCAAAATACTGCAGAGGATGCTGGAGGGGGGAGAACAGAACTTGAAGTGGAATTTTAGCATGTTACTTCGGGTTTTTATTTCTTTACCTCAGAAGGGCACCTTTAATAATTCTTTCCCCCACTGTCTAGGAGTCTGGCACCCTTCCTGAATTTGTGCTGAAAGTAAGGGCAGTACAGATTTCTAATTCAATTTCTTCACCAGACATAATGGATCAGAATATCATCTTGTGCAAGAGAGATTTTTAAAAAGATGTTATATATTGATTCACATGCACGACACACCATTTAGAGTCACCAAGAGCTCTTGCCATGGGACAGTTATTCTGTATTACTGTGGCTTCTAGAAGCCAGAACTTCAATCAGGACTGTATAATGTGGTAGGAGTCAATTCTTGCCCTGGTAAGCTTACAAACAAAAGTAAAGAAGCTCAGGGAGAAGTGAGTTATCAAAAACAAGCACACAAGATGAGCGAGGGAGCTGGAAAGAACCGGACTCCACAAACTCCCAAGCATTCAAAGGGCAGAATGCTATCTCAGATGAGGATGGATTTTATCACTGGGCCCTACATAACCAGAGCAGTTTTATCTGAAGGAGGATTTTACTGTTATAGCACATCCTTAAAGTTCATCTTGTTTAATTGTTGTGAAAATGGTTGCTGTAGGCTAATGTGTTTTTATATTCCAATAACGTACTTCTGAATGCATTTCTTACACCTATCCCCAATGTCATCAGTCTGCAATCCACGAGTAAAGCAGGTTGCTCTTTTTGCAAGCTGACTAACAAAAAAAAAAACCTTTCTAATCATCAGATAGCTCCCTTCTTAAAGTAGTGCTGATCATCATTCTGAGAGGTGCCTTCCAATGAAGAAACATGCAAAGAAGCACATGGCTTTATTTTTCACCTTCCTCTTCTCCTTCATTTCAGACCATCTTTCCTATTGTCCCTTATTTTCTCCTATTCTTCCCTCTTAGATATGAAGCTTTGTGTATCAGAGGTAAAAAATCACATAAATAACACATGTACAGTATGAAATACCAAAGCTGCCTACGTGGAGTCTGTGGGCTTGCCAGTTCTGGTTATGGAAATAGAAGGAACCACCTTTCATAACTGCAGTCACTGTGTGTTACACAGGGGATTAATTTGTCCAATTTATTGTCTCGCACAGGTCGAGAAGCTGGAAGTGAAGAACGAAATTATTTTTTCTTTGCTCTGTTGTTTCACAGTTGATGCCTCAGGGTTACAGCGTGTGTCTGACACACGCGAACATTTACATTTCCCTCTCCCCATTTCTTTCCATTGTGTCAACAATGGATGTGGTGGGAGATCAAACCAGTCACAGAGATGAGCTGCCTCCTCATTTTTCCTGGCTGAGATTCAGAGGATAAATTGTTGCTAACCAACATCATCTGGTATTACAGAAGGGAAACCGGTTAACTTAGCTCCCATTTATCCACAGTCTTCCATAAATCATGATCTTTATTCTCTTTAGGCAAGCCCGGCCTTAGACATAGTTGAGGCAGAGGGGAAAAAAACTTGTTTCTAAAGAAAACAACAGTTACTCTTAAGGAGAAGGGTCCTATGTAACCATGCATCAGGTAGCTCCATTTTCCCACCTACAGCTTGAGCTCACAGTGCAGCATTTCTGCAGATGGGCATGCTTTAGTAGACCAGCTCTTAGGTCACTAGGAGTGCTTCGTGTGATAGGACTGTAAGTCAGGGTAATTACAAGCTCAACTGCTCCTTGCTTGCACTGTTCAACATGCTCTAGCTAGCACTATGTGAGCCAGCTGTCATTCTCCTCAGATCCATTCATTTATCTGAGCCCTGCAGCTTTAGCAGTGGGCAGTGGCAGAGTGCCACTGTTTGTCGTGATGCTCCGCTGATAATCCCAGTGTTGGCTGGAGTTCTCTAGACAGTGACTTTTTAGTACGATTGCATTTTGTGTAATGTTTGTTCAGAAAACAGGACTTGCAGATCAGTACGCCTTCACTTAGTCTTTCTTGAGACAACACACAAACTTAAATAATCTAGAAGTTTACTTGAGTTTATTATACCCTCCCTTTCTAAAACTCCTTTGGAAGTTTTAGAATTGCCCATTGTCTGCCATGGGGATTCCCAAGAGTTATAATTCTGGAGCAAAGACAGGGCCCCTCAGTGATACAAACAAGTACGTAGTGATAAGGTACTGAAAGCTGAACATAGTTAAGATTTTAGCAAAGAGTGGGTTAACCCTCCAAACAGCCAATCTCAAATCACTAGCAATAGCAACAGAGATCCCACTTTGGGATAGCAGCAAGATGACAAAGCTTACCTCTGCCAAAACAGCCAGAAAATGGAACCACAGCTCTCGAAAGGTCTGAATCACACCTTGTCCATTCTTGTATATTCCCGTAGGCTTTCTTTTTCCACAGTCCTACCACAGGCCCTGAAGGTAAGTAAATGAATGATTTCTTTTTGTACTAAAGAGTATACACATTAAAAAAATCAAAACACATCACCCCATCCAAAGCTCAGCTGTAAGAGTATGTAAGGAACTGCTTCATTTAGAGTAATTCTGGGAAGTTTGGGAGCAGGACTGAGAAAGTATTTTATTGAAAATATTATTTTAAGCCCCCATGCAGCAAAGAAAGCCTGTTGCTCTTAAACTGAAGTGCAGCTGTAGTGATGTGGTTTACAAACCCCAGCTTCTGAAAACAACAGTTCTGTGCTTAAGGATTAAACACTGTGCATAAAGCTGTAGCTGACTGTGGGGATGAAAGACCTAGAAGCAGGGCTGTACAATTCTCCTGAGCAAGAGCAGACTTTCAGACTGACTTTTAAATTGCAGTGAATCAGGGAGGCAAAACCTTTTAACATTTCCGGTACCTGTTTTTTATACCAATTTGAGCTTTGTGGTCCATGCATTCCACAGACTTCATACTAGTTTTGTGTGAGCAGAATTTGAATCTGATTTTCAAAGTCATCTTAAGAATTTTTTGGTTTCTTAGAATCACAGCTGGAGGTAGTCACCTTTGTTCTCAGCTACTACTCAATGTTATAACAAAGACCTATTGTTGTGGTTAGGGTGCCAATTGTAATTGAAATAATATTCCAATTTTTGTGTAGAAACCATGTATTTATTAACAATCTTTCGTAAATGAGTCTGTAAAAGGGGAGTTGCCATGTCATTAAATGTGTAAACTCTATACAAAGATTTTATGTGATCATCAATAGAAGTGTTTTTTCCAAAATTGTTTCCATATGGCTTTTTAGAAATTAGTCTTATAGTAACCGTTTTTCAAAGTATTTAGTTAATTACAGCATAATTGACTTCTGTTTTTTTTTTCTATATACTTAATGGGAACTAAAATAATTAAGATTTTAACATGTAATGTTAAATAAAAAAGACATAATTTCCTTTTCTAAAAAATACACTTGAATTCTGTGTTCTTATGTGATACTATCATAATTTTGACACTTCCTTTCTGAAGCTGGAATATCCTGTCACATGCAGGAATTATTCCTGGTTTCCCTCTGTACCCACTGGGAACTGAGACCTCAACATTTGAGACAAAAGTTCCCCAGTGTCAGTAAATGGAGTCAGTTCTACCTGACTGGACAAAAAGAGCCTCGCCAGAAAGCTTTTCTGACCATACTCAGCCGCTGCTGATTTCTTTCCAATTATTTTATCAACCATAAATGTTTCTGAGCCTCAGTCACTGCATTTGTTCCAAACTCGAAAACAACCACTCACTCACTAAACCCATATATCTGTTTTTCATTCCAGAAGACACTTGCAGAAGTAGCGAAGTGATGTGAAATTACCTTCCAAGATGACTCTTCTACCTGGAGAAAATTCTGATTATGACTATAGTGCCCTGAGCTGTGCTTCAGATACTTCCTTCAACCACACATTCTTTCCAGAAACAGAAACCCTTAAGGGAGTCTTTTACCAAAGAGCCAAGCTAATTCATCCTGAGGAGGATCTCCTGAAAGGGTTTCACCCTGATGATCGGAAGCATCATATTATTATAAACGTAGGGGGCATTAAGTATTTGCTCCCATGGACCACGCTTGATGAATTCCCATTGACACGTTTGGGACAGCTAAAATTCTGCAACAATTTTGATGACATACTAAACATCTGTGATGATTACGATGTGACATGTAATGAATTCTTTTTCGACCGCAACCCAGGAGCATTCAGGAC